>NC_134710.1:505869907-507069907 GCF_043290135.1 Rhipicephalus microplus
GTTTCAAACTTCTAGCGTTACAAAACGTTGTACCTTGCTTGTTCACGCCTTTTCCTGTGTTCACAATTGCAGGATAACGCAGTTTCGTACTTGTAACGGTAAAAAACGCATTACCTCGCTAGTTTACATTGATTCGTGTGATTTAACAACGCTTCCTTGATCTCGCAGTTTACAATTCTAGCGGTACAAAACGCTACATCTAGCTAGCTGATATTGTTGCGTGCCGAGCCATGACGTTTCCATAAAATCGCAGTTTTTCGCTCTTAGCATTACAAAGCGCTATATTGATGGTGTGCATTCAGATTTGCATGATATCGCAGTTTCGTGCTTGTATTAGTACAAACAACTGTATCGCACTTGTTTACATTGTTCTGTGTGATTAGTGAGACCGCTTAGTGAGACTAGTGAGACCGATTAGTGATTTATGTCATTATGTGAAAGTACCAAACTGCGATATCATGCAAGTCTGAAAGCACACTACCAAGATGCATCGTTTTGTAACGCTGCAAGTGGGAAACCGATTTCATGCAAACGTCATTAGACGGCACGCAACAATTTCAGCTAGCTAGATGTAGCCTTTTTTACCGCCACAGCGCTAAACATCCAGATGAAGCAAGCGCCGTGAAATCACACGAACTGATCTAAAGTAGCGAGATAAGCGTTTGAACAAGTACGAACCTGCGATATCAAGGCTTGTTAAACTGCACCAATTTCAACTGGCGAGATAGAGCGCTTTGTAAAGTTACAAGTACGAAACTGTGATATCCTGCAATTGTTGTGAAGGCGCAGGAAACGTTTTGAACAAGCAAGTTACAGCATTTTGTAATGCTACAAGTTTCAAATTTTGTTTCATGCAAACGTCGTCAAACTGCACTAAACAATGTCAACTAGCGAAATACAGCATTTTTTATCTTTACAAGAGGGAAACTTGGATATCCTGCAAGTGTCGTGAGACCGCTCAAAACATGTGAACTAGCGAGATACACCGTTTTGTAACGTTAAACGTGCGAAATTTCGATATCACTCAAGTCTCATGAGACCACCCAAAACAATGTGAACTAGCGAGACACAGTTTTTTGTAACGTTAGAAGTGCGAAATTGCGATTTCATGCAAGCGTCGTAAAACTGCACGAAACGGTATCAACTAGCGAAATAGTTTTGTAAGTGCCAAACTGCAATATCATTAACAAGGCTTGATTGGGCTGGTTGGTGTTGGATGGTGGGCGAAGAAAGTGCTCAACAGCGCAAACGACAGGAGGGGATAGAAGGGGCGAGTTTAGAGCGCTGAAATGAAAGTAGCGTGAAAACGCACAAAACAATATAAGGAACGTGTCGTGCTGTTACATGAGTGAGACTTTGATGTCGTGAAAGCGCACAAAAATAAATGAACTGATGAGATACAGCGGTTTGTAACACTACACGTGCAAAACAGCGCTATCATGCAAGCGTCGTGAAAACGCACATTGCACACTAGGGAAATACAGCGCTTTCTAACGCTGCGAGTGTGAGACTGCGATATCGTGCAAATATAGTGAAAGCACACGAAACTATCGATATACAGCGTTTTGTACCATTGAGTGCAAAACATCTATATTATGCAAACGTCATTAAACCGCACGAAACAATGTGAACTAGGTCGATATAACGTTTTTACCGCTAGGGGTGCGAAACTGGGAGATCATGCTAGCGTCGTGAAACTGCACGAAATGATGTCCACTAGCGAGATACAATTGACGCTACGAGTTCGAAACTGCGCTATCTTGGAAGCGCCGTGAAAAGCCACGACTAGCTAGATACCGCGTTTCGAGCCGTAAAAAATTTGAAATTGCAATATGATGCAAATGTTCTGAAATTTCACAATACGACATGAGCTAGCCAGATACAGGGTGTTGTAAGCCTACAAATGTGATACTGCGATATCATGCAAGCTTCGTGAAACCACACGAAACGATATGAACTATCAAGATACAACGTTCCGTGTCTTTACAAGTGCGAAACTTCGATATCATGGAAGCGTCGTGAAACAACACTAAACGATATAAACAAAGGAGATACAGCGTTTCGTGCCGTGACATGTGCGAGGCTGCAATGTGATGCAAACGTTCTAAAATTGCACGAAACATTATAATTTAGCGAGATACAGCAATTTATGCCATTAGAAGTGCAAAATTGTGACATGCAAGCGTCGTAAAACCACACGACACAATGTGAAGTAGCGAAAAATAGCGTTTTGTAACGCTGCAAGTGCGCAACTGCGATATCATGCAACCGTCGTAAAACTGCCCAAAACGATGTCCACTAGCGAGATACGTTATGTAACGCTACAAGTGCAAAACTGCGATATCTTGGAAACACCGTGAAAAGCCACGAAACTAGTGAGATACAGCGCTACAAATGCGACACTGCAATATCATGCAAAAGACATGAAACCGCATGGAACAATGAATTATTTAGATATACCATTTTGTACCGTGACAAGCGAGACAGTACATCATGCTAGTGTCATCAAACCACACAAAACGATCTGAACTATCGAGATGAAGCGCCTTGTAATGCTACATTATTAAAACAGTAATATCATGCAAACGTTGTGAAACTGCATTTTGTCAGGCTGGCAGTCCGAAACTGCGATATCAAGCAAGCGTCGTGAAATCACATAAAACAATGTTAAGAAGCGCGATAGAGCTGTTTCTACTGTTACGAAACTTCGATATCCTGCTCATCTGAAAGCACACCTCGAGATATATTGTTTTGCAACGCTGCAAGTGGGAAACTGCGATTCTATGCGAACGTCATAGAACGGCACGCAACAATTTCATCTAGCTAGATGTAGTATTTTGTACCGCTACAAGCGCGAAACTGCGAGATCAAGCAAGCGTCGAATTGATGTAAGTAAGCGCACGAATCGATGTTATCTATGATTGTGTCAAACACGGAAAAACAAGCCCTTAAGTATAAACCTCTTTACCTTATTTATTAATGAGGGTCTCGTACTGGGAGACTTCGTGCCTTAGGTTATATATGAGGGAATATTGGTCAGCTACCAGGTCATAATGAGTTCACGTGCTACGTCACGCCACACAGGCTCACAAAAAGTGTGCCTTACTCACAGCCATGGATGGCTACAGGTGGCGCTGACACTCCCAGGTTTGAGTTCACATATAAACCCAATAAAGTGGCTGGGGGGTAGCCGCCGTGAGGGCTCAGTGGTAAGCATCGAACGCGTTATTAGGAGTTAATAGTTCATTTGCTGCTCACGGCAAGTTATTTTTTGCCCACTTTTCTTTCTTCCTAATTACGTTACATTGTGCAAAAAAACAAGAACTCCGGCCAAGGTGAAATACACAAAATGTCGGTGCTTGGTCGGCGTTTTTGTTTTTTTGCACTATGTTTGTCCCCGACCAGACGGGATTTCGTCGGACATTGGTTCTAATAATTTCCCTTATACATTCAGCGAAGATACAAAGGGCAATAATGCCGATTAGACATCACTTTATATATATATATATATATATATATATATATATATATATATATATATATATATATATATATATATATATATATATATATATATATATATATATATATATATATATATATATATATATATATATATGCAAGATAGATACGACGCAACTTTCGTGCAAGCGTCTTTACTAAACGTTTTCAGCGGGTGGACCAGCCTTCGTCAGAGGGCTGGTCCACCAGCTATATATACATATATATAAATAAATAAATAAATATATATATATATATACATATACATTGTGTGTGTATAAATGCAAGAAAAAAATAGTCATACTCCGATGGGTGGAGTCTAACTTGGAACCTCTGTACCATGAGTGCGAGGCGTTAGCCACTAAGCAAGGGAAAAGCATGTCCTTCAAAGTTTAAAGGGCCAGCTATTTATATATACCACTTACCGCGAGTGACAGGTATGTCAGGAGGAACTATCGCGTTTTAAGCATTACCAGCAAGATGGCGCAATGAGCGCGCGTTGACAATCGTGATGACGTGTGGCGCATGCGCTCACCTTCCTCACGTAATTTGCGCCGTGAAGAAGAGGGGAAGGGTGACGCTCACTCGTGTGCTTTTATCTCGCAGAGGGGAGGATCGTATGTCTTGGCTTGCCTTGGGCTTTCAGGTACGGTTTTGTAGTATTGATCGGGTGCGCATAGATCACTGATATCGTTGCACAGTCTTTGGTTGCGAAAATTATCACAGCGAAGTAACAATTGAAACGCGCGGGGCATGTTTCGCTCTCGCCATTCTGCGCGTGGACTTCCCATTTGTTGCTAACGCATGCATTGCTTTGCCTTTGTGGCAAAGCTGTGACTTTTTTTATAATGTTCCTTCGTAGCACGAGATGTCGTCGATAAGATGGTGATGTCCGACATTAGGACGCTATGGCCCGGCCATATTTGCGTGCAACAACGCGTGCGCGAATATGCAAGCGTTGATTGGGCGGACGACCTGATTTTGCATTCGCCGCTCATGTTGGGCTTTTTATATACAACAGATCTTCTGCGCCATGGCATGGTTCGCCATGCCATGGCGCCGAAAACGCCATGGCATGACGTGGCGTTTGAACATGTTTGTTGTGTTCCTACTTTACCTGGGTCTATGAAACTATCGACAAAGAACCACGTCATCTGTAGTTTTTTAGAAACACTGCGAGCTTCATCTTCGGCATCGAATTGGTGAGCCTCCAAGTTTAACAGGACGGCGAGGAGGAGCCATGTTCACCGAATATCGCTCACTGTACCCTCGCAATTCGACGCAGTTTATGGCTTGGTTGCGTGTAACCAGTGTGCGAATACCTTGAGCCATGCTGCCACTTTTTGTCGGTACTTCTCAAGGCACAGCTGTAAGGCTTAGCTTGCATTCGGCCGGCAGGCTGCTTTTATTTGGCAGCGCTGTGCTCACACAAGGTTCACCCGTCGACCCTGATGGCCGTGGAGCTTTCGCAACATTCATTTTATGTCAGTATTATCTGATAGGTGATGTGCTTTTTGTGAGCCGCAACACAGCGTCCCATCATTCTTCTCGCTTCTTGTTACCGCGCTGAATCAAGACGTTGATAACTTCTTGAGCATTGTGGGCCTGCTATGGGTGGACAGCAGGTCCACGCGTGTTCTGCGTGTTCCTTTTTATTGCGATAGCAAGTATGTGGACCTATCGGCTGGATTCAGCCGCCAGCGTCGGCGTGTCCTTTACTCCTCGTATACTTATACGTAGCAATATATATGAAAACGCAAGAAAAAATTGTTATCCGGAAAATGACTCCAGCGCGCAGAATCAAACTTGGGGCCTCTGAAACTTTAGTGCGAGGCGTTAACCGCTGAGCCACGAAGGAGCACGTTCTTAACGGTTCAAACAGATGGCTATTTTTATCTACTACTTACAGCTGCTGATGCCTCTGAAGTGTTCTTGCTCTGTTGATACGTGATAAAGAGCGAGGGTTTGTAGTTGTGTCTATGCCAGTGTACGGTGAAAAAGTAAAAGAAGCGATCGCGAGAAATTTTAAAACTTCTATTGTGGTTCTAGCAAAGGCTAAAAGACAAGCGTTAGTATGCGATAAGTTGAATATTTGTCGCCTTCGAAAGAGTGTAACTGCCACTAAGAAAGGGTCGCTTGAGATTTTTTCACGGGAAATACTAAAAAAATGTTAAATATAGGTGTTCTCTTCCACTAAATTATAAATGAGAAGGACAAGGTTTAGATTTCCAAATTTCTCCCGTGATATTTGTCTAGTTTGAAGGTTACAGGTCCCTTTTTGGTAAAGCACTTTACTGAGGTGATTGAATTTTTCCTAAAATTAGGAAGTCCTTCGTAGTCGGTTTCTGCTTTTTCTGTCAATGCCGAAGATCTTTTTTTTTTCGAGTTCTCAGCAAAAAATTTATTGTGGTTAATAATGCAGTACGTTCTTAGTGTAGTAGTTTATTTGTTAGTGTAGTTGAGACGCCATCAAGGAGACGGACCCTTTGAGCTTTCACAGCTCCTCTGGGCTATCAACTGAAAGCTTTAGACATACTATGTTTTTATCTTGCTAATAGATATCTTTGTTAACGATCAGTTTTTATACAGAGAGAGGGAATTTGTATTGGGTCGACAATAGCTCCGATTTCAGTATTGTTTTAGCTGATTGTGACAGACGGATATCAGCGTACATTGATCGCGAAGTCTTAGCAGCAATGTTTGATATGATGATTATCTGATGGTGATAAATGGTCTGGGTCCTCTAGCAGAAAAAGATTGCGCCCAAAGTAGTTTGAATGTGTTTAGCGCATGTTCGAAAGGCTTCAATGAATTGACGGAAGGGGCCAATTCCTCAATCTGTGTTTTGTGCAGGGTGATGATCACGTGTGCTAAAGCTACAAGCCGCGTTCACGAAAATAAATTCTGAGGAAATTCTCAAAATAGAAAATTCAGCGCATTCGGAACTAATAAAAAAGGGAATCGCTGTCGGCTGCTCTAGCACAGCTCTCGCAAAGTCATGTGAACACCTTGTTGAGCGAAATTTGCAGCGCCAAGTAGATCGCTCGAGAGACTGAGCTTCCCCGGAAAACTAATCAGTACTGTGGCTGAATCCCACCTAAAGGAGGTGAGGACTGAAGGGGGTGCTCGTGCAATGTCCTCTGATGAGCCAAAAGCGAGGCTTGTAGCCTTGCCATACATCCACCGTAGAAAAAATGCAGTGTGTCGGTGGTATTCTCTACCCGCATGAGCTGTGGGGTGGAGCGTCGACAAGGCAATTTTGGTTGCACAAAAACGCTCGTGACCTTGTTTGTCTCTTGTCACTCCTGAGACGTTTGCATAAATAAGACACTTGTTTCCTGTGGCGGTTGCTACATAGGACCAATCGGGCGGTGTTTTCATGGCAGATGGCGAGAACACCATTCGGCAGTTTAGGCAAAGGCAGCCAAAGGTTATTTGGTGAATTATTGCCGCAGGTGTGGTTGTGCTGACTTCGTCAATACACATGTGCTTTGAGAAATCAACAATAAGGCAACGCAAGAGATTACACAAGCGTTTGCTCTCAGTGAGAATGAGGGAAAATGTGTCAGTGCCGTCGATTGCCTTACCCAGATTTGAGATGGAGTATTTAAAACTAAATCTTCCGCATGCAGGGTGGTAACACATGAAGGAGGAGGTGGAGGAGGAATGGATGAAATGAAAGGCAGGGAGGTCAACCAGACGCACGTCCGGTTTGCTACCCTGCACTTGGGGAAGGGGTGGGGGGACTAAAGGAGAAGAGAGAGAGAAGTGAAGGGTAACGTGTGTGTAGATGTGACCTTGTCCATTGCACGCTTATAAGCATTCGCGTAGTCCGGTCGTCTTTAAAAAATTTAGCAGTGCTCGCGTCGCTTTGCTTGCCTGCGACGCGTACAGCCATGAACCAAGGATCTTCTCTTCGGAGAAAGGTCTACTGTCTAGTGTCTCT
The DNA here is from genome assembly GCF_043290135.1 of Rhipicephalus microplus. Classification (NCBI taxonomy): domain Eukaryota; kingdom Metazoa; phylum Arthropoda; class Arachnida; order Ixodida; family Ixodidae; genus Rhipicephalus; species Rhipicephalus microplus. The sequence goes on from NC_134710.1 coordinate 505,877,355, forward strand.
AACGTTTCGCGTAGCAAGTTGCGTTCGCTCGAAAAACGTTCACCTGAACACAGTAGATGTCCTATTGTCTCGTCAGTGTCACGCGATTCACATCGGGAGCTATCCGCCATTCCTATGCGAAAGGAGTACGCCTTTGTGAAAGCTACTCCTAACTACAGGCGGCACAGTAAAGTTGCATCCTGGCGGGAGAGGTCCGATAGAACTTGAAGCTTTCTCGATGGGTCCAATTTGTGTAGGTGGCGGTACCTGACACTGGGGTCACTCAGCCAAGTTTCCGACATGGTGTTAGCGAACGAGTGAAGGCCCCTTGCAGCGTCGGTTCTCGACAATGGAATTGGGGTTGTCTGGGCGTCCGCGTGGGTGGATCGGGCAGCATTATCAGCAAGGTCATTACCGACAATACCACAATGTCCCGGTAACGACTGGAACACCACGTCATGTCTTTTCGAAAAAACTTCGTGAATCACTTCTCTTATTTCATTCACTAGTTGTTGATGCTCCCTTTGTCGTAAAGCTGATTGCAAGCTCTGAAGGGATGCCTTCGAGTCGCAGAACACAACCCATTTTTGATGTCGGGCTTCCGCGATATAAATTATAGCAGCACGTAAGGCGGCAAGCTCCGCTGCTGTGAATGTTGTCATATGCGACAGTTCTAGCTTTATAGTGACCTGGTACGCCGGGATTACAACAGCACCTGTGCAGCTGTCAGCCAAGACCGATCCATCGGTGTAAATGCGGGTCCTCTGGCCGTATTTTTCGTTGAGTAGCGGCAATGTCACCTGTCGTAGGACCACTGTTGAATGACGGCTCTTGTTCGTTATTCCCGGAATAGTGAGGCCCACCTGTGGTTGTTGTGGGCACCACGGAGGTGACGCTGGTCTCTTTGCTGGAGTGAATCCGAAAGGAAGGCACTCTCTATGGGCAGAAATAATCTTTTAAAACATCGCTTGTGGTCTTTGAAGTGGCAACACTGCAACATGGTGACCGGGAACTCGGCAGAGGTGTCCTATGTGGGTTCTCAAATTGTCAGTGGTGACGTATGTTTGAATTGGGTGCTCTCTTGCGATCATAATTGCCCCGTAGGTTGAGGTGCATCGCGGCAATCCTAAGCACACGCGTAATGCTTGTCCTTGCAGACTTTCTAGGGTGCGGATGTTCGTCTTGCACGTACTTGCCAGTAACGGCAAGCTGTAGCGCAAGAATCCCAGAAACAGTGCCCGGTATAGCTTCATCATTGACCTTATCGATGTGCCCCAAGATTTTCCGCAGAGGAACCGCATTATATGGACGATCGAAGTTAGCCTTCTCTTCAGGTAATTGCAGGGGGCACTCCACGAAAGGTCCTTATCAATAATCACACCCAGGAAGCGATGATTCTTCTGGTATGGAATATTTTGCCCAGTGATGGTAACAGGGTATTGTGTCATGGTTCTGCGAGTAAACGCAACCAATGCACATTTCTCCGTTGAGACGGAAAGACCTTAATTGCGGAGATATGAGCATGTCAGGGTGGCAGCCTGCTGGACTCTTGCACGTACTTGTAGACGAGTTACAGCCGAAATCCATAGACAAATATTGTCAGCATATATGGATATGAGGATAGTACTTGGCAAAATTTCACGAAGTGCTACCATCACGAGGTTAAATAAAGTGGGACGACTTAATACGGCACCCTGAGGGACGCCACGGGAGGTGTAGTAATTGGTGGTAGGTCCATCTGAGGTTTGTACAAAAAAAAAGACCTTCTCGTCAAATAATCCTGGATCCATTGGAACATCCGACCACCGATTCCAACAGCTTCCAACGAGTCTAGGATGGCTTTATGTGTTACGTTATCATAAGCCCCTTTGACGTCGAGGAAGAGTGCCAGTGGTATGCGCTTGAGGCTCTTCTGTTGCTGGGTAATACTTGAAGTGACAAAAAAAGAAAGCACCTGAGCTTGTGACTGTGCGCAGGCGCTCATGTACGACGGTTCTTCACCTTATCAATAAAAATTTTGTTGCTGTCTGGCACCCGTCCAGTTTATGTGTTACTTCTGTGTCTGACCTTTTCCGTTTTGCGCTGAAATTATGAATGCAAGTGAATTAAACCATAGCCCGCATTGCCGCCTTGCCTTCATTTAACAGACGCGTTTACTGAGCGTCTAGTGTACTTTTAGCGTTTCCTAACGGTCAATGTGCGAAACAGTGATATTATGCAAGCGTCGGTAAACTCTACGAAACAATGTCAACTAGCGAGATATAGCGTTATTACACATACAAGTGCGAAACTGCGACATTATGCAAACGTCACTAAAGCGCACTTGTATCTCATCATTATTGTGTCAAACACGAAAAAACGAGCGCTTAGGTATACCACCACTTTTTTGCCTTATTCATTAACGAGGGTCGCTTACTGGCAGACTTAGTGCCATAGGTTTGTACGAGGGACTATCAATCAGCTACCAGCTCGTAATAAGTTCACGTGTTACGTGACGCCACACAGATCGTAAAAATTTGCCACACTCGCCGCCATGGCTACAGATGGCGCTGACTGACATCCCACGTTTAATTTCACTTATATACCAAATAAAGTGACTGGGAGGATAGCCGCCGTGGTAGCTCAGGGGTAGAGCATTGAACGCGTTATTTGAAGGTTGCAGGTTCGATTCATGCCCATGGCAAGTTATGTTTCCCCACTTCTTTCTTCACATTTACCTATTGCATTTCGGTTTATTAACTTTCCTTTGACTTGCTTTTCCGTGCGGTTTCATGATATTGCAATTTCGCATTCGTAGCGCTGTATCTCACTAGTTGATATAATTTCGTGGCATTTCACGGCGCGTTCAAAATATCACAGTTTCCCGCTTGTAGCGTTACAAAATGTATCTCGCTAGTGGACATCGTATCATGCAGTTTTACGACGCTTGCATGATATCGCAGTTTCGCACGTGCAGCGTAACAAAACGCTATTTTTCGCTACTTCACATCGCGTCTTGTGGTTTCACGACGCTTGCATGATATCGCAATTTTGCACTTCTAACGGTACAAAACGCTGTATCTCACTAGTTCACATCGTTTTGAGTGGTCACACGTCACTTGCATTATATCCCAGTTTCCCTCGTGTAACGGTAAAAAACGCTTTGTTTCGCTAGTTGACATTGTGTAGTACAGTGTGAGAGAGAGTGAAATAGACTATTGGGCAATCCTCCGTGGGGAGGGTGGGAACGCCGCGCTGGGTTCCGCACCCTCGTGTGAAGACGCTTGCATGAAACGCAGAGTCAAACGTAGCGGTAGAAAACGCTGTAACTCGCTAGTTCACACCATTTTCTGTGCTTTCACAATGGTTACAGGATATCGCAGTTTCGTATTTGTAACCGTAAACGCTGTATCTCTCCAGTTCGTCATTTCATGTGCTATAAGGACGTTTGCATTTCGCTGTTTTGCACTTGCACCATTACAAAACACTGTATCTTGCAAGTTCACATTGTTCAGAGCACTTTCACGACATTTGAATGATTTCGAAGTCTCGTACACGTACTCAAAAAAACACTCTACGTTCTTTCGTGCAGTTTCACAACGCTTCTTTACATCGCAGTTTCGCTTTTTTAGCGTTACAACTCTCGCGCTTGCTCACATTGTTTTATGCGATTAGTGACCAGTGTTTTGCGAATATGTGAAAGTACGAAACTGCGATATCATGCAAGTCTGAAAGCACACTGCCGAGATACAGCTTTTTTAACGCTGCAAGAGGGAAACTGCAATTTCATGCAAACGGATGGCACGCAACAATTTCAGCTAGCTAGATGTAGCCTTTTTTACCGCCACAAGCTCAAAACTGCGAGATCAAGCAAGCGTCGTGAAATCGCACGAATAGATGTAAAGTAGCGAGATAAGCGTTTCGAACAAGTACGAAACTGCGATATCATCAAGGCTCGTTAAACTGCACCGATTCACACTGGCGAGATAGAGCGCTTTGTAACTTTACAAGTACGAAACTACGATATCCTTCAATTGTTGTGAAACCACCGGAAACGGTGTGAACAAGCAAGTTACAGCGTTTTTTTTTACGCTACAAGTTTGAAACTGCGTTTCATGCAAGCGTCGTCAAACTGCACTAAACAGTCACCTAGCTAAATACAGCGTTTTTTTTACCTTTACAAGAGGGAACAGTGATATCCCGCAAGTATCGTGAGACCGCTCAAAACGATGTGAACTAGCGAGATACCTTGTTTTGTACCATTAGGAGTGCAGAACTTCTATATCTTGCAAACGTCATGGAACCGCACGCAACAATACTGACTAGCTCGATATAACGTTTTGTACCACTAGGGGTGTGAAACCGAGTTTCTGGCGTCGTGAAACTGCACAAAACAATGTCTACTAGCGAGATACGTACTGTAACGCTCCAAGTGCGAAACTGGGATATCTTAGAAATCTTGCGATATCTCGTCAGGAAAAGCCACGAAACTATATAAACTAGCGAGATGCAACGTTTCGGGCCTTTAAACGTTCGAAATCGCAATATTATGCAAATGTCCTGAAAGTGCGCGAAACATCCACTAGTGAGGTAGAGCGTTTTGTAACGCTAAAAGAGCGAAACTGCTATAATATGCAAGTGTTGTGAAACTGCACGAGAGAATAACAACGTAGAACGTTTTATGCTAGAACTTGTGCGAGACTGCGATATCATGCAAATGTCGTGAAAGCGCTCTAAACAATGTGAACTGGCAAGATACAGTGAAACGCTGCAAGTGCGAAACAACGAAATGCAAACGTCCGTATAGCACATGAAATGACAAACGGGAGAGATACAGCGTTTTGTACCGTTACAAGTACGAAACTGCGATATCCTGCGATTGTTGTGAAAGCACAGCAACTTGTGTGAGCTAGCGTGTTACAGCATTTGCTAACGCTACGTTTGAAACCACGTTTCATGCAAGCCTCTTCAGACTGCACTACACAAAGTCAGCTAGCGATATACAACGTTTTTTACCGTTACAAGAGGGAAACTGGGATATCATGCAAGTGTCAAGAGGCTGCCCAAAACGATGTGAACTAGCGTTTTGTAAGGTTGGAAGTGTGAAATTGCGATATCATGATAGCGTCGTAAAAGCACACGACACAATGTGAAGTAGCGAAAAGTAGCGTTTTGTAACGCTGCAAGTGCGCAACTGCGATATCATGCAAGCGTCGTAAAACTGCATGAAACGAAGTCCACTATCGAGACACATTTTTAAACGCTACAAATGCTAAACTGCGATATCTTAGAAGCGCCGTGAAAAGCCACGAAACTATATCAAGTGAGATACAGCGCTATTTGCGCAAAACTGCAATATGCCAACGTTATGAAACCGCGCGGTACAACAAAATATATAGATATAGCGTTTGGTACCGTGACGAGCGAGACAATACATCATGCAAGCGTCGTGAAACCACACAAAACCATTTCAACTATCGAGATATGGCGCCTTGTAAAGCCAGATATCATGCAAACGTGAAACTGTACTCTGTGAGGCAGACAGTCCGAAACTGCGAGATCAAGCAAGCTTCGTGAAATCACAAAATCAATGTGAACAAGGGCAATACAGCTGTTTGTTCTGTTGCAAGTACAAAATTGCTATATCATGCAAATAAGAAAGCACACCACCACCGCACCACGTTTGTAACCAGCGTTTTGTAACGCTATAAATGGGAAACTACGATTTCATGCAAACGTCTCGGAACAGCACGCCACAATTTTAACTAGCTAGATGTAGCCATTTGTACCACTACAAGCTCGAAACTGCGAGATTAAATAAGAGCCGTGAAGCCGCATGAATCGATGTGATCTATTATTGTGTCAAAAAACGAAAAAATGAGCCCTTAAGTATGAACCTCTTTCTCTTATTCATTAATGAAGGTCTCGTACTTGGAGAATTCGTGCCTTAGGTTGTATACGAGGCGCTATTGGTCAGCGACCACGTGGTAATGGGTTCACGTGCTACGTGGCGCCACACTGGTTCATAAAAAGTGTGCCATACTCGCCGCCATGGCTACAAAAGGCGCTGACTGACACCCCCATGCTTATTTTACTTATATAACAAATAAAGTGGCTAGAAAAATACCTATCGTGGTAGCTTAGGCATAGTGCATCGAAGGCGTTACTCGAAGGCCACAGGTTCAGTTCCTGCCCACAGATTCATCTTTTCATGCGCTTTTCTCTGTCACATTTACATTACAATTCGGTTCGATAACTTCCCCTGTAGTTTCTTTGGCAATCTTGCCTGTTACATCTAAATAATGTTGTTTCAAAACACTAAAAAACGAGCCCTTCAGCGTACACTTCTCTTCGTTATTCATTAACGAGGGTCTCATACTGGCAGACATAGGTTGTATACGGACTATATGTCAGCTGACAGCTCGTCATGAGTTCATGTGCTACGTGACGCCACACGGGCTCATAAAGAGTGCTCCACACTCGCCGCCATGGCTATGAATGGGGCTGACTGACACTCCCACGTTTATTTTCACCTATATACCAAATAAAGTAGCTAGGAGGATAGCCGCCGTGGTAGCTCTGATGTAGAGTATCGAACGCGTTATTTAAAGGTCGCAGATTCTGTTCCTTTTTACGGCAAGTTCTTATTATTATTGTCTCTTAGACTAATTATTGTTTTAAAACACGGAACAACAAGCCCTTAAGTACACACTTCTTTACCTTATTGAATAACAAGGGTCTCGAACTGGCAGACTTGATGCCTTAGGTTTTATACGAGGAACTATTGGTCAGCTACAAGGTATTAATGAGTTCACTTGCCACATAACGCCACACAGCAATACTACTCCGACAATACTGCGTAGTAATGTAACCATTACAACCAGTTTAAAGCAGCCTCCTATACACCTTGGTGTGAAACACCGCCTTTCTTTTTACTTTTTTATGTCCAACCCGAAGGAATCTTTCTGGCAGGATAGCACGATTTTAAATATTATTCATATCTGCTTTTACGAGCGAAAGCCATGATATTAGGACACTTCTTTTTCAAGTATCCTTATCGCTGCATCACTCGTGCACCCAGTTTGTATTAAGTTCACGGTCTACGTGACGCCATACAGGCTCATAAAAAAGAGTACCACACTCGCCGCCATAGCTACAAGTGGCGCTGACTGACACCCCACGTGTAATTTTACTTATATACCAAATAAAGTGGCTGGGAGGATACCCACCGTGGTAGCTCTAGGGTAAAGCATCGAACGCGTTATTTGAAGGTCGCATGTTCTGTTCCTGCCTACAGCAAGTTATCTTTTCACCCACTTTTCTTTATTCGCGTCTACATTACGATTCGGAATAACTTCTCCTATACTTTCCTTGGTATTATTGTCTGTTAGATCTCAATATAAGGTTTCAAAACACGGAAAACGTGCACTTCTTTTCCTTATTTATTAACGAGGGTATGTTACTGGAAGACTTGGTGCCTTAGATTTTACACGAGGGACTGTCGGTCAGCCAGCAGCTCGTAATCAGTTCACCTGCTACGTGGCACCACACAGGCTCATAACGAGTGCACTACACTTGCCGCCAAGGCTACAGATTGCACTTACTGACACTCCCACGCTTAACTTATATGCCAAATAAAGTTGATGGGAGGATACGTGCCATGGTAGCTCTGGGGTAGATAATCGAAGGCGTTTGTCGAAGATCGCAGGTTTGGTTCCTGCTAACGGCCACTTCTCTTTTCACCCACGTTTCTTTCTTCGCATTTACATTACCATTTGCTTTGTTTAGTTCCACTATACGTTTCTTGGTATTATTGTCTGTTAGATATTATTATTATTGTGTCAAAAGAACTGAAAATGAGCCTTCTTTCCGTTATTCATTGACGAGGGTCTCTTACTGCCAGACTTGGTGCCTTAGGTTTTTTACGAAAGACTATCAGTCAGCTACCAACTCGTAATGCGTTCACGTGCTACGTGACGCCACACAAGCTCATAAAGAGTGCACCACACTCGCCGCCAAGGCAACAGATGGCGCTGATTGACACTCTCCCGTTTCATTTCACTTAAATACCAAATAAAGTGGCTGGGAGGATACCTACCGTGATAGTTCATGATAATAAGGGTTGAGCGCGAGCACGAATGTGCTAGAAAAAACAGACGAAAGTCGAGGTATGGAAGGCAAAGAGGACAACACGAGCGCTGACTACCAACTGAATTTTATTATTCGCAGCACACATGATAATATATACAACAGGCAACCTTTGAACAGCACACGTGAGCAACGTGACATATTCTGGGGAATATTCTGATAAAAGGAGGTACAAAAATGGCTAACCCTTATCTAAAAGTGCAAACTCTTTGTCATGCAAGGCCACCGAAGGTTGGCTCACGCAACCGTCACCATTTTTTCTAATAAAATACGCTTCAGCTATTTCCCGAGTTAACTTGTCCATGTGGCGTGCCAGCACACTCACGCCCGGATATCGAGGCTGGCACCCGCAGCTTTTGCAGTGCAAAACAAGGTTTGAACTGATTCCTTTACACATATCATTCATATGTTCTCCTAACCTTTTATTAATGCACCGCCCAGTTTGGCCTATATAACAACGACCGCACGTTAAAGGAATCATGTAAACAACACTAACTGCACAATCTACAAATCTATTTATGTGTTTTACGGCGCATGTCCAACTTTTTTTGGTGATTCCTCTAAGTCGCTCATCCGTCATTCTGCAAATCTAGCTTACTTTGCACGGAGCTGATAAAACTACATCCACACCATATCTCGAGCCCACCTTCTTCAAACCATGAGATATATTGTGGAAGTATGGGATGACTGCAACTCTTCTTCGCTCCTTGTTTCCTCGTGCATTTTCTTGTTTTTGTTTGATTTTTTGCAACAAGGCTTCGCACACTGAAGAAATTACATTTCTTGTGAAACACTTTGCACAAGTTACAGCAAAAAGTTCCAATATCACGAAAGTTGCTATAGCTCGCCTCGAGGCTGTGAATTTGCTAGGTTTAGCCCGTAGCGTAAAAAAAAGCGTCTTCCCAAGAATTGTCTATTTTTTTCACTATTAAGAGCCATAAGCCGGAACAACCTTTGCGTACAATTGTTTCTGAAAGAGGAACCTGGCAGAAGCTTTTGGGAGGTTATTTGCAGAAACATCTATCTAGTTTAGTTTTGAATGACCCCTACCGCGTCCGTAATTCGCAAGAAGTTGTCAAATACCTCAAGGATAATAATCCAATTGGGTGCCCTGTTTTAAGTATCGATGTTGTAGATTTGTATTACTCCATTCCTTAAAGCACATTGTTAAATTATGTTAGAGATTGTATAACCAAGGATAATCATGAAGATTTGTTCATTAATGATTGTGGTGTCAGTGTTAATTCTTTCATGGAACTTTTGATTTTCTACTTCAACTCCACTTTTGTGTCGTGGGGAGGGTCTCTTTATAGACAACGTAAGGGAGTTTGCATTGGGTCAAGGGTCGCCCCGGTTCTGAGTGACATTTTTCTTGCCAAGATTGACACCATCCTTAGTGCTAAACTTGTGGATTTGGTGCAAACCGCTTTCAGATATGTGGACGACTATTTAATTTTTCTGCTGCCTTCCGTAACTAACAGGAAAAACCCGGCTGAACTTGTACTGAGTGCTTTTAAAACGCATGGAGGTGGGCTAGACTTCACTTGCGAAGTTCCCCAACAGGAATCACTGAGGTACTTAGATATTATTATTACAGTGTTTCCAAATCACGTATGCTGGGAATACCAACCGCGAAGTGTTAAACCCTTGTTAAAGTATGCCTCCTTCCACACAAAACTGGTCAAGAGAGCTATTGCTTCGTCGGCTGTAAGTGCTGGCTTATCCAAGTCATGCCTACACAAGATGACGGATAGTGTATCATTGCAAATTACCAGACTTCTGTCAGCAGGATTTCCAAACTCTGTAATTTCTTCAGTGTGCGAAGCCTTGTTGCAAAAAAATCAAACAAAAACAAGAAAATGCACGAGGAAACAAGGAGCGAAGAAGAGTTGCAGTCATCCCATACTTCCACAATATATCTCATGGTTTGAAGAAGGTGGGCTCGAGGTATGGTGGGGATGTAGTTTTATCAGCTCCGTGCAAAGTAAGCCAGATTCGCAGAATGACGGATGAGCGACTTAGAGGAATCACCAAAAAAAGTTGGACATGCGCCGTAAAACACATAAATAGATTTGTAGATTGTGCAGTTGGTGTTGTTTACATGATTCCTTTAACGTGCGGTCGTTGTTATATAGGCCAAACTGGGCGGTGCATTAATAAAAGGTTAGGAGAACATATGAATGATATGTGTAAAGGAATCAGTTCAAACCTTGTTTTGCACTGCAAAAGCTGCGGGTGCCAGCCTCGATTTCCGGGCGTGAGTGTGCTGGCACGCCACATGGACAAGTTAACTCGGGAAATAGCTGAAGCGTATTTTATTAGAAAAAATGGTGACGGTTGCGTGAGCCAACCTTCGGTGGCCTTGCATGACAAAGAGTTTGCACTTTTAGATAAGGGTTAGCCGTTTTTGTACCTCCTTTTATCAGAATATTCCCCAGAATATGTCACGTTGCTCACGTGTGCTGGCTTTTTCACGGCGTGCCAGACGAAGACGTGCGAGTTGCCTTAGTGCCTTACGGAAAAGTGACCGAAGTAAGCAGAGACAAGTGGAAGGTGCAGGGTTGCAATGACAAAGGATCAACCACTCGATCAGTTACGCTGAGGCTACACGCGGGTGTTTCCGTGGACGACCAGCCACACCAACTACGAGTTGCGGAAGACATGGCGCTCGTCGTCATTCCTGGCAGAGCACCACTCTTCCTCCGATGCCGGGGCATAGGACACATTTGATGGGATTGCCGCGTGCCACGCTGTGGAGCCTGTCATCGCTGTGGTCACAATGACGCCCACTGCGTGAGATCATACGCTAGCATTTCGGGCCCAGGCCGAACGGACGAAGTGGATGAGCACATAATGGATGCCATAGATGCCGAAGATACTAGTAGGGAAGACGGTGGTACGTAATGCTCTGCGACGCCCCCTGAACATTCTTATGGGGCCGCACTGGAAGCGACCGATGAAGGTGACAAGCACTGTGCTGCACCAGGAACAAATATAGACACGGCAGCAGTAGACGACGACGTTACAGTGGCGAGCGAGTCATCTACAGCTGCGTGAAAGGACGCGCCCGGAGCAAAGGACGCCGAGATGACCAAGGCCGGAGCCATCGCTTTAAAGCGAGCTCGTGAAACACCTGACAGTACCGCAAATGTTGACTCGTCGACCACCAGGAAACCCCCCACAAAGACGGCGATTGGTCGACGGGTTACCTTCAAACCAGGACCAAACCTGCCGCCTGACCGCAGGGGCACTCAAACGTCACCTTTCTGTAGCGGAGGAGGCGTTCCGAGGCCTTCTACACTGAGCACAAACAACCACTGTAGCGACATGAGTACGACACCTGGCCAAACAACCTTCATGAAATGATGACTAACTTTAAAACTGGTATTCGCGTTGCGACGTTCAACTCGCGAGGACTCTGTTCGCGCTGGAGGCAATGCCAGATTAGTTGCATTTTGTTGGAAAGCGACATAGACGTCCTGGCTGTACAAGCAACAAAACAAGAAGTGAAGAACAAACGAAACAATTGGTTCAAATTTTTCGCTCTAGGTACGATGCGTGCGTTTGTCATGTTTGGGCGGTCAGGAGGCTGCGTCGTGTTTTCATATGTAGTAGTAGCACGGTTGTTGAAAATTTGCCTACCTGCGATAGCAAAAGGCTGGTTGTGTGCGATTTCACTTTTTCTGGAATCCCTTGGCACGCTCTTTGTGCGCACCAAACAGGTCACACGCAAGGGAAATTTTTTTCAGAGCGGTGGAAAGGTCCTTGAAAACGGAGAGAAATGTTGTGTTTCTAGATATTTTATTGTGTCTGTAGAGCTGAAGAAAAAACAACGAGCATCGGTATGCGCGATAGAAGCGCTGAGCTGTTGAATACCATAGTGAACGAGAGAGAGCTGGAAGATATCGGCTACGTAATTGCCCGAGAGGGTGAAGTACGCTATACGCACTTTCAATGTCATTCACACGCAAGGTTAGACAGAATATGTGTCGGCAAAGTTGGTGTCATCATGCTCCTCTTACGAAACTTAAAATCTTAGCTTTAGTGATCATTGTCTGGTCAAGGTCAACATTGGCGAAAAACGTATACAAGGGTGTGAAGTTTAATTGGTTTCTATGGAAATTTAATGAAAATCTGCTGCAAGATAAAATATTTGTCACAAAACCCCAAAAATGTCTTTCAAATACTCTTTGTTTGGAGACCAATAACTTCATATCTGTGGGAGCAAATTAAGTGTGATATAAAGATGGTTGCGATAGAGAGAGCCTGTGTATTACGTAATCGGGAAAGGCAACAAGAGAGGCTGTTACAAAGCGAACTGGACTACATGTTGAGCGTAGAAAGTGAAGTAACAGGAAAATTTTAAAAATAAATAGAGGGGGTGAAAGCAAAGCTAGAATTTCTCGACAAAATACCGGGGAGCAATGATAAGAGCTTGCACTGAACGGCTGTGGATGGGCGAAACGCCCATTAAGCGAGTGCTCAGTAAAGAAAAGAAACATGCAACAAACAAATAGATAAGTGAAATTCAATACCGTACTCACGTTAACCGGGACCGCGAAAAGATAAGCCACGCTTTTGTTGAGTTTTATACGGAACTTCTTAGCAATACAATTATTAACCCCGAACGATACAACGAGGACTTTCTGGCCCTTATGTCGAGATTGGGAGACTCTAAGCGGGAGCTACTAGAAGTAGAAATTACTGTGGCAGAAATTGAAGCAGCTATAGAGAGCCTGAGTAACGGCAAGTCACCAGAGCCGGATGGGCTGGGTGTTGCCATATAAAAATGTTTTAAGACAGAAATCGCACTGGCTTTACATCGAGTTATCTAAGAATGCTACGAGAAGAAGCAAACACCTCATTCTTTTAGGGCAGCACACGCAGTATTAATCCCCAAAACTGATGACCCCACAAATGTACTTTCAGTGGAATCCTACCGACCTATCAGTTGGACCAACACCGACCATAGCGTATACATGAAGGTTTTAGCAAGACGGCTCCAAAGCGTTGTCACGTCTCTTGTCGGCCCGCATAAGACATCTGGTATTGGGAGCAGAAACTTATCCACAAACATACACGTAGCCACAAGTATTTTAGAATGCTTTGACGCAAAGCGTCACAGCATTCTAAAATACTTCTGCGTGGCCATGATTCAAATACTTCTGCGTGGCCATACTTCTGCGTCGCCGTGTGTCCATGATTCAGCTTGATCTGCATAGAGCATTCTATAAGGTTGTACATGAAGTTTTGTTTTTATTGCTGAAACACGTGAATGTAGGAACTGTCATTACCAAAGGTGTTAGAATGGTGTATCACAATTGTAGGGCTAATTTGTTAAACAACAAAGAAGTGCTCCAATTCCTGTGCACTCGAGCATGAAGCAAGGTTGTGCTTTGTCGCCCCTCCTTTTTGCGCTTTACGTGGAGCCATTTTGTTTGCGAATACTTGCCACACCAAGTATAAGGGGGTATACGTTTCTCAGCAGTTCAATTAAAATTTTAGCTTATGCTAATGACGTTGCAGTGTTTTGCAGTGACAAAGAAAGTGTGCAAGAAGTTGTACGAATAGCTAGGGAATTTGGTGCAGCAACGGGTAGTGGAATTATTTAGCCAAAATATTTGGGCTTTTTGCATGGTCAGTGGTAAAGCACACCCGAAGTTTATTGTAACGTAATTGGAAAATCAAGCCAGGAAAGTACCTCGATGTGCCTTTGGATTATTACCGCAATGCTACTGAGTATTTCTCTGAGGAAAACAAACGCATTAGAAATTGTACTGATAGGTGGGGTGGCCGCAATTTTTCAATGTTCGCCAGAGCGTTCATGTGCAATGTATTTTTGGTTGCAAAACTGTTCTGTTTATTACAGGTGTTAACCCGTGCTTCAGCCCCAAAAATGCACCGAGTATTCGCGACCTTTCTATGGGGATCACAGTGGGAGCGCATGAGCCGGTGCAATTTATTTCATGGACTAAAAGATGGTCGTCTGGGGCTTTTACATTTGTTTTTCTAGCAGTTGGTAAGCAGATTCATGTTTGTTCGAGATCAGACTGATAATCTCTTGAGAGCAGTGATCCAAGCAAAACTGCAGAATTCCTTACCAGATTTTGTCGGGTCATCCTTTTCTTTCGAACATGGGCCACTCAGTCCTTAATTGCGAGAAGTAGTTATGGCTACACGCCTGCTCAAGGAAAGATTTTCGTACGAATGCTTGTCTGGCGTGCCTAAAAAAAACTGTATCGTGACCTTCTTGATGTCTTCTTACCAGTGCCTGTCTATCGAGCTCTGTACAGGCTAGGTTCTGAGCGTGACGTGTTAAAGCATGTTAAAAGAATGCCGGTCAGACCCGCTGTCAAAACATTCTTCTTTCAAGTGCATACCGGCACTCTACCTGTGCTGCCATGGCTAAAAAGTAAAGGGCTTTTTGTACCATGGTCCGTCAACTGTCTAATCTGCGGCAAACCAGAAACGATAAATAATATCTCTCTTGATTGCCATGATGCTGTTTTCTTGTGGGATGTACTACACCGGACTCTAAAAAAAAGATCTACCTATAAATGCTTTCGGAATCCGTTTTCTTCCATGTTCAGCTGCAGGGAAAGTGCTGAGTGACGTGTTAATGCTGCTTTGCGTGCATAGTGTGCGAAAGACAACTGTGTATGTTCGCCATAATCGTATAAACGCTCATTCAGCAAGAAATTATTTTGCAGAGTATGCTGTATTCACGAGACTTGTTTAAAGCGCCGCCTGAACCCCCAGAGTGGTTACCTGTACTCGACCAATTGGTTTCTGTGAAGCCTTTTTAAACCACATGCACTGGCCAACCTGACACTGGTATTTTATTAACTGTATATATTTTGTGTGTAACCCTTCTGCTTGTGGTTATTAAAAAGCAATAAAAAACCGTGATAACTCAGTGGTAAAGCATCGAACGCATTATTCGGAGGTCGTAGGTTCCATTCCTGCTCACGGCAAGTTATTTTTCACCCACTTTTCTTTGTTCTTATTCACTCTACATTGGTTCTAAAAACTTCCCCTATACATTCTTTGGCATTATTGCCTGTTAGATCTCATTATTATTGTGTAAAATCACGGCAAAACGAGCCCTTCGGTATACACTTCCTTCCCTTCTTGATTAATGAGGGTCTCGCACTGGCAGACTTGGTGCCGTTAGGTTGTATACGAGGAACTATTGGTCAGCTGCCAGCTTGTAATGAGTTCACGTGCTACGTGACGCCACACAGGCTCATAAGAAGTTTCCCACACTCGCCGCCATGGCTACAGGTGGTGCTGACTGACACTCCCACGTACAAATTCACATATAATCCCAATAAGGAAGCTGGGAAGATACCCGCCGTGGTAGCTCTGAGGTAGAGCATCGAATGCGTTATTTGAAGGTCGCAAGTTCTGTTCCTGCTTACGGTAAGTTACCTTTTCACCCACCTTTCTTTGTTCGCATTTACATTACAATTCGGATTAATAAATTCCTCTATGTTTTCCTCGGTGTTATTGTCTGTTAGACTAATTTATTGCTTCAGAACATGGAAAACCAAGCCCTTAAGTACACACTTCTTTACGTTATTTATAACGAGGGTCACGTACTGGCAGACTTGGTGGCTTAGGTTATATACGCGGGAATATTGGTCAGCCATAAGGTCGTAATGAGTTCACATGCCACTTGACGCAACACAGGCGCATAAAGAGTGTATCACACTCACCAATATGGCTACAGATGGCGCTGGCTGACACTCTCATGTTGATATTGTTGCGTGAAGGCACAAGGGAAACTAGGCGTTTTAAAATATATTTACACAGCGCCAACGCGCAAGCCAAGATGGCGAACAAGAGAGAGCGCGCGCACACCCAAGTCACCTCGTCTTCCTCAGCGCCTATCTCACTGTTTAAGTGGGGCATTGTCTCGTAACATAACCCCCGGGTGCTGAAGCACCGTCTCGGTGCTTTCTATTGTGTTGCCGAGTGGTAAAGCTTAAGGCGGGATACGTGGACAATGTCTGTAGACAGCGAAGCGGAGGCGGAGGAAGACTCGAGCGGGGCTATCTCGTATGTCACATCTGTCACCTGGCGCAATACGCGGTAGGGTCCCGAGTACCGGGAAAGCAGTTTTTCAGAAAGTCCGACGCGTCTAGTCGGAGTCCACAATAGCACAAGAGAACCTGGTGTAAAGGAAATTTGGCGGTGATGTGAGTCGTAACGATGCCGCTGGTGATCTTGCGATGCTAAAAGGCGCTGACGAGCAACTTCTCGTGCTTTGCGAGCCCTGGTGATAGCATCACGGGTGTATTCAGTCGTAAAGTCGACGGCTGTCGGAAAGATGGTGTCGAAAGGTAAAGTTGGATGACGGCCAAACACCAGGTAGAAAGGTGAAAAACCAGCTGCATCATGGCGTGAAGAATTATAGGCAAACGTAACGAAGGGCAATGCAACGTCCCAGTCCTGGTGGTCGGACGATACGTACATAGCGAGCATATCAGTTAAAGTCCGGTTGAATCGTTCAGTGAGTCCGTTAGTTTGCGGGTGGTAAGCTGTCGTAAATTTATGTTTCGTCTCGCAGGAGCGAAGCAGGTCGTCGATAACTCGGGAAAGGAAATAGCGCCCACGATCTGTTAGGAGTTGGCGTGGGGCGCCATGGTGAAGTATGACGTCGTGCAGGAGAAAATCGGCAACGTCTGTGGCGCAGCTGGTTGGCAAAGCCCGCGTGATAGCGTACCGGGTTGTATGATCCGTCGCGACAGCTATCCACTTGTTCCCCAAAGTGGATGCAGGGAAAGGGCCTAGGAGGTCAAGACCAAGTCGGAAGAAGGGATCAAAGGGAACGTCAAGTGGTTGGAGGAACCCGGCAGGACTCATAGAAGGTTTTTTGCGGCGTTGACACTGATCGCATGAGGCGACGTAGCTGCGGACCGAGCGATAAAGACTGGGCCAGTAAAATCGACGCTGTACGCGGTCATACGTCCGAGACAGTCCGAGGTGACCGGCAGTGGGAGCGTCATGAAGCTGGCCGATCACGCTCGCACGTAGGTGGGAAGGTACCACAAGGAGCAGTTCGTGTCCATCAGGGCGGACGTTGCAACGGTACAATGTGTCATCCTTAAGCACGAACAATCGAGTAGAAGGATCGGGTGCCGCAGAATGAAGCTTCTCGATGATGTTACGCAAGGCAGGATCTCGGCGCTGTTCCTCACGGATGTTGCTTAAAGCGGAGAGAGACAGCACACATGGCGATTCATCGAACGCTTCAGGTGGGTCCACTGGATTCCGAGATAAGCAGTCAGCGTCATGGTGTAAACGGCCAGATTTGTAGGACACCGAGTAGTTATACTCTTGAAGCCGTAGTGCCCATCGACCAAGGCGCCCAGTGGGGTCCTTCAAGGACGAGAGCCAGCAAAGTGCGTGGTGATCGGTTATGACAGTGAAATGTCGACCATGTAAATAAGGCCGAAATTTTGCTACTGCCCAAACGAGAGCAAGGCATTCCCTTTCGGTGATGGAGTAGTTCCTTTCCGCCTGCGAGAGGAGACGGCTGGCATAGGCGATAACGCGGGCGCAGCCGCTTTGATGCTGAACCAAAACAGCACCGATTCCGTAACCGCTGGCATCTGTGTGTACTTCGGTAGGGGCAGAAACGTCGAAATGGGCCAGAACAGGTGGTTTTGTTAGCGATTCAATAAGTGTAGAGAACGCCGTAGCCTGCGCAGCGCCCCATGTGAATGAGACATCTTTTCTCAATAAGTCTGTGAGAGGACGGGCGACTTCCGCAAAGTTGTTCACAAAACGTCGAAAGTACGAGCACAGACCGAGAAAGCTGCGTACTTCTTTAGTGCAGGTCGGAACAGGGAAGTTACGCACGGCTCGCACTTTATCGGGATCAGGACGTACACCAGAGGAGTCGACAAGGTGGCCCAACATTGTTAGTTGCTGGCGTCCGAAGTGACACTTTGACGAGTTCAGTTGGAGACCGGCATTGCGAAATACGGCCAGTATTGAGGAAACGCGGTCGAGGTGGGTTTCAAAGGTCGGGGAAAAGACGATAACGTCGTCAAGGTAGCATAGACAAATTGACCATTTGAACCCACGCAAAAGAGAGTCCATCATCCGCTCGAAGGTGGCTGGAGCGTTGCATAATCCGAAGGGCATGACCTTAAATTGGTAAAGACCATCGGGGGTGACAAAAGCGGTCTTCTCGCGGTCCATGTCATCGACAGCAATTTGCCAGTAACCTGCTCTTAGATCAATAGAAGAAAAATACTTAGCGCCGTGAAGACAATCTAGGGCGTCGTCTATGCGCGGTAGCGGGTAGACGTCTTTTTTAGTGATCTTGTTCAGATGTCGGTAGTCAACACAGAATCGCCAAGTGTTGTCCTTCTTTTTGACAAGAACAACAGGGGAAGCCCATGGACTACATGATGGTTCAATTATGTCTTTGGCGAGCATGTTGTCGACTTCTGCTTGAATTATGTGACGCTCGGTCGAAGATACGCGGTATGGCCGTCGATGGACAGGGGAGGCATCGCCGGTGTCAATGCGGTGCTTTACCGCACTGGTTTGACCTAGTGGACGATCACAAAAGTCAAATACGTCCCAGTATGACTCAAGAACGCGAAGGAGTTCGTCAGCTTGATGCGGCAAAAGGTCTGACGCGATCATTTTTTTAACATCAGGAGACGGGCTTCCTTGCGAAGATCGAGCATGTGTGAAGCTGGAGTGTCGAGCCTCGTTCGAAGACAGAGCTGATATGACGCATTCTTCAGAAGGAGTCAGCATGGCGAGGGCGATTCCGCGCGGAAGCACTTGCGGACACAGAGCAAAGTTGAGCACAGGAATGCAGGCGTGGTTTGCACGTAACTGAATAACAGTGTGTGGTAAGGTAACACTGTGGGTCAAGAGAAGGGATGTGATGGGCGCGAGCACATAGTCACCATCGGATACAGGTGGCGAGGGCGTAACGGTGATGCAGGTCACGGTTTGCGGTAACAAACGGACATGTTCAGCAGAGCACATACGGGCTTGCGGTCGACTGGGCGGATCAATCGGACACGGTAGGTCAAGTTGCACAGTACCGGCTGAACAGTCGATGAGAGCGGAATGAGTGGACAAAAAGTCAAGACCGAGGATCACATCATTGGTGCAGTGAGAAAGAACAGTGAAGAGAACTGAAGTTTGACGGCCGGCAATAGTAACGCGTGCAGTACAGACGCCAATAACAGCAGCCGTACTACCATCAGCAACGCGAACGCTGCGTGAAGGGGCTGGAGTAAGTACTTTCTTTAAGCGGTCTCGAATGTGCAGGCTCATCACAGAAATATGGGCGCCAGTGTCTACTAAGGCTTTAACAGATAAACCGTCCACTTCAACGTCGATCAAGTTCTGATTGGTCGGGAGCGTCAACAGAGGAATTGGAGAGCAAGTCGTATCAGCAGCGTCACCTCCAGGAGCTGCAGCCGTTAGTTTTCCGAAGAAAACCGCCGGGCAGAGGACGGGGACGGGGAACGAGGTGGTGGTGGAGATCGGGAAAATCTACGTCGAGGTGAAGGTGAGCGACTGTACTGGGCAGTGGTCGTAGTGGTCGGGTCGTAATTAGCTGAGCCCTCACGCCGTGGTGGTTCCTGGTCATAGAGGTGGGCCGGTGAATGGGGGTTGGAGAAGTTTGGGTTTGCCCGATACGGTGAGGTCCACGTGCTTCGGCAATGACGGGAAATGTGTCCCACTCGTTCACATCGGAAGCAAATCGGCCTGTCATCAGGCGTTCTCCACGCATTTGGGTCACGATTACGTGGAGCAGGGCGGCGATACTGCTGTGGGTGGCTCGGGGTAGACGAACTGACAGCGCCGGGACGGTGCACAGAACAGACTGTGTGAACACCCGCGTTGGCTAGTTCCTGGCGAACAACGGTCTGTATTAGCGATATGGTCGGCTGAGGATCACTCGGTGCCAGTGCTCTCAAGGGGGCGGGTGAGATGGCTTCGATTTCACGGCGTACAATTCTCGTGATGTCACTGGAGTGTGAATTGGGCAGGGTCGGTACATGGAGATCCGCACATGTTGACGTCGCAGCAGTGTTGGGAAGGCGCGTAAAGTGGTAAGCAATGCGACGGCTTTTAGCCTCTTGAAACTGTTGGCACTCCAAGATAACATCTTGCACGGTGGAACAGCCTTTGCACACAATGAGGTTAAATGCATCGTCTGCGATGCCCTTGAGCACGTGCGCTACCTTGTCGGCTTCAGCCATGGTTCGGTCAACTTTACGGCAAAGGGTCAGCACATCTTGAATATACGCCAGGTAGGACTCCGTGGACGTCTGAACACGTGTGCCAAGTTCTTTCCTAGCGGCCTGCTTGCAGCCGGCAGATTGACCAAACAACTCGCGTAATTTGGTCTTGCATACGTCCCAGCTTGTGATACCGTCCACATTGTTATTAAACCACGCCTTGGCCGTTCCTTGTAAATAAAAGATGATGTTTGCCAGCATTAAGGTTGGGTCCCACCTGTGATTTGTGCTGAAGAGTTCGTAGAGTTTAAGCCACTCATCCACGTCCTCGCCGTCCGTTCCCGAAAAGTTGCCGGGATCGCGGGGTGGAGCGGCCACGAGATAAACAGGAGAGGTCGGCGCCATTGATGCAGTGGGCGTAGCAGTTGAGGAAGCGTCGCTGCCGGTGGACATGTTGGGAGCAGAGACTAGGCGTCCGCTGCGTAACTCCGTCGTGCGTTGTAACCCAGCACCTTCCACCAAAATGTTGCGTGAAGGCACAAGGGAAACTAGGCGTTTTAAAATATATTTACACAGCGCCAACGCGCAAGCCAAGATGGCGAACAAGAGAGAGCGCGCGCACACCCAAGTCACCTCGTCTTCCTCAGCGCCTATCTCACTGTTTAAGTGGGGCATTGTCTCGTAACAATATTTCACTTAAACTTTGCGTCATAAGCGGCGTTTTACCACGAGAAGATGAAAATTATGAGCGTCCAATTCTTGATCTTGCATCCATAAGCGGTATCATAAACGGTATCTTGCATTCATAAGCGGAACACACGCAGTAACACATGTGCCTTTTGAAAGAATGAGTGGCAGGCTATAAACCACGAGGTCATAATCACATATTTTGATGTCCAATCACAATACATGCTCGCACCAAGCAATACTACTCTGATAATACTGCTTTATAATGTAACCAAATTACAACCAGTTTAAAGCAGCTCTTATAAGCCTTGGTGTGAAGCCACGCCTTCCTTTTTTTCTTTTTGTCCGACCCGATGGAAACTTTGCGGCCGCATAGCACTATTTCAAATATTATACACAATGTTTTACGAGTGAAGACCATGATATTGCGGCGCTCCTTTCTTAAGTATCCTTATTGCTGCATCACACGTGCAACCACTCTCCGAAGAACCATAGAGATAATCGTAGAACATTTAGACGCGACTAGGCCCCTAACATGGCAACAATATAGATTATTTTCCAATTTACGCCACCGCTTGGGATAGCGCTGCAATATACGATGGCACATGTATGCTGTTGCGACTCCGGGTCCTGCGGGTCTCAGTTTGGTAGTGGGCCCCCGTCCTAGGACCCATCGTCGAACAAGTCAGATAAGGCGCTCGTAACAACGACAATTTATTTGCATGGTTAGTAACTGAGAATTGGAAAGAAGGTGATCAAGTGATCAGAACTGTACATGAGAGCTGTTGAACTGTAGAACCTCAAATATACAAAAAGACTCCAGCTTATATAGCGCCTCGTTGCCAACCCAGGGCACATTGTCCGCGGCTTCCGCCAATAGGGCGCCCCATGGTCTAGGTGCTCCACCCACAAAGGAGGGGAAAGACACCACATAATGCATGTGGAGAGGGCACAGTCTGCACGATGCCCAAATATGGTCACAAACACACTGCACCTACGTTTTCGCACACATCACCAAGTTTCGCGCACGTCCGATGATCTTGGTTTCCAAGATTCATCTGGCAGTTGGATGAGGTTTGAAAAACCGGTTGCCAGTACACATGTCAAACTTGCCTGACTGTTTGGGTAGGACAATGTAGTGGTGTGCCAGCATATCGTCAAAATATGCCACCCCATTCAGTCGATCCTATGGAGAAAGGGGGAAAGAAGAGTGGTCGACTAATTCCTCGTCGTCGAGGCGGACTCCCGCAAGGGCTACAGCAGATAGTGCCCTTTTCTTTCTTTCACCCCCCCCCCCCATTCCATTCCAGGTTGTTTGCTAGAAGTTGTGGCTTAGCTGCGCATATCCGGGGCTCCACTTCTCCTCACAAGATGCAGCCACTACCAGTTTGGCTTTAGCTTTCAGCCTGAACTGCAAATACCATGCTGGTTCCGAGATTTTCAGATCCTCGGTGACCTCAAAAATGGCCCAGTTGCCTTCTTGTCTGTCTCGAAAGCCTTGCTCGCAGCAAACACAAGGGTCTTTCTTGAGTCGAACTCACAATGCCATTTCTTGGCTCATGGGTTTTCTTTGCACGAACCAGTCCAGAACCCCTTGTTAAGGTTTCGCCGAGAGGAATTCAACCCGTCTTGACGGCACATCCTTGCTTGGAATGCATCGAAATATTTTTGTCCGTTCATAAATGTCGTAACACTTTAATAATGATGACGGTCGTAACAATGCCCACGCGTGTCATCGCTTGTCAGTCCATCGACGGCTCATGCTGTGGTCGCTGCTATTAGCACCCGTATGTTGCTGTAATCTAACTCAGTTTCTTTGCCGCCAGGTTGGACAAATAAAACAGTTTCATCTTTAACCTAGTCATGGAGGAATCCATGAGCGTCACGACCACGTGACATTAATACGAGGCATGCACTAATCGACAGCTGCGATATTGGAAAATTGCATCGTGTTGGAAGCACAATGTCATCGCTCAGTGAAAATCGCCTTTGGCATTTTGCTTCTGAATAAATCACTACCGTAATCGAATCAGTTAGTCCGGTCTCGAAGCTCGCGCGTGAGCTTCGGCACCGAACTCACGCACGAGTACCATAGTCATGTTCCACAACGGCAGATCAATATATTCGAGTCCTAACAGTGCATCGAACGCGTTATTCGGAGGTCTTAGGATCGAATGCTGCTCATGGCAAGTTTTTTTTTTCACCCACTTTTTTTGTTCTTAATGCCACATTCCATTTCTCAAGTTTTGTTATCGTCCCAAAACACTACACAATTCTCAGCACAAACCGCGCCTGCAGTTTTCGAGAAGCTTCCGGACTGTAGTAGATCACTTCGATAAGATCATGCCTACTCTGTCAACTGTACAGATTATTCTGGAACATACGCCACCGCCAGCGATAACGCTAGAACATTTGACGGCAAGAGTACAAATGCCGACGCGCTTCGCCGCTTGTCAGTAGTTGATCGACGGCCGACGCTGCATTCGCCACTTACCTGGTGCCGGGATTCCCGCGATCAGGCACACTGCCAGCCGTTGACCCCATCTCACCGAGCATCAAGCGAACCCCTGGACACACACCGCCCCCCCCCCCCCGGCTATGTCCAGGCCTTCATCTTGGGCCAACGCCCGGGCACCACAGAGCAAGCCGTGGGAGCCAGGGCCAGGACCGAAATGGGATGGCTTTCGCAGCGCCACCGCCGAAAGCTCATTGCTTTAACTTCAGCGCTCCGGAGGGGAGCACCGTCGACGACATCTAAGATGCCCTCGAAGCAGTAACCGGCCCAGCCGGTGTCAAGTCACTCCAGCACATGGGAGATGCAAAGTTCGGCGCTGCAGCCGCAAACGTCCATGCAGCCAGCAAGCTGAAGAGACAGGGCGCCATTCTCTTGAACGGCGAATCACTTCCACTAGTCAGCGTAGGTCCTGAAATAGTCCACGTCACAGTCTTCCGGGTACCGCTGTGGGTAGGTGACGCAGCCCTAGCGACTGCTGTCTCCGCCTACGGCAACGTGCAACATATCCACGAGCTAGTGTTCAAGGGCCGCCCTGGGGTTGGCACAGGTGTCCATGTGGCACAAGTGGAAATGAAAAGCCAAATACCAAACTTTCTGACAGTTCAAGGCTACAATGTCATGCGTGACTACCGGGGTGTTAGAAAGTGTGCTCTAAATGCCAAAATGCTGGTCACATTGCCAAAGACTGTGGCACGCCCCGTTGTACGCGCTGCAACGTGTTTGGACATGCCACAGACGGATGCGGAGAACCGTGCCGCAAGGGCTCGGGCAGCCATGCAACAGCCGACTGCGTACGTCCGAAGTCCTTCGAAGCGGCTGCAGCAGCGGCAACCGAAGAACAAGCGTGTACCTTCCTCACGCCCGCATTGCAAGATGATCATCCGGCGCTCGAGCCTGCGAGTGACACCGACACAAGCGATACCGACGCCCATACTGAACCACAAAACGCAGGAGACCTGCCTCCCCTGTCTGAGAAAGCCTCGTCATCCCCTCACGACCTGTCCGAGACCGGCGACTTTTCGCCGGACGCCTATGAAGACCACAGCTCATCCAAAATCGAAGCCAGTGCGCCCATACTTAGCAGAGACCGCGAGGGCTACAGTTCCGACATAGTTGGCGCCACCAGCAGCACCGGGACGCCGAGAGCTTCGATAGGACGCGGCACCCGAACAACGGGACGTGCAGAAGCTCTGGTCATCGGCCCAGTCAAGACCACGACGGTGATCATGCCCCCGACAACGCTGAGTGCCCGCGCCTGCAAATCCTCTGCCCAGACCCGTAAACTAAGCCTGTCTAACCCCATTTACCAGATTACAGGTGCGGCCGCTGGTGCGAGTGTCGGTGCCAGCGCCATAGAAGTTGACCGTCCAGCCATGAAACGTGCCCACCCACCGACCACAGACTCTGATGGCTCTACGGACAGTAGTAAGCCCCAAAAACTCGCTAATGCTCTGACGACGTCAGAGCATTTCTCTTTTTATTCATGTTCACTCGTTGAGCGCTCGCCCCACCCTCTGCAAGGGGCTCTGCTGAAGTTTGCGCACACACTCCCTTTTCAAAATGGCTACGGTGCATTTTTTCTCCTTAAACATCACGGGTTTCAGATGCCAAGATAAGCAGAGAGAAGTCATGCACTTCGCAAGGTCACGTCATGTCGATATCCTCTTCTTACAGGAATGTAACTTTAGAACCCCCTATGATGTGCATCCTTTTGTTCGCATTTTGGAGTCGAAGCTTTTATTTTCGCGGACCGATTCAAATGTGTGCGGAGTTGGAGTTGTTTTTTTTTTTGGCACCAGCGTTATGTCGAGGAGCACACTGTGTTTATGGTTTTGACGGTCGCACAATAGCAATAGACTTTGACCTTCACGGCAGACGAGTAAGGGCGCTCGTAATATATGCCCCAGCTCAACGTGGGGGCACGGCCGATTTTTTCAATTCACTCGACTCATTTATGTTTGATAGCTACCCCACTTTCTTAGTAGGGGATTTTAACTGTGTTGAGGACACCGACAGAGATCCGCGCGGACGCAGAGAAAGCAGACAACATAGCGGAGTTAGCGCATTGCGACAACTCATCCGCAACTTCAAGCTCAGGAATGCGTGGGTCGACACTCACGGAAATGACTTCGTTGCAACATGGCAACGGGGTTCCAACATGACCAGGCTAGATTGCTACTATTTTCCTTAAGTGCTAGCCACACATGTCCGAAGCTGCGAAGCCCTACATTTCCCATCGGACGCTCCATGCATTACAGACCACTTTCTAGTGTCTGTGAAACTTTTCTTTGAACAGTCCACTACCTTTAGAAACCATTGGAAAATGGACACCACACTCGTGCACGACCCGGAAAGCGTAGCATTACTGCGCAATGCACTAGAGCAAGCGTGCAATAGGCCGCCTGAACCCCGCAACTAGGACGCATTGAAACACAGTTGGCGCGCCGAGCTTATCAAAGGGGGGCGCGAAAGGAAAGTGCGCCTCACGACAGAGATAAACGACACGCGACGAAAAGCGCGCATTGTACGCAGAGGCAAGACGCTGACGTTCACAATGCACGACTATATCGATCAGTTAAAGGCGCAGAACGAACTTTTGCTACGTCTTAGTTCGCGCATGGCTGCGCAGTCTTTTATCAACGGACGACCGGTTTCAGATCCAGCGGTTCTTCGAAGTGTTCGCAATGGCTCCTTGGGTGAACAAATGCATGTCCCTTTCGTTCAGTTGCCGAACGGCGAACAGTCTACACGAGCAGAAGACATATTGAGAGCCTTTGAAACACATTTTTCGAATCTTTTCAGGTCGGAGAACGCGAGCGACGTGAACAACACCACCATAGTTAACGAGTTTTGCGCGGGAATTTCCCGCGTACCGGAGGAGCTCCGTGATGGTTTGTGCAGCCTAGTAACGCTAGATGAATTACAATTTATGAACGCAACTGCCGCCGCCGGCCCTGACGGGATGCCTTTGAGTTTCTACAAAACCTTCCTCAAAACAATACATGTCCACCTTTTGACAATGTTAAATGGGCTTCTTGCTGACGGAATCAGACCGAATACGCTTCGAAAGAGCAGAGTTATACTCTTACTTAAAAGCGAGGGAGAGCCGTCTGATCCAAAGGCGTGGAGGCCCTTTTCCCTACTTAACTCGGATTATAAGATATTGACAGCCATCCTTGCAAACCGCATAACTACCGTTTTACCGGAAATAGTAAGCGACATACAAACATGCTGTGTCCCACGTCGTACGATCTATTCCTCGCTTGCACTGACTCGCGATCTTTTCACGTACGCCACAAGAACACAAATAGCTGGCATTTTTTTTCCTTAGATCAGGAAAAAGCTTTTGATCGCGTAGAATAGAACTATATCTTCACTGTGCTTGAGTGTTATGGCTTCTTAGCACATTTAACCGACATCCTCCGCTTACTCTACACAAACTTAGAAACGTCATTAGTAGTGAATGACTATACATCTGAACCTATTGCAGTAAGTAGGGGCATTCGACAAAGCTGTCCCCTCTCCGCAATCTTTTTTGTATTATGCATAGATCCATTATTGAAACAAATCCAGAGCTGCACTTCGATACGCGGTTTTCCTTTCCCAGGCTTGGGCGAAGTGAAAGTAGCGGCATACGCCGATGACATTTCGCTGTTTATTCAGAACATAGATAGCTACAGAGCCTTTCTGCGAATATTACACACGTATAGTAACCTGTCGGGAGCACCTCTTAATCCCGGAAAAAGCAAGGCATTGTGCCTTGGAATGCACATTGAAGAGTCCCCTGATGGCGTCCAAATCGTTCAAGGCGTTAAAGTCTTAGGTGTAACTTTCCTCTCGACTGGCGAAGTAGCCCACACCACATGGGAAGAAATCGAACACAAAATGGACAGACGCATCGAAAATGCCAGAACGTTCCAACTACCTTTTACTGAAAGAGATTATCTACTAAATCCAGCATAACAGCGCCACTGTTTTATGTAGCCAGAATTGCTCGACCACCTCGTCGAGTTCTGCTGAGAGTGGCTACTGCGTGCGGCTCCTTTTTCGGGGATGGCCACACCGAAGCTGTTGCCAGAGCCTTGGTCCGCCTACCAGTAAAATGGGGAGGGCTCAGTGTACCCAACCTTGATGTAATGAGCCGCATGTTGGCTCTCAAAAACACCTGGGCACTCTTAGAGAACTCATCGTATCGAGGCAGGCAACTCCTTGTGTATCTGCTAGGAAGCTCTAGAAGATTTTTCGGTTTAGTAAACAACACGGGACCAGCTGCCGAACAGCCACCGGTGTATTACACACGTGTTATAAAATTTTTGCAACAATGGCGAAACGATCTTCCAGTTCAAGAACTTCTGGAAATGTCCCCCACCGACATGAGTGAATTAATAGCATTTAAAAGCCTATCAGAAGAACAACGCTGGAAATGCTGGGCGAAAAAACGTGGGACTTTTACAAACACGTCTCTCCCCTCCGAGGTCCGTGATCTAAACTGGCTTAGGGAATGGGAGGCTTTACCAACGGCCGACCGCCTTGCGGCGTGGGGCGTGGCGCCTTCCGCCACATGCCCGCAATGCGGTCGCGTCGAAACACTGAACCATGTCTTCCATGAATGTATAGTAGGACGCACCTTTTGGCGCATGGTTACCAAAATGTTCCTAACAACTATGCAGTGGAAGTCAAGCCACATGGATAACTTTGTCGTACTCTTAATGGCTATCGGTGCCTTCGTCTTATGGAAACGAAGGGGACTGGCCCATCTGAGGAGACGCCCCCAGAGAACCATGTTTCCCCTACTACATCGGCTAAGAAACATAATTATTATGCATCTTAACACAGAGCTATACATGCTGGGAGAGGAGGCTTTCCTCCGACGTTGGCCTATGCGATTTATTATCGTAAAAAACAACAGAGTGTCTATGCCTTTCCTCCCCTATTGAGGAGGTGGGCTAGAGCTTGTACCACTGTGACATTACAGTGTTTATTTTTCTTTTCTTCCTTTGAAACATGTTTTTTGTGCAGTATTGTTCTTGAGCGTGGGAACAAATTGTCCTCACAGGTGAATGCAAAACATCACCCTTCACTGTGAATGACCTCCCCATGTTTGTTTATATAGCCTACTGTTTATTTAAGTTTAATCATCTCCGATGTCATGAATGTCCTGTCTCTGTTGTACAATTTTGCATTGTACGTCACTGCATACGCAATAAGTTCTTTTCGTTGTATATAACAGCTTGCATTGTACATACGCGTTGTTCACCATTGTTCATTTTTATGAGTGCACATAGGCTGTGTATGATATATCTGGACATAAAATTCTAAGGATGACTGCCAGTTGGGCGTGTTGGTAATGGTAAGCGCAAAAAATACACACACTCAGAGAGGACACAGACAAGCGCTTACTAGCAACTGAAATTTTTATTTCGAAGCGAACACTAATAAATACATCACATGCATGTACGTCACTCCCAACTTCCCCTGTCATCATCAAAAACGTGATATTAAAAAATATGCACGCGCCCACAACCGGAAACAAACACGTACCAAGAACTAAGAAAAGAAAACGTAAAAACAAGGAAACATAAAAAACGTAACACAGAAAAACACTGGGTTATGTGACGTCCAAAAAAGCGAATTCCGCATCTGTTAGTAGAATTGACGCTTGGCTGACGCAACTGTCCCCTGCTTTCCTTATTTTATACACTTCCATTATTTCTCTCGTCGTCCGCATGTTGTGCCTGTCAATTATTCGTGTGTCGTAAAATAATAATTTCGAAATAAATAAATTCAAAATAAATAAATAAATAATAAATTCGAAATAAATTCGAAGTAAAAATTGCAGTTGCTAGTAAGCGCTTGTCTTTGTCCTCTCTGAGTGTGTGTATTTTTGGCGCTTGTCTCATCATGAACCATAAAATTCTGTTAAACCAAACCAAGACTGCTACTGTAATCGGACCTTCCGTTTACCGGGCACAAGTTCGCCCAAATAAACAGTTAAATTCCAATGCAAAATCTCCTGTTTTCGGCCACGTCACGACCCCGTGACAGGTGGAGGTGGAGGTGCTGTTCCTTTGATGTTTCGGACGCCCCCTTCAAGCCGCAACCCCAGCCCTAGCGGCAAAGAAGACACGGACGCTAACCCTGAACAGCGAACAAGCCGCAGGCAGAGGGGACTACAACCAGAGTACGGACCCCTTCCTGAAGCAGCCAAGCAGACCCGGATCCCGACATCAACTACTGCAACCATGACCGCCCCCATGCAGCCTGCACCACTCCTGCTCCGCAACCCAAAGAGCCGCCAACTTTCCGCGGTTCGCCATTAGAAGACCCGGAAAGCTGGATAGAAAGGTTCGACCGCGTCACCACCTTCAATAACTGGACAGACGATGACAAGCTCCGGCATGCGTATTTCGCCTTAGAAGATGCTGCTCGGACCTGGTTCGAGAATCAAGAAGGAAGCCTTACAACGTGGGACGTCTTTCACGCCAGGTTCCTCACCACTTTCGCAAGTGTGGTGTGCAAGGAGAAGCTGCAGCTCTTCTCGAAACCCGCAAACAGATGCCAAACGAAAACGTGGCGCTATTAACGGAAGATATGATTAAACGTTTCCGCCACGCTGACACCGACTGGTCCGAGGAGAAGAAGGTCCGTCTGTTCATGCGAGGAGTAAAGCAGAAACTCTTTGTAGGGCTGATCAGAAACCCGCCAAAGACGGTCGTCAAATTCATTTCAGAAGCATCTACGATAGAGAAGACGCTCGAGATGCGCACGCGGCAATATAACTGTAGCTTCTCGTCTACAAGCTACACCAGTATTCAAGCGCTTGGAACCACTGACTTGCTTGAGACGATCCGAGCGATCGTGCAAGAAGAGCGGCGACAATTACTTCCTTCAGCGCAGCCTCACGTGGAATCCATCGCGAACGTCGTACGCCAGGAGATCCAGCAATCGCTGGGCGTTCCTCAGTCTCAAGAGTCTAAGCTGCAAGCCATGAACTATGCTGCCGCAGCCCGTCACCACGCCCCTCCTCCACGCGCACGCCAAAACGCTGCCCCATCGCACTTCCGCCGCCAGACGCCACCGCCGCCACCACCCCCACCGACGTCCCACCGTTCGCCAGCGGCCCAGCGCAGTGCGCTGAGGAAGACTGACCTCTGGCGCACCCCTGATCACCGCCCGCTCTGCTACCACAGCGGCGAGGCCGGACACACATACCGCCGTTGCCAGTACCGACAGATGGGACTCCGTGGCTTCGCCGTCAATGCACCTCGTCCACAGCCAGGAGAACGGCCACGTGACATCGCCGACTACCTGACAAGAACTCCATGGACACAACGAAGCCCTTCCCATTCGCCGTCGCCCAGCCGCCGCACGTCACCGCACCACCTGCAGTACTCTGGCCCAATGCAGGGCCGGTCTCTTAGCCCGTATCCGGCAAATTAGGGGCAGTAACCGATGTAGGTGCGGTTGCTGTGCGACGAACTACCGAAGATCCTCCGTCGACGACGATGCCGCGACGAAGCTTTCAGAACACAACGCTAACCAGGGAAAGCCCTGACGGCGAAACGTCACTTACCGAAGGTGACCTGACGACGCAACAAGGAAGCAGCGGTAAAGCCGACGATACCGTGACCCGACGCCACGGCCTAACTGCGACACGAGACAGCGAACTAGCGACCTCGACCTTTTCATCGACGGTCACAGTGTGACCGCTCTCGTCGATACTGGAGCCGACTACTCCGTCATTAGTGGGTTGTTCGCCGCAAAGTTAAAGAAAGTTAGGACAGCTTGGGAAGGCCCTGAATTCCGCACAGCCGGAGGTCAACTCGTAACGCCTGCAGGAATCTGCACAGCGAGAGTCACCATTAACGCCCGTATTTATCCTACAGACTTCGTAGTCCTACAGCGTTGCTCGAGAGATGTCATCCTTGGCATCGACTTCTTATGCCTCCATGGTGCTGTCATCAACCTAAAAACAGTCGATAACATTATCCACAGAAGAAGCACTACCACCACGCACGCCGTCAGGAAACCATGTCTTGAATGTGCTGGAAGAACAAGTCACCATTCCGCCTCGCTCAAGCGTCATTATTTCAGGTGGCACTCCTAAATCACCTGACTGGGAAGGCGTCGCTGAAGGCAGTCAGCATCTGTTGGTCACCCGAAATATTTGCATCGCAAGAGGAATTGCAGAGCTGCGGCGAGGCAAAGCAACGGCTATGCTCACGAATTTCAGCAATGAGTACAAACATGTGAACAAAGGAACAGCGGTCGCATACATCGAAGAAATTGTCGAAGCCGCCAGTGCTTTCACCCTCGCCGATTCTGCGGAACCTGCTCAGAGGAACCAAGCCCCTCCCATAGCTTTCGATGTCAATCCCAGACTTCCGAACCATAAGCAAGAACAGCTCAAGGCCCTGCTCCTGCAATACGAATATCGCTTTTCGTCGTCATCAAAAATTCGGCAGACCCCAATCACGCAACATCGCATCATAACCGAAAAAAATGCCAGACCACTCCGTCAGAGTCCGTACAGGGTTTCGACGTGAGAACGTGAGGCCATGAAGAGACAAGTGGATGAAATGCTGCGGGATGACATTATCCAGCCGCCCAAGAGTCTATGGGCATCCCCCGTGGTGTTAGTGAAGAAAAATGATGGGACCCTACGTTTCTGCGCCGATTATCGCCACCTGAACAAAATCACGAGAAAGGACGTGTATCCTCTCCCTCGAATAGACGACGCACTTGATCGGCTCCATAACACCAAGTAATTTTCGTCAATGGACCTCAAGACTGGCTATTGGAAAATCGAAGTCGACAGAAGAGACCTAGAGAAGACGGCGTTTATAACACCGGACGGCCTATTCAAGTTTGAGGTGATGCGCTTCGGCCTTTGCTCAGCGCCTGCAACTTTTCAACGCGTTATGGATACAGTACTGGCAGGATTGAAGTGGAAGACTTGCCTTGTGTACTTGGACCACGTCGTCGTGTTTTCCTCGAGTTTCGACGAGCATCCTCGGCATTTGAAGCTGTACTTCAAGCCATCAAGACGTCCGGACTCAAACTGAAGCCAGAAAAGTGCAGAATTGCGTACGAGGAGCTCTTGTTTCTGAGGCACGTTATTCGCAATTCCGGAGTTCGTCCCGATCCACGGAAAACAGCCGCCATCGCCGACTTCCCGCCACCCACTGACAAGAACGCGGTGCGCCGATTTCTGGGCCTGTGCGCCTACTATAGGCGGTTAGTGAAAAACTTCGCCCGCATCGCCGATCCTCTCACTTACCTTACCAAGGCCGACGTGGAGTTCAAGTGGGAAACGCCGCAGGAACACGCTTTCCAGGAGCTTAAACATCGCCTCCAGACGCCTCCGTTACTTGCCCTTTTCGACAAATTCGCCGAGACAGAAATACACACTGACGCAAGCAGCCTAGGTCTTGGCGCCGTTCTTGAGCAGAGGGCTGACGGACTTGAAAGGGTTATTAGTTACACCAGCCGATCGCTATCCAAAGCAGAAGCCAATTATTCCACAACAGAAATTGAGTGCCTCGCCATCATCTGGGCTACGTCGAAATTTCGCCCCTACCTCTACGGCAGGCCCTTCAAAGTTGTGAGCGACCACCACGCCTTGTGCTGGCTAGCCACCTCGAAGGGCCCTTCAGATCGCCTCGCACGATGGAGCCTTAGACTTCAAGAATATGATATTACTGTCATTTACAAGTCCGGCAAGAAACACTCCGACGCCGACTGTCTTTCTCGTGCGCCTGTCGACTAACCACCACCTGACGACCCGGATGACGACTACTTCTTGGGAACGATAACTACCGACGACTTCGCTGAACGACAGCGGGCAACCCGGAACTTAAGGCCCTAATAGAATACCTCGAAGGCAGGACCGCCGAAGTCCCGAAGGTATTCAAGCGCGCACTTG
The DNA here is from genome assembly GCF_043290135.1 of Rhipicephalus microplus. Taxonomy (NCBI): domain Eukaryota; kingdom Metazoa; phylum Arthropoda; class Arachnida; order Ixodida; family Ixodidae; genus Rhipicephalus; species Rhipicephalus microplus. The sequence goes on from NC_134710.1 coordinate 505,910,815, forward strand.
CGTCGTTCTTCCTGCGAAACGGTCTTCTACAAAAGAAAAACTTTTCACTGCTTCGAGCTAAGTACCTCTTTGTGGTGCCTTCAGCTCTGCGACCAGAACTCCTGCAGACCCTGCACGACGATCCGACGGCAGGGCACCTCGGTGTTTCCCGCACGCTCGCGAGGATACAATAAAGGTACTACTGGCCACGTCTTAACACCCACGTCACTCGTTATGTGAGAACATGCCGGGACTGTCAGCGACGCAAGGCGCCGCCCACAAGGCCAGCGGGACTTCTGGAGCCAATTGAACCACCTGGCCGACCTCTCCAGCACATTTGTATGGACCTACTGGGGCCGTTCCCGACGTCGGCTTTCAGAAACAAATGGATCGTGGTAGCTACCTACTACCTCACCTGCTACGCCGAGACAAAAGCCCTTCCCAAAGGCAGTGCATCTGAAGTAGCTAAGTTCTTCATCGAAAATATTGTCCTACGTCACGGCGTCCCGGAGGTCCTTATCACTGACAGAGGAACGGCATTTATACTGCTGACTTAACTCAAGCGATCTCGGCATACAGCCAGACAAACCACCGCCAGCGACAGCGTACCACCCACAAACCAACGGTCTCACCGAACGGCTTAACAAGACGATCGCCGACATGCTGGCAATGTACGTCGATGTCGAACACAAGACGTGGGATGCTATTCTTCCGTACGGGACCTTCGCATACAACGCGGCGGTGCAGGAGGCGACGCAGATATCTTCATACAAATTGGTCTACGGAAGGAGCCCGGCAACGACGCTCGATGCCATGTTACCCAACGACACCGACGAAGAAAACCTCGATGTGAGTGAGTACCTTCAACGCGCCTAAGAAGCCCGACAACTCGCGCGTCTGCGTATCAGGAATCAACAGACGACCGACAGCCGCCGTTACAATCTTCGACGACGCTTCGTGGAATACCAGCCCAGTGAACGTGTTTGAGTGCGGACGCCGACACGCCGACGTGGATTTGTATGATTCTTGTATGATTTTTTGTCCTAAACATTCTAGCAGTGCACTGTTTCAAACGCAGTCAAGAAGCGCACGTTATTTTTGAATGATTGACATATTGTCGCCTAAATAGTTGGAGCACTTCGCATGGAATGAACCTGCCGAATATTTTTGGCGCTGAGATGTTCAATTCAAATAAAAACGAACTTACTAGAGTGCTAAATTTGTGAAATGAATACTACAAATGTAATAACCGCGTATTCTGAGCGCACTCACAAAGATTACTGCAAGTTTAAATTTTTCCGTTCGGTATCCCTTTGTCTTTTGCACCGAGGCGCTCGGTTCAGTATGACGCAACAATTGAATGGCTGTGATATTAGATTCCTAAGTGTTTTACACCACCATTAAACAAATTTCAACCGTCTTTTGGAATAAAATTTAGTTCTTTTTATATATAACAAGTATTTCAAAGAAATTGGCTTGCGAAAGTTGCCTGAAGCGTCAGTCTCTCTTTCTTTGTTCTAGGACAAACATGCGCGCTACTAATCTTTGTACCAGTGGCATCGTTCGGCTGGCTGTACGTAGTCCAAAATCCAGGATGTGTTCGTTCGACGGGCATATTCATCCACCCACCGGCGGGCTCCAATTTTGTCCGTAAAGCTGGCACGCTGAATATCGACTCCGTTTGAAGAAGCACTTTCGTCTCTGACACATTCACCCGCAGAAGCCATAGCTCTAGGCCGCTGTGATAGCTCAGTGGTTAGAGCATCGAACGCGTTATTCAAGCCATAGCTCTCCGAACAGCGGCTACTGCCCAAGTGCGTGAAATACGACAGAATGTTCAAAGACTATAACGTGCAAGAACGTAAACATTTCAAGCAAAAAGCGGTGAGGCGGAAGTCGCTCACTCGCACACAACTGACAAACCACGTGCCCCGCAAAGCTACTTCTTTCAAGCGAAATTCAAGGCATTCCTGTCTGACAAGCGACTAGAAAGTAGCAACGCGCGAAGCGTCTGTGCGCCAGAAATGCTGTGAATTTGCAAACTTTTTAGAACTGGTTGTAAGAAGTTACTCCGAGTCTCCGACTATACATTTTTCAACAAAATGGTGTTCGTCTCCCATGCCAGTGGTACACGTACACAAACAGGAGGGGGTTGAGCAGAGTGCAACCAGTCCACTAGTCAGACGTGAGCTTGACAATGATCGTTAGTGGACTGCGGTGGTTGTGAAGAAACGTTTCGTTGTTGAAAGCCAGGTTGTTGCGGGGAACGACCTACAATTCTAAATGTTTTCTTCCCCCTCCCTCTTCCCTTTTTGTTCACGAGTAGACGACGTCATTGCATTCATTGTCTGAGTCAAAGCTATGACCTGTCCTCCAGAAGAGTTCAACGATCCCAGCCTGAACACGTTTTGCTTGACTTGCTCCGGCAACATTTCGCTTGTGTTCTCGAAGCCTCGACCATTTTCTGCGTGCATCATCGATTTAAATCGCGTCTCCATCCTCGCATTCTACATGTAGATGACTGTCGTCTTCACTCGTGATGCGGTCTCCCCTTCTCGACGTTCTCACAACAACAACAACAAAAGTGCGGTAATGCAACGCCACCTAGACTACTGAAGGCCGCCGCACTCCTCCTTTCCAGCCGTGTGACGTCACCCTACTCGGCCCGAGGAAGCGAGCCGCCGTTCCTCAGGCAACGTTCGGGCGACCTGCGTGAGATGGCGCTAGCTGCCACTTTCCCAGCATTCCTCGCTTTTACTGCCTTGGTGTTGTCGGTGCTGTGTTACTAAAGAGCTCCTCGCTGGCCACGTGTGCCATTTTTCTTCGCTGTTCTTCGTGTGGTGTGAAATATTTTTATTTTCCGTGCCTGTCTGCCACATATGCGGAAGAATGGGACGTTGCTGTGTACCGAATTGCAAAGGGAATTACGACACTGGCCCCAAAGTACAACTGTTCGAGCTCCCTCGCGATTCTGAGGGTAGATCACAATGGCAGCGAGCTGTGCGGCGCGGCGACATAGATGTTGCAAAGCTTAAAAATCCACTGGTAAGTGTTTGTTTTTACGTATGTCACCCCAAAATATTTGGGCACAGAAGATTTGGGCATGTAACTTTTTGCAAAAATGCGGCTGATAGTAGGACCTATCAATGTGGGAGGAGGGAGCTTTCTGTGTGCATACTTTCCACGTGGTACCTACGAATTATGAGGGCATTTACGCATTTTACGTGCACGCGACTTGTTGTCATGTGGTTGTTTTTTTTTTAGAACTCGTTGTTGAGCTAGTTGGAAATTCGTCATGTAGGTACTTAGCGCAACTTCGTATTCCTTCAAAAAACACGCTCACATTCACACACACATCTACGCAAATTTGAGGTCTGTTTTTCGAGTGGATGCGTGTTTTTCGAGGGAATACGCAGTTGTGCTAAGTATCTGCAACATGGGTTGTTTTTTCGCTCACTAGAATTGCAAGTGTTAACGTGAGAAAGCCTATATCAGACCGGAGTTGTGGCATCATTTTGTTTAGTTGCACGCATTAGCGCAATTTTGTTTACAACGAATTGTGTTGCTGCACCCTTCCAGGTATGAAATAAGATGCCGCGATTTTTAATAGCGACGCCTGAACTGTCCTAGTTTTGTTACATGACCAGAGAGGCCCAATTCACGTGGAAACAAACTGATTTTGATTTATGTCTTTTGTGCAGGTATGCGAATGTCACTTCAAAGAGGAATATCTCCGCGCAATGACAAAATGTACAGATTGCTATGGTCGCACCATTGAAGTTAAGATGAAATTGACGCGACTCACGCACGATGCTGTACCTACAATTTTTACGGACAGCCCTGACTACCTGTCGGTCACTCACCAATCGAGAGAAGAACCAGGAATGAGGAAAAAAAGAAGAGAAGATGAGCAACTTCAGAAATCTATTGAGGAGTCCGTGCTGGCGCACAAGAAGGAGTTGGAAGAAAACAGGTTAACATGCCTAGATGACATAAATTCTCGCCTGCACCTGCTACAAGAAAAAAAGTATTGGTCAGTTGTGAACGCCGATGGCCATGTCATCTTCGCGCAAATCGAGGCAACAATAGAAGAAGCTCCGAATCTTATTTCGTCTATAGTCATATCATCGGATATGTCTGTGCGCGTTTTTGTGGGAGGTACTCGCCTTACGTCAGACGAACGGCTTGGCATTCCAGAAGCAGTTCATGACATGCGTGTGCTGGTGCAACTTCTGGACGGCATACAAAAGTACTGTTGTAAAAGAGAACTTGGAAAAGATGAAAAAGTGAATGGAGTGTTAAGGCTTGTAGTTTCCCTCTTTGAGGATATTTCTAAGGAAGACCTTTAGGAGGATGAAAGAATAGAAGCAATAATGTTTCTCAGGAAACAGTGCCAGCTCCTGATGTGCCGAAGCAAAACGTATTCAGCTGAACTGTTAATTCTTTCAACTGTGTTTTACACTATTTCTCCCCATGGTTACAACTTTTTGCGAATCAGTGGTAACATCAAATTGCCTCACGCTTCGACAATTTCAACACCGCATTTGCTCAGCGGTGGTGGCAACAAGAAAGACGTCTGGATCTTCAGTGATTGTTACCTTCTGCTTTTGCAGATACTGCCCGTCAGTAAATCAGCCAGACTGAAAAACGCCGACTGCCTGCTGTAGCTTACAGATAGGAGCCATTATCGACCCCGATTTCTACGCCCACCGTTCCTACGTCACCCCTGGACAAGATAAAAGACGGCGTAAATCCTGTCGATGGGCATTCGCTCAGCGGTGGTGGCAACAAGAATGATGTCTGGATCTTCAGTGATTGTTACCTTCTGCTTTTGCAGATACTGTCCGTCAGGAAATCAGCCAGACTGAAGAACACTGACTGCCTGTTGTAGCTTCCAGATAGGAGCCATTATCGACCCCGATTTCTACTCCCACCATTCCTACGTCACCCCTGGACAAGATAAAAGACGCCGGAAATCCTGTCTACGGGCATTTGCTCAGCGGTGGCGGCAACAAGAAAGACGTCTGGATCTTCAGTGATCGTTACCTTCTGCTTTTGCAGGTTGGTTTTTTTTTTTCGTTCGCTGACTATCTTTAACGTATTGCCACCACCGCTGCTGCATCTATTGTACTTCTGAGCTGTAGTTTCTTTTAAACCCTGTGCTGTGTGAACAGAAATGTCCGAGCTGTGTTTGGTTTGTAGTGACGCTCTACCTGAGAATGCCTCGTATCCAACGTGCTCCGAATGTAACTACGATTACCGTTTAGGTTCATGCTCAGGTTTAACCAAAACCAACTTCAAGTCTAAGGATGACGCGATAAAAAAAACATGGAATTGCCAGACATGCGTCGTATCAGCTGCTCGTAGCAATCAGCCTGCGGGGAGTGGCCTGAGAGATGAAAAAGCACTCAAAATAGTGCTCATTAAAATTAACGAGAAGTTGGTTCAGTTACCAATAATCCAAAGCAGGGTGGATGCCCTTTTTTCTGTCAAAGAAACTGTCGACAAAATGGAGCACTCGATTGAGTACCTGTCGGAACAGTGTGACACGGTGCTTGCAGAATGGAAAAAGCAATCCGCTGAAATGCCAAGCCTAAGAAAGAAAGTTGAAATTGTGGAATTGACGAAAAGTACGCAGTAAGTTTCCGAATTAAAAAAAACAAGTAAATGCTCTACAACAATACAGTAGATGGCATAATTTAGAAATACAGGGTATGCCGGTTGTCGATAAAGAGGATTTGCTTGAAAGGATTAACGAACTGGCTAACAAACTTCGCCTTCCCGCGTTGACCTGCACTGACCTTGAGGCGTTACACAGACTGCCAGCTAAGCCTGGAAACAATCCCGCAATACTAGTCCGTTTCCCTTCATGTGTTTTACGTGATGAGTGGATGTCCAAGAGAACTGAACTTAGAGATGCTAAACTTGCGGTTCAATTCGGAGACAATTTGACGCCGCCGAACAAAAAACTTCTCTGGATGATGAAGGCAAAGGCCCGGGAAATGCACTACGATTTTGTGTGGCAGAAGGATGGAAAACTTTTTGTACGTAAAGCTTCTGGCGAGCGTGCTTTGCGCAGCAAATGCAAAGCGGATCTTCATAAAATTGCTTGAGCGCAGATAACTTCGCCGCGTTCTTGCTTTTATTTTTTGCATTGGTGTTTCGATGGCTGACCACACTAAGAGTGTGTATCACGATGTTTCTTCGTTCAATTCTTAAGTAAATAACGTGAGCAGTAGAGATAATATCTTGTCTGTTTTCCATGTAAATATTAGAAGCCTGAAGAACAAACAACTTGAAATTGATTCATTTTTTGAGTCGCTTAACTACAATTTTAACTTCATGGCATTTACGAAAACTTGGTTCCAGAATGATCAGGATGTTGTACAGTTTTCTGGCTATCGATCAGAAGGTGTTTATAGATCCGATCGTAGATGTGGAGGAACCTCTTTGTATAATAATTATGGTATTACTTATGATGTGTTGGGCGAATTTTCGGGTGTTATGGCAAATTATGAATCAGTTGTTGTTAAGAGCGTGGGAACAGTTATTGCTTCGGTTTACCGCCCCCCTTCATTTGATACTAAACGTTTTTTTTTTAATATATTACTTCCCTGTTTGAATATGTGTCTACATAAATGTTGCCTATTGTTCTTGTTGGTGATTTTAACATTGATATATTAAGAAACACTCCACAATCAGATAAATTATTAAACTTGATCGAATCATACTCCTGTGGAAATGTAATATATTTGTTAACTAGAATTACAGAATTAAGTGAAACCCTGATTGACTTGTGTGTTGCTAACTTTGATAAAAGTGATGTTATTTCTGGAATTTTCGCGAGCGATTTCAGTGACCCTCTACCCATTTTCTTCATCTTTCCTGCTAAAAAAAACAGAATATGCCGAACTCGTACTGCTCCAGTTCCTTATCGTTGGTTTGATGAAACATCTCTCTCTGCCTTTCGCTCAATGACCGAGCTTGTCGACTGGTCAAATGTTCTCGAGGAAGAAAACCCAAGCATCTCATACGATGGATTTCCGAAAGAGGTCAAGCGTTGCTACGAGGAAGCTTTCCCTAAACATTATGCGAAAATACACAAAAAAAGTAGAAAACCATGGGTAACAAAAGAGTTACATCAGAGAGTTAAAGCACGAGATATCATGTACCATCAATTTTTAATCTAAAAGATTTAGCGCTTCTTAACGTGTATAAGAAAGTGAGAAACAAGTTAAACTCTGACGTCAAAAAGCTAGGGCTGAATATTATAAAACAAGTTTCATGCTGTTTTTGATGACCCTAAAAAAGTTTGGAACACATTACGTTCTCTAATTGGTCAAGAACAAAATACCATTCCTAGCACATTGGTGACTGATGGTGTCTCATACAGCAAAGATGCTTTGTCAAATAAATTCAATTCATACTTCTTAACCTCTGGTACATATTCGTCTTCCGCCAAGCAATTAAACGTTGAAAAATACATAGCTTCCTCTTGTATGAATTCTTTAATTCTATCGCCATGTAGACAATTGCAGATATATTCTTTTCTTATGGGGCTAAATAAAAATACTGCGGCCGGTAACGATGAAATCAAAGTCATTCCAATAACTTTTGTTGCAAATTTACTTGCGGCACCTTTACAACATATCTGCAACAGAGCGCTAGTTACAGGCATTTTCCCAGCTGCTGTGAAAACTGCGAGGGTAACAATCTTACATAAAGGAGGCCCTATCAATGATTTCAATAATTACCGGCCGATATCGATGTTACCCTTATTCTCGATAGTGTTCGAAAACGTGATAAAAACAAGGATAACCAAGTTTCTCTATGATCATGAACTACTTGTCTGTGAGCAATTCGGCTTTCGAGCAAAGAAATCTACAGAAATGGCATTACTTGGCATTAAAGAAAAAATCGCTCAAAATATAGACAGCAAGTAGTTCACCCTGGGAATATTTTTAGACTTTCGAAAGGCATTCGATTCGGTTAAGCATGATATTCTGTTCAAAAAATTACCGTATTATGGCATTCGAGGTATTGCTCTAGAGTTAGTACGTAGCTATTTAACAGACAGGTTACAATATACATGTGTTCATGGGTATAATTCCCATTTAAAAGCAGTAACACTAGGTGTGTCTCAGGGTTCTATACTGGGACCTCTATTTTTTATTATTTATGTAAATGATATCATTCATGCGCCAGTGGCTTCTTCTACAGTTATGTATGCAGATGATACAAGTTTGTTCTTCTCTGGCAGCTGTCTAAAAGATCTTGAGAAGAAAGCGAATGAATGCCTTGTCTCACTCTCTTACTGGCTATATTCAAACCAACTACAGTTGAATGTTAGTAAAAGAAAATTTATTTTATTTAAGACCAAAAACAAATGTAAATATTACAGGATTTCTCTCTGGTTTAAAAATAATGAAATCCAACGAGTTTGTTTAAATTTTTAGGTGTACTTTTTAATCAGCACCTGAGTTGGACACCTCAAATAAATAAAGTACACGCCAATATGTCTCGATCGATTTCGGTTTTAAATAAACTTAGGTCCCTAGTTCCAAACTGGTTAAAGCTCCAGCTATATTATTCTTTGGTTCATTCCCATCTACATTACTGTCTTTTAATTTGAGGCACAACTTCAAAAACCAATCTTGACAGGCTGTTAGTTTTACAAAAAAGGTCTGTACGCTACATAGAAAATCTGCCACCTAGAGAACATACTCCTTCATTTTTTGGCAAGCTTCAAATACTTACTGTCTACCAATTATACAATCTTAAACTCAGCCTATATGTCATTAATAAAATAGGAAACACCGTTGGCACTTATACGGAGCATGGCTACCCAAGCGATACTCCCTATGAACTCCGCTTTGATCGTTTTCGATTGCCTTTTTTCAGAACAACATATGATCAGCAACTTTATCATATCAAATACCTTATCTGCTCCACGAAAATAGCAATGTACCGGAACTTTTCAAAAAACATAACACTAAAAACACTGTGAAGAAAAAACTTATGTACTCCCTTCCTTGTAAGGAGCCCTAATTATATTATTTATTATAAACATTTCTTTTGTGTCGTTCGTGTTTTTGCATATTAGATGAAAATTGCTCAATTTCATTCTTTTCAAATGTTTTTCTCTATGGTACTTAGTAATTCTGTGGGAATTTCTCCTTGTTGCATTTTTATATATATATATTTATATTGGTACTGCAAATTGGTGATGACTGCAATGTGTTATTTTAAAACGTATGTGTCAACGTCTGTTATACTTGTTGAATTTGAATTTTGTGTCCCCTCATTCAAAAGCAGAATGAAATTTCTAGTTTTTGTTCCACTTCACCTGAGCAAATGTATGGGTGGAGGGACCTTAGTCAGGCAGAGGTAATCTGCCTTTAGTCCCTTCATCCTAGGCAATCATTGTTTTTGTCTCAATAATTAGTGAAAGAATCAATGAATGAATGAAACGTGTATGTGCCGCCCATGCTGTTAGTCCTTTGAAGGAACAAAAGCATGAAGGGCTCTTACGGTACATGAAAAGAAGGGCCAGCCTACTGAAGTTGCATGAAAGACATGTCACGTCGATGCTTGATGAAATACACTTGCAACAATTCTTTGACTACAAGGCAGGCAGGTTAACAGAAGCTTCTGTTAACAGCACTAAACCAGCGAAAACAGCGCACGTTTTTATGGTTCAGAGTTTACTGTCTGCATTTAAATATGTAGCACACATATTACCAGTGTCTAAAATTACAGCTGAAGAACTACATAAGGTGCTAAGAGAAGTAATAATCATTCTTGAAGATTGTGGCCTTCACGTAGTGGCAGTAATAACAGACAATAACTCAATTAACAGAAAGGTAATGTCACTGTTCGCAGAAAGCAACCATTTCTAAATAGTGTATCCTCGTCCAGCAGATCCTCAGAAACCTTTATTTCACATTGTTGACACAGTGCATTTGATAAAATGCATTCGAAATAATTAGATTAATCAGAAAAATTCTCACAAGTGCCTGAATATCCAAATTTTGATTTTTATGATAAGAAGGACAAAAGGCTGGAAGGTGCATTGTTCACAACATTAATAAAACTGCATGAAGCTGAAAAAAATGGGGTTGTGAAAGTTGCTTATGGACTAACTTACAAGGCTCTGAACCAAAGTAACCTAGAGCAACAAAATGTTAAGCTCGCTGTCAAGATATTTAACACCTTCGTGTCGTCGGCTTTCAGAATTCAAGATGAAAGTTTGCATTTCGCCCTTGCTGATGGTACAGTAAATTTCATTGATTTAATTGTAAAGTGGTGGAACATCGTGAATGTGAAGACTCCTCATAAAGGCTGCAGGCTAAAAGATGTGTGGCAAGAGCCAGGGCGCATTATCAGCTGCGAGCAGCTGCAATATCTGGACAAGTTTGTTGGCTGGCTTGATTCTTGGAAGGACAGAAACGTGCAAACAGGCGCTCTCACAAAAGAGACCTACACAGCTTTACGGCTAATTATGTATGCCCTGATCGAGGTGTTGAGGTACTGCTTGGAGGAACTTAATTTCGGATACGTGCTCCTCAGTAAATTCCAAACTGACTCGCTTGAGGATCGGTTTGGGAGGTACAGGCGACTATGTGGTTCGCACTATAACGTGTCGATAACACAAGTGTTAGAGGCTGAGGCTAAGAGCCGCCTACAAAACACACTGACTTTGGCAGACATGTCTGAATCACCCAGTCAGAATGAAAATGAGCCGAATGCTGAGTAGACAATCAGGAAGTACGACATACGCTTGAGCAATGCTGAATTAAACAAGCCAAGACAGGACATGGCTAGATTGGTCTACATCGCTGGCGACTGTGCACACAAAGCTCTTAAACGACAACTATGTGATGACTGTCGTGACATACTGACAGTCACGGAACGAGAGCTATAAGAAAGTGAATATGTGTTGATTGACAGCATCAGTCGAGGTGGATTGAAGTTCCCACAGCCAGCTGTAATTCATGCAGTTCTCTGCGCGAAGGTTGGTTGCGACCGTATCGCTAGTAAAGAACATGAGCTTCTCTTTCATGCCGAAAGTAATCATTGATTGACTCTACTTAGTGTTCTTATCTATTTGTTGAATGATAACGAAGAATTTGATGCTTGTGCAACTGGCCACACTCCAGATTCAGTAATGAAAAATGTTTTGCTGCCATCCATAAACATCCTGCTCAAAAACTACGCTTCTCTGAGAAATGAAGCGCTGAGCAAAAAAAAAGCGAATGGAACGAAAAGAAAGTTAGTTACTTTAAAATGATCATGTGTTTGCATTTCTGTGTGTATGTGTTTGTGTGTGTTTGTGCATGTATATTCACTCCCAAACTAAAATTTATTTTTTGTTTCTGAAACTATTGTACTTTGGTGTCACTCTCCGAACTGCTTGAAAATGTGGATAGGGCACAGATTTAAAGAACAGTGATGACGGAATTCTCCATGCTGTAAGAATTATGTTTGGTAAATTCAAATGACCAAGGTGACGAGATGGTACAACTCATAAAATATTCCAGCCTGTAAACCTAACTACAAAACAACAAAAAAAAGCTTTCAGGTTTGTTCACTAGAATAACAGGGTGTCTTGCGTAGCATTCGGTGACAAGCACCAGCTGTCATGTCCCGCAAACAGATAACAAAAATATGCCGCGAAAAATACGAGGACGCACTACAGCTATTTGGCGAATGTACATATGTGGTCGAGACAAAAGGCACCTCCACGGTGGAATACCCCAAGATATGACCCAGCTTTGCATTAGCCTCTTGATCATCGCATCGAGTTATTTAACGTGAATTAAAGAAAAAGTGCCGCCATATCCACGAAGTGAATGATGATGAGTGGGCGAAGCTCTGGAGGAAAACCTAGTAAACCATGAATCTTCCGTACATTTTGCCTACTCGATTTTATTACAATGCTCCCTCTAGCGTACGTCGCCGCATTAAATCGAACGATTGCCTTCCACCAATGACACGTGCCATATGTGACATCTTTCCTATTTTATAACATCTGGCATCTTTCATCATCAACTACAAGTACCGCCATCTAGTTTATAACATCTTGCATCTTTTCATCGGATGGATGGATGGATGGATATGGCTGTACCCTTTAGATCGGGCGGTGGCTAGCGCCACCAAGCCGTAAAACCTAATGAACCAAAAACTATATTTTTTTTTCCCTTAAAAAGTGAGTTTGAGGATTCGTAACCTGCAGTGAAGAGTTTAATTTTCACTCGTGTCTTGACTTTAGCCACCAATCAGATAACCTCCTTCTTGTTAAGTCTACCCGCTTAAAGTTTATTTTGCCCTCCCGGTCCCTAAACCCCAGTGCTTTGAAAAACTCTGCGCCATCATCCTGAACTATAGGGTGAAGCCCTTTACAGAACATTATCAAGTGTTCGGCAGTTTCTTCTTCCTCTCCACACGCACTGCATACTGTGTCTACCCCTTCGTATTTGGCCCGATATGTCTTGGTTCGCAGTACTCCCGTCCTGGCCTCAAACAGTAGAGAACTACCCCGAGTATTATCATAGATCCTTTCCTTGGCAATTTCCTGCTTAAAAGTTCGATAGATCTCTAGTGCGGACTTCTTAATCATGCCCATTCTCCACATGTCAGTCTCCGTTTCCTTCACTTTCTTCTTAACCGATATTTCTTTTTGGTTTGGCCACCTGCTGTTTTCTAAGTATTTACCAGTCAACTTCCTGGTTCGCTTCCTCCATTTTGTATCGACATTCTTCATGTACAAGTAGCTGAAAACCTTCCTAGCCCAACGCTCTTCCCCCATTTCTCTCAATCGTTTCTCAAATTTTATCTTGCTGCTAGCTTCCCTGCCCTCAAATGATGTCCATCCCATATCACCTTGTACTCCCTGATTTGGTGTATTTCCGTGAGCTCCTAAAGCAAGCCTACCTATTCCACGTTGCTTAATTTCTAATCTTGCTTGAACTACTGATCTCATGCACAAGACCGCATTGCCGAACGTCAGCCCAGGAACCATGACCCCTTTCCATATTCCTCTCACAACATCATACCTATTGTAATTCCACAGTGCCCTATTTTTCATGACTGCTGCATTCCTGTTACCTTTAGTCGTCACGTATATTTCGTGTTCCCTCAGATACTCGGTCCCATTGCTTATCCATACGCCCAGATATTTGTATTTATCTGTTATATCTAGCGTGACCTCCTGTATTCTAAGCTCACTACCTTCGTTGTCATTGAAAATCATGACTGCTGATTTTTCCTTACTGAATCTAAAATCTAACCTATCTCCCTCATTACCGCAGATGTCCATCAATCTCTGCAAATCTTCCTTGTTGTTGGCCATTAGCACTATATCATCTGCGTACATTAATGCTGGTAGTGCCTGATCAATAAGTTTTCCTTGTTTGACTAAAGAGAGGTTGAAGCCCAGTCCACTTCCCTCTAATTTTGCCTCTAATCCTTGTAGGTACATCATGAATAATAAGGGTGACAGGGGGCACCCCTGCCTGAGCCCCCGTTTTACCTCTGCAGGCTTGGATACCTGTTTTTCCCACTTTATAACTGCCTTGTTACCTTTATAGATACCCTTTAAAAGATTAGTGACTACATGTTCCACGCCTAGTGTGTCCAGTATTCCCCACAATTCCTCTTGAACCACGCTATCGTACGCTCCCTTGATATCCAAAAATGCTAGCTACAGGGGCCTGTGTTCCTTTTCTGCTATTTCGATGCACTGCGTCAGTGAGAACAGATTGTCTTCCAACCTCCTGTGTTTCCGAAACCCATTCTGCAGTTCCCCCAGCACCCCCTCATCCTCTATCCACGCCTGCAGTCTTTCCTTTATAATTTGCATCGCCAGCCTGTAGACCACTGATGTGGTCTCACTGATGTGGTTATCATCAGCTACAAGTCCCGCCATCTAGTGAGCACTGAAAGAACTAAACGAGAGGTGGCTACATGGATGGATGGATGGATGGATGGATGGATGGATATGGCTGTACCCTTTAGATCGGGCGGTGGCTAGCGCCACCAAGCCGTAATATTTATTGACCTCAAAAATATATTTATTTGTTTTTTCCTTAAAAAGTGAGTTTCAGGATTCGTACTTTGCAGTGAAGAGTTTAATTTTCACTCGTGCCTTGACTCCACATGTCAGTCTCCATTCTCCACATGTCAGTCTCCGTTTCCTTCACTTTCTTCTTAACCGATAGTTCTTTTTGGTTTGGCCACCTGCTGTTTTCTAAGTATTTACCAGTCAGCTTCCTGGTTCGCTTCCTCCATTTTGTATCGACATTCTTCATGTACAAGTAGCTGAAAACCTTTCTAGCCCAACGCTCCTCCCCCATTTCTCTCAATCGCTTCTCAAATTTTATCTTGCTGCTAGCTTCCCTGCCCTCAAATGATGTCAATCCCATATCACCTTGTACTCCCTGATCTGGTGTATTCCCGTGAGCTCCTAAAGCAAGCCTACCTATTCCACGTTACTCAATTTCTAATCTTGCTTGAACTTCTGATCTCATGCACAAGACCGCATTGCCGAACGTCAGCCCAGGAACCATGACTCCTTTCCATATTCCTCTCACAACATCATACCTATTGTAATTCCACAGTGCCCTATTTTTCATCACTGCTGCATTCCTGTTACCTTTAGTCGTCACGTATATTTCGTGTTCCCCCAGGTACTCGGTCCCATTGCTTATCCATACGCCCAGGTATTTGTATTTATCTGTTATCTCTAGCGTGACGTCCTGTATCCTAAGCTTACTACCTTCGTTGTCATAGAAAATCATGACTGCTGATTTTTTCTTGCTGAATCTAAAATCTAACCTATCTCCCTCATTACCGCAGATGTCCATCAATCTCTGCAAATCTTCCTTCTTGTTGGCCATTAGCACTATATCATCTGCGTACAGTAATGCTGGTAGTGCCTGATCAATAAGTTTTCCCTGTTTGCCTAAAGAGAGGTTGAAGCCCAGCCCACTTCCCTCTATTTTTGCCTCTAATTCTTTTAGGTACATCATAAATAATAAGGGTGACAGGGGGCACCCTAGCTTAAGCCCCCGTTTTACCTCTGAAGGCTTGGATACCTGTTTTTCCCACTTTATAACTACCGTGTTACCTTTATAGCTACCCTTTAAAAGATTAGTGACTACATGTTCTAGGCCTAGTGTGTCCAGTATTCCCCACAATTCCTCTTGAACCACGCTATCGTACACTCCCTTGATATCCAAGAATGCTAGCCACAGGGCCTGTGTTCCTTGTCTGCTATTGCGATGCACAGCGTCAGTGAGAACAGATTGCCTTCCAACCTCCTGTGTTTCCGAAACCCGTTCTGCAGTTCCCCCAGCACCCCCTCATCTTCTATCCATGCCTGCAGTCTTTCCTTTATAATCTGCATCGCCAGCCTGTAGACCACTGATGTCACTGTTATAGGATGGTAGTTGTTTATGTCAGCTTTGTCCCCCTTTCCTTTATAGATCATGCTCATCCTGCTAAGTTTCCATCCATCGGAAACTTCACCATCGATTATTATTTTGCTCACTGCCTCTCTCAAAGCCTGCTTAGACTTCGGACCTAATGTCTTTATCAGCCTAATTGGAATACCATCTGGGCTTGTTGATGTACTACTAGGAACCCTTTTCTCAGCCCTTTCCCACTCTCGTTGTGAAAATGGAGCCATTGCACCACTTGATTCGTCCTTGTCTATTGTGGTGCATAAAGTACTTCTTTGTTGAAATTTTTCTGTCACCCTTGCTCTTATATATTCAATAGCTTCGTTCCCTTCTAGCCTGGCACCTTGGGCTGTAGTTATAAAACTCTGCTCTAGGCTCGTCTCATTTCTTAGGGAGTTTAGATGGTTCCAAAATTTCGCAGCTGCCTTTCTATCTTTTTTATGTACTTCTGCCAGCCACTGAGCTCCCTTTCTTCTAATCTTTTCATTGATCAGAAGGGATGCAGCCCTTCTACAGCTTAGAAAGTTTTCCCATTTTCTTTCAACATCATCTGTCGGTTCACCCCGCTGCTCAGCATGTCTGTGTTTCCTAGAGGCTTCCTGACGTTTTGCTATGGCTCTCTTAACTTCCTCATCCCACCAACTTTTGGGTTTGTGTCTTCTTTTCCGGGGTGACTTGTTACGCGTCTTAGCAAGCTCTAGCTCAAAGGGTGTAATTAGATTCGTGTATGTCCACACTGTCTTAATATCCTCCGTGATTACTTTCTCAATTTGTTTAGTGGCTATTTCAATTTGCCTTTCTGAATTAAAATTTTCCTGTAGTTGCTCATCTTGTCTCCTTCCCACTTTCACTGCTCTTCCAAAACTTAGCTTGATACGTTTGTGATCACTACCCAGACTTCTGGAGCCACCTTCATCTATGTGCATTCCCCTGAGCTTATCATACATCCTATGTGACATCA
Organism: Rhipicephalus microplus; assembly: GCF_043290135.1. Taxonomy (NCBI): domain Eukaryota; kingdom Metazoa; phylum Arthropoda; class Arachnida; order Ixodida; family Ixodidae; genus Rhipicephalus; species Rhipicephalus microplus. Next base: position 505,927,216 of record NC_134710.1, read on the forward strand.
GTGCATAATCTATCGTCAGCTGCAGCCTTCCTACCTCCCATGTTATTGGCCCTTCACACTTCTCGGTACTGTTGCAAATGATCAAATCAAGCCTTTCACACATATCCATGATCATTTTGCCTGTCGGGTCGGTATACCCATCTATACCTTCTATGTGGGCATTCATGTCTCCTAGTATAATTATCTCGCACTCTCTTTCTAACTCCTGAATGTCCTTTGATATACACTCTACAATTGCCTGGTTTTCCTCTCTGGCCTTTGCTCCCGCCCACAAGTACACAAAACCAAGGAGTGTCATTTGACCTGCCACTTTCCCTTTTAGCCATAAATGTTCCTTGCACTCCTGCTTGACCCTTTGCCAGTCTGTACTTTTATGAATGAATGCCCCAATACCACCCTTCTTTCTGCTGCCTTCTGTTCTGTTGCAATATTCCCACGCGTAGTCCGGAATGTTCGGAGGTCGTTCCATGTCTCTGAGATGTGTTCCTACAAAACCGTATACCATCGACCTCTCTTCCCTTAGCTGTTCTTCTATCTCTTCCCACTTCAGCCTGTTCCTACCACTCTGCATGTTGATATACCCTATGTCTGAATGGGCTCGGCGCTCGTGGCTACGTCTATTTATGCCCCAGACTCTACCTATCTTAGACATTGGTGCCACTTTGGAATCGTATCTGTCCATAACACCTGTCGAAGAGTCTCCCTGGTTGTTTTCCTCGTTACTAGCTATCCTGCACCCCGAAGGGCTCACTTGCCCCCCAAAAAAGCTACTGCGCGTCCTGCAAGTCGCCAACCCACCTCATGACCTAGTCGCCCATCGAAGTGAATTCTGTCTCGTTGAAAACCACCCCACCTATGCACCTCTCTGTGTATTTCCACCATCTCAAAGCCTTTCTCTCGACTCATCCGCCATATCTCTTGGTTTGCGTTGACAACCACTCTTTGCAGGTTGCTATCACGCACCGGTACCTCCGGTATCGTGCATATCACATGCAGGAGACGGTGCCGCCACCTAGTGAACACTGCAAGAACTAAACGAGAGGAGGCGACATACAGGAGACGCTACCGCCATCTAGTGGACACTGCAAGAACTAAACGAGAGGTGGCTACATACAGGGGACGCACAGCCCACGCCTTAAGGAGCTTCGCCCCTAAAAGCTGCGTTTATAGGTAAAGCGACCGCAGTCAAGAAGCACCATGTACCGGCTGAGTATGGTTACATCACGGAGGAGTACGGGGGCATTCAGTAGTCTAGGTGGCGTTGCGTAGTGTCGCACTGCGCACGTGAGACCGATAGCTGACGCCTCCACAGTGCATTTTTTGTGAGTCACGTCAGCTCGGAGGAACGAAAAAAGAAAGGGAGCATTAAAACACATGAGTGAAGCACACCATATTGGCTGAGCACTTGATTGTTCGCGGCTTTTATCGCGTGCAGAATGCTTTAAAACCACTGGCGCCGCAGGAGCCCAGTGCCCCGAGAGAAAGCGTATTAAGATTTAGAAGGGGCTATTATTATACAAGCTTGTGTGAATGAGCCCAACATTGGATTAAGGATAGAATTTTTGTGCAATAATTCCCTAATCTGAGAATAGGGTGCATATGGCTGAAGATGTAGCGTCCACCATGATGATGCATTTATATGAGTGAAGGATATTCTGTGAAATCTATGTGTCAGCACTCCTTCAAGCGCGGTTTTCTCGGTAGGTATATTACTTCTTGAAGTGTTTGGTTGGGTTGTAGTTTTATGTCAAGCATGCTTGCTCATAGTATCAACATTGCTTCCATTGAGTGCAGTGCATCTGAGTTTGAAGAGAACTTGATCTTGGGCCAGTTGGCAAGATTGATTGTTAGTTTGCTGCTAAACAACACGCACGCAAAAAGATGACACAGCCACCTGCTTTGCATGCCTGTTCTTTAGTGGCAAAATACGCATTCCACCATTTAGCTTACTTTTTCGTGTTCCTGCTGAAAAATTACGCACATTTATTGCATCAGCCAGGCTAGCCAAGAGCACAAAAACCTCTGAGCGATATTTCAATGTAGGATTGCTCATTTATTCACAGTAAAGATAACAAGAGAAATACAAAAAAGATACTCGCCTATATCCTTTGCCTTAACTTTAAACGTTCGCCAGTAAAACATTTAAGTTGTACATCTGGATCAGGATCTTGCCCAGTTGTCATAACACAAACATGTTTAATCCTTCAAAAAGCTGCTAGGTCCTGAAAGCATAATGGCTCTGGTTGCCAGTCAGTGATGAGCAGTCACCAAGGGAAATCTTTATAATGAGATGACTGATGCAGCAGTTTGCTTTTCCACAAAACCTAGTTCTTCCTGTTCCTTTGTGCCATGACCATCATTTCTTTGGGTTTTCACTGCATTGTTGCGGAGCACGTGTAGAAATTTGGGCACCTAACACCAGGTCATGTCCTGCAAAGATCAAGTGTTTCTTTTCATTGTACCAGCAGCATCACAATGGAGAGTGCAAAAATTGATACTATGGTATGTTTTGAAGAAGATTATTATAGCAGTACACAACAAGTGATTCTGGCAGAAGTAATGCTTAAGTAATCGCCCACATTGAGTAGGCACCGCAGCTAGGAGGCATTGGCTACAATCAATAGATGAACATAACAACGAAAACGAATATCTTCCCTGATGTGCTTGTGCTTATCACACGGGTAAGCTTAACCGCTATCACAATTACCGTAAACCAGATTGCGTGGTTGTCACACATTTGCAGCACGGACTAACTAGTACGCTTTTATAAACGAACAGTTACTTTGAGTGAGAGCTGATGTTGAAAATGCATAGTGCCATTTCACTTTTAAAAAAAGAGCGAGTGAAAAGGATGTTTTTTGTCCCACAACAATAATCGTCATCTATATTGCGTTCCATCCTTGCGCTATCGCACCACGCCCGGTACAATCCGGTCACGATCGACATGCCCATTATCAGAGTTACATTGCATTCTCGATAGGAAAGTGGCCAGCACCGAGTTTTCAAGAAAAAAAGCGCACGCAAGCCTGCTGACGAATATTGTTGTGGGACAAAAAGATGCCCTTTTTACTCGATATTTTTAGTGTTGTAGCAAATTGCGCAAGGGTCTTGAGAGGCCACAACTACAGAAGCAAATTTCTCTGCCAAACTTGGCGGCAGTCAGGCAACTTTGACCCTCCAAGTCTGGCAGCAATTTATGCAACGCTACAATGTACTAGAAGGGGAAGTGTGTCGTGCGGCGCCGAAAAGAAGGTCCTTCTTGTGATGACCACTCCGCGCGCCACCAGGGGGCGCTACTGGCCACAGAAGCGCTACGCTACCTGCGGTGATACCTCTACGAGTGGTTTGCGCGGCAGATTTTTTTTATTGTTCCGAGTTGTCGTGCAAGTGCGGATGTTTAGGCGATTAATAACCACTGCAACGCCACCTAATCATGAAATATAGCCCTTCCACACAGGCAGCATCACAATTTAGTGCTGTCATCACTTCTTGCGCAAAATTTCTTAGACAACGGACGAAATAGACACGGACGGGCGCAAACTTCTATTTGCGTCTGTTGTCTACGAAATTTTGCGCAAGAAGTGGTAATTATAAAATACCAACTAGCTCGAACCCACACCTTGTTAGTGCTGTCGTCCTGTCGAGCGAGTTTTTTTTTTTTTTCAGGAATATTATCAAGCAGTGACATACCTTCAAGTGGTATTGGATAAATTTTAATGCATTAACTCATGAAGCTTAAAAATTTCTATTTAATGCATACGAGTGTCTGTGTTCGGTCATGTATGTTTTATATCTTCTATATTGCTTCCCATGCTAAGCAGTCGAGAAGCTTCTAGCGATTGCGTGTGCGTGTTGCTCCTACTTTTGCGACTGCTCGCGCACAAGCAAAGACACCGACACACAAACATAATTCTGAACTTGATTTTTTCTTCAAACATTTTTTCAGCCCAGCTGCTCCTTTCGATTAAACCAAAATATCTTCACAACGAGACACAAACTTATCGAAAGAATAAGATCATGGTTTCCCACGTAGAAACCCAAAAATTATCAACTACTAACCCCACCTGTCAAGAAAGCTGCTCAATTACATCACCTCAGCTTCCAGTGTTTCGCTTGTCGTCTCTTAGAGCTTCGCTCCTTGTTCAGTGACTAAGCATAGAATCGAAAACGAAGAAGTACATAAAACTTCACTATACTCAGTGTCAGCTCTTTGTGATGTGTCACACACTGGCTTTGGCAGGTCAACCTTTGGAGGAACATGGCAAAGTCTTGCATGCTTTGTACGTTCATTTTCTTTAAACTGAAGAAAACGGTAAATTGCTCTTTTAAAGCGCTTGCAATACCGGAAAGCCCAGAAGATGGGTATAACAGATCGCCATAATCACATTGTCTAATGAAGTCATTAATGGTATTTGAATGACCCTGCTTTTTGCTCATTGTCAAGAGCCCATTACATGTACTACAAGCAGTTTTTCTGGCAACTTTCCTAGCCACATAGCCTGCAAGATAATGTATTAGACGGCTTGAGCTGTGCTGAGTGACACACCCGCTATGATCTTCAAGTGGAAGAAAGTCCGAAACAGCTTCAACGTCATCGAGCTTTCCATCATCGACAAGGCAGTCAAGTGTATTTATAAGGTTTTGCTTACCCTGGCTTAAGCTGGCACTGCAATGGCCAACTAGTGAATTGATCACTTCAGGGCTGCAGTTTCCTGTCTTTGGTGGCTGTGCTACACCATAAAAGGCCAGTGCATTCACAGTGACCAAGAATCGGGTAGGTGTTGGGTGATCGTTGCAGCCGTTGCATTGTCGCACAATCCCAAACAAGTTTTCCAACTTGTCCTGACTCAGCCTGCCGGTTAGAAGATAACGGAAACTGCACTGTGATCTAAGGTACTCAGCGATGTCTAGAGTTGAGCGAATGGTAACCCGCAGGCCGTCGGCAGTGCTGTTGCTCAAAAATCCGTATTTTGAGCTATGAGAGTGCGACTCCCATTCGTTAACGAACGCAGAAACTCCCTTAAAAAGTCGGCTTCAGCAGATTCTGGTCGGAACTCTGTTGCCGGCACACGCGATGTCAACATTTCGATTAATTTTGAAAACCTCAAAATGAAAGCTTCTATCACATTTCCCGGGCCATAGAGTCTTTCAATTTGTTTTCGGTAGAAGAACACTCCTTTAAGTACCTCATCACTAAAAAGGAGGAGTGCTGGCCCTACTCTCTGTTTCTCAAAACCGTTGAGAAAAAGATGTAGCCTGCTAAGATGCGGCATAACTTTCAAGGTTACACTTTCATTATCTAATTGTCATGCTTCCTTGATGTAATCTGCATTGACTCGTCCCGCCGGCGTGTTAAACCCAGTGTCTAGAAAAGCATGTCTAGCATTCTTAAGCAGGTGCGGGAAGTCGGAAAAAAATGCAGGGCACGGGTGTCATCCACAGGATGAGTGCGCTTGGACTTGGTGCTTGAGGCAGATCCTGTATTTCAAAATAAATTTGGAAACAGTATGATTCACGGAGTTTATGCTTATATGGAGGGAATGTTGTAACTGTACAGTGGGGTATCAAAACCAGAAGTAGATAAGAAATATTTAGTACTTTTCATGACAAGCAAGCATCATAATCGAAAGTCAGCGAATCTTACCTTGCACGCCAAAAATACTCCACGTACTACGGTTCCAACTTGCACCATCACAAGTCACTCCGTCAACATGCAGCCCCGCATTTTCACATAGTAACGTGCACTCGACGATGATCTTTGCAAGAATGTTGGCTTTTACGTTGCCCTTTGCCACAAATATGCCAAGAATTTGCATCTATTTAGCTGAAAATGCGAAGCATGATTGTTATACTATTATACATCTCGCAACATAATCCACAAAAAGCATTAACACTATAGCTCAAAACGGCAAATTTTAAGAGAGCTTTCATGCTCAAACGTTTACTGTACTCCATACCTGTGAAAGGCTGAAATACTACGACTAGCCCGTGATGTGCAAGTTCTTTTCTGGAGCCTTCAGTCTCGAACTGACCCGGATTAACAAATCCTTCTATGAAGCCTGAAAGAGGTAAAGACGCAAGCCGAGATGAATGAACACGCAGAAACTAACAGCGCATACGGTGAAACACATGGACCATCCAATTAAATATAATGAAACAATTTAACTGTTTACACTTACCGGAAGGCTTGAATTCAATGTGTCCAGACAGCTTCATTTCGTCGAATACTATGATGCTATGCCGACTGTGCTCGTCCACGTCCTTCGTTTTTTCTTGAAGACCTTTGAATATACTTGGGTTAAAACCAAAGCCGTTCTGGAAGTGCTGTATTGCCCTCTTTAGAAAAACGCGGCCTGGCAAAGCCAAAATGTCGTGCTTTCTCATGTGTTCGTACAGCTTAGGGCTTTGCATGCGCATCAGCACGCAATCAAGAAGCCATTCATTTTCATACCTCATTCCTTTTCTTGACTTTCTCTGTGGTGCTTCAAAACACGCCTTGGCAGCTGCTCACTGCTTCTAAGGAAGGCCTCTAATTTTTTCAGCTTCCGTTTTTTCAGATAACTGCTCGTTTTTTGTTTTCATTTGACACAAGCTAATTCTTGCGTTGTTAAGCTTGGGTTTCGTTCTCCGTAGATTACGCCGAATATTACGAGGACTTTGTTTGGCAGATACCTTCTGACGCCATCGTCTGAAAAGCTGGTTGAGTGTCAGCTTCCTCTGATAATTACAGTGAACACAAGCACCGAGGGCATCTGCTACGACAAGCGTGCAGTTCTTCGAAAAGAACTCCCCATTAAACGAAGGGCATTCGCCAGCTAAAGGCTCCATTCCCACGCCAGGGCACATAGTCAACTCGCTTACATTGTTTATCAGTAACTCTGCCTCCTCTCATGTTACGAGTTCCTCTTGGCGCCACTTTTTTCCTCTGATGAGAACTTCGTTGGTCGCAGCACTTGCACCAGCTTGCTTCCTAATCTGAATGAGTCTCTTCAAAGCTACCTTGCTATGCTCGACAGCGTCGGCTTCTAACTCAGCATAAAGAAATGAGTCCCTAACACAGGGCAGGAAAATTTCCGACAACACACTTAGAAGGGTGAGCTTTGAAAATGACAGACCTAGGCATTCTTGTTCAGGAGCTTTATCAATTGCACCGTCTCGGTCAACATCGTTCGACAATCTTTGACAATCCTGTTCAGGAATATTATCGACCGAACTTTTTCGGTTAGCATCGTTAGACGCAACTTTTGCCACCGTGTTGTTCTTACGTCTTATTCGCTTCGGTTTGCGAAGAATCTAATCGCTAAGGTTGCCTTCTTTCCGTTTTTTTCGGCAGTGTCTTTGAAAAATACTTGGGAGCATCCGGGGAAATAGTCGCAATGGCATCCTTTAATAAGAGTGGTCGATATCGGGGGATCTCAATGATCTTACCGTTGATTGTGCTCTGAAAACTTCGCTGTATGAACCTTGTCTCGAAGTGCCGCTCACAAACAACGCTGCTCTCGTCGAGAACTCAATCACCTCTATTGATGTTCGTGACCAATCTTCCCGGCGATCAGCTTCAAGTGGCACCCGAAACAAGGAGCGCACCTCCTTGCACGAGCGATAGCCGCTGTTACAATTTGGCACAAAACAGAAGCCATCTCGCTTGTCACGCCTTCTCCCTGTCATTTTTTTTATCATTCCCGTAGACAAGCGCAGACACCACCGCCACTTCTTCACTCAACTACAGTACAATGTGGCAAGAAATACCGGTGAAGAAGCACAAATCACGCGTTAACATCACATACTGGCAATACAACACGTGCTAAGCCAGAGGAGGCAGTACGATGGATGGATAGATGGATGGATATGGCTCTACCCTTTAGATCGGGCGGCGGCTAATGCCACCTAGCCGTAATACTTAGTGAACTCACCACTAGTTTTATCTTTTTCTTCTTTAAATAGTGTAGTTGAGGACTGGTACATTGCAGTGAACCGCTTAATTTTCACTCGTGCCTTGACTTTAGCCACCGATCAGATAACCTTCTTCTAGTCAATTCTACCCGCTTAAAGTCTATTTTGCGCTCTCTTTCTCTAAACCCCAGCGCTTTGAAAAACTCTGCGCCATCATCCTGCACTATAGAGTGAAGGCCTTTACAGAAAATTATCAAGTGTTCAGCAGTTTCCTCCTCCTCTTCACATGCACTGCATACCGTATCTACCCCTTCGTATTTGGCCCGATATGTCTTGGTTCGCAATACTCCGATCCTGGCCTCAAACAGTAGATAACTACCCCGAGTATTATCATGAATCCTTTGCTTGGAAATTTCCTGCATAAAAGTTCGATAGATCTCTAGTGCGGACTTCTTAATCATGCCTATTCTCCACATGTCAGTCTCCGTTTCCTTCACTTTCTTCTTAACCAATAGTTCTTTTTGGTTTGGCCACATGCTGTTTTCTAAGTATTTACCAGTCAATTTCCTGGTTCGCTTTCTCCATTTTGTATCGACATTCTTCATGTACAAGTAGCTGAAAACCTTCCTAGCCTAACGCTCCTCCCGCATTTCTCTCAATCGCTTCTCAAATTTTATCTTGCTGCCAGTTTCCCTGCCCTCAAATGATGTTCATCCCATATCACCTTGTACTCCCTGATTTGGTGTATTCGCGTGAGCTCCTAAAGCAAGCCTACCTATTCCATGTTGCTTAATTTCTAATCTTGCTTGAACTTATGATCTCATGCACAAGACCGCATTGCTGAACGTCAGCCCAGAAACCATGACCGCTTTCCATATTCCTCTCAACACATCATACCTATTGTAATTCCACAGTGCCCTATTTTTCATCACTGCTGCATTCCTGTTACCTTTAGTCGTCACGCACATTTCGTGTTCCTTTAGGTACTCTGTCCCACTGCTTCTCCATACACCCAGATATTTGTATTTATGTGTTATTTCTAGCGTGACCTCCTGTATTGTAAACTAACTACCTTCGTTATCATTAAAAATCATGACTGCTGATTTTTTCTTACTGAATCTAAAATCTAACCTATCTTTCTCATTACCGCAGATGTCCATCAATCTCTGCAAATCTTCCTTGTTGTCGGCCATTAGCACTATATCATCTGCATACATTAATGCTGGTAAAGCCTGATCAATGAGTTTTCCTTGTTTGACAAAAGAGAGGTTGAAGCCAAGTCCCCTTCCCTCTAATTTGGCCTCTAATCCTTGTAGGTACATCATGAATAACAAGGGTAACAGTGGACACCCCTGCCTAAGTACCCGTTTCACCTCTGTGGGCTTGGATACCTGTGTCCCACTTTATAAATACCTTGTTACTTTTATAGATTTCCTTTAAAAGATTAGTGACTCCATCTTCCTCTTCCACACCTAGTGTGTCCAGTATTACCCAATAGTCATCTTGAACCACGCTATCGTACGCTTCCTTGATTTCCGAAAATGCTAGACAAAGGAGCTTGAGTTCTTTTTCTATTTCGATGCACTGCGTCCGTGAGAACAGATTGTCTTCCAACCTCCTGTGTTTCCGAAACCCATTCTGCAGTTCCCCCAGCACTCCCTCATCCTCTATCGATGCCGGCAGTCTTTCCTCTATAACCTGCATCGCCAGCCTGTAGACCACTGATGTCACTGTTATAGGACAGTAGTTGTTCATGTCAGCTTTAATAGTCCCCTTTTCTTTTATAGATCATGCTCATCCTGCTAAGTCTCCATCTATCGAGGACTTCACCATCGATTATTGTTCTGCTCACTGCCTCCCTCAAAGTCTGTTTAGACTTCGGGCCCAATGTCTTTATCAGCATAATTGGAATGCCATCTGGGCCTGTTGATGTACTACTTGGAACCCTCTTCTGAGCCCTTTCCCACTCTCGTTGTGAAAATGGAGCCATTGCACCACTTGATTCGTCCTTGTCTATTGTGGTGCATAAAGTACTTCTTTGTTGAAATTTTTCTGTCACCCTTGCTCTTATATATTCAATAGCTTCGTTCCCTTCTAGCCTGGCACCTTGGGCTGTAGTTATAAAACTCTGCTCTAGGCTCGTCTCATTTCTTAGGGAGTTTAGATGGTTCCAAAATTTCGCAGCTGCCTTTCTATCTTTTTTATGTACTTCTGCCAGCCACTGAGCTCCCTTTCTTCTAATCTTTTCATTGATCAGAAGGGATGCAGCCCTTCTACAGCTTAGAAAGTTTTCCCATTTTCTTTCAACATCATCTGTCGGTTCACCCCGCTGCTCAGCATGTCTGTGTTTCCTAGAGGCTTCCTGACGTTTTGCTATGGCTCTCTTAACTTCCTCATCCCACCAACTTTTGGGTTTGTGTCTTCTTTTCCGGGGTGACTTGTTACGCGTCTTAGCAAGCTCTAGCTCAAAGGGTGTAATTAGATTCGTGTATGTCCACACTGTCTTAATATCCTCCGTGATTACTTTCTCAATTTGTTTAGTGGCTATTTCAATTTGCCTTTCTGAATTAAAATTTTCCTGTAGCTGCTCATCTTGTCTCCTTCCCACTTTTGCTGCTCTTCCACAACTTAGCTTGATACGTTTGTGATCGCTACCCAGACTTCTGGAGCCACCTTCATCTATGTACATTCCCCTGAGCTTATCATACATCCTATGTCACATCAGTGCGTAATCTATCGTTGACTGCAGCCTTCCCACCTCGCATGTTATTTGCCCCTCACACTTCTCAGTACTGTTTCAATGATCAAATCATGCCTTTCACACATACCCATGATCATTTTGCCTGTTGAGTCAGTACACCCATCTATATCTTCTATGTGCGCATTCATATCTTCTAGTATATTTATCTCGCACTCTCCTCCTAATTCCTCAATGTCCTTTGAAATACACTCCACTATTGTCTGCACTCTAAAAATATCGAGGAAAAAGGGTGTCTTTTTTGTCCCACAACAATTATCGTGATCAGGCTTGCGTGCGCTTCTTTTCTTGAAAACTTGGCACTGGCCACTTTCCGATCGAGAATGCAATGTAACCCTGATAATGGGCATGTCGATCGTGACCGGAACGTACAGGGCGCGGGGTGATAGCGCAAGGATGGAACGCAATATAGATGACGATTATTGTTGTGGGACAAAAAGACACCCTTTTTACTCGCTCTTTTTTTTAGAGTTTGGTTTTCCTCTCTGGCATTTTCTCCCTTCCACAAGTACACCAAACCAAGGAGTGTCATCTGCCCAGCTACTTTCCCTCTTAACCATAATTGTTCCATGCATCCGTGCTTGACTCTTTGCCAACCCATGCTCTCAAGTATGAATGCACCGATTCCACCCAACTTTTTGCTGCCTTCTGTTCTATTGCAATATTCCCATACGTAGTCCGGATTGCAAGGTGGTTGCTCCATGTCCCGAAGATGCGTCTCCACAACCCCATATACCATCAACTCCTCCTGCCTCAACTGCTCTTCTATCTCTTCCCACTTTAACCTATTCCTGCCACCCTGCATGTTAACATCACGACCTCCTCTATAGATTGGCGACCTGCTCATACTGGTGCTCTCTACGGCTGCGCTTGACTCCAACTTTGGAGGGTCACGTGTTTGTCTAGTTAAAAAAGTGTCACGAGAGGCCGCCTCAACTTAACCCCATAGCAGCCGACGCGACAACTCGAAAAGTGCGTAGCTCCGTTGGAACGGTTACTGCGTTTCGAGTGTTCCGCGGCAAGTATTTTTTTTTGTTTCTTTTACCGTCGGAAAGGTTTCTAAATTGCCACGGCAGATATATTTTTGTCTTCTCTTAGTAACTTGCGTGATGATCTTGGAATTTTCTGTTTGACTAGTGCGCAGAGACGAGGCCGAGAACGTGAAGTAGGCGCATTGACGGCATGCCTCGGCTCGTTGCAGCGGTCCCAGCAATTATTCAACGCAGCTGCTGTGTGTGTGCTCTGTGAAAAACTTTCTGTGCTGCTGTGTGGTGAACATTCACGCGTCTTTAATCGTGACACCATTGTTAATAAAGTTGGCAATGTAATGGGAATGTCAATGGAAGCCCTGCCGTGCGCGACTAGAGGTTCTCACAGGGTGCCGCCGTTTAACTAAAAACATTGATGGCACTTGGTTCTTCAGACATGACATTTCAACGTCTTCATCGTCGAGGAGTCTGTCATTCTTCACTGAAGTAGAAACCTCTAAGGACTATTGTAGCTGTGCAATTTATTCCACCGATTTGAATGAAGAGAAATGCCGAAACTGCAATGCTCGCATTTTCGTTTCTTGTAGCACACTGAATCATCCGAGTCTTAGTTTCAGAGTTGAAAGCGTTTTAGCGCACGTATTACTACGAGATCACGAATTACATGGAGTATTATTAACTCCCGGCTATTTATAAAGGAGCGTAAGCTACGTATAACCACGACGTAACTTAACACACCGTTTTTATGCATTACGTGGACCAAGTTGCTGAACTTACCATAGATTTAGCCTGCTACAAGCAGCGGCACTTAATCATTTGTCCCATTGAAACCAGCACACTTATGTTACTTACAAAGGGAAAATTCAAATGCATTCTCTGTAACTGCAATTGACCCGAATCTTTCTGAAAATATATTTTGCTGCACTTCCCTTAGTAGAGCCTCTTAACTGCTGTGCCTCTGATTAACCCACTAATTAATTGCTTAATCCAATTATTTCGGAAACTAGTCTATGTTATACTAAAGAAAATTCTCAAGCAGAAGGAACACACTTTATGCATTGTGAAATTCCAGTACATTTTATTTGTTTGCCAAGCACCTTGAGCACCTTTCGTGACTGTGGCTTGGTGTGCAGCAACTTCCTTTTCGCATGAGTCTCGGTTACGTTGCTGGAAAATTTTGCCAGAAAGGGTCACAGAAACTTCACGAGAATGAGCTTAACAAGTGCACTTGTATGGGCTACACTGTCATTCCTTTCACATTTGAACAGGGGGTTCTTAATGACAGATGAAAGCATGGCACACGTGAACTTCTGCAGTGGCTGTGGTCATTTGATCAGCAAAGGTGCCGCTCGTGAGGCAGCATATTCAAGCAGGCTGACATAGCCAACAAATGCTATGCTCGGATACGACAGTTCACCCCTATCAATGCCTGCAATTATGGCAGTTGTCGTTGAGTGCGACTTCGGCGATTTAAGCTTCATGATGCATTGTTCACACGCAGCCTTCGTCCGTCTGCGAGAGATGGCGGTAAGTTGTAGCGCCATGCTTTGCCGTGGCAGATCGGAGAACTAAAAAATAATAAACAAGCAAAAACACACTTGGCGCGCAGGAGCGCCGCAGCACGGGCAAGTCGCTAATCTATAGAGGAGGTCGTGGTTAATATACACGCTCCTCTGGCTCACAGCGCCCCCAGCGCCCGCAAGCTGTACCAAAGCTGCTTCATCGCTGCGGGGGCCCCCTCGCCTTCATTGTAACGCGGCGTGCACGGCACACTTCCCCTTCTAGTACATTGTAGCAACGCCAAACAGAACTTAGCCAGGTCAAGATCTGCGCAGTTACGTTCTGTGAAAATCCAACGCGTAGCTGCCGCGTTGTGAAGGTAGATGCCTCTTTAAATTAGCAAGTCGCTCAGATTTGGGTGCACGTTAAAGAACCCCAGGTGGTCAAAATTTCCGGAGCCCTCCACTACGGCGTCTCTCATAATCAATGGTGGTTTTGGGACGTTAAATCCCACATATCAATCAATTAAAATAGCAAGTCTTACGTGGCAATGCTTACACACGTAATGCATCTTCTGAAACTCCGTCATCGCAAAGGTCCAGCTGACTCGCGTTTGCCTAGATAATTAGCTGGCAGCCGAGCTGCTCGCGTTTGACAAGGGGGCCACCATGTTGTCACTTTATTGCACTAGCAGGGGTTGCCTACCTCCATTTCCGAAAACAGTCGTTAGTGGACTGTAACAAGGGTTGTCGTGTGAAAACAGCCCATAGACTTAAGGGCCGCCGTCGTAACTGTGGTCAGACTACTGAAGTGACAGAGGTATTAACCAAAATGCAAAAACAATAAAAAAAGTAATAAAAGATAACGTGTCAATTTTGGCGTCTACAATTGCAAGTCTGGCAACAAACCAGAATCGTCGCCGCACACCTAAACATTGAATCTGAGGTCTCTGCAGTGTTTGTGCGTGCGCGAGGTGAAAGAGAGAAAAAAAAGGACGGGGAGAAAAATTCTTTTTACAGGATGTGACGTTGAGTTGCTTTTTACCTTTTTTTTTGTTGGAAAGCAACTACTCTCAAGTTCTAGGTGCCCACCCGGCTTTTTTAAAGTGGACGCCGCCATGAAGGACACCGCGCTAGAAATCAAAAACATGGCCGTCACGAACAAGCGCATTCCTTCCTCCATGTGAGCGAAGAAATATCGCGCTGTTGTGGTGATGTCGTACGTGTTCCTGTCGGCCACAATATTAAAGCGACAAGGTTCCTTTTGGCGTTGCATAAATCAGTTGCCAGACTTTGGGGTGGTTGTTGCCAGACTGCCGCTTAATTTGACTGAAAAATGTTCTCTTGTAGTTGTGGCTTCTCCGTAAGAGTTTGGTGCCATCCTAGGTGCTTTTCGCGAGTGCATGAGCTACGCTGGCCGTTTTAATTACCGGAATGAACCGAGCCTAGCAGAAATCGAGCGTGGTGATGCCGTGCAATTAAAAGGCCGTTTTAATTCTGATTTAATTAACGAAATGACCCGCGCATTAGAGAATTCGTTTTAATTAACGGAACGAACCGAGCCTAGCAGAAGTCGAGCGTGGCGCTGCCGTGCTCGACTTCTGCTAGAAGGCCAATTTAATTAACAGAATGAACCGCGCATTACAGAATTCGTTTTAATTAACGGAATGAACCGAGCTTAGCAGAAGTCTAGCGTGGTGCTGCCGTGCAATTAGGAGGCCAATTTAATTAACGGAATGAACCGCGCACAACAGAATTCGTTTTAATTAACAAAATGAACCACGCCTAGCAGAAGTGGAATTCGTTTTAATTACCGGAATGAACCGCGTGTTATAGAATTCGTTTTATTTACGGAATAAACCGCACGTTACAGAAGTAGAGCGTGGCGCTGCCGTCGACTTCTGCTAGGCACGGTTTATTCCGTTAATTAAATTGGCCTCTTACTTGCACAGCAGCGCCGCGCTGGACTTCTGCTAGGCGTGGTTCATTTCGTTAATTAAATTGGCCTCTTCATTGCGCAGCAGCGCCCCGCTCGTCTACTGCTAGGCGCGGTTCATTCCGATAATTAAAACGGCCAGCGTCGCTCGTTCACGAAATGCACCGCGGATGGCACCAAATTCTCACGGAGAAGAAAAAAATTTTGAACAAGAAAAAAGTTTTGCAGTCAAATTTAGCAGCAGTCTGGCAACACTGACCCTCCCAGTTTGACAACCACTTATGCAACGCCAAAAGGAACCTTGCCATTAAAGCAACTGCGAATGACGGCCGCGGATGTCAGATCTTCAAGTCCCAACGCCCATGGTAAGCCACGTCCGTCGTTTTCACGCAGCTTGGTAAAAATGCTTATTCATTTCTACTGCTCCTCGCCGACTGTTGCTAGTTAACGTTGTGCCTACCTTGAAGGTTTTTCTTTTTACCGTCAGATGCCTGGTCTATCAATTTCTACCGCACTTCCTGAGCGTGGCACGCTGAATTCATGGGCAGGTCGGCGCAAACAGCCTTCGTAAGGTAAGCAAGCTACTTTATTTTGTTTCGCTAAATATGCATCGGTAAGAAAGCAGCTTGTGTGCCGGCTCACGTGCTTCCCCACGTTAGAATTTCTCACCAATATGGCGTCGTTCGGTTTCACTGTAATCGTAGACGAATGCGCAATGTTTTGAAGCTGAACCACTCATGGCGAGCGTAAATCTGCCGATGCCCCGAACATTATTCTCACTACAGGTGGCACTCTTTGTTCAGCTGCGTAGTTTTGGTGTCACTGAGTTGTAAGCGTTTCTAGAAATGCGTCGTTTGATTTAAGTGGGGAAGCACAAGGAGCTGATGCACGTCATTGTATACAGTATTATCAGGCAAACCCGTATTAGGAAACTTCGTCTGTAGCATGAAGTCTAGAATTAATGGGAAACGCTTCATTGATTGAGTTTAGGGTGTCAGCCGATAGATAGCTCGCCCGCGACATCATGGATGCAGCTTCGGGATGCACTGGCACTCCACGATTGAGCCTGACAGCGAAAGAGCGGCGTCACTGCGAAAAGGGTGTGGCCGGAACGTCTACATGTCCAATGAAGGATGTGTGAGATGTTTTGATGGTATTGAAAGGGTCGGGAAACGAAAATGAAGCTGCCCGGCAGTAAATTACCTTGCTTCAATAGAGATGAGACATACAGATCCCAAAGCATCTCTATATTTAAACATGCCCTTTTGAATCTCTCGAGCTCCTAGACGTCCACGGGGCCTTGCCTACCACCATAGGCAATTAACGTGCGACGTCAGGCAAACGTCATGGTAAGAAAAGTTAACACAGCGGTAGCTTTCGTTTGCTCCAAAATGACAGATTTTTTATGAAGCTATGACATGAAGCTCTGCCAGCAGCGCGCCTCCCTCGAAGCTTGCATGTAAGCCGTCCGCAGCCAGGAAGCGGTGCAGCGGCTTCCGAGGGCGCGCAGCACACGAGGGTGCAGCTGCGATGGACGTCGGCGGCATGGAGATCGGCGGCAATCGCTTGCACGGACAACTCCAGTGCCAAGCCCCCTCAACAACAAGGAGCCGAGCGACACACAGAGCCATCCAGGGCACCAGCAGTGACGATGTCGCCACTACCACCAGCGAGGCCAGCGAGCCAGCGGGTCCCACCAGTAAGTCAGAGATCGGCGGCAACGGCTTGCACGGCAAACTCCAGTGCCAAACCCACTCAACAACAGGGAGCCGAGGGACACAAAGAGCCATCCAGGGTCCCAGCAGTGACGACGTCGCCACTCCCACCAGCGAGGCCTTACAACACCAGGCAGACGAATGCGGCGAAGACCAAGGCGGCGGCTTCCAAATGACACGGGGAAACAAAAGGTATGGGCAGTCTTAAACACGCATGGTCCCACTCATTTCTATCGATTAGGAAAATCATTGAAAAGCGGGTGCAATACGAAAAACACGCGGAACAAATAACCAAATATCTATCTCACGAAATTGCACCTAAGGGCCTCCGCCTAGCCTGCAACCCCTCAATGTCTACACTAAGTGAAGCAGAAAGGGGGAAGTGGGAAAAAATATTACTAGAAGCGTCCTTGCAACTGACTCGTGTCATTGCGGACCATAGTGAGCGTAAGGCCGCCGAATACAGTGTCACGGAGACCACGCACAAATTGGTATCTAATCTCGGAGAGCATGAGGCAAAAGAACTGGAAAGATATGAACTAAAGAAGAGAGGCGAAATTTCAGTAGTAAAAGATAGAAAATTCAAGCGCGACTGCAGTAGCTCCACTGCTCTGCAACAGGAAAATAGGAATGAGGCATTACAAGAACGCCAGGGACCACCCGTACCACAACCTAACTTCGAGGAGAAAAATGGGAACTCAAAACTACAGTGCAATTCTAATCAAAACATCCTTACTCTCGAATATGACGCTCACACTTCCTTGCCACGTGATAGCCAAGAGCAGCCGAAAACTTATGAGGAAAATGTCCTCAATCTGTCAAACATAACACTCACACCCGCTCAGCTTCAACTTTTGTCGAGAGGCTTGACCTTTTGTCCATCATCCGGTAGATTCAATGAATTTGAACTGTACCAAGACCTCGATAACTTTGCGCGTAATCTCCGCCTCCCTGAATACTTTCATGATCGCGGGGACTGCGCGGACGAGAATAGAGTGATTGGTGGTGACAAATCATGGTGTCCGGGTGAGCAGAGGGACAAACACCTCGATAGGTATATATCAGCAGTTCAAAAAGATATCATCAGAGCGTATGAAAAAAATTGGCCATTTCGAAACAACATATCAAAGTCAGAACGAAGGACACTCGATGAACTACGAAAAAACACTGGAATTACTATCAAACCGGCTGATAAAGGGGGCTGCATAGTAATTCTAAACACGTCGGACTACTTAAAGGAAGGGGAACGACGGCTATCAGACACAAAATTCTACAAAGAACTTCCAACGAACCCGACTTCCGAATTTGAAAGGGAGATAAAAGTAACTTTAAACAATCTCCGCCGGGACGAGAAAATTACCGGCAAAATGTTAAAAGCAATGTTACCGGCCCATTCTGTACCCGGTAGATTCTATTTGCTCCCCAAAATACACAAGGCAGGTAATCCGGGACGTCCGATAGTATCCAGTAACAGCACATCAACAGAAAATATATCAGAATTCATCAATTCCTTAATAAAAAACATCCCCCAAATTTTCCCTATTACCTAAAGGACACAAACCACTTCATCTGCGAAACTTCAAGTCTTGACATCCCAGGTGGCAGTTTTCTGGTGACCATGGACGTCTGCTCACTGTACACCAACATACCCCACCATGACGGAATAGCGGCTATGGTTTCTGATTATGTAAAATCTGACTCATCAACTAGTGTAAGTGGCGAGGTACTGTTTACACTTCTTGAACTTGTACTAAATTATAACCATTTTGAGTTCAACGGCAAGCATTTCCTTCAGGTCAGTGGCACTGCAATGGGCACGAAAATGGCCCCAAACTTCGCGAGCACCTTTATGGCTTCACATGAAATCCCATTCACTGAGGGACGCACCTTCAAACCTTTCTACTACAGAAGATACTTAGACGATATTTTTATGATATGGAACCATGATGAGGGAAGTCTTTTCCCCTTCATAGAGGATTTTAACTAATGCCACCCGTCGATAAAATTCACGCACAAAATTTCCAAAACTAGCATTAACTTTTTGGACGTCACTGTCACGGTCGAAAATGACCGCTTGTCAACAAACCTTTACAAAAAGCCTACAGACCGTCAAATGTACCTACATTTCAACAGCAGCCACCCAAAGCATTGCAGAACGGGTATTCCATATTCTCAGACCTACCGGTACCGAAGAATATGCACCGATATGTGGGAATTTGACAGACACGCGGAACACCTAAAGCATTCCTTACTGAAACAAAATTATCCGGAAGACATTATTAACGATGCCATACTGCGTGCTCGCAACGTGAACAGGAATGATATAATTAAGGGACCAAACAGAGTATCTAAAACGACTTCCCAAACGAACCTTGTACTAACTTACTCCTCATCAGCGCCACGAATCAACAACACACTTTCCCGCCATTTCAACATAATCAGGCAAAGCAAACGACTAACATCTGTTTTCGCGAAGCCACCTCACGTGGTGTACCGACGGGATAAAAATCTGAAGGACATTCTTGTCAGAGCAAAAACAAACACCCCCAAAATTCAATCAGGGCTCCATCCCTGCGGAAAAGCTCGATGCAAGGTATGCCCACAGACGGTCACAACACGTGAAACCAAAGCGAACTTCTCGGATTTCAAATTCTGCATAACTGAAAGCCTTAATTGTGACTCCAGTAACGTAATATACATGGTATACTTTGCAACATCTGCGGACAAGAAAGAATATATCGGCCAAACAGACACGCCAATTCGGCTGCGGTTCAATAATCACCGGTACCACGCCACTTCACTGCCGAAGCTACCTTTATCTAGACATCTGCGCCTGCCAAACCACAGTTTTGAAAATATCAGCGTAACCTTTTGCAGTCCGGTTTCTCAAACAGACGCGAGCGCGAACAGCGTGAGGCATATTTTATTTTCAAATTTCATACATTAGTAGCCGGCATCAACGAGGACCCCGGAAAACTCAACTGCCTCCGAGAAGTAAGCCAGGAGAAAATTGATGACAAAGATTGATAGCTGTAGACCATGCTTTTTTCTGACTGACTCGTAGGTGTAGACAGTCCTTTCTTGTTTTTTTTCCACATGCGCATACAAAGTGTTTACGTTCGCCTACCACTTCATGACCATTGAAGGGAAACGGACGAAGATTAAAGGTAAATAGCCGACCGACCCATTAACGAGAAACCTTTCCTTTACGCACGCCGCCCGCCGCCTGTATAATGTATATATAATGTATAAGAGGGACAATTATTCAGCTGCCCGCTCATAATAAGTTCACGTGCTACGTGACGCCAAACAGGAGAATAAGAGTGTTTTCACACTCGTTGTTTGGCTTATAGATGGCGCTGACTGTCACTCCTACTTCTAAATTCACATATAAACCCCAAAAAGTGGATGGAGGGACGGCCACTGTGAAAGCTCAGTGGTTAGAGCATCGAACGCGTTATTCGAAGGTCGTAGGTTCGATTCCTGCTCACAGCTGGTAATTTTTTCATCCACTTTTCTTTCTTCGTTCTTCTTCTTTACATTCCATTGGTTGTAATAACTTCCCCTGTACATTCCTTGGCATTACTGTCTGTTATATCTCATTAATATTGTGTTAAACACGGAAATACGAGCCCTTAGGTATACACTTCTCTCCATTATTTCATTGAACGAGGGTCTCGTACTGGCAGACTTGGTGTGTTTAGGTTGTATAAGAGGGACAATTAATCAGCTGCCCGCTCATAATAAGTTCACGTGCTACGTGACGCCAAACATGCGAATAAGAGTCTTTTCACACTCGTTGTTTGGCTTATAGATGGCACTGACTGTCACTCCTACTTCTAAATTCACATATAAACCCCAAAAAGTGGATGGAGGGACGGCCACTGTGATAGCTCAGTGGTAAGAGCATCGAACGCGTTATTCGAAGGTCGTAGGTTCGATTCCTGCTCACAGCTGGTAATTTTTTCATCCACTTTTCTTTCTTCTTTCTTCTTATTTACATTCCATTGGTTGTAATAACTTCCCCTGTACATTCCTTGGCATTACTGTCTGTTATATCTCATTAATATTGTGTTAAACACGGAAATACGAGCCCTTAGGTATACACTTTTCTCCATTATTTCATTGAACGAGGGTCTCGTACTGGCAGACTTGGTGTGTTTAGGTTGTATAAGAGGGACAATTAATCAGCTGCCCGCTCATAATAAGTTCACGTGCTACGTGACGCCAAACATGCGAATAAGAGTCTTTTCACACTCGTTGTTTGGCTTATAGATGGCACTGACTGTCACTCCTACTTCTAAATTCACATATAAACCCCAAAAAGTGGATGGAGGGACGGCCACTGTGATAGCTCAGTGGTAAGAGCATCGAACGCGTTATTCGAAGGTCGTAGGTTCGATTCCTGCTCACAGCTGGTAATTTTTTCATCCACTTTTCTTTCTTCTTTCTTCTTATTTACATTCCATTGGTTGTAATAACTTCCCCTGTACATTCCTTGGCATTACTGTCTGTTATATCTCATTAATATTGTGTTAAACACGGAAATACGAGCCCTTAGGTATACACTTCTCTCCATTATTTCATTGAACGAGGGTTTCGTACTGGCAGACTTGGTGTGTTTAGGTTGTATAAGAGGGACAATTAATCAGCTGCCCGCTCATAATAAGTTCGCGTGCTACGTGACGCCAAACATGCGAATAAGAGTGTTTTCACACTCGTTGTTTGGCTTATAGATGGCGCTGACTGTCACTCCTACTTCTAAATTCACATATAAACCCCAAAAAGTGGATGGAGGGACGGCCGCTGTGTTAGCTCAGTGGTTAGAGCATCGAACGCGTTATTCGAAGGTCGTAGGTTCGATTCCTTCTCACAGCTGGTAATTTTTTCATCCACTTTTCTTTCTTCTTTCTTCTTATTTACATTCCATTGGTTGTAATAACTTCCCCTGTACATTCCTTCGCATTACTGTCTGTTATATCTTATTAATATTGTGTTAAACACGGAAATACGAGCCCTTAGGTATACACTTTTCTCCATTATATATATATATATATATATATATATATATATATATATATATATATATATGTGTGTGTGTGTGTGTGTGTGTGTGTGTGTGTGCGTGCGTGCGTGCGTGTGTGTGTGTGTGTGTGTGTGTGTGAAGAATGTAAAAGGCACTAAAATTAACACAACTTGCATCCGGCAGAAACTGGACCTGCAACTTTGACTGAACCTGCCATATTTCAATACAAAGGTTGGAGGTTAAGCCTTTGCATGATGCAAGTTGTGTTTTTTTATTCACATTACATTCTTCACACCTATAACTTGCAACTTTTGGATGTGGAGGTTGCAGTTTATGGGAGAATATTGAGAAACATGTGTCCATTTCGTTCGGAAATCACAGCCGAGTGATTCTAACTCAAAAACTATAACATTCTCCAAAACGAATTTATGATATCACTTTGATAAATGACTACTGCTTGCTAAATTTCAGTAACATATTCATATTGGTGACAAAAATAGAGAACCAGGTGCCAAGATGCTGCTGTTAACTATCTAATGGTGTGCTTCATATGGGAAACTAACTGTTCCAGGTGAGGTGGTGGTCCTCTGTACCAGGGCACCATATAGGCAGCTGTTGATGAGAGCTTCCTCTGGTCTTTCTGCCAACTGTCACAGTGACCTGGCTGTAATGCATAGGCGAACTTTGTGTGCGTGGAAACTTTGGTGAAATTTGGTAATGTTAGTGCGGGCGTACGTGGAAAACAAGGATGAGGACAAGAAGCCGAGCCAGCGACAGGTGGCACAAGAGGTAAAAGAAGAGAGGCACGTGGGGAACGCGCAAAGAGCCGATCAAGACCTAGGCGAAGGACGTGCCATTCCAGGGCGCTGTCCTTGCAGGTTTTTGTGGCGTGCTAACACAGAGCCTGGTGCTCACCTGATGTTCCTGACGGCGGCTCCAGCTGGGACACGCCTGGCCAGGGCACTGTCTGAAGAGCTCCTTCTGCCTGTTCCCTGGGGATTGAGGTCCGGGAGCAGCTGTAGCTGTCTGGGGTTACCGACACCGGGCGCGGCTGCTGCTACGTCAGCGTGCGTGACAGGGACGAGGGGTTTCGCATTGCCGTCATCACCTGAGACTGCTGAAAGCCATTTACGAACGTGAGGCCTGATGGAGGCCTTGTCTCCTGCTGCTCGCTACTGGAAAGGGTCGTCGCCATGCGTGGACTGTCGCCGCCTCGGGATGCTGGTTCAACAAACTGTGAGCTATTGTGTAGCCACTTAGATTAGACAGTAACCACGCAGACACCTTAGGTAGTTTAAGTGTGTACTTTTGTGCTTGTCATTATGAAAGTCGATCGAGTCCCTTGTTCTTATAAATGTTGTTCAAAATCTACTCTGGCGTCATCTCATATCGTTCATTTCGTTGACTACGCACGGGCAAACGTGACGAACCACCCCTGTCTTTACACTGGCAATGTGACTGCTGTGTAGGTTGCAGTTGTGGTGAACTCTAAATGCGACACACTGGCAGCGACACAGTTTGCCATGGTGCACTCTGAGTGACTGTTGATGTTTTTGTTGCCATTGATGGGCAGCTGAAACTTGAGTGCAATTTCCGAAGCTTCGTTGGTGGTGTTATTGCCACTGCTGCGACTCAAGCTGCGCTGTCCCATAGGTAGGCCTATGGTAATCTCACGAGCCAGGCAATGCTTTCACGCAACGTCCCTCTTAACGTGTCAATAGACTCCTATAACAAAGGAAAGCCTGACAAGAGACATTTAAATTTTCAGAGACCCTCATATTCATATCAGTGTGAAAGCATGTTTGTTTCCTTTGTGCTGCTGTATTGTGTAATGGCGTAAGTCATTGCCCTGCACATTTACCCTCATGCAGTTTCCATAAATTGAGGTATTGGCTTATGCTTGAAATTGGGGGCATGTGTTCTTTCCCTCGTCCTCCTGTATACGGAAAATAATACACATATCTAGTGCAGAGCTATGTGTGTTTGATAATTTGCATTAATTGGTATGCATTAATATTATGTCTGATATTACACATCTTGAATTAGGCTACTACAATATACATATCAGTCTACCGTGTGACCTTGTTTATACATTCCTCCAGTTATGCCGACACCTATTTATGACAAATTTGCTTGGTCACAGGAAAACATGTCTAAATATGTAATTTACTTAAGACCTAAAATATGTAGTAATTTACTGAAGACTATTATAAGAGGAAAGTTCACGCCAACCCTAACGTGTACAACACCTTTGTTGTCAACTGACAATCTAATAAAATACTGCATTTACTAGAATGTAACATAAACTTGGCTGCCATGGGTTCAACAAACAATTTAACTGAATCTAATATTCCAGCTTTTTAACATAAAACAGATGTGTGAGAGAGAGTGTGTGAGACGCAAGTATTTTGTGCCGTTATGAAATGTGTTATCTCTTTGCAGTTTATTCTTGAGCGATGTAAATTTGTAGCTTTAAAATTGCTTGTGGGTAGTCCTTGAAAACAGGGATGTTCTAGGGCTGTCACCTCTACAACGCCTTTCTTAATAGGATTGCTAGAGATTGTCGACAAGTTAGTATTTGGGGTCCAGATATTTCCTGTTTTTATCCACTAAAATATTCCTGATCGATATGTAATTACAGATCTCATCCTTGTGCTACTCGGAAAAAGGCATACAGCATGCAAAAACAACGCGATGCAGCTATCTTCTTTTTGCATGCAGAATAAGCTCCTCTTTATATAATTTATTTAATTGAATTGAATCCTTATTTTCAAGTTTCATGCTAGATTAACGATAGTGAGAGTAAAAGCTGCACTGAAACAGCTTGACTAGCTCCCGCTACCTAAAATGAAAAGGTCAGAAGCATTGACATACAAAGAAGATAACAAAAGCTTACTATCCAGAAATATGATAATTTTAATCATTTACATATTCTAAATAAATGTAAGTAGGATAAAACAGTTCCCATAACGAGAAAAACAAAACATCAAAAATTTAAAGGCTATTTATATATTCATGTGTTACAATATTCATAACAGGTGAAACATACAAAAGGGTAAACGACATCATGATACAATTTATAAGGACAATGATGCAACATGTTTTCTGGTTATAAGAAACTGATGCAACTTACAGGTTGCAGCCACGCACGGAATTGGGATCAGCCCCAAGAGAACCTATGCGAAGGCGGAAAAGGGGGCTCTGTCATTTTGGAGACGTGATACTACTGTTAGAATACCACTGCCTTCCTGTGCTGCCCTGCAGTGCACAAGTGTTACGTGAAAAAGGTGGCCTTGATTCATTTGTTTTCTGGGTTGTGCTTCTCGTTTCTTGGATGATACAACCTCCTCGGTAGTACTATTGTTTTTTTGTTGTGTTGCTGTCGAGGGTGGTGCTTCTGGTTCTTCTCATTATACGACCACTGTGGGACCATTAGGCATAGCAAGTATGTGGTATTAGGTATCATGGATACTATTAGGTATGTGAGAAAGTGTTTGCGCTAGCCATTGCACAAGCTCATTTGGCATTTTCAATGAAACAATATTTTTGCTTATACCAGACACTTTGCTTTGCAGCCGGTTGAAAAGTTGCTCCCTTCTCTTATTTCAGGCTTTTTGAGTGAAAATACTAAAATCCTGATGGTGGTTGTGAAGCTTGGTATATATCTTACTGTGCCTGAACACTTTCCTGTCCACACCTATGCCCTTTGACAGCCAGCTATAAATTGATTTCACCTTCCAATTCTGCTGTACTAGAAGTGCTTACCAATGGCTGATGTTATCTATCATGTAAAACAATTTTTTTTAGTTTCGCTTTTTCATTTACCATTATCACTGCAGGTGTGTTCTGAATGTCTTTAAAGGCCGACTCCGGCGATTTTTCGACCGTGTCAAAATAATGGTGTTGCTAGGTTCCTGAGACACTCTTGTCACGAGCCTAGTAGCTGAAATGCTTCCAAAATTGGAAAATAATCTTTAATAAGCAAAAAGTTGAAAAGCCGATACCTGACTGGGCGTCCTGTCTGCATATGACTTACTACTTGGTAAGAACCGGAGGCCGTATACTCGTTCCACCGGCGCGTGGTACGAAAACTCTGAAAGCCAGACCAGTGAAGCACCAGCCAAACACAACCACCATCGCCTTGTGGTCAGCACAATAAACGCTGTAGCATTCAAAGTAGCGATGCCATCGGCTGCGTCACTTCCGTTGACATCCGTACTGAAACGTTCCGTATGCGAGTCCAATAATTCCATATGTTTCCATAAAGAATACATATGTTTCCTATATATTTTCCATATATTTCCGTAAGATTCTTACGGAAACATACGGAATTATTGGACGTCGCATACGGAACGATTCAGTAGGGATGCTAAACATGACGTCACACAAACAGTGTTGTGAATAATTCTGGCAAGCGAGGTGAGCTTTTCGAATCAATCTTTAAACTTCTGAGGGAAACAGCACCAGCCTCAATGACCAACTAACCCTTCAAGAAACCCTTTAAAATTCATTTGGAAATAATCTGTGCTTCTCTCAAGCCTGTAATTTGGCATAAGCTATGGAAATGTGCAAAGGAGCGTACCCAGCGAATTTCATTGAGATCCATTGACCTTGAAAAATTGCCGGAGTTGGCTTTAAAGTCGAGAGCACCGAATGCGCATAGTTTCAAAGATGGTGCCGACACCATGTACATCTGTCTCTCGGAAACTCCAAATTTTGGCAGATACCGACGAGTCTTAGTCTTAGTTTTTTTCTGGTGGCAACAGCAGAAACTCAAAAGATAATTTTCTCTCGTGATACACCATCACCGACAGGGCGTGTTGAAAAGCTACGGAACCTCAACAGGTATCAACTGATAAGTCTCGTTTTTATCTTCAAACCAAGCCGTCACAGCTGCGCTCCATTCTAAAGATATTTGGCATGTTATAAAGGTCACAGCTTTTATCTGCTGGGTGTCACTTGGTTTGGTTGACACTTCATTCTTAGAAGTGCTGAATAAGTGGAGTTTCTTGCGGCGAGGCGAAATGCAGTGAACTTTGGCGTAACACTGTAGTGCACTGCAGCGTTTCATATGCCCATTCTTTACCTGAAAAACTATCGCAGAATTGTGTAACACGGCTAGGAATTATGCATTGATGCATGCTCTTAGGTCAAAAATAGCAGAGAAAATGAATGTTCTTTCTAGACATGCTGTGGAAACCCATGCTTCAACACATGATCTAACTGCATTGTGCGGTGGCACAACAGCCACTTGTGCTAACGTTTTTTTCTGACAGCTGCTATGGATAAAATGCTTATATATTCAGGATTATTGCATATGACATTTTCACCTAAAAGGCATATTTTTTGTGTTTACTTTGTGCAAAGCAGTAATAATGTACCTACAATGTTGACGTGTTTCTTGAAAATTTTTCTGTTAAAGTTTGTTTTTTGCACAACATCTTTTGTAAATTTAAATTTAATACCATTAGATCCATTGCGTGTTCCACAAACTTGTCAACGTGTTATGGTTTCAATAGCTGTAAGTGCCATTACAGAACTTGTTTACGAGATTAGAGGAATAATTGTTTATTTTCCCATGAACAGGAAAGTCGTGGTCAATTTTGTGACAAATGTTTTAACACGTTCACTTTATTCCTCTGCCCGTCATGGTGGTCTAGTGGCAGGCACTTGGCTGCTGACCCGCAGGTCACGAGATCGAATCCCGGCCACGTATTCGAAGAGTTCCTTCATCTGTGCTATAGTTTTCGTTTTGTTTTTATATACAGTAAAAGCTTGTTAATTCGAAGTCGCTGGGACGGTGGCAAATCTTCGAATTAAGCAAGTTTTCGAACTAACAGAATATACAAAAAGTGGGATGGAAGGAACTTGAAATTATTCAAATTAATAAGGGCTGGTCATTTGCTGTGCCGGCTAGATTGTGGCTCCAGGGGTTTTGTTTTGCAGCAATACCTGGTCACAATGTTGCCGCATAAAAGGGGGAATACAGGACTCACTGCTGTCACCGAAAAAAAAAGCGATGAACTAAAATGCGTGCTTGCGAAAAACAAGACTTTTTCACTGCAGCACAGTAATGACTGGCGAGAAGCATGTCGCCTGTTCCTCGCTGCGTCAGCACGTAATGATGGAACCATTCGCCCATTCTTTTTGGTAAAATAAAGAATTTACCAATGGACGGTGTGACGAAATTCACGATGTGTTTTGGCTGGAAAACATCACCATTGAAGATTTCGGCCCAAGTTTTTGAAGTAGGCGTTGCAGGCAAGATTTCCTCCAGCAGTGCAAGTGTGAAAGCTGCTGGAGCAACCGGCAATCGGAGGTTCGTGTACATCACGGATTTCTGCAGACTGTCCTTTAATAATTTCTTTAAATTCCAGAAAGGAAGAATAAATCGTGACGCGCTGACGTTGCGAGAAGCATGCAACACGCTGCCCGCATGTCATGAATGTACTGAAGTGAAGCACGTCTTGTTTTCGCCAAGTGTGTTTTGTTTTCACAAGAACGTTTTTTTTTTATTTTATTTTGCGGCTCGCAGTAGCAAGGCAAGGGTGCTTCAGCCACCACTAATTAGTATCGCTAAAGTACATTGCCTAGTGGCTCTTAAGGGCGGTCATTTCCGCGGATTTGCGGCGAAATCGGAATCAAGAATTGGCACACTGCACCCAAAGTTTTGAAATTAACCAGACTTTTCATGACCACCGCTTTAAATTACCCGCTCTTGCATTGCAAAATACGGGACCGTGGAAGTACCTCAAATTAAGTGGGGTTTTGAATTAACGAGGTTTTACTGTATTATTTCATTATGCATGTTATTTCTCATGTGCTCCGTGAAGTCCCTGCATGATTTGCGCCCCCCCCCCCCCCTTCGCGGAGTTTCGAAATTGCAGAAACAAGTGCGCAAATTATGTGAGTAAGTACGGTAGTTCTCACGAAAAATATTGCACTAGTAACCATGAAGTTATGACTGTAAAATTTTAGTACTTGTGTTACAGCGAAGCAAGCCTTTGACATGGGAATGGGGGGGGGGGGGAGGACTGGTGTAAAAAATTATTTCTTTGTTGGCCATGCAGTAAGTTACCACTACTTAGACAAATTATGTTGCCTTGCCAACCTAGACAGACTACATTCATGTGCGAATGGGCCAAGGTAGAATCGCCAACCAACGACTCGTGGAAGGACTTAATTCGGGGAGGATTTTTTTTAGACAAGCACATGAACTTCATAGCAAAACTGTACAATACAATATTGTACAGCTATGGACTGTGTTGTTCATACTTCTAAAGCTGTGCGACTGTCCCTCTTTGGCTATTCTTGTAGACGAGTCTGACCTCGGCTACTTTGGCATTGTACCTCACCGTTTGCTGAAATCCCATATGACTTCATGACTGTGCACAGCATTTGAGCACTCTATGCTCGCACTACTATTCGAAAACCCCTAAAAAAGAAGGTATTGAGAGAAGTTTGTTTTGTATAAAAAATTGTGGGTTTGATGATGCTGATTTTCTTGCATTCAATTTATTCAGGTGTATTTAGTAGTTCTACTGTGCAGTTGTACAGAGAAAGAACCAAGCCACTTGTGCATTTGAATGTACATGCTTGTGCACACATATTGTAAAAAGCTTTGTACTCTACTTTCTGAGGGAAGTGCCCATGCACAGTGTTGAAGGGCACTGACACAAACTTTCATAGCTAGCTTGTGGGATGTGTAATTGCGTATATCACACGTGCATATAATCTACAAAATCTAAACAGCAAATACTGCTTGGCAGGTAATTTACATGCATTTTGAAGATTGTGTGCCCTATCTTGTGTTATACACTGCACATGACGACACTGACACCATACGAACTGAGCTGAAGGCGACTGACTGCCAAGTCCTGTGATGGATACCATTGCAACCGAGCTCCGAGATGCTCAGCTAAATCGTGATATCATAGTCAGCATTGTGCTTTTGCTGCGCTGGAGCCAGTGGGCGCCTTTCCCCCATATTCAGTTTTTAATGTGTATAATGCATACACGTACAAACACGCCCACAACCATACGTAAGCTTTGGTTGAAACCCTCCCCTGAAAAAAGGTTTCTAGTAGGGGTGTGTGAATATTTGAAATTTCGAATATGGTTCTAATTTGCTTGCTATTTAATTCAATTCGCACTAGAATTTTTCTGTTGGAAACTATTTAGACATCGTAAAAATAAAGTCAACGTCCGATTTGCAGTGGCCCTATTTTTATTATGCTTCACCTCAAATCACTTCGTATTGCGGCAAAGCTCCCTTTCAAGCTCTGCTACAATCACAAATATATTGAATAATTGAATAAAAACTGCTGGCTCCAACATTGAAATGATTGATGTGGCAAAATTGGGAGCTCAAATAATGCTGTTTTTTACCTAAATTATGGCCAGAAAGTAATAAAAAATCAGATGCTAAAGACTTTTAGCATCCAGAATTTCATATGTCCTTATATATTGATGCTTACGAAGCATATTAAGAAGGAGGGAATCGAAGGAAGCTAATCCTTGTCTGCCACAGATGGGCTTCCACAGAAGTTTAAACAGAAGAAGAGGCTGAGGAAACGGAATCTTGGCCATTCAGGTGTAAAGTGCTGTAGACATCACGTAGGTAGCACCAAATCTTGTACATAAATACATCACTGCTTCTAGTTTGCTTCATTCTTGATGAGGCAACACCACATCAACCTAGCCTAAGAAACCTGTCAATTTTTTATGCCCCTAGTGCCATACATCTACCTTAAACTTATATGGTAGCGGAAAAGAGTCTCAGCTTAGGTAGCTGTGTTTCGGTATATGCAGAATGCTTGAGGCCTCTGACTACTTTCACAAACGCTAATTTTCCGTGCTGTCTGAAAAAAAAATGGGCTCTGAGACGATGTGTTAAAAACACACTGACATTTATGATAAACACACAATAGAAACTTACAACATAGAACCAGCAAAAGCGTTAAATTAATTGAGTAACAAGACTGTCTGACTGAATGAGAAAAACAACAAATGCGAGTTTAATGCAGAAATTTTCAAAACCTTACGAGGAGATAAAGGCCAGACAAACGCTGAGGTGCTGGGCAGAAGGCGGCGGGGGGCGATGTGGAGCGGGGTGTGTCTTGATGTGCGACGCTGTGGCGACGATGACGCTTGACAGCTTGGGTCCGACTACATAGCAGTCAGCTTGCACCGGAGATGCAATGCTCCACGCAGAGAATTACAAACCCGTCCAGAGAACAGCTTGCGTCAAGACGCGATGCTTGGCGCCACAATGACCATTGGTCAGGCCACGTCCGCCGCTGTGTGGAACGACTGACCGTGGAAACGCCTTGCCGAGATCCGCGATGCTCTCGGCAAGGAACAGAGCAGCAGGCCTGGCCGCGCCCCTAGATGCAGTACTCGTGCTGGCAACGCCGCCCCAGCTTGGTGGTCGGACGGCAGTAGCGTGGACAGCCAGTTTCCCTGGCCGGAGCCTGGATCGCCAGCGTCTGACGCATCGTCACGCTGTCTTCAGTCTGCAGCTGCTTCGGCTAGTCCCCAGCCACAAAGCTTCTCGCCACATAATCCTCACAGGTGGCTTAATCGTGGTACGCCACCTCTATGGTCCACCACAAGTCATCAGCCGATTGGCGCACAGTTGGCTTGCAATCCCATGCGCCTTGCCTCGCAATTTCGCAGTCGTCGTGGTTCTTCCTCACTCATCACAATAACCCCCCACACAAGAAAGTTGTTTCCCTAAAACTTTTCTCACACCAGCATAGTGATGAGGAACAACACATAGAACTACTAATTCACAACCTGATTTTTCGTTAAGATGACATTTCAGACCAACCAATACTCATAACCGTACATGTGTACTCGAAAAAAACCCAAGAATAAAACCACCAGAGGTCATTCATTGTCAATCTAGCTGTTTGATAGATTCATTTACAATATATAATACCAATTCTGAAGCAACACTTGAAATCGACCCCGTTTTCTAAATGATCCATAGGTAGATTCAAACTCATTTCTTTTAATATCAACTGGACACAGCGATGTTGCAACCACACTATACATAAGAAATTAGCTACTGGCAACTGCCCGTTGAACATGTCAAAATACTTTATTACTTTATCGGCACAAGACGAAACAGTGGACGAGCAGACATACTGGCATATGTTCCAAGATACACCACATTACCAAGAACTAAACAAGGCGCACCTTCCCGAAATTTTTCCCTTGTGCAAGCTACTTTCAACACCAACATTTCGCTCTAGCGGTTGTCCTGATAAATCTAGAACAATTGCAGAAAATGCCATCTGCAGAGTATCTGGTATGCCCGGATCTTTAATAGATTCCTTCACATTCTATTTCATAAACAGCAGCAACTCATTCAGTCTCCTAGGCTGTCTTCACAGAAACAGAATCAATAATATCGAGTGTAGTTGTCTTGATAACTTTTTTTCACGTTAGCGTCACATGAATCTTGAGCGTAACTTTCCAGCCCTCATGGCTTATGGCGGTCCAACATTAGAAAACACCTACCACTGACGCCAACGTACTATCAGCGTCAAACCGGAACAGCGGCAAGCCTTTGCGATGGTGTAGTGCGTGCCGTCCAGTTATCACCATTGACATGTGCACGCATCCTGTTCAGCAGCTTTGCGCATATATGCGTGACTAGTCGTAGTTATAAGTGGACGGCGTGCACTATACCATTGCGAAGGCTTGCCACTCTTCCGGTTTCATTTGACGCTGATTGTACATTTTCAAGCCATGTAAGACTTATGTCACTGACTGCCGTAGTCGTCACCCGTCAAGCCACTTTTGCTCCCAAGTCAGCGCTTCCATTTGTGCGACGTACAACTGTAAGTGAATGCTCATCTATGCAGAAAAGATGGTTTCTTTTTAGATGACTTCTTTCATCACGAGAGCTTTAGGGAAGCCCTCGTGCAAAATGCAATGGCTAGCAGTCAGGCGACCATTTCCAGAGGGCTCTAGATATTGAGCATGTGAAGTGGTTTATAAGTAGTTAACGACAACGGCAAGACAGCGTGATGAACCGTCCAGCAGAGACCGGTACAGCAGCGAGCCGAAGCACGAGACGAGAGAGCCGGGCGTTGGCGATGCTGCTCGCTGCAGGCACATCTTCTTCTTCACAATCGCCTCCGCTGAAAAAGTAGCCATCCTGTCGACTTAAGAAGTTTCAGGCAGAGGCTCATGGTACGGTTTTAGCCGGGAAACATGGACGATGTCACGTGCACGCCGGCGCATGTCGTCCGATCGGGAAACAGGTTCAATTAGGAAATTAACCAGTGAGGTTTTCTCCGAAACGGTGTAAGGCCCCTCGTACCGGGAGACAAGTTTCGAGGAGAGTCCCGGAATTTGGTATGGGATGGTAAGGCACACAAGAGACCCTGGGGCATAGCTGGGATCCGGAAGAGAGGTGCTACGGTTTTCTTTCTGGCGTTGTTGCTCTTCCGAGGTGAACGCACGGGCGAGCTGGCGGCACTGTTCGGCTTGTCGAGCAGACTCGGAGATAGGTGGACACTCGAAAGCATCAGGACGGTAGGGAAGTAGGGTATCAATTGTATGGGAAGGCTCACGACTGTAAAGAAGAAAGAAAGGTGAGAATCCCGTGGTGGTTTGTATTGCGGTGCTATATGCGAACGTGACGTATGGGAGAACACGGTCCCAGTTGCTATGATCAGATGCCACATACTTTGAGAGCATATCACCTAGCGTGCGGTTGAACCGTTCCATTAGCCCGTTAGTCTGCGGGTGGTATACTGTCGTTTTCCGATGAATGACGAGGCATTCCGAAAGCAGAGTTTCGACGACCTCGGAGAGGAAAGCGCGGCCTCTGTCACTAAGGAGCTCTTGAGGTGCACTATGTCGAAGGATAAAGTGTCGTAAAATGAAAGAGGTGACATCCTGAGCTGTAGCGCTCGGCAAAGCGCCTGTTTCGGCGTAGCGTGTCAGGTGGTCAACTGCCACTATAATCCACCGATTACCATCTGGTGTCAGTGGAAGGGGACCGTAGAGGTCAACACCGCCGTGATCAAATGGCTTGGTAGGGCATGGAAGTGGCTGCAATGCACCAGTCGCACGTGGAAGTGTTGATTTGCGTCGCTGGCAGTCAGGACAGCACTGCACAAATTTGCGTACAAAATTGTACACGCCGCACCAGTAATAGCGATGGCGAAGGCGTTCATATGTTTTAAACACTCCGGCGTGGCCGCATTGCGGATTGTCGTGAAGAGAGGCGCATACTTGCGATCGTAAAGTGCGTGGAATGACCAGCAGCCACCGGTGACTATCGGGAGCGTAGTTGCGTCGATGAAGAAGTTGATCGCGGATGGCGAAATGGAAAGCTTGACGTCGGAGGGATCGAGATACCAGAAGGTTGGGCGTGCCAGATAAATATTCGTTGTTCGGTGGCAATCGAGTCGAGATTTAGCAATGACAAGGTCTGGAGGCAAGTGTTTCTGCACGTCTGATCTGGTGGTAAAGGTGAGCGGGACAGGGCATCAGCGTCAGAGTGTTTGCGTCCGCAGTGGTATACGACGTGAATGTCGTAGTCCTGGATGTGGAGTGCCCATCGTGCAAGGCGGCCAGAAGGGTCTTTCAACGTGGATAGCCAGCAAAGCGCGTGGTGATCAGTTACTAGATCGAACGGGCGGCCGTATAAGTACGACCGGAACTTTCCAAGCGCCCACACCAGAGCCAAACACTCTTTTTCTGTCACACTGTAATTAGTTTCGGCTTTCGTCAGTGGCTAGCGTAGGCTACAACGTATTCTGACTAGCCGGGCTTTCGTTGAGCGAGGACCGCGCCTAGCCCGACGCCGCTGGCGTCGGTGTGCACTTCGGTAGGAGCCGTCGGGTCGAAGTGGCGAAAAATAGGTGGGGAAGTGAGCAGACGGCGAAGAGTAGTGAAGGCAACGTCACATGCAGGGGACCAGGAGGAGAGGTTCACGTCACCGCGAAGAAGCTGGGTTAACGGTGACATGATAGATGCAAAATTGCGAACAAAGCGCTGGAAATAGGAGCATAGGCCTACAAAACTGCGAAGTTCTTTCATGGTCGTCGGCATGGGACATTCTGCGACTGCTCGAAGTTTTGCTGGGTCAGGTAATACGCCGTGCTTGGACACGATGTGGCCTAGGATGACGAGCTCGAGTGCAGCGAAGCGGCACTTTTTCAGGTTAAGTTGCAGACCAGCGTTGCCCCGCCACGGTGGTCTAGTGGTTAAGGTACTCGGCTGCTGACCCGCAGGTCGGGGGATCAAATCCCGGCTGTGGCGGCTGCATTTCCGATGGAGGCGGAAATGTTGTAGGCCCGTGTACTCAGATTTGGGTGCACGTTAAAGAACCCCAGGTGATCAAAATTTCCGGAGCCCTCCACTACGGCGTCTCATAATCATATGGTGGTTTGGGGATGTTAAACCCCACAAATCAATCAATCAATCAATCAATCTGCAGACCAGCGTTGTTCAGACAAGTCAAAACGTGCCTGAGGCGAAGGAGGTGCGTAGGAAAGTCATGGGAGAAAACCACGGCATCGTCGAGGTAACAGAGGCACATATTCCATTTGAGGCCACGTAGCGTATTATCCATAAGACGTTCAAACGTGGCAGGCGCGTTACAAAGCCCAAAGTGAATGACGTTAAATTCATATAGTCCGTCTGGTGTAATAAGTGCCGTTTTCTGGCGATCGGCTTCAGCCATTGGCACCTGCCAGTAGCCAGGCCGCAAATCTAGCGACGAGAAAAATTCTGCTCCGTGAAGGGTGTCAATGGCCTCATCAATGCGCGGCGAAGGATAGACGTCCTTGCGGGTTATCTTATTCAAACGACAATAGTCCACGCAAAATCGGATAGATCCGTGTTTCTTACGCACCAGGACGTCGGGAGACACCCAGGGACTGTGAGATGGTCGAAAGACGTCTCTACGAAGCATATCTTTGACTTGATCGTTGATGACGTGGCGCTCTTCAGCGGAGACACGGTATGGTCTTTCACGCAGTGGCTGGTGTAGGCCGGTTTCAATATGATGTTTGACTTGTGATGTGCGGCCCAGTTGAGGTTGCGACACATCGAAAGAACTCCTGAACTCATGTAGAAGATACCGCAGGTCGGCATGTTCGGTGGGAGTGAGAGTGTCGGTGATGGCGCTGGGAAACGTATCATTGGGCGACTCCCCGAGTGCCGACAGTGCTTTTGGGTGGTCGCAGTAGTCATCCAGGACATCAACCAAAAACGAAGGGTCGAGATCCTGCACGCGGTGGAGACATTCCCCCGCAAGCAAAGTGACAGGTGTGGAAAGCGGATTGCTTATGAACATGTTGCTTCTTCCGGTGTCAAGGTCAATTGTTGCGAAAGGCAGCGGCAAAGCTCGACCACATTTGAAGATATCGGAAGGCATAAAAATGACCGTAGCGTCAGTGTAGGCGTTGCATGAAACGGGAACAAGTGCGAAATTTCCAGGCGGAATATCGGTATCTTCATGAACTAGCAACTTCGGCGGCTGATGAAGAGCGTACAGTAATGGGACATCACACAAGGGTGAGAACTCAACTTCGGCGCGTGCGCAGTCTATGACGGCATTATGGCGGGATAGGAAGTCCCACCCGAGAATGACGTCATGCGAACAGACAGGGAGAACAATAAACTCCACGATGTAAAGAATGCCTTTGACGTAGAGTCTTGCAGTGCAGGCTGCGAGAGGCGTTACTTGCTGTGCGCTTGCGGTGTGAAGCGACAGTCCCGAAAGCGGCGTCGTAACGTTTTGTAATAAACGGCAGAGATTAGCGGAAATAACAGAAGCAGCGGCGCCGGTGTCCACAAGGGCGAAAGTACAATAACCTTCAACAGTTACTGCGACCACGTTAGCATGAGAGGAGCGAGGGCTTAGACAGTTCGAAAACGGCGCAGTTCTTGCCTCTTGAACTGCGGTGCTTAGTTTTCCTGGTCAGAGGGTCCGGGCCGGCGACGCATGGGAGAGGGCGATCGCCGACGAGGAGAGGGTGCGCGTTGCGGCTGGAAGTCAAGGTGGTCAGTAGGGGCATTGCGAGGTGGCGAAACCGGCCCGTATTGGATGAAGGGTTGGCTGCCGGGATGCGACGATCGGGCATAGTTGCCGAACGTCTGAGGTCGACGGCGGCAGTAGCGAGCAACGTGTCCGGCAGTGAAGCAGGCGTAGCAAATCGGTCAGTTATCGGGCGTCCTCCAGTGATTGGCGACTGGGGCTGCCGCCCAAGGTGCAGTATAAGCAGCCGGGCGTGCGGGCTGTGAGCGCGTGGTGAAGGGTAGTTGCGGGAGCCTACGTACAGCGTTCGCATATGTGAGCGGCACGGCTACGGGCTGCATCTCTTGCGAAAAGGCGACAGTAGGAGCCACAGGCTGCGCTGCATAGGTTAGGGGCGCGGCCACAGGCTGAACGGCTGGCGGATAGGCGACAGGAGTGCCTACCGGCTGTGCGACAACCGGGCAGTGACCACGGCTAGATATAGGTGGCTCGTAGTGCGCAAGAGAAACAGCTTGTGCAACCTCTTCGGATATAGCAGAGCGAAGCGGGGCATGTAGACGAGTGGTGGTCTCGTGAGTGAAGGGCACTAGATAAAGTTGACGGGCGATGTCCTCATGGACGAAGGCTCGGACTTGCTGAAGCAATGGTGAATTGTCAGGCATTGAGTCGAAACTGGACAGCGACTCACCACTAGGCTGAGGCTGCCGAGTCAGAGTGCGTTGCTTCTTGAACTCGTCGTAGCTCTGACACAAGCTGACGACTTCAGAAACTGTGCTTGGATTCCTAGCCAAGAGCACTTGAAAAGCGCCATCTTCGATGCCCTTCAGGGTGTGTTTGACCTTGTCCGACTCGGGCATGGTGTCATTCGCGCGTCGACAAAGGTCGACGACATCCTCAATATAGCTGGTAAAATTTTCTCCAGTCTGCTGAGAGCGGACGCGCAAGCGCTGCTCTGCTCGCTGCTTGCGGACAGCCGGCCAACCGAACACTTCGGCACATGACGTCTTGAAGAAGCTCCATGTGAGAATGTTGTGTTTGTGGTTGTTAAACCACAATTCTGCGACGCCAGTGAGATAAAATATGACGTGGCCCAGCTTCTCGGCTTCATCCCACTTGTTATTGGCGCTCACCAGCTCGTAGTGGTCGAGCCAGTCTTCCACGTCGGTTCCATCCGCACCGCTGAAGACCTTCGGGTCCCGTAGCCTAGGATGGCCGAGACAGTTGAACTGGGGTGACGACGCCGATGGGTTGGCGTTGTTAGTCATGATGGGCTGTAGTGTGCGGCTTCGCAGCTCCAGGGTGTA
Source organism: Rhipicephalus microplus (assembly GCF_043290135.1). Classification (NCBI taxonomy): domain Eukaryota; kingdom Metazoa; phylum Arthropoda; class Arachnida; order Ixodida; family Ixodidae; genus Rhipicephalus; species Rhipicephalus microplus. Next base: position 505,965,346 of record NC_134710.1, read on the forward strand.
GCGACGGGCATAAACAGCACCCTCCACCAAATATGAAGCGGTTTATTAGTGGTTAACGACAACGGCAAGACAGCGTGATGAACCGTCCAGCAGAGACCGGCACAGCAGCGAGCCGAAGCACAAGACGAGAGAGCCGGGCGTTGGCGATGCTGCTCGCTGCAGGCACATCTTCTTCTTCACAAGCACTTTTTGTTTTGTTAAAGGCGATAGTCTTTTTGGGATACTTCAACACAAAATTTTGGTCTGTCCGTTGCTCGAGTACAACCACATCCACAGCGCCCACCAATATTGCTCAGGTTTCTGCATTCATACTTGTGCGATTGTCGATTGAAAAGCAAATATTGGGCATATCTGCGGCACAATATCAACACATCAATATTCTGCGGTGTGTTGTTTTATACTAGAAAAGGTGTACATAAGTAATTTTAAGAACTTTAGCGTTTATTACGCTGCACTGACAATGGGACGCAATGCACGAAAAAGCGAGTTTCCTACTCTTTGCTAAGACGATACAGTGCTGCCACCTACCTTGAAATCTACAAAATATGGCCTCCAAGATTGTGCGTACCCTCTATAACGGAGGCCATCCTTTCGTTTTCTGCGATTACCGCCAGATGGCGATCACGTCTCACACAGCGCCTTTAGAATCCCATTCACCGATGTTCTCACGCAAAACATCATAGTCAGCGCTCACAATATTTTATTCTATCGCTCTTTCCAGACAGAAGACTGTCGTCTTTCATGACATTTGCAGTCGAACATGCAGGTGCGAGGCCAATTCTTTAGTAGCCACCCCGTGCTCTTTAAAAGTGGTCTTAACCTACCTTACTGGCAATATTCTGTTTTTGTTGCAAAGTATGGAGAACCCAAACTTGTGAAAGCAAGTACAAATGAAAAACACATATTTTTTGAGGGAAAAATCTGTTTTACTACTCGCAGCTTCCTCACTCTCACAAATACAAATGCAGCCAAACCTAAAAACACAAGCGAATGCACGCACAAACATGCCACAGAAGCGCACTCGCACAAAACATTCACAACGGGATGCAGGACGGGCGCAACTATCATCTAACATTATTTGAGGCTTCGCCCATAAACGTCTTCAGAAAAACGCATGCACAAACACTCAAATGCAAAGTCAAACAGTTTCTTATATATTTGTGGGCTGAACAATAAATAAATTTAGATGAAAGTAGCTCCTGCCTTGTCTCTTGTTATTGTAAATATCTTTTGTTTTTTTGCTCTCTAAATTCCCTATAAATACACGTGCATGCACAAAACACATGCACACACGACTATGTGTTAGTTCTAGAGTGGGCTCTAGCTGTTTATATTGTGTACCTAAACTCATCGAAAGGTTCTACACAAATGGGAAGGTTCCCCAACATTCGGGCACAGCTAGTGCTAGGGAGTTATGGGTTCTTTACATAAAAATTAAAAATGAAGTACTTGTGGCCATATTTTAGCTCTAGCTATACTATTTTCTTCATGTTAGTGTTCTAGCTAATTTAACTACTGCCTTGAGTTCACATTCATCAGAGTGTGGGTGTGTGTGCTACAATGAATTGTTCTTGTGTGCCATGAACATATCTCTACATTTTTATGCATTGATTGCAGTAACAAGCACCAATATTTGTGGTACCTGTTTTTTTAATGCAATGAAAAGCCTTGCAATCATTATTTCTTTATATGGTATGGTAGCACGTTTATCAGAATTTCGTGTGTGCAGAGCCGATGAAGTCTTTCATACATCACATACAGCTGACAGTGCTAGGCGAGCATAACAGATAATTCTACTCCAGCAAACAACGGAGGCCTTGTCAATACGAAGTTAATGTGCTTATTAAGCCTGTATTGTGGCAGCCTATTTTTGTGCGCTGAAGTATGCTGCATAGGTGGGAACAGTGGCTCGATAGCTTTCCGATTCCAGTAATTGCTGCGAAGAGAGCACTAGTGCACTAGATTTAAGTCCATTTAGAACGCTAGAAGCACAGAATAAAGTAGGGGCGTGTAGTAATACTATACGTGCTGTAATTTTATGCACAGATTATAGTGCACCTACACAAATGTTTCAGACTAGAGAGGGTTTTATCTTGTTTACTATTTTGGCATATGCAAAATGCAAAGGATTGAACAGAATACTGGGTACCTGATTCATCTTGCCCCGACAGATCTTGCCAGTATCTAGGCTTCTCACATTTAAGGCTACGACATCTGGTATAACGCTAACACAAAGGAGTTTGCGGACAGACTGAAACTCTTATGTACAGCAATCCTAACAATATCTTTGCACATTGCAGAGGCTTGTCCTCCGGGCAGTGCAATTTACTAGTTTTCGCGGCCTCCAAACACAATTTAAGTATGAAGATCCTACAGAAATTGCGAAAACAATGGTAAATTTTGTCAATATAGTTCGTGGTCTTTATTTTTGTCATTTTTGCTAAGATATGTTTCTATGTTGCTGTCACTAGTTACTATTTTTCAAGCAATACTCTCAACTTGGTTGATCATCTTGCAGCTTCAATGCTTTGTATGGTCACGTGACCAAGCCACCTACACTGCTACATGCCCAACTCAGTGCCCCAAAGTCGAAAATTTTTCTCATAAATAAGGCGTTATAAAAATGTTTAGTGGGAATAAATGAATCTTGCGTGTATTGTGCTTCTTTACCCTTATTGAGACTTTTATTTAAAAAACTGCCTGTAGCATGCCCTCCAATGGCATTTTCTAGTCATAACAGTTCACCGGATATACATGCCCAACTCAGTGCCCCGAAGTCGAAAATTTTCCTCATCAATAAGGCGTTATGAAAATGTTTAGCGGGAATAAATGAATCTTGCGTGTATTGTGCTTCTTTACCATTATTGAGACTTTTATTCAAAAAACTGCCTGTAGCATGCCCTCCAATGGCATTTTCTAGCCATAACAGTTCACCGGATATAATAAGTTTTTTAGGCATACGCAACAAATGTTAAACAAACCTTGGTGCTGTGACAACATTTTCGTGTGTGCGTGTTTGTATGTTGTGTGCACAATTTGCACATTTTAATGACGGGAGCAATAAATGACAGCGATTATGTGACTTATTTATTGCATTTTATAACTGCCTTAACACGATCAGCCGAAAGAAAACTATATATATTTGTTGGACTCTTCACACAAGCATATAATTACTGTTAATAACATTCCTAATACTTTTCTTGGCACGATTGCTACATCTAATATTATGACTAACAAAGAAAATGAGCCCTTAAATGTACGCTTATTTCCTTCATTCATAGTGAAGGGCTCCTTCTGAGAGATTTTGTGCCTTCAGATAGTATATAAGCGATTACTGTCCAGTTGCCAGCTCATGAGATCACATGCTTGATGCCAAATAGGCAGAAAAAAAAGTGTTTCACACTCGCCGTCATGGCTACTGTGCTGACTGATTCTCCCACATAAAATACGCATATATAGCCCAAAAAGTGGAAGGGGGCACAGCTCAGTTGGTCGCGTCAGTTGGCGCATTGGGCGCCTTATTCGAAGGTCGCAGGTTTGCTCCCTGGTCACGGCACGTCATCTTTTTGACCACTTTCCTTCGGGGGGGGGGGGGGGGCGCCGTGCGGGGAGCTGGAGCTCCTCAAAACTTGTTCGTGCCCCCCACCCACAGTAAGATAGTCTTGGCACCGCCCCTGCTTCCCTTTCTTAACATAAGAATTGTTTCTGATACCATCTCCTATACTTGGCATGACTAGTTATTCATTTTAACATACTGCAGCTCCGAAGGACTATCGCAGGAGAATGTTAGATCCGTTAATACTGAAATGTCGGCTAAACCTCATTCATAGTGTGCTGCATACATTACTTCCGTGTGCGTAAGATCGTAGGCGTGTGACCAAGAAAAAACGCGGCGGCCTCTATAGTAATCTAAATGGTGCTCCGATTCGGCTTCGCACCTGTTCCCATTAAGACGATCCACGTAACCTTTAATGCAGTGTTCTGGCCGTGCATTTTTTGTTTGTTTGTTTGACGTCCGTAGCGTATAAATAGCCCGCGTGAATGGAGCAGCGCATGCGCATAAAAACGTTTGGCCGGCGCCATGTTTGTTTTCATTCTGGAAGTTAAGATGGCAGTCACACGTTGTCGGAGTCCTGCGCCGGTGTTTTTGACTTACACTTTTCGTGTGGAGCTAATTTCTACGTTTTGTGCGAGGGTTTTGTGTGTACAGCAGACGTTTGCGTTCAAGTTGTGATTTCTTCCATACGCAGGAGTGGCACGTTGATATTCGCCAAGTCGAGGCTGTCCTGTACGACGATCTCGGGTGAGACTCCTTTCTCTGACTTCAACATTCTTCAGCTGTGTTGAGTACTGAAGGTACAGGGACTATAATAATTGAGTGTCAAAGCTGTATGAGTGCACCTTTACTCGCATGTGTACGGATTGTGCCATTGCATACCTCTGAAGTTGCTTACGTGCCATTGAGTCGCCGACCGCAGCTGGCACCATAAATATGTATACAGACGGAGTCGCACTTGTCTAGAGCACCTAGCTGGCCGCTTCAGCTGCCGTTTTCTGACGAAATGTGCCAAAAGCGACACCGTCATGGTCGTTTTAGGTCCTTATGGTGTAATTTTAGCATGAGTGAAAGCTTGTAGCCAGCGTGAAGTAGCAGCTGCGAACACCAACTGCGTCCACAGCCACGCGTTCCGCTGCTTTAGACAAGTGTGATCAGTGCTCACAGATTCAAGCATGAGACGTTAGAGATAATGCACGTACTATCATTTAATGGCTTAGACTCGAATATTTGAGTCAGGGCGAGCATTCAATATCGCCGGAAACATCGGGCGGCGGAGTGTAGTTCAACATTGCTGTGTGTGTGCTCGTGCATCCGCGAAATTGAATCATGTTTTAGCTCGCGTCAGAACAAAGTGCCCCGGCATCTTTTTTTAACATTTGCTAGAGATAGAAGAGCACGTCGTATAGCGGCATTTTTTACAGCTTTTTTTCTTTGAAAGAGTTGAAGAACACAAGTCAAACATTTGCTCTGAAAATGTTTTTTTTTTAATTTGTAAGTGACTTATTACGCTAATAATTCCTTGAAACATAGGCACAAGTTCGCAGGTGAAAAATAAAGGTGTTTAGAAGGACACGAAGTAGTAGTGCATAAATGTTGTCGCGAACAACCTTCTTGGGAGATTTCGAGCTATTAAAAGCGCGCTTGTCTGAACGGCTTCTGTTTTCCCCTTCGAAGTGGGCCATAAGACAGGACCCACGTGCACCAATCAGTGTCAGTGGTTTCTGTGTGCTGCAAGGAGGAGAGCCCAGCAGAATCTTGAGGACATCAGTCACCAGCGAACCTTTGTGCTGCCCGGACGTTCCCTGTTCTTGGTGTCAATACATAAGTTAATTTTGTTTTAGTCCGCAGCTTTGCTTCACTCTTTTGTGTTTCATTACATGAGCCATCGACTTATAGGGACACTACAAACGTCATCTTCGTTTTTCAATCTTCCGGTCTGACCACCTCCACCTTCTCGGTTTAGATAGTTTTGTGCAAAATAGTAACAGAGTGTCATTTGAAGTCTCTCAGCTAAAGTATAAATGTGACTACACTGAATTACATAGTGCTTTTTGTTGGAGCTACATTGCTGGGGCATCAAGTTTCGTGTGGCATCTGTTTGAAGAGTTAGTATTGTGTGCATGACTTCACTGCTGGATTTACTGTAGTTGTGCTCTTTTTCCTTAGCAATGCCGGCAGGCCCCTCTGATGCGTTTTCACCTTTGAGAAGATCGTGCATTGCCATCTGCTCACTTAAGCAAGGCTTTGCCATCCTTGGCTTGCCTTTGTTTTTCTTTTTAAGAATGTTCGCAGAAGCTGAATTGTTCTTTTTGATGCCATTTTTGTACTGTTTGTGTGTTTGTGATAGCACTAATCTTTGTAAGATCCTCGTGCAGTGTTGGCTCCAGCCACAACAAAAAAGTATCTTGAAGTGGTTGTTGTAGGTGGGCACAGTGCGCCGAAGTAGCCATCTCCTTTGGTCTTACAGCTTGAATACTGCTTTGCAGCAGTCATTAGTTTATCTTCGACTGCTTGGTGAATGGCAGCCTTTAGGGGGGGGGGGGGAACAAAAAAGAGGCATTCAAAAAGCTTTTTTGCAGTAATTTGTGTGTTAGATGCAAGGCTAAATATGCACACAGTATACACATTTCTATAATCTATTTTATATATGATATATTTGCGACAGTTGTATGTTTCACCACTCAAGTGTTACCACTGACATGTTGGCTGCAATTCTCTAGTTTGTTTCAGTTATCATTCTGAGCCTGTTTTAGTCCAGTGCTTAGACAAAGCATTTTCCAAGGATCTTAAGTTTACCCTATCCTGTGTAAGCTCATTCCATGTTATCCCTGCAAAATTCTTAATTTCTTCACTCCATCTAACTCTCTGCCTTCCCTGACAGCATTTCCCAACCCTTGGTACCAATTTTTCAGCAGAAAACATCACCGGTACAGTATCTCATTACGTTAACCCAACCAAAAATAGCTCTTTAATTGCTGCAGCTATTTGGTGGTGTTAGTAATGAGCAAACCTGCAGCACACAAGCTATTCAAACATTTGATGTACTGTAATCTAGGTGTTTTATAAGAAAAATAAAAAAGCCAGACACTTTTGCAAAGAAGTGTAGACAATGCCGCCCTCCGATACTAGACATCATGCCACAATAGAAGCACTATTGTTTTGGCTGCTGATATAAGTTGCACTCCGTTTTTGTTTTGCTTACATACATCGTCTTCAAGGGCACATCTCAGTTAAATTAATGTATTCATTACCAACAATTGTAAAAATGTTCTAACTGCAACATTTACAGTTGTGAACTGTTACAAAGACATGGCTACTGCCAACATGACAGCGATATGTTATACCTCCACTGAATTGACACATTAAAATGTTTATGTGCTCTTAGCGACTGGAAGCCAAAGAATGGGTGAGACATATAAAATATAACTTATTCACTTGTGCTTCAACTTTAAGTCGGTTGAAACAATGTTGTCTGCAGGCCTCTGGAAATCTTTGCTGCATATTGCTTCCAGCCTTCAGAACCTGGAACAAAAAAAGATTGACAGCCTTTGCAGCCAGTTGGAATAAAAAAAAATCACAGAAAGCCAAAACATGTGGATTTCCAGAACTCGCTATACAAGACCTATTAGCTGAATTATGCCCTAGATTGACCAAATTTTACCAAAATAATAGAGCACACACCACACACATCTTAATGAAGATAACAATAATGTCTCATGGAGAATTTATTTATTAATAGTGAATATGTACATACAACCACCCAGTTGACCTGTCTCTTCCAGATTTCGAACTGTGCAACACACTACTTCCACATATTGCCCAGCGTGTGAGCTTGACAACCCCATCGTCCCAATGTTCTGACACACAATCATCATTTGATCTATTCCTGCATTGTGATGACCCCCAAATGTAAATTACCAGCATGTTGATGTTTGGTGTTTTGTGGTGCAAGGGCAATTTGATTGCCGAAGAGTGGCAGGTCATGAGACAAGAGAGAGAAATAGAGAGGAAAGGCAGGGAGGACACAAGAGGAACAATGATTATAATAATGCATGACAAAAGGTCGTGATAATAAAACCATAGTTGAGATATATGGAATCAGTGCAAGGGCCTTATGAACGCCCTTGCGTCCAAGGGCTTTGTTTATATAGCCACCACAGCAGTGACCTCTCAGAGTTTTTGATACAGAATGCCTGGGTATATCATTCCCTACCAACGAACATTGCTGGCTGAAGTGGAATCTGTTATCAGTAAGATAATGGAAAGTGTTTTCTTCTGGGCGTGTCCGATACCTAGTATTGAATTGAAATGTGAAGCACTGTTAGTGCATCACTATATCTCTCGCACAATGGTAGATTGCCACCAGACAAAAGGTATGAATGTGTAGTGTGAACATGTCCTGTTGTTAGCCTCCCAAGTCGACTTCTGTGCGTCATGATTTCGATACTGGTGGCCAATGACCAAGTTGCAGCTTGAGGGGGGAAGCAGGTTCGGTGACGGAGCACGATCTGTCGGTTGAAATGCCGACATTTCCGCTGCCCGTTTCTCCGGCCGCCTCTGATGACGTCAGCGATAGACAGCACGGCACAACACAACCTTTTTGATGAACGCCAATCATGTGCAACGGAGGAAGTGAGTGACGATAAGATCTGCATCTTATCGGTGAGCTAGTGCAAGCTGCGAAAGCTCGCGACAGTACGCAAGGACTCGGACCCGTAGGAAGCTGGATCCACGACTACTCTGTGATTAATTTAACAAGCTGCTTGAAAGAACTGCTAAACACTGGACGTACAGTGGGACCAGTTGCATCTCCAGACTACTTCCCTGGTGTGTTCTGAGGCACTTATATGCAAAGTGAAGCATTTTCATTTGTGTACAGTTTCCTAAATACACAGATTTCTTTTTATCATTTTCTCAGTTTGTTTTTTTTTTGGCTACCTGCCATTCTCTGTCGAGCGCTTCTGAACTTTGGTACACTAAATTTTAATAATTTTTTCCTTCTTCGAAAGCTGGATGTTTAGCGAATGTACTGATTGATGTGTATTGTTTAAAGTCTCAAAACCACTATATTGCTGCAATATATTGATCACTTTCAAATAGACCGCTCTTCACTGTGCCGCACAGAGACCGTGGCAGCACGAGCACCTGGCCAGACCCAGCTCGCATGCGTCACGCACTCGGGGTTCTCTGAAGGAAAAGAAGAGGTGTTTCGAGATTTTCTTGGTGTTAGACGGACTCGCAGTTTTCTCACAGTCAACTCAAGGGCACAAGTTCGCCCTAATAAGTTTGTTTTCATAAGCCTCTGTGCTTTAGTATCGCTACAATGTGATTAGAGACGCCGTAATGGAGGGCTCTTGAAATTTCGCCCACCTGGAGTTCTTTGACGTGCACCTAAATCTAAGCACACGGGCGTAGAGCATTTTCGCCTACATCGAAAGTGCAGCAGCCGCAGCTGGGATTGTTTAGCGAGTGCAAGGAAGTGCCATATGCAACTATAGGACAACACAAATTTTTATTAACAATAAAATAAAAACTGTTGTAGGAAATCTAGAGCCATAAAACTTGCATTTTGCCCTCTTTGCTAGCTGTAGAATAATTTTATTCAGCAGGATATTTACAGCCAAATTACCGAAAAGTGATCAAAAAGAATTTTAATGACTAATTAAAAAATAATGGCAAGAGCAGGGGTGCGACAGCTGCGCCAATTCGATACAATTCCCAATTGTTGTGCCACGCTGTGCCAAAATGCTCAGCCAGCCTCAGTTTTGTCAGGTGCACTAATTTCAGCGAAAAATGCAAGCTACGTGCCGTTTGCACCATCAGTCAGGGCGCCTAGACCCTAACTATATGCCTATAATATACTTAAAATATTCTAGACACCCGCCCGACATTCGTGAGACGTGATCGACCACATAAAGTAACGCTGGCCGCCTATCGGTCACTGACCGCAGTGCTATCGGCTGGACGACAAACTTCGAGACAGAAATGCGTTGCTATAGCCACCAACGCTTTGCCGGAAATGTAAATTTCCCAGCCTGGAAACACGGCTGTGGCTTGTTAGTAACTAAAGCTGGAAGCGTATGCCAGCGACCACGTAGACTGCTTAACAGTAAGCAGAACAATGTTTTTTTATTTCAAGTTGCGTTGTCCTGGCCACCGTCCTGGCGATAGATATTCGGTACAGTCCCCGAAAGTATGTGCAGATATATGTACAATGGACACGTGGCAATCTATCATCTGCCACTTCCATGGTGGCAGACACACTGCAGGATCCATCAAACGGTGTTCAAGTGGCACACCGATTTCCTCTTCTCGGCGCCTCAAACCAAGTAACTAAGGTTGTCTCAACGAAGGCCAGTTTTCAAACCGAGCAAAATTGGACATGTCATAAATTGTAAAATGTGAAGGGCATTCCTTCTCTGCATTCACTTATATAGAAAGAACATGTAATATCTCTGCAGGGGAGCGACCACTCGGATTCCACAAACAGGATTTCAACGGGGCTGGTGCGAGAAGCACCCATAGAGTGGTCAATGCCTAAATGATGTAAAGGGTCAAGAATCTTTAGGTCTGTAGGTGTCGCAGACTGATAGGTTATTGTCCCTTAGTATAGGCGAGTGCGTTTCAGGCTGCGATACAAGTTGATCAGACACCTCTTGTTACTACCCCACATAGCGCGTGACAACACTTACAGAACATTCATGGCTTTTAGGCTTTTATGCATTTGTTCCTTAATACAGTAGACTCTTGATAATTCAAGCTCTTATAATTCATACTTTCAGTAAATAAGACAAAATTCAATTTTTTGGTTAGCCCTTTATTCTTTCAAACCCCACCATTCAGTTATTACTTTTTGAGGTTCTATACCAGAAAAAATTTGCTGCTTTGCTACTATTTCAAAATTTACATGCTTATGCATGCAAATCATAACAGTGTACAAATGAAAAATAAGCACCTCAGGCCTTCAAGGAAACGGGCTTCGCTAGTAAACAAATGTTTGAAATGAAGCACACGCATGGTAAATTGTGAAAAACCAGTTGGCAATTCACCATTTCTGAAAAAGGTCTGATCAGCAGTAAATGGCCAATAAACTTGTGGACCTTACATCTCTGCTTTCTGTTCATTGCATGCAGTAAGAGTTAAAGTCCTACGCCTAATTATAATGTGTGGTGTCACCTAACCTGAAGTTGTACATCTGAGAACTTTCGAGAAGTAAACAAAATTCAGAGGTGCGTTTGAGTTTTGAATTAACAAGAGTCGACTGTACTTGATATGTGGTACGAGGGTTAGCTTGGGGTCCAGATTAGGCCTAATAATTTGTTTTCGGCATTACGAGACGTTGACCGTGCACTTAAATTTCAGGTTTGGTATGAATGGTTTTTTTTTTTTTTGAGAAGAAAGCACACATGCTTTTTTGTGGATTCAGTTGGAACCAGTTTTCCTTTGCTAATTCTGAGACCTTCTTCAAACCCAGCTGAATCTGCCACTTGCACATTACCAGGTTACAAGACAAAGCCAATCTGGACACTATCACCATACGTGCAGTAAAATGTATTGCTGAGGAAAGACAAGCGTAAGGAATTCATTTTTCTAATAAAAAGTGTACCACCTTGCAGCACTCCCGCTTGAACAAATGTTTGGAAAAGAATGCTGCCAACTCGGACACGAAATGTCCGACTGGACAAGTAACTTTTCATAATAATGAACATTCTGCCACGCACATCACGGGGAGATAAGTCTCCTAATATCCCAAAGTACCATGTTATGTTTTGAGCCTTTTCTAAATCGATGTACACAGAAAGTACTGTTTGTGGACGAAAATTTCTCGGATTGGTGCTTCTCTACATATCAGGTCATCGGTGATGGATGTTACCTCTCGAAACCCGCACTGAGATTGGTCGAGCAGATTGTTTGTTTGAAGAATAAGTACAAGTCAGCGGTTTATCATTTTTTCGAAAATTTTACAGAGGCAGCTAGCAAGTGCCATGATGATCCTATAACTCGTAATGGAGGAAGGGTTCTTGCCCTGTTTCAAAATAGAAATAACAATAACCTCTTTTCAAGTAAGGATATGCGCCAGACAACCAGATAGCATTGTACAAGGAAAGTAAAGTTATTTGTGTTTCAAGGGGTAGGTTTTTCAACATTTGGAACCTGGGTGAGAATTGCTGCAACAGTTTAGTGTTGTTAGTACCTCAGTTAAGCTGAGAGATTGGCTTTATGCCTCGTATTCTATTCATTTGTGTTCTATTTTCTGCTTTTGTATTTCGTATCTTCAGAAAGCCTCACCTATAGTGCGCCGAGGAAGTTCACCTGATCTTCCAAGCTGTCCCCCTGTGAGTTTACCAAGGAGTGAATGTGCATGGTCTTCCTGCTACCCTACTAACCATGTTCCAGACTTTTGCCTCCTGCGTGTATGAATTGGTGCTCGATAAATACTTGTGCCAACTCTGCCTGTCGACGTGTGCTCCTACCTTAAGACTGTTTTTAAGGGGGAATGCCACTCGAAGACACTTTTTTTTAATATTCACCCTAGAGCAATGAAACTTGAGCTGTTTATGGGACTTTTTATGCTGATTTCAAATGTATGATTAGTTTTCTTGCAAGTTACATACTTTTAGCTCTGCAATATGACAAAGTGAAAACCTTAACCTTTTTGCCACGCCCTCTTTTCATCCATAAATTTCTGTAATTTTTTACCATTAATAGTTCATAATGCTTCAAATAAAGTGTAGAGTGCAAACAACTAGTTAGGAAGCACATACAAAATATGTAATACGAGTGAAAAATAATAGACATAAAAAGTCCATATTTCACCTACCTAGTAAAGGTATACATACAATTTTTATTATACAATACAATATTAAAATTTAAACTAAATAATTGCATTTGTCATACTTTGGATAAAATTTGGGCAAAATTTCGTGCAGATTTGAGCACTAGAAGTGCCCGAAAAAGGAGGGGCACATTGAAAAAAATTGGCAAATTTGTGTTTAGAGAAAACTGAGTTTTAAAGTTAAAATTTAGTTTTTATTTATGAAAGATATCATTAAGATGAAATTTTCACACCAAAAAGAACAATACTTCTTGCAGTGGCCACTGCGACTAAAATACGCCAGCATCACAAGTTTGTCTCTCTCGGCTTTTTCGAGCAGACTCCTCATACATTTCGCTCACAGACAGGACCATGAAACGCTTGCCAAACTTCCGCTCAATCTGGCAGAGCCTTGTGCCAACTGCAAGCTAGAAAGAAGTTCGACAGGACTGCGAAATACAAACCAAGTCCAGTGTCATGCCACTTTGCAGCCATGTTTGTGCCACATACCGTCGTACCTAATGGCAATGTCGTCCCTGCTAAGTTCTCTCACTGCGAGCTCTTTTGACCTCTCAAGATTGGCGCTGACGTCATTCATTGCCGCATCGCGAACTTTCCGGCTGACGGGTGTGAATGACTTTTGATGCATTGGCTTTTCCAACAACTGCCGCAAATCGCACCAGCTGCTCGTAGCTTACTCCTACAGAGCGCGCCCCACATCGGCTTTCACTTGCAAGTAATGCATTTTTTCATTCATAACGGAGATAATCACACAAGAAAAGCATTGTTCAGCTGCGCTGCTTGACAAGACATGGACTCCGCGAATAGGTTTCACAGCACATACTGGCGCGCAGTGGCCAACGGCGGTCCCCGATTCGTACCATGTGATAAGCCAGTCGCAGCGCTCAAAAAACGCGCAGAAGAGTGCTTCTTTCAATTATTTCTTGCGCTGCATCAGCGAGAGAAACTGTTATTTGAAGAGTGAGGCTTGACTCATGCGATCAACAATGGCGAGCAGTGGCGCATTATTGGCGGCAAGGTGCTCGAAGACTGCACACTTTCGACCTTTTAACAGGCACCTTGTGCTCTTTAGATGCAATTTTAATGCATTTCCACTTAAGTCTCGACTTTTATTATTTTTTTCATAACAGTAGAGGTACTAATCTTATCAAAACAGGCAAAAATAAAAAATTGGTAATTTTGAGAAAAAACTCGTTTTTCGACATTTCGAGCATTTTGGCGCTCTTATGAAACTGTTCCCAATTGGCTGTCTGTGGGCCATTTAGAATTTCGTGGAGCACATTCACTTTACCCATTAGGGTCCATTTTTTTTAACATTTGTCAAAACAGATGTCATTTTTATCGCATATGCATCTAAATAAGGCGCACTAAAATTTTCAATGTGCAAGTATGTTTAGTTTAGAAGTTACAGCCCGTGACAATATGGTCGCGCTGGGCCCTTAGGCCCAGCGAAAATCACACACCGAAAAAATTTATTTCTGGCCTTGACACATTGTCAAAAATATAATTATTGAGCTGCTGGGCACTCATTTACTGTATTTAGTGTGATATGGTAAAAAGTATGGAATGCACATGCTGACGTCACATTTCATGCACTGTGTGCACACCACGCTGTCTCCAGCGCACCTGCACTTTTTGCCATCAGGCACAGTTCAAAGTGCGCTGTTAGGTCATACCGTGGGCCAAAAAGAGCACTGTCACGAAGCGTCAACATTCTTCTACGACCAGGTTCGTTTGGCTTGTTATTCCATCCTGTCAGGTAGCTTTGAGCAATTTGCCTTCGGAAGTCAAGTTGAGCGATGCTCGATCCTGGGCTCCGAATAAGCACCCAGCCATTACTTATGGCTACGTTGCAGAGTCTAGTAAATATAGGCCACCACCATTTCTTTCCACGGATTGCAATTCGGTAGGTACCTACCTTTGCGTCCATCTGAGCAGTGCCTCCCATAAAGCCGTTATACTGATCCTTTTCTTTTGCGCTCGGGAATACCTATCTGCAGAGGACATGATCTTTACGCCACGCACGGTGCTTGCAATTGTTACGACAGAGTTGTCCATCCAGCGTACGATCATTATCCCATCATCCGAAAGTGCGTGCTCTTCGTATCCATGGGTCATGTGCTTGACCAAATAAGGTAGAGTGATGGGGCACACGGTTCCTTCGGCACACGGTTTTGCCTCACTGTGCCCGCTGCTCCATAGCTGTTTTCTTGCAGGCACCTGAGCTGGTGAAGAGATTGTCGAAATAAAAATGAAATGGTGGATGACGAACTCCAACCAGAAATTCTACCATTTCAAGGAAAGGCACTGCCGCTTTTCCGAAGTCCTTTTCATAAGGCGTGCTTGTTACAGTGTCTTTCCATTTTCTTTGGTATACTTCAAAGTTTGCAAGGTAGCCAGTTTTCGCATTCAGGCAGCACACTTTGTAGCCAAAGCGGATAGGTTTTCCGCAAATTAGCTGCTTGCAGCCATGACGATCATAATATTCTATCATGCTTTCGTCGTAACTCAACTGACGCACCGGCTGAAAGTGCTGCAAAAACTTTGACTTCAGAAGTTTCATCAGGGGGCACAACCTTGTCAGGTTGTCGCTCAAGGTAAAACTCGTATTGTCGGCACAATGAAGAAACCTTATGATTTGCTTGAAATGGTTTCTTCGCAAATGAAAATATGTGGCGCATTCCTAGGGCAGTTTTTTGTTTACAGTGAAAGCTATACATGGCTAAACCGAAAGGAAAAGCCGTCCGGCAGCAGTGTTACGAGTGGTCTCCATTTACTGTGTTATCAGTTACGTTGTTCGACGCATCGTACCCAAGCACGAGTGCTGTGGGCTGTGTTGTGACATCGTCCATCCTGTCGCAGCCGTGGCGCTGAGCACACGTGCATCAGTTTCTTCTAAAACCTGCCACATGGGTATGCAAAGGACAACTCTAGGAGAACGGCGACAGTAGAATAGTGAGAGAGCTCGCATTTGCCAGGACGATAGGGCAGCCCGGGCACAAAAACAGGCCAGGGAGGTCGAGAGCCTGCAGCAACTGCGTACAGATAATCCGGCAGCCTTCCGGATTTAGCCACGCTAAATCAGGAACAGGAACGCAAGCGTTGGTGGCGGGAGGATCCTGCAAACCACGCAGCCGAATTAGCTTGTAATTTCAAACGCGTACAAAAACAAGGCGTCAATGTGACGATTACGGGAGCGTGCTCACCGGGACAAACGCCAGCTTTCGGCTAGTTTCTCCCGTGCCACATTGACTTTGGCTGCGACCTCTGTGACCGCCTGCAGTTCGAGAACAACTAATGTGCTTATGGCATTGCGAAACGCATTTAACCGTTCATTACACTCCTCCATGATTGCGATCATGAGAGACACAATGCGTGGCATGTGAAATAAACACTGCGGTAACCAAACCAAACATGTGTCTAACCTCATCAAGAAGCACGCAGATGTAAACAATAATTGTGAAAGGCTCCAGAGAAGCATCGGGTTGAACCCACTGCCGAACACCGGGGCCACACATTTCAGTTTTCGCTGGTTAACCACTTGGACGCAGTGTTTGGGCGATTTTTATTTGTTCATTTTTGTTTTTCAAATGCACGGCTTTTCAGTGCAATCGCACACACTCTTAGACATATACAGTCGAACCTGGGTATATCGAACTCGCCAACAAACGTTTATTAGTTCGATATATGGCATAATTCGATATAGGCCCGGTAGAGGTATTGACACAAAGGCACATAACAAACTAGAAGAAAAGTACTTTATTAATATGGTGGCTTACTTGCGTGCCCTACTATAGAACAAAATAGTCCCGGATTTTTTTCCGTGTCAACGACTTCGCTGCCTGCGACAGCACGCACTTTTCCACGTTGTCCAACGAGACGGAGCAGCAGAGGCCGCAACCTTCCACAATCAAGCAATAGCGCCGGACCAACGCAAGTGCACTAATCACTTCGGAGGATGTAGGTAAAGGGCCGTTGTTGATTTCCATATTGCTGTCGCTTTGCTCGTGGTCGGCACGACGTCTGCAATGTAATCCTCATACTGTAATTGGCCCATGATGGGGACATCATCATCCGCACTGACGAACTCGTCGAATGTCGATCCGTCGATAGCAGCCGGGAACTCTGCCAGCTCGTTCCAAACTTCGGCGGAAACACCTGCGGTGTCTTCAGTGCTGTCAGAATTTGGGGTGTCATCACCAGGCATGCGGAAGCCGGCATGCCCAAAGCAGTTCTGGATCGTCTCCTTGACATCTACCCACGATCTACTCAACATAGAAATAGCTCCGAGCAAGTCGATCTTAAGCTCCCTGCCGACACGAAGGTTCTGCAGCAGCCTCTCCACCGGGCGTTTCCGATAGCCGCCTTTCATTGCGCGTATAACGCCTTGATCCAGTGGTTGCAATACAGACGTAGTGTTCGGGGGCAAAAAACGCAGCTCGATGTTGCTGAAGGTCGTACTGCAGTGGTGCGATGAACAATTGTCCACGAGCAGGCACACCTTGTGATTTTCGCCCACCAAATCATCATTTCACGACGATAGCCATCTGCTGAAAAGCTCCCTGGTCATCCACGCTTTTGAGTTTGCTCGGTAAGTAACTGGAAGCGACAGCGCATTTCGAAAACACCGTGGTGCTGTGCTTTTCCCGAAAAC
The DNA here is from genome assembly GCF_043290135.1 of Rhipicephalus microplus. NCBI lineage: Eukaryota > Metazoa > Arthropoda > Arachnida > Ixodida > Ixodidae > Rhipicephalus > Rhipicephalus microplus. Next base: position 505,982,395 of record NC_134710.1, read on the forward strand.
CAGAGGTCGAAGCTTTTTCAATCCGTCTAAATTAGCTGCCAACAGCACGGACACACGAGCTTTGTTTGCCTTGCCGCCACTTGTCTTCTCGCCACGACGCGCGTCTTGTTTGGCAACATTTGTCAAAATAGAGCGGTTTCATCCGCATTGAAGATATCTTGGGCTCTATATCTTGCTGCGATATCTCGCCAGTTTTCCTCGAGCTATTTTTCTACGCTGCCCAGGACCGCCGCTCTGCTTTTACCTGTAACAGCTTTGCCAACGATGTCGTGCCGTTCTTTGAACCGCTGAAGCCAGCCTGAAACGTTTTGCAAATTAATACTAAAAAGACAAAAGCCGTGATTTTCAGACCAAAATCTAAGCAGATAACCTGCGATCACATCACCCTTCTTTACACAAATGAAGCAATAGAAATAGTGAGTAGTGTGAAAATACTGGGAGTTACCTTCACACAAAATATGCTTTGGGATTTACACATCGAATCAGTTTTAGGCAAGCTATCTCGTGTGGTTGGTATGATGGCGCGTCACAGATTGATATTACCTTTTAAAATAAAGCTTCTTGTTTACAATGCGCTCTTTTTTTCTTCCTTGTATTATTGTTTTTTGGTATGGGGTACGACGACATATACAAATCTTGAAAGACTTCATGTACTGCAGAAAAAATTTCTACGTGCGCTTTTCAATGTACCCTACAATTCCCATACTTCAGATTTATTCTTGAAGGGAAATGTCATCCGCGTGTTTACCCTATACAATTACAAGTTAAGTATAGCGTTCAAACGAGAGATAAAAGAAAACCTAAAGTTTTTCCACGAGTTATCTCATCTTGCCAAAAACACCCATTCATACGGCACTCGTTACATAGAACAGTGGAAGGTGGTCACTGCGCGGACAAGCTATTCTATGCAGAAGCTATCATACACGCTGCCAACCCTTTTAAATTCATTTCATAAATTACACATTGAATTGAAAATAACTTCTGCACGAACACTGCGCGAGCATTTCATCAATTCATGCTAACATAGTAAATAGTGTAAAATATTGCTTTTTTTTTCATTCTTCCTTACTGATGTGTTTTTTTAGACATATCTGTATTCCGAATATGTGTTTCTTGTGATTTTTTTTTCTCTTTATGTGAATGTTTGCCATCGCTGCCTGCACTGTAGGGGTGGCTGCGGGCCTCTGTCAAGTTGCTTGTGCCTTCAGGCAACTTTTACCCGCAGTCTCCTCCATCGCTGATGGAAATAAAAATTATTATTATTATTATTATTATTATTATTAACCGCCTTGTAAATCATTCCTGTCAAGCAGAAAAGCAAGGTCTTCGGCTTTCTGCTCGATCATAAGGCCGGACACCGCGATGTTTCGCGACCGAACGTCCACAAACCACTTGTAAGCGGCCGCTTCAACATCTTCGTCCACAGCAGCGCGCACACGTCAGGCGCCACAGGCACCTGGCTTTTTTTCCGACTTTGCCCTGATGTCTACCTTGTTCTTCAGGATAGTACTCAAGGCGCTCCTTGGAATGACGTACGCGGCGGCGACATTGGAATTCTTTTCACCGCGCACAACCCGATTCATTTCGAGTTTCGGGGCGAACGGCAAATTTTGCCTCTTTGCGCAAGCCATGATGACAGCGCGCCAATACAGTTCACAGAGCATCAACAGGCAACACCACAGACCACGCTGAATTGGCAGAAGCAGGCACACAAGCATAAAGAAAGAAAAAATGGCGCTCACATCTACCGCCTCCGCGCCTCGGAGAAAGCACGACGGCCTCCAATAGGCTGTAAGCGCTGCGAGCGGGCCAGGATCATTTCTTGGAAGGGGTGTTCGCCCGCACACAACCGGGTCTAACCAACTTTTTCTAGGGTGGCGCCGGCAGTTTTCCCCGCCCCTGTGGGGGAAAGCCAACTTGCTGGGTCACTTTTGAGGCACATGGAGTTTGATATATCAGTTGTCGTTACTATTTTCGTTCGCCAAAACAGAAACTTTTGCTATATATTCTCGATGTAAACTTACCGTGTTTAGGAATTGTTCGATATACGGGATAATTTGATATAAACGGGTTCGATATAGTCGTGCTCGACTGTAGCAGAATCCTGCAGCGGCTTTACTTATGACGGAGCGCACGCCCAAATCGGCCATTTCCCGATACTTGGCTCGTAACGCCATGATTTTTGAGCTAATAGCGTCATTCGTCGGCACAAGAAAAACTGACCTGAAAAAGTATTGTATTTCCAGGTCGTGTGTGGCGCTATAGTTAACCTTGATTACCGATCAGCATGCTTAAAAAGTGTTGCAGGGTCCGTTCAAGAGTGTACAATGCACAAGGCATCATTTGACGATTTTTGCTACAATAAAAATTGATTTTTAGCGCCGCTGCGGCATGCTCGCTGTGATGACACAAAGCAGTTTTTAAATGTAGAAGTACTTGTTGTTGGGCTAGTTGGTTCGTCATACTGAGGGGTAATTCTAGACGCCTAAAGCACCACAGGAAGAAATAATCACAGAGAAAGAGCGTCAACTCGCAACTGATGAGCGTCAACTCGCAACTCACAACTGATCAGTTGCGAGTTGACGCTCTTTCTCTGTGATTATTTCTTCCTGTGGTGCTTTAGGCGTCTAGAATTACCCCTCAGTTTTTATATACTGTCGATCATTAATAAGTATAGTATTTGCTATATCAAACTCCCACCCAGGAGAACATCCACTATATTGGACACTGCACCGAGCCATAGAAAGTTAATTGCTTCAAAGCACAGGCGTAAGTGTAAACAATATCCGAGGGCACCAGAATGAGGAGTGATTCGGCCTCGTTGCAATGTTCGCATTTCTTTCATTGTTGGCGCAAAATGGCACCTGGCCCAAGCAACGTGGCCTTCAAAATGCACGGCCTCAAGACCTATCTTTGGTGTTCTTGGTTTTACAATGCCCACCCAGCTCAGAGGCTTCACTTTTCTTGCTTTTCACGCCAAAGCAGGAACTGACTGCTATGGAGCCAAAAGTGACATTGCTATCACCAACATGTCGACAATGCAGACTTGTTTGTGGGCAGCGTTGTCTTTTGTGGCTTGCGAACTTCTCGCCTCATTCCAGACAAAACCTCACTACACATAGAGCTGCTTAAGGACTTAGAGATTTTTCTTGCACTGCTGGACAAATACATACTTGCTGACGACTCTACTACCTCAATTTTGTTTTCCCAAGTTTGACTCAACGCTTTACGCTTAGAAATATCGTAACGCTTTTTTTAACCATCTGCTGTCTTTCATATTCATTGGCCCCTTTTCGAAACTAATTTTTAAACCACTGAAGTTTCCAGCATCACCATTTGTCTGTATTTCGCCCATTGTAGTCTGTATGTTATCATTACATGGCGATATTTTGAGGTGGAGGATAACGTAGAGGAATTTTGACCATGGCATAGGGTATTTTCCGAATATTGCTTGGCAACATTGAACTCTTCAGACCTTGAAAGGAAAAAACACAGACCACCGTGGAAAAGTCCGGGTAGGCGTTCCAGGGAAGTGCCAAACCCTTCTGTCAAAGACACCAAACACAAACAATCTATGCAAATGACCAGCAGATCAAACAAGGCAGAAAGTAGAGAACTGTGCGAAATTATGCAAGCAAAAACCTAAACTACAGCACTGGAAGGCCTGATTCGGCGACGACAATGTCTGATACATGCAAAAATACAAGAGCCTGCAGCCATCCTCCCATGTTACCAGAAAGCCTCACTCACTGTACAAGTCGAGAGAAATGTGAATGAGCTAGTCAGTTTGGTGGGAACCAAGTCTGCTGAGCCGCAATCAAAGTTGTGCAAGGAGTATAGAGACCGCACAATACTTCCATCGTATGCTCATTGATGAACCTAACGTACCACGAGAACTTCAAATGCAAACTTTAGGATGGAACAAGGAAAGATGTGCAGACACACTTGGCTAAGGAATAAGAGTCCGAAAGTAACAAGTAAAGTGACTGACTCAAGAGTTCGACAAGACGTGTAAACGGCTGCCTGCGTGCAGCTACAACTGTGTACAATACAGCTGTTGGTCAAGAAAAAACACCAGAATCGGAAGAAGCAAAAAAAAAACTGCAAGGAGATATATTATGGAGTCACTGCATCAGCAGGTAATAAAAGCGCACTCAACTGAGTAGCCTGAATTATTGTCTAAAGTTCCTGGGAGTGAAAACATCACATTGCTTGCTCATGCAAGCTTGTGCAACCATACAGAGGCTGCTAGAGCGTGTATCTCAACATGCCCAAGCAAACATATTCTTAGCAAGTACGTATTGAAGGAGTACTTACACAGTTTAGAGACCTAGAAAATAGACATTGTTTTCGTTTCTGTGGTATATATAGTGAAACCTCGTTAAACCGTAGTTGGCTGGAGCTCGAAAAAAGTGCGTACTAAACGGTATTACTGCTTAACCGAAATAGCGTCAAGTCGCTCACTTACCTGTCAAAAAAAAACCTTCAGGGAGTGATGAAAGAACAAACGACGTGCAGTAATTTATTAACTTCGCATGACAAAGTCTGTAATCTTCATTTGATGATGCGGCGGCCTAGCAGCGATGACAGCGGCCTCAAACTCACTTATGCTGTGAGCCAGTTTTTCCGCCAGCCCCCACTTCTCGGTAAATACCCGCATGACGCTGACGCAATGCGCAGCTTCGGCCATTGTCGGACCTTGGTCACCAATGTTGTCGCTTTTCATGTCGTCCTCATCACTATCATTTGGCGACACTTCGACAACCGAGGCAACAATGGCTTCGTCGGACATGTCCGGAGATGTCAGCACATCGCTGTCTGCGTCTCTGAAGTCGAGGAAGGAAATGCCTTCCGTAACGCCCTGCCACTCCAGCACTTCAGCTAGCACAGTTTTGCAAGCTTCGTCTACGATGTCCGAAGTCTGGTCGATGGTGTCACTGGCGTCATCTACATCGCCCGCACACACACATAAGCCAGCACGCTTTAAGCAATTTTGAACTGTCGTTGCTTCAACCTGCCGCCACGAGTATTCGAGCAGGTGAATCGCGCCAATCAGGTCGATGGAGAATAATGTGCCACATTCAAAGGCGAGAAGAAGTCTGCGCAGCAGATTCTACTTGTAGAGCTGTTTTACAGCTCGAATGATGCCTTGGTCCAAGGGCTGGGCAATCGCTGTTGTGTTTGGTGGCAGAAACGCCAACTTCACAGCCGTCAGGTTGTCCAGGGCGACGTGCGCCGAAGCGTTGTCTAAAATAATAACAACTCTTCTGTTCTTAGCCACAAGGTGGGCTTGGTGGGCTTGGCAGCTGTGACACAATGCAGTTCGCTTACCCGTTCCTCCCAACAATGCAGGTGTTCCTTGTAACTGTCACTCGCCTGCTGATGCCCGGCCTGGCAATCACTTCGTTGGACCCATCATCAAACTGCCCCTTCCTGCCTGGCAATGGCGAAGCAGGCACTGTCCCACCCGCGAGTTTACGAAGGCGAGCGGGTAGACCCCCCCCCCCCCCCCCACAATGCACTGCGCCAGGCGCTCTCACAAAGCTCGCGGAAGCTGCGCGTTCATTGGTTCGTGCGTGATGTCGTCAGCAAACATGGCTGCGCCCAGGACGATGCTGCGGGGATTCGCGTGTCAGGCGGGGGCACAGCTGATGAAGACGCCGCGACGAAAGCGAGAACAAAGTTGACGCTCGCACGTGCACTGGCAAAACGCCTACAATGAATGGGAAGACGGTGCTATCAATTAGTTGGGGCTACCAAGGTGCTACAGAAACATTGTGTGCACGCCTGTGTCGACGCTGTCGCAAGACTCGTCGCTCCGTTTGCAACGATCGCCGAAAGCATCGAAGTCGGCGCAGATATGCAGTGAAAAATGGATGATGACGGTTTGAAGAGTTCATGTGCGGACTATATAACAATAATCGTAACTCGATAAGATTTGTTGCAGCTCAAAGAGCCGGTTTCGGAGCACTTGAGTGCCTACGCCGTGCACGTCACTCGATCGCTCAGCTTGCACTCACTCTGGCATATTTTAGGCTGCTCGTAGTGAATGCCACCACTACTGATTATGACAGTGATGCCAAATGAGAAGCACGAATATCTGTAGCAGCTTCCCGATAGACCTGCAAACGAATGTCTTCGTAGTGTCACTCAACAACACGCCAAGCAATTCAGTTCACATGAGGAGCGAGAGGCCGCGCTATTATTAGAAGAGAAAGACGCGGGTGATAGCGTATTCCCTCTAGGCAAATACACTTGGAAACCTACTGTATGTTGTGTTGTGCATGTAAAAAACCCGCCTCAAGCCAGCGTTTTTTTTTTTTTTTTCGCACTTCACCGCGAAACATGAATGTAGAGCGGTGAAGCGTTGACAGCATGAACACTGTCGTACTACAGACGCGCGCAAGCAACCGGGTTGCGAGTAGTAAAATTCAAAAGCGAATTTAATATGAATCCATTAATAGTATAATCAAAAATAACGCTTAAGTTAAGCTAATACTCTTCTGATAGTTTTCAAATAGAAAAGAAACCTTTTTAAAAATATTCCTAGAACTCCAAAACAGTTTATTTGAAATAAATATTCACGAGCTGTCACCAAATATTACTACAACTATGAAAACTGTGATAAGCTTGTATACAGCGTCGACCAGAGCCTTCAAAATACTTTTCAACTGTGTGTAAAAGTGCCTCAGCAACTCCATTATTCAAGTTACAACTCTGTTGCCAGCTTCTAAGTAAAATTTCAGCGTAAAATCTAAACAACTTTGAACCAAACACCATGCATTCAGCTAAATATTGATTGGAACAGGCAAAATTATCACAACATATACCCTGGCACAGAGAGCATGTAAAAATTAAGTGTTGAAAGGTGTATCTGTAAGAACAATTTACGTGAACAAGAGACTTACTGGCATGTGTTTTCAATCGTTAAGCTAATTGCAGTCATAGTCCCTAACTTCAATGATGAAAACAGGAAAGGATTATTGTGATGCAGTTCCACCACAGTAAAAAACAGAGTGAAAGTGCAGTTTGCAGCAAAAATGCTTTATCTGGTAATGGTTATAGAATCAATAGTGCTGCCAATACTTGGGCTGCATTTATTGTGGTAGTTCAGGGATTACAAAAAGAAAATAAACCTTCAGCTGATCCCATGTTTTGCTGCTTCAGGGTTGTCCCATCGGGGCTAATTATTTTTTAAATATTGGGTATTTCATGTATGTACAAATAAATTTGATTAGCGAATGCTATTTGGTCCGTTATTTAAATATTTACACACCTCTAGTAGTGTTGTTGCTACCAATGACCCACCATCTTTTTATGTGAATGTGATTGGGCATTTGTAAACATCACGAGCGCTTTTTAATTTTTGTGCTGTATCGCATCTCTCATTGAACACATCCTTGCACATGCCTCAAGGTATGTAAATAGAAAATAGAAAACGCACCTGGCTACAAGTGATGCCTATTCGTGACATGCAATGCAAGTAAAAACATAAGTGGATTTGGTGAAAGTTGTTCTTAATCTTGCCGTCCATTAGCAAGAAGGATCAGTTTATTTCACATGTTTTTTTACTCTTAGCTTACATCAGTTAACTAAGCATAAGCCTGTTCATAAGAACTTACTTGTTTATTATTGCATTATTTGTGCAATAATGATAAAAACACAAGGTCAGACAGCACAAATAACTCTGCTGAGATAGGAATAAAGTTAACTAAGCAAACTACAAATAAGTACATTTTAATATTCAGCACATGCCAGATAGAAAATGCAGTGAGTGCCAATATATTGGCAAAACTCTTGCCGAAATCACAAGTGGCAGCCTGGATAAATTATAATTTTTAATATCAATAAAATTTATTTTTGAGAAGCTTTGGAAGCATCCATTTTCTGGCTAAGGTTGAGTCAAATGCTTACATACTCTGAGTGCTTTGTTGCAAGACAATAATAAAAACAAATGTAAAACCTCCTCACATCAACATTTCAATGTTGTCCTGAAAAAAAAAAGAAAATGCCATATGATAATTGTTTTTGCCAGAGAATTCTGGATATGAAAAGATTAATTGAGGCTCTCATAAGATGTGTTGAAAATAAAAAATTACTTGCCACTGCAAACTGCTTGAGGAATGTGAAGTTCACATATATTGTTATTACAGGTATGTGAATTGCTTTATATACTTCTCACAGCAATAACACATGTAGCACAACACGCTATATTCAGATGTTTTTTTTGGCCTTTCAAGATAAAAATATTGTTTTTACTTGTGATAAATTTAGGAAATAATTGACAAGCCTGACAACTAAGTACATGTATATTGCCACCTGTGTTTTATTTCGATAAAGTCGGGTTTCACCCACAAAGACTCTAAGCAACACTCGGCGCAGCAGTTTTTGAGGAGCTTCATGATAACTTATCACACTGTTAAGTTTGTGGACAGGATGCGAATAGTCTAGTGCTTACGCAGCCACCAGTAATAACCCCAGAATTTTCAATAGCACTTGTATAAAAGCAGATGCACTGTACTGCTTGTCAGAATATTCATGGCCGACGCACTGTTTACCGCTATTAGGGCAGACTATGTATTGCTTGTAGTTTGGCTTTCCAAACTGCAGGCAAAGTTTTGCTAAAATGAAAAGTTTGGTCTCAACCCCGCCGACTACTGCAGTCTTCAACATCATGGCCACGTGACAATATTAGTTTTTATGTCTCTCCAAGAGGTATTTACATCTATAAATTAAGAAAGTTGAAATTTCATTTTTTAGAAATGTGCAGATGTACAACTGCAAAATTATGAAGTCTACTACTAACAGCTACCTTTTTTTTTTCATTGTGATTTCATTTGGTGAAGCAGAGCTGTGCACGAGTGCCACTATTGATTGAGACTATGTGACAAAGCCCATTGATCCTTAAAGCAGCTTGCATCTCAAGCTGTCTAGCATAGTGTACGAGTGAAGGTTTCTAAACAAGTTTCCAAATGAGGCAATTGTTGCGGATGATTGCGACCGTGCGACAACAAGAAGGAGAACCAAAGAGAAAGAAGAATGGGAGGGCACAAGCGGTAGAAATAAACATTAACGTTCTTGGTGTAGGGCTCTGGTCTTGAATACTCGACAGCAATGACGTGCTGGTCACAATGACCTGCTTGTGGTCCCCCATTTTCTCAGATTAGCAATGGGATGTAAAGAGCTCTTATAATTGCACAGCAAAAGTCGTTGGACACCATTATTATTAAAGAAATGGTGCACAGCTAATGATTTAGGAATTCACACAAATAAAACACAGCTCATAATCTTCCATTTGAGTCATAATGCTCTTTCACCTACCTCGGCTATTACTATCAAGAGCCACAGACATCTTTGTTCTACTGAGTTCACATTCTTGGGAGTACTCCTAGATGCTCATCTAAAGTACTATCATCACATTTCACTTATAAGACAGATGATAGCTCATGGTGTCAGATCAATAATTAAAGAATGACCATGCTTCAACTTTGCTTAAGCTTTACTACGCCATTATCCACAGTCACATTACCTACTGCATCACGTCATGAACCAAAACCTATCCATCTCATATTCTCCCACTTCAACTACTCCAAAACCAAGATATTCGCATCCTAATATTCAGTACTCTATTCACCAGCGTGCCCCCGCTTCTTCAGCAACATAGTGTACTAACAGTGTGTAATTTATTCAAACATACTCTGAGAATTCTTCTATTTAAGTGTTTTAACGCTTCCATAACAGCCAATGTCTTACAAAAATTTCAATTGGTAAACGCAAATCCCACCAGGTTCGCCTCTAACAACAATTTTTTACTTCCACATACACGCACTAACTATGGAAAACACACTACCATATTTGCTGCCATACATTTTGGAATTCAATATCACTATGCACTAAACAATTGTCATTCAATACTTTTAAGTAGATTTGAAATGTCTTGTGTATCAATAATGGAAGTCTCTTTTGTTCAATATTCTACTGCCATCTTCTTCATAGCCATGTATAATTACTGAAGATTGTTTTATTACCATTTCAGCTGGAATTTACATTACAAGTTTGCCTTGTCTTTATTTCTATTATAATTACTTGCCACTTTTTAGTTGCCATTTTTCTATAGTTATCAACATGTGTATTTTTCACAGGAGCCTTGAGCCTTTAAGCCTTGTGCTATAGACCTCCCTTTGTATATACTAACCCATATTCGTTTACGTATTTTGCAACACAAACATTTTTGACCGACTGACCTACATAGCCATAACACAGCAGACAAATCGACAGGACAGACCGAATGGCTTACCCTATTGAATTTTAGTAGTTTAAATTATCTCCAGCAAAAAGCATTTGAATTCAAGGATTATGAACTTGCTAGAAGTTGAAGTCATTGCGCAGTGGAAAGTACACCCAGCCCTCAAAAAGTTGAGGTGGGTTCGACTTTGATTTCACCTCTGATGGCAGACAGTGCTGTGGTGTAACTGTGCTTGCAGATGACCTAACAGACCAGACTTTGCTTGTTTTAGGTTAAGTGAAGGCGAAAACATCCAGCGCCAGAAACTGTATTTGCGATTTTTTTTATTCAAAGTAAATATGAAGTCTCCATGGGAGCAGGTTTGCTCTGGCAATTTATGAATTCATTTTACATTTTCAAATGTTAGCAAAGGTTATGTTGCACAACAGTTTCTTGTCAAGCAGAATGAGAAATTATGTGTACTAAACGCCTTCAGAAAAAGTCCACAAAGGCGGATGCTGTCCTTATTGCAGTACTTGTCCACACTGAGCCGAGCAGCAGTACGCGGCAGCATCCCAGCTCTGGTCACTGATCCGCATTGCTTCAGGGGCCAGCCTAGAAGTAGAGAGGATAAAACAAAATGGCTTTAAATTTTGAGTTCAGCAACCTGCTGTTTAGTGACATTTATAGTTCTTTTTTAGGACAGTTGTATGCGAAGAAGTCAGCACTTTTAGGTGTGTCAAGATCACAGAGCAAGTCACAGAGATGGCGTAGCATCGAGTACGAAACAGACAGCTGCACAAGTGGCTAAATTAAAGACTGAACGCAAGGAATGGAAGCAGAGATAGGTTTGCATTGTTAAAAAATTATGTGACATAATCCCGTATTTAGTCTACTAGACTGCTTTACCATTCAAGCTGAATACACATGAATCTCAATAGTGAATAGTAGCGATACTCTAATAGCGAGATTAAAGACTGCCAAGTAGTTTCTAACTATGTGTGGTTGGTTGCCGCAGCTACACGTTTAACAAAGCAAGAGTGAATTGCACGACAAGAAAGAAAGAAGCACCGGCCATCCTAAAGGCACCCAGAAGCTTCCACGAAAGACGGTGGTGCAGTATCTGTATTGGAGATCCCACTAGCTGATGTGTAAAATAGTAAATGCTGTCAAGCTTTCAGAAGAAACTGAAGTTCTAAAACTGACACAAGCAGGATTGATCACAGTGCCATTCATACTAATTAAAAAATATTCAATCTCTATCATAACTGCTGTCATTTGGGTGGTCATGACGGCATCCAGTGGACATACATGAAGCTAACCAAGCAGTTCACATGATCTGGCATAAAAGAAGAAACAAGATAATCATATCATGAGTGCCAGATTAATAAAGTAAAGTTTAGGCAGCTGACTCAACATATGGTATCACAACACTTTTCTGCACCGTTGGAGGTCACTCACATGGACTTAGGAGAACTTGATAAAAAAAATCTAAAGGTTATGGCTTGTAAATGGTTGGTGGCAGCAAATGCAGAAAAGGCCATACCAACAATCTGATTTGCTTTCTAAACTAAAAGATGTCTAACAAAAAGTCAGTATTAGTGAGACAGTGAACCAGATTCACAGAGTCATCAACCCAATAAACGGGTAAACCAACAGCGAATTGTACTCAGGTTCACTGCTCCATGTCAATCAGCAGTTAATGGGCTAGTGAAGCCAGCTAATTAAGACATATTGTAATACTTCAGCATGTGTCCATGCTTCCCAGAAGGATGGAAGAGCTGCCTTTAAATGACGTAGCTCATCGTGCACAGCCCTAAAAAGCATCTCTTGGCGCACACTTCTTATGCATTTTTACATACTGCAGCCTCAATGAAGCTACTGCAGGAGTGGGAAAAAAACAAGAACAAAAATAAACATTCATGAACGGACTTTTGACTGCTCCTGCAAAGCAACATATTTACCAGCCAATGTGGCTGTGAGTTGAAATGATAATCAGCCTGACAGAAGAGAGAACTAAAGAGGGTGAAGTTAAGTACAGAAAGAGAGTAAAAAGGAACTTCGACAAAAAACAGAATATAGCTGTACCAAGAATTGAGGTTCGGAACTAGGTGCTAGCGATGAAAGAATTGCGAAACTCAGCAGCGAGTTACAGAGGGCCATTCTCTTTTGTCAAATTGGCAAGCCAGCAGGGACATTTAAAGATTGCCCGATACGTCGGCCTCAATAGCTCCTTCGAATTGGCCTCCACAACCAACATTCTAAAGGAGTACGACACCACTTTTCAAAGGTGAGTTTACCCTACCATGCGAATTTTATGGATACAAAGATCACTCTGAGCAAGTGAGAAGCAAATAAAATCATGATAAGATATATTATTTCTTATATTAAAGTCAAGTTTGCCGTGGCACATCAGGCAATTCTAGGGACTTTATGCTGCAATCTGGCTAGTCCTGATGACATCAGGTACCAAAACGGCCATTCAGCGTCGCAAAATCTATCAAAATGACTGCTTGTGGGTTGGAAATGGAGCCAAAGTGCGTACCAGCCGAGCAAGTTTCACGATTTCTCGCACAACCACATGACGAGGAGCTTATATTGTGTTACGATGTCAGGGCACTGTAGATATGAAAACTAGCTTTTAAAATGATACTGTTATTACTTTTGCGATGTGCACTCGCACTTTGCAGTACATTTTCTAGATCCTTGAAGGTTGGGCTTTTCATTTCCCGCAAGAAAATAAAAAAATTTGCAGTTAGTACCCTTTATCATCCGGGGAGGTTAGAAAACAAGTGCTGCGGAAGTGAGGCAAGCTTAAGCAGTTGCAAAAGACAAATGATTTCTTGCATAGGCAACTAGGAGGACTGAGGTATTAAATAAAGAAGTTAGAAATGATGACAAGGAGAGAATGTGTCTCTGTATTATGTGCAGTCTTTTTACATACCACCTGTTAGCAACTTGTACGATAGATAGGCCAAGGTTAGTGTTCATTGAAAGAAAAATGTGAACTAACTTTTGCAAGATCACCAAAATTTGAGTATGTGTTTTTTAAACGATGCATAACGAATATGTGTCAATAGCATAGCATTGAGCCATTTCGTTAGTTACACCTTTGAGTATAATTATGATAATAAAGTTAGCATAATCTGAACAAATCAAACATTACCTTTAACGTGAGGTGTAATGATGTTTTCTTTTTTTTCATGGAGCCAAAACTAGCAGTGTTCAAAAGGGCCCAAGGAATTTCTCAGCAAGGTGCTTCAAACAGATTATAAACTGTTCATAAACTGATCATTCACAGTCCTACAGCTAGTGTAGCACTCCCTGTTACGTGCACTCGGCACACAATCATAATTCATTTGCCTTACGCGAACATGCATTCTCTAAACATAATAATAATAATTATAATAATAATAATAATAATAATAATAATAATAATAATAATAATAATAATAATAATAATAATAATAATAATGATGATGATGACTTTATTTCGCACCAAGGATACATGATGCAGGAGACCTGCAGAAAAAGCTGGCGTGATGCCAGCTTGACAAGGCCGCAGGCCCCCCTTCCCCCTCCCCGAACACATCGCAGCAGCGGTAACACTTTCATAAAAACATTCGGGATCATACGCGTAAAATAAACAGGTCTATGACAAGAAAGAAATCATCACTGTAAATGTGTGATAAAACGAAACGTCTAATGCTTAAACAACAACAACAAAAAATCTATTTCAATAGATGAAAAAAATGTTGGCGTATTTGCCTTAAAAAAAAGGAAGCATTTGCGTATTACATCCGAGCGAAGCATACAAACATGTATACGACAAAAATGAGCAATCAACACTGTACAGGTGTAACATATTGGTACATATAATGCTATAAACAAATATTTTCGCAATGTGAAATACAGGCGCATTTGCCTTGCAAAACACAGAAAAAATCATCATAAAAAGAAATATGCCTAATTTATTGCTTTGGCAATATCACCAATGCGTACTCATTTCATAAAACAGAAAAAACAAACAAGACACCAAGAAGCATATCGTGAAAAAAAAACACAAAGCAGTATACAAAATACACGTCAACAAAAACAAAATACAAAAATACAATCTTTAGAAATTACAAGTAACAGAAACGAGTGATCATGACGTCTGGAGGAAATGATTCCGCAGTTGTTTAAAGGTGATTTTTCTAAGTCAATTTCGTTATCCCTAAGTTCATTTAGTAACCTTGGAAGTTTATTTCCCAATGATTGAAGACCGTATGTGGTTCTAAAGGTTGGAACAGTCCACACTTCATTTTTCCGGGTATTATACTTAGGCTGGTTGAGTATTAAATCTGCCAACTGCTTTAGAAACGGGTTACAGTTTTTTATGTCTTGCTTATATTTCTTGGACAGAAGAAATTCATACATTTTTATTACTGGCATTAGGTTGTATTTTTCAAATAAGGAACGAGTATGATAAGTACGTGGCACGTTCTCTACCGCCCGTACAAACCTTTTTTGCGACATATGAAGTTTGTTTATGTTTTCTTTAGAAGTTAGAGCCCAAACTAGATGGCAGTAATTGATTCTTGATAAAAATAAGGTATTGTAAATTAACAACAAAATATTCCGAGGAAGCAAGTGCTTGTTTCGGTACACAAGGCCGACTACCTGAGAGACCTTCGTAGCTAAGAAGTGTATGTGGTGATCCCATGATAATGTTTCTTGAAATATTACTCCTAATATTTTAAGAGAAAGGACTATCTCTACAGGGGTGGAATTTAAAAAGATCGTTTGTTTTACAATTCCCGCTTTATTTTTAGCATGAAATACCATAGCCTTAGTCTTTGCAACATTTATTTCTAGACCGTTTTCTCTTGTCCATTTTTCTAATCTAATCAGCAGTAGATTTGCATGTGTTATTAATTCGTTCACTGATTTTCCTGTTAAAAATATATTCGTATCATCTGCATATATTATAAATTTTACGTTAGAGGAGATGTTCACGATATCATTAATGTGAATATTGAAGAGGAAAGGTCCCAAAATGCTTCCCTGTGGAACTCCTGCAACGATTGACAAATAATCGGAACTGCAACCACCCAGGCTAACAATCTGATTACGGTGTTGCAAATAAGACTGTATTATAGATCCCGCCGTTCCCCGAATACCGTACCGTTCCAGTTTTTCTATAAGTAATTTGTGGTTAATGTGGTCAAAAGCTTTCGTAAAATCTACGAACAACCCCAACACAACGTTTCCCTGTTCGAACCGCTGATAAATGTACTCTTTCTGTGCCATGAGAGCATATTCTGTACTGAAGCCTTTGCGGAAACCATACTGCGAGTCATGAAGCAACTGAAACTTCCTTTCAAAATTAGTCAGCCGTTTTAATATTAGTTTTTCTAATGCTTTCGATAGGACTGGCAGAATGGACACAGGCCGGTAATTCGACATGTTATTTCTATCGCCTTTCTTGAAGAGGACGGTAACGCGTGCAACTTGCATTTTAGTGGGAAAAACAGCCCGGCCGAGGCATAAATTGAATATATGCGTTATATAAGGAAGAAGGAATATAATGACATGCTTTATAGGTTGAACTTGTATCCCGTCAATATCAAGTGCTGTACTGTTTTTCAAATTCAAAACTAATTCTTTCACTTCATTCTCACTTGTCGGATCAAGAAAAATGGTACTGTCGATAAATGGGACACTTCCACGGTTACTACTCACATCACAATTTTCTGCGACATTTACAAAATATTTATTGAAAGTGTCGGCCAAGGGTTTTCCTGATATGACCTCGCCGTTAAGATTCATGCTATGTACTGAACCCGTGGACACATTGCGATTTAAGAAAGAATTTAGCCTTTTCCACATTATATCTGAACACCCAGAAACTGAACTAAACATATTGTTATAATATTCTTGTTTTGTCTTTTTGAGATCTTTATTTAGGCGATTTCGTTTAACCTTGAATTCTTTAAACAATTTAAGGTCTTTCGTTTTAAGATAGCGGCTAAATAACATATTTTTTTGTATTCTTTTCCGAAGTTCCGCGTTGATCCAGAGTTTACGAATTTTCCTGTTCTGTTTTGTTTTAACCAGAGGAAACGAAGCAGTATAAATTGGCTTTAGTATGTTCAAAAATTCTTCGTACGCCTTGTTTGGCTCATTCATTTTAAGTATATTCGTCCAAGGAGCCCTCAAAATCTTCTCCGAAAATATTTTCAGAGTTTGTTCGTTTATACGCTGGGTGAAAAATGTGTTCGGTTTGTTTTTGTCACATAAGTGTTTCCTACAACAAATGTATATTGGCAAATGATCACTCAAATCTACAGTAATAACACCAGTAAAAGGGAATGCCAAGGAGGGTGCATTTTTTAACACTACGCGCAACTTAGCTGCAGTTGGTTATTCTCTTCCTTCACAGGACATTTGTCAATTAATTTACGTGTGAAGAATCCAAGCCCAAATCGCTAACGATTCCGGATTGCAGTTTTGATGTACACACTGCACTCTTTCCCACACTAACTGCAGTGATTTGCAACATGATGCTTACTCTGGGCACGCCATCGTAAAGATTCCCACATGCCTTTCCCAAAATACATAGCAGCTCTGCGGTGAAGCCTCATGTAACGCGTGCGTTCTTTTTTATTATTATTTTATAGTTTTCGACAAACAGTCAAAGTTGTGGGTTGCAGTTTAATTTTTTTCTTGTGGTTTAGTTTATTCCACTGAAGTCTATGCGCACTAAATGCACTGCGCGATTGCAGCAATAGTCGCGCTCACGCTGGGTAGCGTAGTAACCGAAGCTGTGCCTGCCCGAGTATCGTTTGCGAACTTGAGCGCACCGACGGTCTCGTAAGCAAGCATGTTATGGCTCTGTTCGGAACTGCAAAAAAGAACTTACCGAGACCAGCATCTCGTCGTCTTCTTAATCTTTACTGGATACGACAGCCCACTTCATGGTGTCTCCTGCAGTCGTTGAAAGCGGACCATCACTGCCGGTGGCAGTGAAGTGCAGCTTCGGTAGAGGCACGCTCACAGCGTTTCTCGGCACACTTGAAGTTTCCACGCGTCCCTCTGAATGTTCGGAAGACGTTTTTATCGATCAAGATCGCCTCAGCAAACACAGCGCGTGCGAAGTCTTGCCTGGCAGCTGCCTGCAGCATCGTCATGGGCACAGCTATGTTTGCTGACGACACCACACACGAACCAATGAGCGCGCAGCTTCCGAGAGCCTCGTAAGAGCGCCTGGCGCAGTGCATTGTGGGGGTCTCTATCCGCTCGCCTTTGTAAACTCGCGTCCCCCCCCCCCCCCGCTACCGCTCCGACTCTGTTGCCAGCGCCGTGGCTTGACTACTCCTCCCCCACTTCACCTTGGACAGCCCCATCGAAGTCAACATCACCACTCCGAGCACCTATATATCGCGAACGGTCACCGGCATCAGCTTGTGGGCTTGGCAGCTGTGACACAAGCAGTTCGCTTACCCGTTCCTCCCAACAATGCAGGTGTTCCTTGTAACTATCGCTCGCCTGCTGATGCCCGGCCTGGCAATCACTTCGTTGGACCCATCATCAAACTGCACTTTCCTGTCTGGCAATGGCGAAGCAGGCACTGTCCCACCCTCCTCCGCTACCGCTCCGACGCTGTTGCCAGCGCCGTGGCTTGACTACTCCTCCCCCACTTCACCTTGGACAGCCCCATCGAAGTCAACATCACCACTTTGAGCACCTATATATCGCGAACGGTCACCGGCGTCAGCTTGTGGGCTTGGCAGCTGTGACACAATGCAGTTCGCTTACCCGTTCCTCCCAACAATGCAGGTTAGTAAGCACAGCAGTCTTTATGCAAAAAAAATCAAGTGATTACTTTCTAGTCCAGCTGCTGGGTTCACAGTGTCTTGTCGCTATCATTGCCGAGTGTTTATATGCCGTTTACTCCGTACTCTTGGTGTTATCTGGTGACGTTGAAACTAACCCTAGTCCGGAAATGAATGAAATTCTCGCAGAACTCGGAAAGATTAGCGCTGGACAAAACAAACTAATATCCAAATTTGAAGAAGTAAAGCAGCAACTCCTCACAACTGACAAAACATTGTCGGATCTAGGAAAACGTATGACCGAACTAGAACGCCATTACCAAACTATTTTGGCCATACGAGCTGACATTACCGCAATTCAAGCCAACACTACCGCAACCACGCACTTAGTTTCCGAACTTGAGAAACGGCTGGATGATGCAAAAAACCGGTCACGCCGCAACAACTTAATCTTCTATAACCTTCTAGATACTAACGCCAAAGAAACAAATATTGAAACAGAAGAACTTATCATTAACTACTGTCTCGAACACTTGAAAATAAAAATTGACCCGAAAGAAATTGACCAAGTGCATCGCCTCGGCCGCCACACCAATGATCGTTGCCGCCCGATAATTGTCAGGTTCACATTATACAAAGCCGAAGAAAATACCCTCTCAAACGCTAAAAAGTTGAAAGAAACAGATTTCAGCATTGGCGAAGATTATTCCCTCTCAGTTCGTACTTCCCGCCGTCATCTCGTTGCTTTCGCTAAGCAGAAATCAGGTAAATTTCAGATCCGTTTCAAAACTTCGTATATGGGTTCCAAACGGTACATTTTTGACCACGGATCACAATCGGTTATAGAAGTCGCATAGCGATCACCGCGCCCGCAGACTAAACCGCACCACCGCCAAATCCAAACACGTTATGAACTTTCTTTTTCTGTTATCTTTACTAATGTTCGTAGTCTCATGCCGAAGTGTCAACTCGTGTCAAACGTTGTGGCGTCTTCCAACAGAAATATTTTGGTACTAACAGAAACTTGTCTAACCGATGAAGTTACTGAAGCCGAAGTGCTTTCGGACTTACCCGATTATCAGTTATTCCGCACCGACCGCAAACGCGGCCGGGGCGGGGGTGTGCTAATCGCTGTTGGCCCAGAAATACCCTGTTCTGCTGTTAACATAAAATCTGCCTTTGAAATTCTGTGGCTGGTTTGCCACGCTTCCCCTCAAACATTCCTACTCGGAATGTGCTACAGGTCACCGAGCACCAATGCAGGTTTTTCACGTGATTTAAACACTATAATGAGCACACTCACGACCACCTATTCTAACGCTCACATTTTACTTTTTGGCGACTTTAATTTCCCGAAAATTGATTGGCATAACCGTGCACCCTCGTCGGCATACGATGTCGAAACGAAAGATTTTATAGACGTTTGTTTGACTTTTAACTTATCTCAACTTGTGTCAGAGCCCACGCGCATATCAGGCGGCTGTGCTAACATCCTAGATTTAATACTAACCGACCGCCCAGATTCTTTATCGTCCATTTCATACCTACCCGAAATTAGTGACCACAAAGCAATACATGCAGATTTTTCCTTCCCTCTTGAGTGGTGCGACAAACTCAAGAAAACAATTACCTTATACGATAGAGATAATTATGAGGCTATTAACAAAGAACTCGAAAATTCCGAGTTTCCAGACTTCGAACATAGCTTTCACTCCCGATCTGTGAGCGATAATTGGGAGATTTTTGAAAATAAGATGAATAAATTATATAGCAAATTTATCCCCACAACATCATTCCGTAGCACGCCACAGAAACCCTGGTTTACAAACAAACTAAATAGACTAGCGAATAGAAAAAAGCGCCTTTTTCGCGCAGAAAAAGCGAAAGAGACGCCTGAAGCTTGGGCGAAATACAACGCAGCCGAAAAAGAATATACTACCGCTATTAGTAACGCAAAATATACGTTTTTGAACCAGGATTTACCAGGCATGCTAACCGATAACACACGTAAATTCTGGCAGATAGTGAACCAGCACCATCCACCTTACTAATGATTCTGGCCACATGCTCTCAGAGGATCAATGTACTGATGCTTTTAACACCGCATTTTCATCTGTGTTTACTAACGAATCTAGCGTACCTTCCTCTCCTGCCCCGGTGCTGTTGACATCCTCTATGTGCTCAATTGTTTTTTTGCGTAGGTGGTATTTCAAGTATTATTCAAAACATGAAACTGTCCTCAGCAGGTGGCGTCGATGATACTAACTCAAAAGTGTTAAAAAATATCCATGACACCATCGCCCCATTTCTGTGCTTGATGTATGCGCAGTCGCTCTCCACAGGCATTCTTTCAGATGACTGGAACATGGGCAAGGTCATTCCCATCTACAAATCAGGTGATAAGAACTGTCCATTTAACTACCGTCCCATTTCTTTAACAAGTGTCCCATGCAAAATCATGGAACATGTCATCTACTCTCAGATTGTAAACTTTCTAGATTCCAACAACTTTTTTCACCCCAGCCAGTATGGTTTTAGGAAAGGATTCTCCTGCGAAACACAACTAGCAATATTTCTTCACGATCTGCATGCTAACCTTGACAACAACTTACAAACTGACTCAATTTTTTTAGATTACGCAAAGGCATTCGACACAGTACCCCACCAAGGACTAATGCGAAAACTATCCCAGTTAAATTTAGACCCAAGTGTACTAAATTGGATCAAAGCATTTCTAACTAACCGTTCTCAGTTTGTGCATGTCAATCATAAATCTTCTGCTTACCTCAAAGTAACATCAGGCGCACCTCAAAGTTCAGTTCTTGGCCCCCTCCTGTTTCTGATATACATCAACGACTTACCCCTCAGCGTATCCTGCAAAATCCGCATGTTTACAGATGACTGGTAATCTATCGGACAGTAACTAACACTCATGACCAAAATCTTCTACAGAACGATCTTAACCATATTCAAGATTGGTTCGATAATTGGCTTTTGTCTCTTAACCCTAACAAATGCAAACTTGTTACGTTTACCCACCATAATAATCCTTTCATTTTTTCATATCATATCGCCAACGTCCCTGTACAATCACAACCATCCTACAAGTATCTAGGTGTCACATTGTATTGCGATCTAGCTTGGAATGCGCACATTACTAACGTCATTTCATCGGCAAATAAAACTCTGGGCTTCTTGAAGCTTCACCTATGTCATGCACCAAAAAGATGTGAAGTTGCTGGTATATCAGTCCCTCGTCAGATCGAAACTCGAATATGCCTCCCCCATATGAGACCCGCCTCAAACATACCTCATTAACGACCTCGAATCTGTCCAAAATCGCGCCGTTTGATTCATTCATTCCCAGAACTCGTACCACATCAGCAATTCATCCTTGAAAGCACAATCCGGTTTATCACCCCTCTCTGTTCGCCACCGTATCGCCACCCTTTCTCTCTTGCATAACTTTTTTCATTCTTCTCTCAATGCAGCTCCTTACATTCTCCTCCCCCCCCCCCCCGCATACATTTCACACCGCCCAAGCCATCCACTTCAAGTGTCCCCTTATCGCAACAGAACTGCCACTTTTTCCGCTTCTTTTTTCCCCGCGCCGTCAAGGATTGGAACGACCTTCCCTGCTTCATTGCTTCAACCACCTGCCCATCATCCTTCGCGACAAATGTTACAAATCACCTGTGCTGCGAAAACTAACGTGTTCAAATGTTCTCTTTTCCTGTGTATCCACCCCTTATGTAATACCCCCCAGTGGGGTCCTTAAGGAAATAAAAATGAATGAATGAAATGAAAAAACGACGATCGAAGAGGCGCATGTACTCCTCAAAGAGTTTTGCCGTCATCCATGCTTTTATGTCGCTGCGATAGATGACCCCTGATGGCGACCAGGCGCCTTTGAAACATCTAGGCTTCGCCGACTTTCCAATCACGAGGAGCGGATTTTTGTCGGTTACAGTCATGTTTAGGCAAAGCGCCACTAATATTCTGTCTTTTGCATGCTTGCCGCTGGTGCATGTCTCGCCTTTGAACGCGAGCGTTTTGTCTGGTAGCAGCTTAAAGAATAGCGCCGATTCATTCATATTAAAGATGTCATCAGGTGCGTAGTCTTCCAAGATGTTCTTCAGCTGACCATTTTGCACACTGCTCCGCGCCATCAACGTCACCAGCAGCACCTTCTCCCGAACCAGTCCTCGTGGTAATGCCATGCCTCGCCTTAAATATGGCCAGCCAGCCATTGCTGCCGACTAAGTTGTCATGGTTGAGATGCGAGGCGAAAACCAGGGCCTTCTCCACGAGCAGGGGTCCGCTGATAGGCAGATTTTTTTGACCGTGCAGCTTTTGATTGATATGTGGGGTTTAACGTCCCAAAACCACCATATGATTATGAGAGACGCCGTAGTGGATGGCTCCGGAAATATATACCACCTGGGGTTCTTTAACGTGCACCCAAATCTGAGCACACGGGCCTACAACATTTCCGCCTCCATTGGAAATGCAGCCGCCGCAGCCGGGATACGAACCCGCGACCTGCGGGTCAGCAGCCGAGTACCTTAGCCACTAGACCACCGCGGTGGGGCGACCGTGCAGCTTTTAGCCACTTCACCAGCGCCTCCTCTACATCCGAAAACCCCGAACCGCGTAGCTGGCACCTTTTCGCAGTTGCAGCAGCACTGCCGAGCAACTCCTCTCTGTAATTCCAAATTCCACACACCGTGGTTAACGGCAGGTCCTTTTCGCATGCCAGCGCCGATTTTTTCGTGCACGAATTATGTCCGATTTCTCCTCTATTTTCAGCACTCGATGCTTTTGTCCCAGCTTCGGCATGACGCAAGTACGAAGCAGCACAAGCACGCATACACAACACGTGAAAAACGACGCGAGAGCTGTACGGCACGGATCAACCAGAGAACACTTATGCACGGCGCCAAAGGAAAAAAGAAAGCACAGCAAACGCACACCGTGTTTGCGTGTTTGTGCAAAGCGCCATCGCGTGGACAACGCCAGAAGCCTAGCCGGCCGAGTGCTCCTTGTTGCAGAAAAATTCAAAAGATGCGGCTCACCAACACAGCCGCACCAACACAAACCCAAACGTTGGTGGGATGAGGAAGTTAAAAAAAGCCATAGCAAAACGCCAGGAAGCCTCTTGGGAACACAGACATGCTAAGCGCGGGGTGAACCGACAGATAATGTTGAAAGAAAATGGGAAACCTTTCTAAGCTGTAGAAAGGATGCATCCCTTCTGATCAATGAAAAGATTAGAAGAAAGAGAGCTCAGCAGCTGGCAGAAGTACATAAAAAAGATAGAAAGGCAGCTGCAAAATTTTGGAACCATCTAAACTCCCTATGAAATGAAACGAGCCTGAACAGAGTTTTATAACTACAGCCCAAGGTGCTAGGCTAGAAGGGGACGAAGCTATTGAATATATAAGAACAACGGTGACAGAAAAATTTCAACAAAGAATTACTTTATGCACCACAATAGACAAAGACGATTCAAGTGGTGCAATGGCTCCATTTTCACAACGAGACTGGGAAAAGGCTGAGAAAAGGGTTCCTAGTAGTACATCAGCAGGCCCAGATGGCATTCCAAATATGCTGATAAAGACATTAGGTCCAAAATCTAAGCAGGCTTTGAGAGAGGCAGTGAGCAAAATAATAATCCATGGTGAAGTTCCCGATGGATGGAAACTTAGCAGGATGAGCATTATCTATAAAGGAAAGGGGGACAAAGCTGACATAAACAACTACTGTCCTATAACAGTGACATCAGTGGTCTACAGGCTGGCGATGCAGATTATAAAAAAAAGACTGCAGGCATGGTTAGAGGATAAGAGGGTGCTGGGGGAACTGCAGAATGGGTTTCGGAAACACAGAAGGTTGGAAGACAATCTGTTCTTACTGACGCAGTGCATCGAAATAGCAGAAAAGGAACGCAGGCCCCTCTGGCTACCATTTTTGGATATCAAGGGAGCGTACGATAGTGTGGTTCAAGAGGAATTGTGGAGAATACTGGACACATTAGGCGTGGAACATGTTCTCACTAATCTTTTAAAGGATATCTATAAAGGTAACAAGGTAGTTATAAAGTGGGAAAAACAGGTATCCAAGCCTGCAGAGGTTAAACGGGGGCTTAGGCAGGGGTGTCCTCTGTCACCCTTATTATTCATGATGTACCTACAAGGATTAGAGGCCAAATTAGAGGGAAGTGGACTGGTCTTCAACCTCTCTTTAGTCAAACAAGCAAAACTCATTGATCAGGCACTACCAGCATTAATGTACGCAGATGATATAGTGCTCATGGCCAACAACAAGGAAGATTTGCTGAGATTGATGGACATCTCCGGTAATGAAGGAGATGGGTTAGATTTCAGATTCAGTAAGGAAAAACCAGCAGTCATGATTTTCAATGACAACGAAGGTAGTGAGCTCAGAATACAGGAGGTCACGCTAGAGATAGCAGATAAATACAAATATCTGGGCGTATGGATAAGCAATGGGACCAAGTACCTGAGGGAACACGAAATATACGTGGCGACTAAAGGTAACAGGAATGCAGCAGTGATGAAAAATAGGGCACTGTGGAATTACAATAGGTATGATGTTGTGAGAGGAATATGGAAAGGGGTCATGATTCCTGGGCTGCCGTTTGGCAATGCGGTCTTGTGCATGAGATCAGAAGTTCAAGCAAGATTAGAAATAAAGCAACGTGGAATAGGTAGGCTTGCTTTAGGAGCTCACGGGAATACACCAAATCAGGGAGTACAAGGTGATATGGGATGGACATCATTTGAGGGCAGGGAAGCTAGCAGCAAGATAAAATTTGAGAAGCGATTCAGAGAAATGGGGGAGAAGTGTTGGGCTAGGAAGGTTTTCAGCTACTTGTAGATGAAGAATGTCGATACAAAATGGAGGAAGCGAACCAGGAAATTGACTGGTAAATACTTAGAAAACAGCAGGTGGCCAAACCAAAAAGAACTATCGGTTAAGAAGAAAGTGAAGGAAACGGAGACTGACATCTGGAGAATGTGCATGATTAAGAAGTCCGCACTAAAGATCTATCGAACTTTTAAGCAGGAAATTGCCAGAGAAAGGATCTATGATAATACTCGGGGTAGTTCTCTACTGTTTGAGGCCAGGACGGGAGTACTGCGAACCAAGACATATCGGGCTAAATACGAAGGGGTAGACACAGTACGCAGTGCGTGTGGAGAGGAAGAAGAAACTGCCGAACACAAAACATCTCATACATCCTTCGTTGGCCATGCAGACGTTCCGGCCACACCCTTTTCCCAGTGACGCCGCTCGTTCGCTGTCAGGCTCAATCGTGGAGCGCCAGTGCATTCCGAAGCTTGGTCTGACATCACTTGGTCTGACATGCCTTGGTCTGACATCAGCGGTCGTCGTTCGCAGTTACTTTAATATTTTGGCCGACAGAAACACGTACGACATCGCCACAAGAGCGCGAGATTTCTCCGCTCGCATGGAGGAAGGAATCCGCTCGTTTGTGACGGCCATATTTTCACTTTCACGGTGTCCTCCATGGCGGCGTCCGCTTCCAAAAGCCGGGTGGGCACCCCGAGCTCGAGAGTAGTCGCATTCCAAAAAAAGATAAAAAGCAACGCATTGTCACATCCGGAAGAAAAATTTTCCTCCCTGTCTTTTTTTTCTCTCTTTCATCTCGCGCATGCGCCGACACTACGGAGACCTCAAATTCGATGTTTAAGTTCGCCGCACTAGCCGAAGTACAGTTATGGTGGCTAGAATTGGAGGTGACGCCAGCACCAGCATATTCGCCGAGCGCGCGCGATGAACGAATGGATGTGGCTGTACCCTTTGATTGATGAATGGATGGATGTATGTAGCATACCCTTTAAATCAGGCGGCGGCTAACGCTACCTAGCCGTAATACTTAGCGAACTAACCACTAGATTTATCTTTTTTTTCCTTTAAATAGTAAAGATGGACGGGTACTTTGCAGTGAATGGTTTAATTTTCACTCGTGCCTTCACTTTAGCCACCAATCAGATAACCTCCGTCTACCCGCTTAAAGTCTAATTTGCCCTACCTGTCCCTAAACCCCAGTGCTTTGAAAAACTCTGCGCCATCATCCTGAACTATAGGGTGAAGCCCTTTACAGAACATTATCAAGTGTTCAGCAGTTTCTTCTTCCTCTCCACACGCACTGCATACTGTGTCTACTCCTTCGTATTTGGCCCGATATGTCTTGGTTCGCAATACTCCCGTCCTCGCCTCAAACAGTAGAGAACTACCCCGAGTATTATCATAGATCCTTTCTTTGGCAATTTCCTGCTTAAAATTTCGATAGATCTCTAGTGTGGACTTCTCAATCATGCCAATTCTCCACATGTCAGTCTCCGTTTCCTTCACTTTCTTCTTAACTGATAGTTCTTTTTGGTTTGGCCACCTGCTGTTTTCTAAGCATTTCCCACTCGATTTCCTTGTTCGCTTCCTCCATTTTGTGTCGACATTCTTCATGTACAAGTAGCTGAAAACCTTCCTAGCCCAACGCGCCTCCCCCATTTCTCTCAATCGCTTCACTAATTTTATCTTGCTGCTAGCTTCTCTGCTCTCAAATGATATACAACCAATATCACCTTGTACTCCCTGACTTGGTGTATTCCCGTGAGCTCCTAAAGCAAGCCTACCTATTTCACGTTGCTTAATTTCTAATCTTGCTTGAACTTCTGACCTCATGCACAAGACCACATTGCCGAACGTCCAACCAGGAACCATGACCGCTTTCCATATTCCTCTCACAGCATCATACCTATTGTAATTCCACAGTGCCCTATTTTTCATCACTGCTGCATTCCTGTTACCTTTCGTCGTCACGTATATTTCGTGTTCCCTTAGGTACTCGGTCCCATTGCCTATCTAAATGCCCAGATATTTGTATTTATCTCTTATCTCTAGCGTAACTTCCTGTATTCTAAGCTCACTACCTTCGTTATCGTTAAAAATCATCACTTCTGATTTTTCCTTACTGAATCTAAAATCCAACCTATCTCCCCCATTACCGCAGATGTCCATCAATCTCTGCAAATCTTCCTTGTTGTCGGCCTTTAGCACTATATCATCTGCGTACATTAATGCTGGTAGTGCCTGATCAATCAATTTTCCTTGTTTGACTAAAGAGAGGTTGAAGCCAAGTCCACTTCCCTCTAATTTGGCCTCTAATCCTTGTAGGTACATCATGAATAACAAGGGTGACAGTGGACACCCCTGCCTAAGTCTCCGTACGTTTCACCTCTGGGGGATTGGATATTTTTTCCCACTTTATAACTACCTTGTTACTTTAATAAATATCATTTAAATATTACTGACTCCATCTTCACACCCAGTGTGTCTAGTATTCCTCACACGTCCTCTTGAACCACGCTATCATACGCTCCCTTGATATCCAAAAATGCTAGCCACAGGGGCCTGAGTTCTATTTCTGCTATTTCGATGCACTGCGTCAGTGAGAACAAATTGTCTTCCAACCTCCTGTGCTTTCAAAACCCATTCTGCAGTTCCCCAAGCACCCCCTTATCCTCTATCCATGCCTGCAGTCTTTCCTTTATAATCTGCATCGCCAGCCTGTAGACCACTGATTTCACTGTTATAGGACGGTAGTAGTTTATGTCAGGATTGTCCCCCTTTCCATTATAGATCATGCTCATCCTGCTGTTTCCATCCTTCGGGAAGTTCTCCATCGATTATTATTTTGTTCACCTCCTCTCTCAAAGTCTGTTTAGACTTCGGACCCAATGTCTTTATCAGCATAATTGGAATGCCATCTGGGCCTCGTGATGTACTACTGGAACCCTCTTGTCAGCCCTTTCCCACTCTCGTTGTGAAAATGGAGCCATTGCTACACTTGATCCATCCTTGACAATCGTGGTGCATAAGACACTCCTTTGTGAAATTTTTCTGTCGCCCTTGCTCTTATATATTCAATAGCTTCGTCCCCTTCTAGCCTAGCACCTTGAGCTCTGACTATAAACCTCTGCTCTAGGCTTGTTTCATTTCTTAATGAGTTTAGATGGTTCCAAAGTTTTGCAGCTGCCTTTCTGTCCTTTTTATGTACTTCTGCCAGCCACTGAGCACCCTTTCTTGTAATCTTTTCATTGATCAGGAAAGATGCTTCCCTTCTAGAGCTTAGAAAGATTTCCCATTTTCTTCATCTGTCCGTTCACTCCGTCGCTTAGCATGTCTGTGTTCCCTAGAGGCTTCCTGACGTTTTGCTATGGCTCTCTTAACTTCCTTATCCCACCAACTCTTGGGCTTGTGTCTTCTTTTCGGGGGTGACTTGTCACGTGCCTTAGCAAGCTATAGCCCAAACAGTCTAATTATATTTGTGTATGTCCACACATTTTTATTATCCCCAGTGATTACTTTCTCAATTTGTTTAGTAGCAATTTTTATTTGCCTTTCTGAATGAAAATTTTCCTGTAGTTGCTCATCTTGTCTCCTTCCCACTTTCGCTGCTCTTCCAAAACTTAGCTTGATACGTTTGTGATCACTACCCAGACTTCTGGAGCCACCTTCATCTACGTGCATTCCCCTGAGCTTATCATACTTCTTATGTGACATCAGTGCGTAATCTATCGTTGACTGCAGCCTTCCTACCTCCCACGTTATTTGCCCTTCCCACTTCTCGGTACTGTTGCAAACGATCAAATCATGCCTTTCACACATATCCATGATCATTTTGCCTGTTGCGTCAGTATAGTCATTTATATCTTCTATGTGTGCATTCATATCTCCCAGTATAATTATCTCGCACTCTCCTCCTAACTCTTGAATGTCATTTGATATACACTCTACCATTGCCTGGTTTTCCTCAATGGCCTTTGCTCCCGTCCACAAGTATACGAAACCAAGGAGTGTCAGTCCCTGCCACTTTCCCTTTTAGCCATAAATGTTCCTTGCATCCCTGCTTGACTCTTTGCCAACCCATGCTCTTAAGTATAAATGCCCCAAATCCACCCCCCTTTTTGCTGCCTTCTGTTCTATTGCAATATTCCCATACGTAGTCCGGATTACAGGGTGGTTGCTCCAGGTCCCGAAGATGTGTCTCCACAACCCCATATACCATCAGCTCCTCCTGCCCCAACTGCTCTTCTATCTCTTCCCACTTAACCTATTCCTGCCACCCTGCAAGGTAATATAGCCTACGTATGACTTAGCTCGGTCCTTGTGCTTACGTCGATTTCTTCTCTCACGGACTTCGTGTGGCTTGAATATTTGTGCCCCTTTAGGCCCGTCTTTGGCTACACTGTTGGCCTCAGGGCTCTGGGTCCCCCTAAAGAAGCTATAGCTTGGCGACCCATTCTGTTGCCGACCCTCCTGCCCGTCGTACCACTGTAGTGAATGCCATCCTGTGCAAAGGGTCGAGCGCCGGGCTTGTACACGTCTTGGTTAGCTTCCATTACGCCATATCCGAGGTCGGGTGGCGGCTAACGCCACCTAGTCGTGATTCCTCCTTTTCAAGCGCCGCCGTGACGGCCACCACGCCGCTTCTGTCGGCATAGTGCTGAGAACAAGGAAGATTTGCAGAGATTGCTGGACATCTGCGGTAATTAGGGAGATATCTGAGACTGCGCCTGAAGACTACAGGATCTGAAAACGCTTGGGCTCACTTTTCACGGATCATCAACCGCACGACGGAATTCCTATGGAATCACGTTTTGCCAGGCCTGAGGCAGAGCCTTCGTAAGAAGACCCCTGTGCCGAAAAGCCAGGTGAAAGTCATCGGCAACACCACGCTGCCAGACAACATTCGAGAGGTACTGGAACTTGGGCCAAAGTTCGCTGTTGAACCCAAGAAATCTGCTCCCGAACTGTTGGGAATGGTGCGACAAGTTTCCAAGCAAGTGCCTGACGCCGAGTCGGATAGGTGTGTATCGGAAGGTGTGGATGTACTTATGCGTTCCCGTTCCTTAGCAGGAAAGTTTTCCTTGTTCAGAACTGTTAAGTATATGAAGGAGCATTCGCTCACACTTGTTCCCGCGGATAAGGAAGGTGGTTTTGTGGTTTTAGATCGGACTAGGTATAATTCAAAAGCTCATGAATCTATTTCGTCTACTTTTAGGGTTCATAAAGACGTGGCCCTTAAGAAAGTTCAAAACGACGCAAAAAACTTGTGCAAAAGCTTCAAGCTCGATCATTTGTCTCGATCCATTGAAAAAAGCACGAAGAATCATCTTGATGTATTTTTTTCAGCAAAAACGCACAAACCGGGTTTCCCGTTCCGTGTGATAGTGTCGGAAAACGCTAGCTGGCAGAAACATGTAGCAGTATTTTTAAAGAAGTTTTTGAAGCTTTTGCCAGTCGAAGATCCATTTTTAGTAAGTAACTCTGAACATGTCGTGGATTTCTTTAAAAACAATCATGACAGAAACTTTTTAGCCTTCTCTATTGATCTGAAGGATCTTTATTATTCTCTCCCTCAAGATGACCTTATGACATGTGTAGGCCGTTGCATAGACAAGTTTGGATCAGTACGTTTTCAAAACGCCTCCGGTTTGACTTGCGATCAGTTCTTGGAACTTCTTTATTTGTATGTTAATTCCACTTACGCCTCATGGGATGGTACTGTTGTTAAACAGAAGAATGGAATCTGTATTGGTTCTTGTATTGCCCCTTGCTTAAGTGACTTGTACTTAGCCTATCACGACCAGGCCCTTTATGATCGCCTCAAAAATCACCCTGATGTTGTACGTGTGTTTAGATTTGTCGACGATTTCTTAATTGTTTTAAACAATGACTCATGTAGTTTCGACAATGAGGTTTCAAAAATTGTAACCACTTTCACGGAAACCCTTTCTCCATTGGTCTTGACGCATGAAATGCCCGAGGGCAATTTCATTAGGTTTTTGGACTTAGGTATCTACTTTTCATCTGAGAAAGTGTGTTGGAGTTATGAGCCAAGGGGCAATAAGCCCGTCCTGCCGTTTTCCTCCGCCCATTCAAAGCTCGTGAAACGCGCCGTTGTACAATCCTGTTTTAATAACTCTCTTAGGAAGTCCTGTAACCACAAAGTTGAAAGCAGTTTTCTGAACCAAGCCAAGCGCTTAGCAGAGTCTGGTTACCCAATTTGTGTGCTGAGCTCTGTCGCAGAGGGTTTGAGCAGGAAGCTAAAACACCCACCTAAAGGCAGTAATGGTCGTACAGCAAAAAAAGTGGCCGTCGTTCCGTACTTGCATGGTGTATCGCATAATCTCAGAAGGATCGCGGGAAAGGCAGGAGTGGATGTGATCTTTTCAGCTCCCGAACGTCTACATAGGTTGTGTCGACGCGTTAATTCACAGTGTAACAGTGCAAACACCTGCCTTATTAATCATCGAACAATTTTTGTGAACTGCATTCGCAATGTTGTTTATGCTATTCTGCTTTCTTGTGGAAGAACCTATATTGGTCAAACTGGCCGATGTATCAATCAGAGATTGAAAGAACATCATTATAATGTCACGAAAGCAATCTCGGGCCATTTGGGCATCCATTGCCGAGATTGTGGATGTATACCCCTCTTCGAAAAAACTAAAATTCTATCTAAGGCTCCTGGCAAAATGACAAGGGAGATTATGGAGGCATATGAAATCGCGAAATTATCTGACATGTGCGTTAGCCAACCATCAGTATCGCTTTCTCAAAAAGAACTTCATTACCTTGATTCGACACAGTGACTTGTACTTTTACTATGTAGTGCAATTTACACGTGCTTGGTTCTACGATGTGATTCCGCGATATGTTCTTTATGTTTATGTTATTTCCGCTCGCTCGGTATATATTTATCGGTTCGTGCGAAAATAAAAGATCAGTTGAAAGTAGCGCTCTGTATGTGTCTGTCTCTTCTACGTCCTTGTCTGTTTTGCGCTTACTCACTCTTAATGGATTCAAACCAACTAGCCCACCAACGTGTTTAGGGAGATAGGTTAGATTTCAGATTCAGTAAGGAAAAATCAGCAGTCATGATTTTTAATGACAATGAAGGTAGTGAGCGTAGAATACAGGAGGTCACGCTAGAGATAACAAATCAATACAGAGATCGGGGCGTATGGATAAGCGATGGGGCCGAGTACCTAAGGGAACACGAAATATACGTGTCGAATAAAGGTAACAGGAATGCAGCGGTAATGAAAGACATGGCACTGTGGAATTACAATAGGTATGATGTTGTGAGAGGAATATGGAAACGTGTCATGGTTCCTGGTCTAACGTTACGCAATGCAGTCTTGTGCATGAGATCAGAAGTTCAAGCAAGATTAGAAATTAAGAAACGTGGAATAGGTAGGCCTGCCTTAGGAGCTCACGGGAATACACCAAATTAGGGAGTAAAAGGTGATATGGGATGGACATCATTTGAGGGCAGAGAAGCTAGCAGCAAGATAAAATTTGAGAAGAGATTGAGAGAATTGGGGGAGGAGCGTTGGGCTAGGAAGGTATTGAGCTACTTGTACATGAAGAATGTCGATACAAAATGGAGGAAGCAAACCAGAAAATTGACTGGCAAACACTTGGAAAACAGCAGGGGGCCAACCAAAAGAAATTTTGGTTAAGAAGAAGGTGAAGGAAGCTGAGACCGATATGTGGAGAATTGGCATGATTAAGAAGTCCGCACTAGAGATCTATCAAACTTTTAAGCAGGAAATTGCCAAGGAAAGGATCTATGATAATACTCGGGGTAGTTCCCTACTGTTTGAGGCCAGGGCGGGAGTATTGCGAACCAAGACATATCGGGCCAAATACGAAGGGGTAGACACGGTATGCAGTGCGTGTGGAGAGGAAGAAAAAACTGCCGAACACTTGATAATGTTCTGTAAAGTGCTGCACCCTATAGTTCAGGATGATGGCGCAGAGTTTTTCAAAGCACTGGGGTTTAGGGACAGGGAGGGCAAAATAGACTTTAAGGGGGTAGAATCAACTAGAAGGAGGTTATCTGATTGGTGGCTAAAGTCAAGGCACGAGTGAAAATTAAACTCGTCACTGCAAAGAACGAATCCTCAACTTAAGGATTTAAGGAAAAAAATAAATCTAGTTTTTGGTTCATTAAGTATTACACCTTGGTGGCGCTAGCCACCGCCCGATCTAAAGGGTACAGCCAAACCCATCCATCCATCCATTCATGATGCGGGCGAAGCGCGCGTTCCACGTTCTCTCGTCGGCTCACCTCTGGGCTCGCCAGTTCGCCTCTGAAAGTGTGTCTGGGAGTGTGCAGTTTCCCGCGTTGTTGTCTCGCTTTTGGCAAAATGTATTTAGTTGCTGACACGACAGTGTGAGTGCCGACCTTAGGATGAACTCCAGCACTACGAAAGCGAGGCAGCGCCCCTGCTTCCCTCCTGGCTGCACGAGCGGCTATGTGTCATCGAGGGAGCAAGGTCAGCGTGCTTCTCTCTTCTCTGTTCCCAAAGACCCTGCCCTCTTCGAAGCCTGGCGACGAGCCGTACCCCGTGCCGACAAATCGTTGGACGCGAAGTCGGCGCTCTGTGAGCTGCATTTCGACGAGCAATTTATTAAGCGTTTTTACACGCACGTGATAAATGGCGAAACTGTTCAGATTCCCCGAGGGAAACCGGTGCTGAAATCTGACGCGGTGCCAACCATATTCCCAAATGTTCCTGCGTATCTTTCAAAGAAAGTGCCGAAGAAAAGGACGTCAAGAACATCCACTTGCGGCCTGCCACCGAAAATTCGACGTCAGGAACCAAGCACGTGTGCTTGCGAGGAGACAGCTGGCTCGTGCAGCACAGAAAGCGACAGTCACCAAGTACTGTTCCGAATGTGCCTGCGATTCCTGACGTCCGCAAGTGTGATCTTCCCAGCGCTTACTGGGCTCGACATCTAATTGCTGGAGCCGACAACGCCACGGTGTTTACAGTGTGCGCACTAGATGGTGACAAGTTCACTTTTGACAAGTATGTGCTAAGGACATCAAATGAAAACAAACTTCAAGCGACAGCTTTTGTTCAAGCCACAAAAATAAAGACCCTTGACATTACCGACATCGAAATAGCAGACGAGTTGCTTCGCGACATCGACTTCATGATACCATGCAGAGGGTTTGGTAAAACTGGTGAATTTGGAGTAAATTCAAAGTACAAGCAGAAGACTTTTCATGACAGAACCTTCCGCCCATCTTGCCGTGGTGTTGCTCCAATGCCAGAAAAAGCCTGCCCACAATGCAAGCACCTCCGAAGACTGCTCCTTAGTCGAGAGTCCTACAGGCGAAGAAAAGGCAAAAATGTGGCCCAGTCCCAAAAGCTTTCATTCAGGCTTAAGCTGCAAACAGCGCAAGCGAATAGAAGTCGCCTGAGTGTCCTGCAGGCTAAATCACTCATCAATCAAATGAAAGAAAAGAATGCACAGAATGACTCTGCAGCATTTGAAGAAGCGGTGAAGGCCCTACTCATTAAGCAACAGCAGCTGGTCAAGGCGTGCTTTGCAGCGGCTAAAAGAATCGCGTGCGCTTGGCGAATATGCGGGCGCTGGCGTCACCTCCCAATTCTAGCCACCATAGCTGAGCCGGTTGTGAGCCGGTCAAGTCCTGCAGAGCAACAGAGTTGGAGCCACGTTGTGTGGCTGTGGACATTGTTACGCCTAGTTTTTGCCGTCAGCTTTGAGCGTTACGTACCACGCAAGATGACAGTATGCTTTACCGTGCATGCTGTAACCATGCCGCGACAACGGCAAACCCACTGTTAGGCGCTTGGGTGTCTAACAGGCAACGTGTTCGTGTAGAGTAAGCAGGACCTGTCATTATTTGGCGTCCTGAAGGATGAAAAAGGCCGAAAGAATGCGAGAAGAACCAGCACAGAGCGGACAAGCTTCTGGAAGACACCAACGCAGTTTGCGAACTCCACTTGCAACCGCGTCTGTGCATATTATCGATGGAAAAAAAGTGCGCATACCTCACCCATTATCCACGCCAAGGCTGTTTTCAACTTGTTCGGCTGACCAACTTTTGTGACCGAGGAGGCCCTCCTTCATCCCTCAAGTCAGCTGTACAGCTTATTGAAAAAGCTCGAGGATATTTTTACAGAATGTTTTTGCCAGAGTAAGCTGCACTCTGACAGCATTATGGACATACTGGCAATTGTTCAGCGCAGACTCTTGGTTGAAGTTGGTTGCAGTTGCACGCAGCTACTCACAGCGAAAGTAATTACTTTTTACGTTGTCACACGTCTTCCTTCAATGTGAAAGGACTGAGCACTGACAATTAGGCAGGGAAGCGCCAGAGGGCCAAGCAGCTGAAGATGAGCCATCACACATGAAGTGAATAAGGTGCGTAAATCAGTGGCTAGATGGTGTACTTCAGTTCTTGCAAATAAGAGCTTCAAGTCAGGAGCAGAAGCTTCGTGTGTATCTTTATTTAGTTTTTCACTATGTCGCTCTACATATATCTAACATACGTGTATCTGCATAATTATGATTATTAATAACCCCCAGAAAACTGTTTTGCTATGGTCTACAACTGAATCAGAACAAAAATATTTAAGCACTACGATTTCACTCTATAATAAAGGCGCAAACCCAGCCAGCATGCCTGCATATTAAAGCTTTTCCAGGAAGTGAACGTGCACTGTTTTCTAATTATGTCGTGAAAGGGTGGGCATAATCGTGTTGCGAATTATTTTGAGGTTCGGTCTACACAGCATGAACCGTACGTTTGGTCACTGTATAAACCATATAATTTGTGGGATACATCATCCCTTTCGACGAGGTGTTATATCCGAAGAAACACGATGTGGCCTGAACAAATATAGTGCTTATCAGTAATACTCCACTAACTCAAGCACACACCCTCCGAAACCCACACACACACACAAAGCGTTAACTGCGTCGCACTAGAAAAGAGAATGCACAGACTGCACCGGCTGCCATCGGACTAATTTTCGGGAAGCTGTATCGCAAAAGAAAAGGGAACCACTGTGAAGCGAGAGCACCAGAAGCTCTTAATATAATCAGAGGGCAAACAAAGCATGCAAGTTAATTACAAATATTGAATAAATTCACGTTCCAACTTTTACGAGCGGCCATCGGCGAGCAGCTTCTGCAGGTGAAGCTTCCATTGTAGATGCCTGTGACGCCATCTCTCTTATGTGACGCCAAAAGCGTCAGAGTAGCGGCGGAGTAAGCCCACTGCCCTCTTTTAGTACACTGTAGTACAGTACAGTGTCTAGCAGTATATTTCTAGACACTGTAGCCGAAGCTATGTCGACGTCTGTTTGTCCCCCACACCCCCCCCCCCCTCCCGCCTTCCTGTGTGTGCTTAGTAAGATTGCGCGACCTTTTCGATCGCATTTACGTTTATCCCTTTTGTGTTCATACAATTGTGCCATGTTTGTTATTCAGGACTATGCTATGCAACTGCCAACGTTTTCAATATGCACTACGCTCGCCTTGCCTTATCCTACGCAGCGTCGACAGCGTGAGGTATGTACGTACGTGAACTACATTTGTGAACAACGCTGCACATCCTTAAACCAGCCGTCGTATCGCTGTTCGTCACTTCTGCCTTTTAGCAGCTTAATTAGGACGAAGTGAGATAGTTGCGGTCTCACACGAAAAAAAGGAGTAGTAACAACGTATAATTTACCGGTAGTCATCATTGAATCAAAACCGGATTCCCAAACCGCACCATTTGTCAAAGCGGGTCAAGCATCTCTAAACAGAGTTAATTTATGTCAAAAATAGTTCAAATAAAACTTGAAGATGCTTCCTCACGTTTAGAGGTCGAGCGGTTTGTTGTGTGTCTATGTTTATGATTCTGTTTAATACATTGGCACACAACAACCGAACTTTTTACCAAACACAAAATTGTGCGGGTAACTAAATTATATGAGTATCGTCTTTGTCATTCCTTCAAGCGTGAAATCAAGTATAGTACATTTCTACTTAGTAAGATTGCTCTGCTAGAGCCGCGAAAACATATATGCAGAACAAGAAATACAGATGTATGGCACGTTCAAACATACAGAACAACTTACGGCACGCAAACCCTGAAAAACCAGCTTCCGCGGCTGCTCAATAGCTTCGCAGCTAAAAACGCACCCCTTGAAACATTGACAAATAAAGAGTTGTTATCATTTTTTCTTTCAGAATTCCTGTTATGTTTGCTCGCGATTTCTGTGCCTTAAAAGTGTACTTCCTTGTATTGTGTCTCTCATTTTTCTTTTTCTGTTATATTATGCACATTTGGTTGTGTTATATTATGCACATTTGGTGAATCCTTGCTGTTCGCCAAGTTAGGGGTCAGCAGCTCAGTCAAGCTGTACGATCCTCGGATTTTGCAGCTTTTACTGCGGGCCCCTGTCATCATGTACACAATGATGATGAAATAAACGTATTATTATTATTATTATTATTATTACATTGAGGCGCAAGCGTGAGTCTTTCGTCGTGCTTATTTTATTTCGGGCTATTGCAGTTATGGAGGTACTGCTCAGTGAAATGCTGCTCAAAACCTGCTCCGAAACGATGTTGGTAAACTAAAAAGAATGAAGTTGAACCATAGCACCATCCCGCGAGCCTAAGCATGTTACTCACTGGCCTAAATCCAGAAAAATCTCAAGGGGTGACACACATCTGGCCATGGTGTCCAATTCGTAATTTTAATATGAGTTGTATTTTTATTTATATAAGAAATAACTGTGCTTTCAAATAAAATGGACAAAAACGAGCATGGGGTCCAAGCTGCAGCAATTGCACTGTTCTATTCAGTCTCTCTTTCTTCACCTTTTTTTCCGATTTCCATAATTCACACAACTGAGGGGCATTTAACACAGGTACGCAGTAAAAGATAAAAAGCATTTCAAAAAGTTCATTGCGCTTTACTTTGCAACATTCCACGACAAGCAGGTATAGACCCAAAACACGATCTATTTTTTCTTCTTATTAGTTTTTCCCCTGTTCCTAACAAATCTGTCTTTCGTAATACCACCCCACTACTCTCCCGGCCTTTATTTTATCCCTCGGCTCCAAATAAGGGATGACGTTGGAAATAGCTACTATTTCCATCACATCGTTTTCCGTCGTGTAGCCGATGGTCTTCAGCACTCTTTCTTTCGTGGCCAGTTTCACCACTCTAAAGGGACCCACAAGCTTTGTGTTAATACCACTATAACCTTTCTGCACCAGAACCTATACCTAATGCTATCGCGGGAATGTTTGTACTATGACGTTTGTCAAATGCTCTCTTCATACCTTCTCTGTGCTTCTTTTGCTGTTGAAAAGTTTTCTTCGTTTCTTTCAAGCGAAGCTTCTCTGCTATGCCAAGTGTGTCATTCGCAGGTAAATAAACAGGTTCCCCGAAAGCGGCGTAATGAGGGCTGCACCCAAGAGTCGTTGTATGTGACCTGTTGTGGTCACATACAACGACTCTGAAAATGTTGCCTCCAAGCAGCTAACACAGCTGCTTGGAGGCAACATTTCCACCCTCCTGGAAATCCTGGGTACATACTTATATATTGTTTGACATCTCGGATGACACGCTCCGCTAGTGCTTTAGCTGATGGGCGGTAATAGGCTGTAAACTTCAGGGCAATGATTCTTTCTTTTGTCCACTTTGCGAATGTCTGGATCTCGTACCCAACGCACTTCACCCCTTTAAACGTGTTTCTGCTCAGGAGTGATATGACAATAGCGGCATTTCTTTTCCTGGCTTGGCAGCTAGCATCAGTGAGCATTCATCAATGCACACTAAAAAGGGTAGCATTTTCTTCACTGCTTTCCTTCTTCATTTCAGGAAAATCAACGTGCACGGTTTCAAACGGGACATTTGAGTTAGGTGGAAATATCATGCTGTCTGTCTTTCGCTTATATTTTGGTTTGTTCAGTTGATATTTTTGACAACAGCTAATGTAATTGCTAATATACTTCTTCATGCCAGGCCACGCATTTTTTTTCATTTTGTAGTATGTACGCCAGAAAGCGTCATGCCCTCCTGACTCTGGACTGTCGTGATAAAGGTCAAGAAGTCTTTCTCAAAGTATCTGGTAGCTGAAATTTTCTATCTACGAACATCAGCTTCTGAGTGCCTTCCCATATTTGAAGCGAGTTCACCCTCTCGTTGCCCGTACAGTTATTGAAAAGTCTGACAGATCTTGTCCGCTTCTGTGTATCACCTCAAAATCAAACTGCTGGATTTCACTTATCCATCTAGCGATTATGCCTTTAGCTTGAGCACCATTTAGCAAATACGTAAGCACCTCATGGTCAGTGAATAGCTTTAATATCGTGCCCTCTATGTACGATCGAAAATACCTAATTGCTAGTACAACAGCCAATGCCTCTCTTTCAGTCCTGCTGTAATTTTGTTCAGACTTCGTGAAAATGTACGAGTAACATCCTATTACTTGTCGTCTTCCACATTCGCTTGCACTCATGCCTCTTCGTTGGTACAGCACAGCACCGGCGCCGTGGTTGGATGCGTCTGTTGCGAGTTCAAATAGAACAGTGAAGTCTGGTAGTATGAGTACTGGGTACGATGATATGGCTAATACCAAATCTTTTACGCCCTCTAACATTCTTTCGTCCAGAAAATCTGTATCTTTACGAAGCAGGCTGTTGAGCAGCCTTGCTCGTGCTGCAAAATTAATGTAATTTCTAAAATGTCCTGCGAGACCCAGAAACACTCTGACTGCGGGAACGTTGTCTGGCTACCTCATCATTCGTACACGTTGTACAGATTTTTCTTTCGTACTCTTTGTAGATCCGTCCAAAACGCACCTGAGATATGTAATCTTCTGCTGAAATTCACTTTTCTTCGAGTTAATTATAAGTTGGGTGTCCCTTAACACCGTCAAAACAGATGCCAAGTGCTCTACGTGGGATGTTTCATTTTGGGAATAGACTATGATGTCGTCTACGGATACATTGAAGAATAATCCAATGGTTGATTTGTGAACACTATTTATCATCTTTTGAAACCATGCTGCACTGTTTTTTCATCCGAAAGGTAAAAGATGGGGTGACAAAAGCCGTGTACATTTTTATTTCTCTTCCAGCGGAATGTGCCAAATGCTTTGCAGAGGTCTATACGGGAAAAGATCTTGCACTCTCCAGTTTTTTCAATTATTTCATGAATCCTCAGCATCGGAAAAGGAAATTTGTCTGTTTGGCTATTTAAGATCCGATAATCAGTGCACAGTCGCCAAGATTCTTTCAGAGCCAAAGTAATAGGCGAGGCGAACGTAGATTCCGATGGCTGTATTATTCCGGCATCTAACATAATCTTTATTTCAGTCTTCAACCAAATTTTCTTTTCACGGGACATGCTGTAAGGTTTTTTTCTGACCGGCATAATATCTCTCAGCTTCTAGGGAACACTAAATGTTGTTGTAGCCGGTAGATAGTTGCCTAGACAGACAAGTTTTGGCAATTTCTAACGCACGTCCTTTTCACACTTAACAAGGTGGTCCGCAATGTTCAAGAACGCGCACGTCTCCTGTGCCACAGTTACTTCATTGTTCCAATAAAGATTTAACTTCAGTGTCTTCATATCAGGTCGAGAAAGTAAAAATTTGTAGTCACATCATTTTACTACGAGAGCATCAATCTTAGCATTCTGGCCTTGAAAAGAGACACTTGTTCTCATTCATTTATTATAAATTTGTCTTGTCCCATCAAAACATTGTACATGTACAGACTCCCCTTGAATAATTTCTTTCCTCTTTACAAATGCCTCATTTATGGCAGACACAGAAGACCCATCAACATCTTCACCATTTACTTTTAGTCTGATATACAGAAGGTTAAGAGCCGTTAGAAAAACAGGCCCCAATTTCGTCGTTAGGTGGGACTGTGCACCCTCTTTTATTCATTTTTTAACTACCTTTGGAGTCTAAAAAGTCATATGTTCTTGGTCATCACTAGCGTTGGAGATTACATTGACCACTTGCTTTTAACCATGCCAATTGTCAATATCGCGTGACCTCCGAGGTGCCTTGTTAGGATGGTAATCTGGCCGACGTGGATTCTGGAAAGTTGAATCAATCGAGAGGTTCCTAAAAGAAGCTAAAAGTTCCTCGACAGTTTTTGGCAATTGAACTTGTGCTTGTCTCTGGAATTCGTTAGGGAGGCCATGAATAATAAGAGGAACTATCGTAAACTCCGGCAGTTCCGGGTTCGCCATATGAAGAAGCCGCCTTTTCTCACAAAAAATACTCAAAGGGCTTTCATGATCGACGTTTGTAAAAAATTGCTTGGTCCCACCTTTCAATGGTATTTTCATCAAAAGCTGCCAAAAAACTTCTTTTCTACTCGTCCCATGTGTCTGTCGGTCTCGTGTCCAGCGTAGTGAAACTCATACCACTTTCGAGCCAGTCCGGTAAGAAACGAACGCATGTTGCTGATGTGCTCGCTGCATTTTTGCCATGAGTTGTCCTCGCACGCACGTTCATAGAACTTAATGCAGGAGTCTGGCCTTGTGCTTTCACCATCAGATGGATCACGCTTTGCTATCTCCTTGTTGGGTCTTTACTGCACCTGAATGACGGCAAGAAGACTTTCCATGAATTGCTGGTGTTGCTCTGCGTGTTGCTGCTGACGTTGGAGCATTTCCATAAGACATGGGTAAACGGAACAATCTTATTTGCTTGGCGAAACCCTTGATGATGTTTTCAAGAGCGGCCACATGATGTATTCTTAAAATTCGGAGTACTTCAGTCTCATCTTCACTGATGGTTGGTGGGCGAGCTCCTCGGGCGTCTTCCCGGCTTTCTGAGCGATGAACTCATGCAGTTTGGAAGTCGTGATACCTTCAGGCAATTCATACGTTTCTTCATCCACATCACACGTCGGAAAATATGGCCTCTCACTTGATCTTCGGGATAAAGTCAAAGTTATCCGCATACTTCTGTTCTTAACCCTGTCGACTGCACTGATGTAACATTCCACGACAAGTGGGCATAGACCCGAAGCGCGATATATTTATTCTTCGTCTTCGTCTTTCCCCTGTTACTACCAAATATGTCCTTCGTAGTACCGGCCCACCACATACTTCACTGTTAACTAAATTGTATCACGTGCTAAATCTCAAGGGGAACACTTGCAGGGGTCGTTCACTCCAGCCTCAACAGAAGGGAAGTGCAAACTCTCTTGAACCCCCGCCCGCCTGCCCATGATTTACGCCAACACTGCTTGTATACTAGCATACAGTATGTTTATTAATAAATATAAATATTTATTAGATGCATAAGTGATGTTTTAGACTTCAGGAGTTGTTAGGAGCATGCATCTGCTCCGAGAACACCAATAGCAACTCTAAGCTATAGCATTTTTTATGTTCCGAAGACACTTAAGGCTGCTCCAAAGCACCATTTTTCTGCTCCAGAATCTGCTCCTAAAAGCAAAATGTCGTTTCCGTCACTCCTATTGGCACACATTAACATAAAAGCATTTCTACAGGTGACGAAAAGCATTTGAATGATTCCTTTACCTCATTTCGTGCTTGGTGCAAAAAATAGAAAATGAACAATAATTTCAAAAGGACTGTTGTTCTATCATGTACAAAAAAAGTAATGCGAGTTATTGCAACATACTCTTTCAATGGTGTCTCTTTGGCAAGAGTTAGGCAGTATAAGTATCTTGGTGTCACATTTACTCATGATCTTTCATGGTCTACTCATATTGCCTTAACATGTTCCAAAGCCTTAAATCAACTAGGATATCTTCGTCGAACAATGTGGAAAGCCCCAAAAAATATAAAACGTTTAATGTATAAATCTCTTGTTTGCCCTATCATCAATTATGCCTCCAAGGTGTCGTCACCTTACAGACAATGTGACATAATGAGACTAGAAGCAGTGCAAAAGAAAGCTGCCCATTTCATTTTTCGCAGGTACGACTGCTACTTCTCACCATCATTAGCATTACAGGAGCTAAAGTTAGAACCTCTTTTGGTACGTCGCGACGTAAAATCATTAAAATTTTTGCACAACATAATCAACTAGTCATAGCGCATTTCAAACACAGTTTATTGTCATTTGCTATACCCGTAACTTCCACAAGCTCAATTTTGCTACCTTTGTTGCACGCACAAATACATTCAAGTATAGTTTCTCTCCAGAAACAATAAAATTATAAAATTGTTTACTTGGTCACATTTGATCACTCCCCCTGAATGATTATGTTACAATTCTTGTTGAAAATCATCATGTAACAAAATCTTAATTCTTTTATTATTATAAATGTATTAATTGTTAATTCCTTTATTGTTATAAATGTGTTTCATTGTTATTTTCTTGTTACTTCTTATGTATCTTTTTTCTTGTGATTTTTTTTCACTGTATAACGCCACTCCTTCAATAGCCCTTTTACAGGGCTGCAGTATGTAAAATAAATAAATAATCAAACTATAGTACAGAACAGAACAGAGGGTTTTATTGTGCTAAATGAAGAAGAATATATGTGCATGATATACAGAAAGAGGTCCCATAGTCAGAGACTGCAAGGGGACCTTTTGTACAATGTGGAATTGAGAATGATTGTGATGTACATAGCAGAAAGACAGAGCCACAGTAAAATGCAATTGAAACAAATAGAGTAAGAATATACCCTTGTAATCTCACAGAAACAATTTAAAAGCAAGAATAACGCGCTAACTTCAATGACAAGTGATTACAGAACGCAACTCACAATGAACAGGAATCAATTAAGTGATTAAGCTATTAAGTGTATAAGAACTTGACCTCCACTACCCATTTTGTTAAGGCTAGAATTACAACTGACATTATTTATCATGTTCTTGGGCAGTAATGCCTATGCGACTCATCATACTGCTCAGTGACGTTATTCATCTAAACAGTTTCGGCATAGCTTCTAGAGAAAATAAAACCCATTTTCGGAGCATGGTACACGGCCCATAATTGCTAATGCAACTCTTTATCTAATAAGGGTATGTCTTACCAAGTTAAGTGAAATGTACATATGCACACTTGAGAGCGTGTTTATTTACGAAATTCTGGTAAGGGAAATAACTAACCGCTTTATGTTTACATGCACTCAACCCTCTGTTTCTCCAAGACAGTGCAACAGGTCAGCTGATATTTATCCTTCATAATGTTCATATTTGCAATTAAATTAGGCTTTCTCTCATGCTTCAGTAACTGTAAAGAAGAACAAGCTGTCTAAATATTCCACGCATTTTTTTTCTTACTGTGGAAAAATAATGTACCCTGATGAGCTCATATTTTCAGTACAACCATTTCCTAAGTTGTACGGTGAAGTAAGTAATTCCTGTCAACCATCATTAGGCAGAGAATCATTA
The DNA here is from genome assembly GCF_043290135.1 of Rhipicephalus microplus. Classification (NCBI taxonomy): domain Eukaryota; kingdom Metazoa; phylum Arthropoda; class Arachnida; order Ixodida; family Ixodidae; genus Rhipicephalus; species Rhipicephalus microplus. The sequence continues at coordinate 506,026,724 of NC_134710.1, forward strand.
AGATGCTGTTTTGTGGGAAGTTTACAAAATACGACGTTGAAGAGTTGGTCTCTTGTACATGAAATATTCTGTCTGTTTATACTAACTTGTGGTAATGTACAGCTTCTAATCTCATTGGACAAGTTCTAAGTCCTTTAACCTGCACTTGTGCCACATTGGAAAAGCAGGACTGAGACACCTGAATACATGTATTATTACTTTGTGTCCTTTCAACAAATATTTGCAGGCTTCTACCACAGTTAAAGTTTTCAATAAATCCCAACCGTTTTATTATCATGTTGCCAAAGTCTCGGAAAACTTTGTTAAGCAATTGTGGTTGTTGGCAATGTTTGACAGCAGTGTCAAACAGCTCACTTTTGCATAATTCTTTGAGCAGGAAAAGTAACATCAAGAGTTACTCCTGGAATGATTCTATAGTCCTGAGCAACTTCAGAAGGAAGCAGCCACGTCAAGCCAAATTCATGCACGCCCGCGCCTATGAGCACAACCAAGTACATGAGCAGGACTATTTGTTTAGTTGTGGAGGCATTTGGCTGCCGCACTTCAGTCAGGTGAGCCGAGCGTAAACACGCAGTAGTAGACTGCTGGAAATACTGCACACATAAACTCAAAATTTCATTGATCAGAGAACTATGTTGAGTGCCTGTCATAATGCTTTTTTCTAAAGGCCCCAAAAAGGAGGTCTTGTGCATACACTGTGCAAATTGAGAAAATTTTCCCGAAATGTAGCAGGTTTGACCTGATAAATTGGCAGAGCTAGCACGTCATTGACTGCTGGGTTCACAGCTTTATTTTGCTCCGACAGGCTAGGAAAATCTTTAGGACATATGCGGTTTTACAAATTCAAACAAGAAAAAGTCAACCGATGTTACCAGACATTGCCAGTAACAATCAAGTATACAGTGCATCAAACAAAAACATGATCATCGTTCATGTCAAGCTCAACTGTGATCTAGTTCAAGCCATTATCAATTCAATTCATACAATGTACTTCAGATCTGACAGAAGACTTAAGATTGTTTCGACTGCAACTATACTCACCAAGGTGCAACAAGGTTTATCTGTGCTTCATATAGTAAGCCTTGACATTCTGCTACATCATAGGAGCTGCTCATGCATCCAACATTACCGATAATTGTTGCAACAATAAAGTCATAGCACAGCTTTTCTCTTTCATCCTTGTATTATGTACAAAGCACAGAAGCTTCGCATCCGTTTCAAAGAACACTGAAGGCAAATATTAAGTTGATTGTGATCGTTTCAGTAAAGATACAGAAATCTCGTAGCGCAATTTTTGTGTCAAGAAAATGCTGATTTGGAATAAAGCCACATTTTAGCAGTCTGCACGGCGTTGACACACTTAAAAGTCAAGCGCCTGAAAACGGGCCTCATGACATTGCAGTTACCTTGCCAAATGTAACAGTTGTAGTTACATGTAGTAGTTACCTTGCCAAATGTAACTACCAGTTTAAATAGCCACCTCATAAATGAACTTTACTTGCAGTTGATTACCTGTACGTGGTCATGGCATAAGAGAGTAGTCATCGCTTGCTTCATCGAGGCGAAGCTTTAACTTATTGCTGGGGCCACATCGCTGACTGCACCATCGAAGGAGTTCATTTCGACTTTCTGGCGCTTGTGTTAGAATCAGTGCTATTAGTGTTGCTCCCATGTAAGGTAAACATTACTGTTTGTGAAGCGGCAGTAGAACACCTGAGCATTTCACGCAAATCAGGGTATACGAATACATGATCCCCGGCGACTGTCAAAAAGAAACATGAACATATGATCCGAGTAAACAAACATATTCCAACATTTTCGAAATCATTGCTTGTGTGGTAGTGCTATTTGATTTATTTTTCGAATATGTGAAGTTTGTGCTTATGGCAGTCAGATTTATGTAAAGTCTCCTGTTGGAGAAAGCACAGTTCGGTCAAATCATTTAGATTATTCGCAGATGCAGGCGTAGCTTGACAGTAAAGTGCAATGTATTTAGTGATTTGGAACCATCCTAACTTCATTTGTAATACTTCGGCACACATATATATATTTTCTATCCTGGAGTCTATGCCTAGTTGTAATCATGTTGGCACCACTTAGCACATTTTCCTATTTCTTGGTATAATCCAACGAAAACAACAATTTTCACAGTAAATCTTCCGTCCGGACAGGACTCTGCCTCTCCTGAGCCAAAAAATTGTAACTTTTTGCTGCCTTGATAACTTTCACTAGTTACAAAACCTCTAACTTTGTATCTTGAGAAATTCGCGTTCCACAATTGAAGAACTCTCTAATGTATCGTTTAGGTGCACGTATGCAATGCATGCAGAAAAAGCAGACAAGCGGTGGCGGAGGAAAAGTGGCCTTGCCGTGACGTCACATCGGCGCGACCGCAGTTACGCCAGTGTGAGTTCTCGGGGCTAATAGCGCTGCCTTTTTAGCTGGGCAGTGATGTCTGCCTCTAGCGTGTCTTGCTGCCTTTTATGCTACTTCATTCAGGAAATGTTATTCTAGCTGGGCAATGCACTATATGTGAGTGGTATAGTTTGTGGCCCAAGGTGTCGCTGCCTTCACCACTTTTCTTCGTCTAAGAGCGTAGTGTGCTCATTGCTGCTGCTACCTCTTCTTCTAGTTGCATGTTGCATCCAAATTGTTCGCTGCAAATGTGCACTCTTTCTGGCTTTCCTTTCAATACTTATCTCTTCTTTCACAGGACCACATTGCTCGAATGAAGAAATTGAGACGTCGACCTCATTAAAGTCAAAAATGCAGAATAGTGTGCCATCGTGATGTGACGAAGGCCAAAGAGCTTAATCAGCGTAAACAGACACGTCTTACACTTAACTTGTTGCAAACATTTTTTTCTTGTTGCATCGAAATTGTCAGCTAGTAATGTGTGGTCTTGGGTGTGTAGGCGCATTCGTGGCAGTGTTAACATTCTTTGTGAATGGCTGCGTTATACTGGAGTTGGCACCACTGAAACCACTCACATGTATCAGCTGTGTCTACATGAAAAAGGATGCGACTGCCTCTGAAACCATATATTTGTGCTGTTCACAACCTTCAAATGAAGCTTATGTGGACAGCACAAATTGAGCAGGCAGAACATGAAGCCTGCACTGTGTCAGCACCTCATTATTTCTCACTTATATTTTAGTTTTTGCTTGCACAATGGAGCTTAAGCTGCACAATTTCTGAGCTCTCGTACACTGCCAAGATTGAAGGAACCCAGTACCTTGCTACTTTGGCCAATCAAACTGTGTACCTAATCAACTGGTGCATAATTATTGAGTGACTTCACTTCCATACGGTAGAAGAGTTGTTTACGTATGGAGGTGTCACATGTACCATATGGCACGCACAGCACTCGCTGCCATAAGATTAAAGGGACCCCCAATCCAACCAGAGGTCAAAATTCAGTTGTGGTGGAGAAGTTGTGCACGAGCGTACAATGTACTCGGAAATGTGAGAGTTTTTCGAAGCGGTGCTGTAATAGTGGAGTTAGATGCGTTTGATAATCAAAACGTGGTGATCACGACAGTGTTGTCAACGTAGCAAGAAAGTCGGTAAATTTAGCGACTTTCAGTCATGTTAGGGAAAATTCTATCCTTTCGGAATATCAGAGGCTTTTGGGGGGCCTTTCAAATTTTGGGGTAGTGTTCTAAAACAGACATAGAGAATTAGGAATATGTGAGAACGGTGGGACGCTTGGAACGAGCTTCAGTAAATGAGGCCAAAGCATAGAGGATCAAGCTGTATCTGGCACTGCGATTTTGAGCGTGCAATGTGGCCTCTCTAAGCACTCCTTCTATTACAGTTAGATATGGGCAAAGGGGCTGAACCGGTTTAGTTTAACTGCTCACGGTTAACAGGTGGACTACAGCTGCTTACAGGTTCGCAGTGGAACAGAAATCGATTTAAAATATTGTTTAAATGAAAATAATCCCTTCACGTGCTTTATCAAATGAAAAAACTAAAGACAAATTAATCATAATCATCATTTAGAGATTTTTGACTAAAATTGACAACTTCTTGGAAGTGCCCTTCTTTGGCTTCTGATTATTGAGAATGTGGTTGCCAGCCCCTGTTCGAGAAAACACAAGCTCTTGCAGCTCACCTTTATGATAGCACCAGGATTATCATCGACGCTGCATGAACAGCTAAAGGAAGCTGGCGACGTTAAACCTTCAATGTTACTATATGTTAAAGAACTGGCATATCTGTATTCATCGTCATGTGCCATTTTGTCTTAGTTTTCTTACAGTTTGTTTCAGTGCACTTTCACTTAATCTTTTTGCTACCATGCGCATGTTCTTATTTTGGGAGGAGGCTATTTATTGTATGTTGTATAAAACTTCGGTTGGAAGCCTGTGCTTGCCCTCGTGTAACTGGTGTTGCTTTATCTGCTGTTGTGCTGACTTTTTTCAAATCTCTGCGCAGATGCATAGTATGCATGTTGAAATCGACACGGTGAAAAAACGAGGACGCAAGAAAAACAAATACACACCACTGCGTCTCGCGACTATCCTTATGAGAAAGCACACCAATAGAAAAAAAATCAAACGTATCAAACTTTCCTGATCTGGTGGACGACAATCACAAAGTTTAGTCCTGAAAGGCTAGCAGAGTGCAGAAATTTGAAGAGGAAGAGGGGATGAAAAACGTCGAGTAATGTAATTTAAAAGGCCTTTTTACCGCATCTTATATATGGGACTTTTTTTAAGAGAGATTTGTCATCAAAATTTGAGAGAGATGACAATACCGACATTCAGAATGGCTAAAATAGGAATGCTCAATACGAAATTAAAAACATTTACTCCGTTATGTTCTGGCTGCACGGGGTGTTTGTGGAACAAAAGCTTGAGACCAGTTACATCTGTGTAATTTACCTGAACCAAAATAAAGGGCAAGAGAAAAAAAAATAAGTGCGAGTGTCATTTAGCAAAGTGACACAACTTTCTTCTTTGTAAAGTACAAAACAGCTGTTGAAGTTCTAAACATGCTCGCTTGATGCCTTGCGAAATTGAGCAGTGACAAAGGAATAAATTTCCGTATTAGTTCTTCTGCAGAGACAATTCTCACGGTTGATCGCAGGGCCTCGTCAGTCAGCCTCAACTAGAAAATTTACTTTTTAATTAGGGTGAAAGTATTGGCTTCAGAGTGTTTTGTTCAGGCTTGGTCATTCAAGAAAAGTCGGTGGGACACTTGTTTCAGGCCTCTGATTTAATCTGCAACCAGTGCCGAGTGTTGTTCCCACGTGATAACAATGTCACAAAAAAATTTGAGGCAAGTTTGCAATAGTGGTGCCAAGCCTCAAAGAAGTGATACTGAACAGCCCTCCTTGTTTTCTTGTTATTAGGTTTTCTTCCTTTTTTCTTTTTATCTGTTATTCCTGTCTTCTTTCTTACAATTCATTTTATTCTCTATTTTAGATCACATTCTTTTTCTCTTTTTTCACCTTTCTCCCTCACTGTTTGATTCTGTTTCTTCGTCATTCTTTCTATGCGACACCTTGCCCTCTACCCGCCTTTTTCCCCTTGCACACTACACTATAAAAAGCTATGATCAATTCTGCTAGTGTGCTTGTATATCCGAGTGGTTTTTTTTAGGTTGTCAGTAAATAGATTGGAATGCCATCTAATGATAACTTTTTGCCAACATTTTGTTCTCTTTGCACTCATTCATCAGTTCATCAGTTTTAATGCATCCCATGCCGGAAATATCGGCACATGTGTACTGGGAGCGAAGCACAGTTGGACAAAGATCAACAAGAGGCCAAGAAGAGCATGTGCCCGTTTATAATGACCTATATTTCTGTTCTCCCATCGCAAACCAATGCTCTGCTTAAACAGCTGCACTCTTAAAATATGAAAAAGGTTGTCGCATGTGCAATCTTTTACTAAGTTCCAAATGATCTTCCAATTCGGTCGTGATAAGTGTGTGCACCATCCGAATATCAATCTATTTTTAGCGAAATAAAAGTATTTTCACTGTTTTGATCTATCCATCTAGCAAGCTGCGTACGTCTGGGTGCTGGCGTGATCACCTCCTTTACTAGTACGTACCAAAACTGGCATATAAGAGTATGAGCGTATGACAAATGTGACTAACGTGTCAGGACGTGAATGACATGAAATACCTGTTGTATAAATCATGAAACCCTTTCCCATACACATCTGGTGCATACCCATGAAATGCGGGCATGTCCCACAGGTTATGAGCCTACAGTAAGGCTTTGCCTTCTCAAGGATGACTAAAACAGATACTGGAAATCTTACCATGATAACTTTAAAGAGCTAGCGTCAAAAAAAATTCACTGCCTGTTTCAGTGACGATTCCGGTGAGGAAAATATTTGTAGACCATAAAGAATAAAAATCACAATTAAATCCAAAAGTGAACCCAGGCATTCTGTGAAGCAGCCAATTTTTCTACCCCTGGGTCATACGACCGCTTGAAATGGCGTTTACCACGATGGATCATGGGGTTAAGGTGCTCACCTGCCAACCCGAAGTTCGGGAGTTTGATCCCTGCTAAGACAGTCACATTTGTATAACTTGTTACAATGCAACAAGCGAGTTTGCCTACAAACAGTTGCTAATAATATTGACGAAGCGTTAGCCACGACGAGCTGGTTCAGGCAGAAACCCAGCAAGCACGAGCCACATGAACGTCGTCTTCTTTCACGCTGGCACATAGCTGGCGCCGCTTTGCTCCGGTACATACTATTTGCTTTTATGTGAAATCAGTGCCTCACAACGTCTCAATTCTGAAAGTTTGATTACCACATGTATTCAACTTTAAAAAAAGTGCCTTATTTTTATCATGCTTCACCTTGTTGCAGGGAGCAGGAGAAGGTGTATTGTCATTTATACCATGGTGTACACTGTATTTTTCGCTGATATATTTATTTTCTTCTCTGGTCTCCAATGCACCCAAAAAACACTCGTACATTTAAAGCCTCCCATGTTGGGTGCCTTGCATGCTTGCTACGACAAAGGGGCTAAGAAAGCATGTGTTCCTGGAAAATATCCACAAAGTAGCTTGTCACGAGCCCGTAGTCAATGTAACATTTAATATCCCTACCATGTTGCACAAATAACTGGCTTTTGCCTTCTTGCTGAATGAGTTTGGAACAATGAAGAATTTGTACTTTGTTCACGGTATGTATAAAAAAAGTTAGTGTCCTCGATCTCTTACCTGCCAACATCGAAGTAGAATGTAACATATTTATGTGCCTTAAAATAAACTGATATTTATAACTGTTTTCTGTGTGGGTTTGTTGATGCCACACATGCAAGTGCAGTTCATGTACAGTTCTATTCATGTTTTATGCAATGCAGCAAATAAAAACAAACTTTCTGCTGCATGGTAAATGTACGATGAAGCAATCCCTATGGGGATTACAGCTCAGGTGACAAATTGCTAGCTGAGTTTTTTTCACGTTTTACAGAATTACGTGGTTGCATCAACAAAGAAACAAATAAAAACCGTTTCCAAGGTAACACACAATACTGTATTAATGCCCTGCTGAGTATAATATTTTTCCATTGGTATTACTAATTTCTTCAGTCATGTTTTATTGTGTGTCTATGCTAAGCATCTTCTGACACACAATGGGGCAAAAACATCCTGCGTCTTCAGCTTCAATGAAGTTTTTCTTCTTTTATTGCAGCCCTGCCTGTTCTACAAAACTTTTATACAGTAGCCTGCTTAAAGATGGGGCTGTGCTGCATTTGCCAAGGCTGAATTATGCCATGCAGTATCTTTATGAGAAAGAAATCAGAGCGCACCATAATTAAAAGATAAGGTGGAAATGGCAGAAAAATATTGTGTCTGTTGCCTTCTCTCTAATTTATCTACAGTGCTGCACGATTCTCCCCTAAAATAGCTGTATTCAGTAGTACACCCTCAGTGTGTGCTACTAAGCACATAGTGAAAAAGTGCTCCACACAATAAATGAGGGAGTTATTCATTTCAGAGTCTAGTATAGAAGCAGAAGCTCCACTTTGGTATGCTTAGGTTCTATAACAAAAAAACTGAAAATGAGTATACCACTCTTGCAGGAAGTTAAAAACATGCCAGAAATTCTAAAGCTGAAGAAGAAAGGACATATGATTTTGAAGACCTAGCACTCATATGTAATAGGATATCACAATCTTGTGCTTTTAAAATAAAGCAATATTCATACCCTGGTTTCCTCTATGGCTTTGTTGATGATGCCAGGGGTGTATGCATTGCCCCTGTACTGCTATAGCCATGTATAAAACACAGCAAAAAAAAACACTTTCTTTCTACAGTATGAGTACGTCCCAAGAACGAGTATGGATTTAGTGACTAATTGCTGATTGGGTTATTTGGAAAAAGAACAGAGTATACATATGTCGTTGTTTCAACAGGGAAAGAGATCAAACCAGAGACCAAGGTTACAAGAAATATAGCACCTATGCTGTCCTCAATGTAGCTATTTCCTTTTGTTATGATCATATGCCAGTCATTCTTCAGCATGTGTCTATGCCAGGCATTCTTATGACTCATAATAGAGCCAAAATATGCTGCATCAAGTTAGGGCAATGTTTGATGGGTCACATTAATCAATTGTCTCAATTATTAGGCTGTATTTGCATAGACCTAATTCAGCCATAAATTTATGATCAGAACTATATAAAGAAAAGATGTGGTGAAAATTACAGACACAGCATGTGTGTCCCATTGCTTTCTCTCTATTTCATCAACAGCGCTGTTATTCCCACCTAAAAAAATAGTATTCAATACTACACCTGCATACACATGTGCATGTACCACCAAGCACATTCCAAACAAGTGCTTCACAAAAACTGTGTAACGACAGAAAATAGCGCAAAGAAACGGGGACACAAGACGAGGACACACGGCACAGGCGCTAACTTCCAACATAATGTTTATTACCACCGCACACTCACCTATATCACCACGAAAAATAACATCACATGACATGAATGATGCGCACAAAAAATTAATTTCTTAGAAAATACAATTCTTTATCACTGAGCGTAAGAGAGGGAGTGCTGACGTACTTAGACCCCAGTGAAGCGATAGCCTCAGCCTCAATAATCTCTCTAGTAAGCTTGTCAAACATTCTCTTGATAACTGTGCATGCATTGAATATCGGCGCGCAGCCGCAGGATTCACAATGTATGGCCAACCAACTTCCCTGGCCGTTTTTCACATTATTACAATGTTCTCTTAATCGATCATTAAGACAACGGCCCGTCTGTCCAATATACTCTTTACCACAAGAAAGCGGGATACGATAAACAACGCATATGATACAGGGAACATAAACAGTTCGATGCTTCTTACTACAACCTCTGGGTTTTCCGTCACGGTCATGAAGGCCACACAGGCTGACCAACTTCTTGGGAGCCGAAAAGACAACCCTAACTTCAGAGCGCATAGCTAATTTTTTTAGGTTGTGCGATATCTTGTGATAGTATGGTATGACGACTAGGTGCTTCGGTTTCTCGGAATCACGACTCGCTGTACATCCTGGGTTGCGAAGCGTACGAAGCAAGCCTTCTGCAACTGAAGTTTAGACGTGCAAGGATAACCTGCTTTCAACAAACGGTCTGACTGATTATGAAAACTATTGGCGATTTCGTGCTCACAAGATTTGCTTAAAGCATGACGAAAACAATGACTGATGATGCCTCTTTTCACTAGTTTGGAGTGAGCTGATTGGTAAGGAAGGACCGGTTTGTTCATACGTGGTTGGTAAGCCCAACATATGCGGTTAGGATGAAAGGTGAAGAGGACATCGAGGAATTATATGGCATTGCTTTCAGGCAATTCGTGTGTGAGAGTGAAGGGTTTCAAACACTCAGAAAAATGTGAAAGTATTTTTGCCAAACCTGCCTCATCGGCTACCGTGTCGTTAAATAATAAAACAAGATAGTCATTGACATACCGGAACACTTTTTTTATCTTCAAATTATCAAGACGTAGGTAAATGAATCTATCAATTCTACTTAAAAATATGTCGCTTAAAATGGGCGCAATGCAGGACCCGATACAGATTCCGTCCTTTTGAATAAAAGGCTTGTCATCCCATGAAATGTAGGTCGTCTTGAGGTAAAATTATAAAAGTTCTAAAAACCGACTGACAGGAACACCACGCTCAGTTTGAAATCTAACAGAGCCAAACAAATCCATGCACTCTTACCGCAGGAAGCAACTGATCATGGGGAATACAATAATACAAATCAGTCACGTCGACTGAAAAACCATAAACATGCTCAACGACACAAGTTCTCACATAATCTATGACTTGATCAGAACTTTTTACTATGAAAGGATCATCAACGTTAAGCCGGTTCAACTGTTCTTGCAAAAAGGTAGCAATCGATTTTTGCCATGTATCACATTCTGAAACAATTACCCTAAAAGGCATATTACTCTTGTGAGTCTTTGCATTAAAAAACACTTTTAAAAAGTCATGCTTACTATTTGTGATGCCACTGACAACTCGAGAAAGGTTAAGGTCTTTGCATAGCTTTTTTGCTACCGATTTAACTTTTTCAATGCGGACGTCCTCGCGAGAGGAGAAAACAGAGCTTACGGCAGTGTGAGCCTTAGAAGCAAACAGTCCAAGAGTTAGGATGGCGAAGCCTCCTTTTTTATCAGCGGGAAGGACGGTAAGAGAGTGCTTCTTAAGAAAAGCCTCAACTCTCCTGAGAGGAATTTGGGATCCAGCTGGTCTGTAGCGCGAAACAGTGTCAACGCCTTCTGAGAAGGAGTGAGGTTGCTCTTGTTCGGGCACATGGCGTGAAACTTGTCGCACCATGGCTAGAAGTTCCGGTGGAGACGTCTTAGGTTCCACCGCAAACTTGGGCCCGATGCTTAAAGTCCGGAGGATGTCGGGAGGCACGGTGATCTGTTCAGGCACGTGAACTGTCGGCTTTTGATCGGTTACTTTTTTGGCGACGCCTGTGCGTAGCACCGGCAATTGTCGAGCCCAGAGGAATTCCGTGCTTTGGTTGGCGAGGCGCTGAAATTGTCGAAGCTGCTGCATGGCCACAGTATCTTCGAGACGATCAAAAAGAAGGGCGGACAAGTATTGTTTATGTAGACAATATTTGCACTACATAAACAAATGCAATATTGCGTTTGTTTATGTAGACAATGTTTTTGCACGTCCAAACTTCAGTTGCAGAAGGCTTGCTTCGTACGCTTCGCAACCCAGGATGTACAGCGAGTCGTGATTCTGAGAAACCGAAGCACCTAGTCGTCATACCATACTATCACAAGATATAGCACAACCTAAAGAAATTAGCTACGCGCTCTGAAGTTAGGGTTGTCTTTTCGGCTCCCAAGAAGTTGGTCAGCCTGTGTGGCCTTCATGACCGTGACGGAAAACCCAAAGGTTGTAGTAAGAAGCATCGAACTGTTTATGTTCCCTGTATCATATGCGTTGTTTATCGTATCCCGCTTTCTTGTGGTAAAGAGTATACTGGACAGACGGGCCGTTGTCTTAATGATCGATTAAGAGAACATTGTAATAATGTGAAAAACGGCCAGGGAAGTTGGTTGGCCATACATTGTAAATCCTGCGGCTGCGCGCCGATATTCAATGCATGCACAGTTATCAAGAGAATGTTTGACAAGCTTACTAGAGAGATTATTGAGGCTGAGGCTATCGCTTCACTGGGGTCTAAGTGCGTCAGCACTCCCTCTCTTACGCTCAGTGATAAAGAATTGTATTTTCTAAGAAATTAATTTTTTGTGCGCATCATTCATGCCATGTGATGTTATTTTTCTTGGTGATATAGGCGAGTGTGCGGTGGTAATAAACATTATGTTGGAAGTTAGCGCCTGTGCCGTGTGTCCTCGTCTTGTGTCCCCGTTTCTTTGCGCTATTTTCTGTCGTCACAATGCACCAACAAGCCCAAATTTCGACAGTGTTAAAACTGTGTAAGTCATTCCTTTTAGATCTGTCTGGTTTGTAATAAATTTCACTTTTGACAAAAAGTTATAAAAGCATAAGCCAGCAATTCTAAAGCTGGACAGAAAGGAAATTTCTTTCAAATGCTAGGTATTTAATTGGTGAAAAAACATTGAATATAGCTTTCTGAAAAAGTAAGATTTGCAAAAAACTAAAGGGTTAGTACTGTTTAGTTAGTACTGCAGATGACTTCAAGTACCCATGGTCACATATTCCTTATAATGTGTACTGCACACATATGTGCATCGTCACTGCACAACAAAAATCATTGCAGTTGATGAATCACGGAACCAAGTTTTTTTTTTGCATTATTGTAGCCACATAAACTGCTTAGTTCATCTTAGGTTCCAAAAGATACACCTTGCACCCGGACATAAATTGTTGCAAGAGATGCTTGTACTGCAAATGAAACAAGTCGTGCAAGGAATACGTACAAGGGATAATTAACGGCGTGATGTTGTGAAACCAACGCGGCTATCACAACTGACATCATAAATATAACACCTGAGTGTATTTTATGACTTAATTTTTATGGTTCATTTTCCCAGTGGGTGTAGAAAAATTGTGAGTGTGTCGTTTAAACAGATTTTGTTGTATACAGTATAGCGTTGATATTCCACGCTTGCTCATTTCTTTCTTATATGATCGTGTTGGTGCCATGAAAAATTGATTGGCGCAGGCCACGCCAGAATGTTTGAGAAACTCCTAGATTGTTTTAGACTATTTGCGTGTATGACACGTACTAGGGGTTACTAACACAGTTTTTATTACTGTGTCAGTAACCTCTAGTAGCTCTGTTAGCCTCCGGGATAACGCTCGTTCCTATGATGGTTAGATTATTGGTAGCCGTGAACTACTGCGAGTGTGCGTGTGATCGAGCGAACTTCGTTTTCTGGGCACAAGTCAACTCGATTTGAAAGTTTCTTCTATAAACAGCTGATGACCGAACGGCATGCCGTCATAAATGCACATGACAATAGATACTGCACGACTTATATCGTCAGATGAGAAACGGTGCTGAATGCCATGACGAATCGAACTACATACTGGACGCAAAGCGTGTGAGCTGAAGTGCGCTGGCGAGCTAGTTTGTTTATCATATGCTTGTATGCACGATAGCTTGAGATATATCTCCGTCATGTCATCACGAATATGGTCTCTAGAGATAATGTTGACTCTGATCTACTCCTTTGAGTAAAAATTGCGCCGTTGTGACCAGAGTTGAAAACGCTGGAAAGGAAAACATGTGCATTATATAGCCCTGAATTGCCATATGTTATAATCTGTGCATTCACGCCTGTAAGAGGGCATGGAGATATGAATTTGATGTACAAGAGGTGTTAATTCTTATTAGTCTGCTTGCCATGAGTGACCCAGTAGGTCAGATACATATATAGGTCTGTTACATATATAGCTAGATTTTTGACAGCCACACCTTCGATCAATGATCGTGCAGCAAGGATGTTTATCCTGTGTGGGTGTAAGAGCGCATTCTCTTCTGTCCCCATTCAATCGCGCTGTTCAAACTGAGTGGGAGCTTGCGCAAGAAGCTCTCACAAGTTGTATACGTTAGGGGGTACATCTCTCGGTATGCTCACAACAAGCATGCTTTACCGCAAAGCAAATATGCCTCACCGTGTGACATTTTTGTTTTGCAGTGAGGCCAACTAACTGCTACGTTGGTTTAGGGTGCATATACGATCGGCCCTTCCCCATGTGTATAAATGTCTGTGTTTAAAGACAATGGTTGTATTCTGTGGTTGTGACAATAAATGTAGCTCTAGCCCCGTTTTTCATCGCGATAAGAGAAGTTTATTTTGAATTTGAATTAATACATGCGTTGCGTGCACCTTATACTACATCCAGCGCTTAAATAATGACTGCCGTTTTATCAATTTACATGTACACCTATAAGCGAGCAGGGCTTATTGGTCCACTAGACAGTGAGTAGGTAACGTCATCACAAACTAATTAGACTTTAACGGGTAACATGTGCAAGAAAAAAAAAGGGTGCGCATATATACAAAAATAAACAAAAAAAACTTGATACGTCTATGTGGAAATGATTGATTTGTGAGGTTTAACGTCCCAAAACCACCATATGATTATGAGAGACGCCGTAGTGGAGGGCTCCGGAAATTTTGACCACCTGGGGTTCTTTAACGTGCACCCAAATCTGAGCACACGGGCCTCGACATTTTCTATGTGGAAATAAAAGAATACTCTCAAAAATGAAACTGATACACACATATATGTTAAAATTATATATAGTTCATATATACCCAATAAATAAAATAATAAGTACATAACACCACTGCACTGGTGAACAAAAATTATGCGCAATGACGAATAATCATGTGAATCTGTGCCAGCACACGTGCAGTAAAAAATCATTCTGAAACATTGCGGCACGTGAATTTCTTGATAAATACGAGGGAAAATCATTTTCGCGCGAATGCTGCATGCAAATGATGTGTCACTTGATCAGATTACGTACTGATGAATTGTAATGCAAATATGAATGAGTGCATGCTAGCACTCAGTTATAAACAATTCTAAGGCGAATGTCTTTTATTTTCGATCTTGAAAATTAAGCATGTTGTGGAAGAGAACCTAAAGAATCGCGGGTTAGATTGCGACTGCGACTGATGCGAAATTCTAAATAAACTGCATGCATGAGCATTGATCGAAGGTGTGCCTGTCAAAAGTTAACTATATATGGCAAAATTGTTGTTGGGCCTCTGTGATGTGGCTATTCACAAGCATGCCAATAAGAATTATCACCTCGTGCGCATCAAAGTGATATTTTCATGCGCTTTTATATGGGTATAGTTGTACAGCACTTAGTCTGAATTGAAACAGGACAATTTAGGGCTAAGTAACGCCCATACTTTCATTTCATCTGTTTTCACCTCTGGTCAAATCAGTGTAATTTTGACTCCAGCTTGTAGATCAGAGTCAGCGTTATGTTTAGAGACCAAATTCGTGGTGATGTGACGTGGTTACCTCGAGCTATTGCGAATATGAGTATGATAAACAAACTAGCCCGACAACGCGTCCAGTCTCTGTACGATGTTTATTAAGTGGTGACAGTCCCCAGTCCATGCACCGAGTTGACTGATTGGGACCCCTTGTAATACGCGTTGTTATCGTGGAGACTCGCGTTTAGACTACTCGTGCCGTGGGCGCAAATAGTATAAAACAATTTAGTAGTTTTTTAAAGATTCCGGTACGACCATGGGGGTTGAAGGCCTAAAAATGAGCGTGGCCAGCTCGTGCAGCAAAAGCAATAATAGAAATTATACAATGAACTCGGTTGTTATAAACTACAGTTGTGGCTCTCACGTGGGCTCTACAGCAATTCATGATAATTATTATGCAATGAATTATCGCCCGTATGCCTTGAAGGTAGTTTTTCAGACTTTGTGTACGCATTAACGTAAACACCGTTAATTACATTGCACAACTTGTTTCTCTTGCAGAGTGAATCTACATCTCACGTAACATATTTCTAGGTTTAATGAGAAAACCCGCGGCGAGCCGTGTTTTTGCAGCTGCAACAAATATTTACAGAAAACTTTGTTGGCTGAAATGTTTGCAACAACTTTTGCTGTGAAGTGCAGATGCGCATTGCACAATATGTGAACCGAGATATGTGACGTACCATACTTTAACATTATCCGCAGTAAAAATCAAAAAGTGTCTATAGCCCTGCAGTTCCCGAGAATCCATTTCTCTCAGAAAGGTGTGTTTAAAGTTTCTCACCAATGCATATACCACTGGAAACCCTTGTCCTTTCTCTCCAACTTTAGAATTGCTGACATTCATTTACCTTTCTCGCAAGTGTAGTATACTAATTTTCTTTTTCAATGATGGAACCCATACATGTCAGATGTGGTGCCTCTACTCCTGTACTGTTAAATGAATTACTCCTTCAGATTTTGTGGAGCACTTGCTCAAACTGTGCATGGCAGCCCACACTCCAGGTTTACTACTGAATATGGATTTTTCAGGAGGGTATCAAACAGTGCTGTAGATGAAATTTAGAGAAGGCAAAAGACACATATGTCATGTCTGTCATTTTCACCAACCTTTCCTTTATGGCGCTAATAAATGTCTTCCCCATCAAGTAATGCACAACTTAATCCAGTCCAAAGTGAAGGCAGCCTACACACCATCTAGATTATTGTGCCCCGGAAAACAGAGCTGTAACTTGACATATAACATTTTGGTTCTATTTTGCATCATAAGATTGCCTGGCATAGCCACATGATGAAGAATGACTGGAGAAATCAGTCACAAAAAGAAATCATTGTATTGAGAATGGTGGAGGTTTAATATTGCTTCTCACCTTGGTCTCTGCTGCTTTTATACGCTTCCATGCTGACACAAACACATAACTGTGCTTTCTCGAGTTAGTAAGAACTCAATTGTAGTTCAGAAGTGGCAAAGGCTGGATGGAAGCAGAGGCTCAGCGAGGTGGCCACACCCTAAGAACCCCCTAAATAATTTGTCACTTAATCTCTACTCCCTTTTACACGTACCTCTGCCTTGATTGATAATTAATATGTGAGGTTTTACGTCCCAAAACCACCATATGATTATGAGAGACGCCGTAGTGGAGGGCTCCGGAAATTTCGACCACCTGGGGTTCTTAAACGTGCACCCAAATCTGAGCACACGGGCCTACAACATTCTCGCCTCCATCGGAAACGCAGCCACCGCAGCCGGGATTCGAACCCGGGACATGTGGGTCAGCAGTCGAATACTTTAGCCACTAGACCACCGCGGCGGGGCATACCTCTGCCTTGACGAAGAGTTTTTGGGTGTGTGTTTCGTACTACATGGCTGGAGCTGCACAGGGACTATGCATGCATTCCTGGCATCAACGAAGCCATAGAGGAAACCAGAGTATGAATATCACTTTATTTTAGGGCACTCAATACTTTCACATTCTATTATGAAGCTGACAAGCATGAAATGGAAGATAAAAACATTTTTAGTACATACTGTTAATGAAATACAAAAGTTATTTTTTCTACGAGTTCATTTAGCAAGAAGGCAAAAAAGTGAAGGTGAACCTGTAATTTGGAAGCATAGTAAACAAATAGTGGATTAAGCATGGAACGTATGTCTGGCCTATTAGAACCCACTCTGAAAGTGGCTTCCAGGCGCACATGTGCAATTCCAGATAATGCACACAGTATCTATAATGTTAAAGAGTGCATGCAGAAAATGAGGAACAGGGTAATGAGTCCGTTAATGTGAAATAAATTGGCAGATCCCACGTGCAGTGAGAATCGATGATATGCAAAGCACGAATGAGAAAGGTTGATATGTTGCTTAAACTGAGAAATACG
The DNA here is from genome assembly GCF_043290135.1 of Rhipicephalus microplus. Lineage (NCBI taxonomy): Eukaryota > Metazoa > Arthropoda > Arachnida > Ixodida > Ixodidae > Rhipicephalus > Rhipicephalus microplus. The sequence goes on from NC_134710.1 coordinate 506,044,062, forward strand.
TTACGAAGTGGACATAAATTATATTGAACATGACTTCCATGTTACGATTATTATGTTTGAACATCCCATTTATCTTCATCATCTATTCACGTCACGTGATACTAAGTTTGGTATATGTGGAGCTAGCGAAACGGCCGCGAGTGCGCTATGAGCATAGCATGAAGTGATGTTTTACATGACATGCATATCCTGATTATCATGTTTGGACATGTCACTTCCTTTCTTTGTCCATTCACGTCACATAATTGCTAAATTTATTATATGAGAAGCTAGCGAAACAGCCCCGGTTGCCTCATGAGCATAATAATAATGTCATGTTTATCATGTTTGCACCAGTCATTTACCTTCATCATCTATTGATGTCTCGTAACACCAAGTTTAGTGTCAATGTAGCTAGCAAAACGACCAAAGAGCACTATCAGCGTAGCATGTAGTCGTGTTTTATATAACATACATGTCATGATTTCCTCGTTAGGGTCTGTCGTTTATGTTTGCCACGCAGTCATGTCATACCATATGAGTTTCGAAATATGTCATGTGAACGAAACCACCGCAAGAGCAGCAATACCATGAAATGCAAATCATGACATTCATGACATACATGTAATGATTTTCATGTTATGACTAGTCACTTATGCTCGTCATGCAGTCATGTTACGCCATAGCAATTTCGGTATCGGTACCATCGAAATGACCAGGAGAGCTAAGAGTTTTACGTGGCTAGATAGATACGGTCAAAGTCGCCGAAATTGGCTAATAAATGCTTTGTATTTAATAAACTAAAAGAGAGAAGCGGCAAAGCATATGGGGATGAGTGGTGCACAAGTTATAGTCTTGTTCTTAGGTTTACAAGCTGTTAAGAAAGGGCAGGATTGCAGACAGCTAGACATGGTTGTGGTTCACCAAGCCCAATGCTATTCAGGTGCACTGGGAACTTTTCAAGGAGAGGACAACGACAAATTTATTTGAGAAAAGATGCATCAGCCTTTCAGTGAATGACAATGCACCTTCTGCAGCTATCTGCAGGTTTGTAAAGTACAATGAAATTAAAGCACATCCTTCACTTGTAGGTCAATTCATGTGGCAACACAGCTTTCAGAAGTTAATCATTATTAGACATTAATTTTATATATTAAGTATTCTCAAGAAAGACGTAGTGAGAAGTAGGAATGCGCTTAGTATGCAGCACTAAGACTTAGTGGGCATTCTTCTGTAGTACGCTGGCAGCCACATTAAGTTGTAAAACTGAAAACACAGGAGTGTATGTCTTTTTCCTTAGCACTGTGCTGTTGTTGTAGCAAGCTGCTGATGAAAAAATTGTCATGTGCCAGTTCTATGCCTGGTATCTAAAATGTGTAGGGGGGGGGAGGGGGGGAGCTGGGATCGCAAGCAACAGTGAATGCAGACAAGTGGACTATTATCACAAGATGCTTTAGTTGTTCTAAGATAGGAGTCTGCACATACAACTTGGCCTGCTCATACAACGCTGAAAAAAATAACTTCATTAAAGAAAATGAGACATCGAGTGTTTAGTTACATGATGCTCATAAGAAACATTTTTCACCATGCAGCGTTCAATCGACGAAGGAGAAATCGACTTCAATGGTCTATCTATCTAGCCGCTTACGTCTCGTCGCTCTCGTGATCACTCCCCTAGTTTTGGGTAAACCAAATTAGTATGGGATGGTAAAATGGTTTGATAAATGCGATTGCCCGTCAAGTCATGAATAATGTCGTAATGCCATCGCGTATGTTGTCAAACCCTTTCTTCTAGATGTTTGGCACACATCTGGCAGGTATGCGGTTTTCTGCCCCAGGTGATTGACAGTTGATCTACACAAGAGTGGCAAGAAATATTATTGGTAATTTTAACACAACAACGTCCAGAAAAAAGTCAGTGTTGACCCTATAAGTGCAATGAATAAATATCAGGGCCCCAGCAGGAATGAAAACCAAGCATTCTGCATGGCAATCAAGTATTCTACCGCAGAGCCACACCAGGTCCCGACACTGCTGTGTAAATAGACACTACTCAGGCACAATGTCGATTGCAGTTGCAATGCTAACTATAGAATTTTACAAAAACTACAGATGCACTCCTATGATGAAGCCGTCGTGACCAGTTCAAGTCAATTGTAGTTAAGCCCCATACACTTTGGTAGATTTATGTAGCATTGTTCGGGGCTACCATCCTTGAGAGCACACACACAACATAACAGCTTACCACGTCGAATGTTTCTCACACTCGTGTTGCTGTTGGCATAATTATGCAAATGTACACGACTGGTTATATAAAACATATGTCACTGTGAACATAGATCTGTGTGTATAACATTCGTGTGTTTTGCTAAATCCACCACAATACACCTTCCTTCAATGATATATGTAAGTCTGAAACGGTAAATTGTGTCATTGTGCAATATTTTCATACATTAAAAGAACTTGCCACTTTTTCAGTGCTTTTTTTTTTTGCTGTTATCCTTCATGAACGAAGTTTTTTTCCCCAGAAATTCGCTTACTTTCCAATTTCAGAAAAAACAAAACAGATGCCTATCTGTTTTTTTAATCTTCAAAAGGTTTTCATACTAGTTTGTTAATTGCTTACAAGGGTGCCATTTCACGGAGCAAAATGAGGCACGCGGGTGAAAACTGCATGTACGACATACTTAGGCGTGGAACACTTGTTTATGCGCAACTATTGATCGTGCAGCTGCAGGAGGCTTGAGTAGTGCCATACAGGCTATTTCAATTTGATTCGTGTTTTTTAACCATGAACGCTCGCTTCTGCATTCATGCACGGTCGTGTAAATTACATAGTGTAACACTTGCATGGCTTAACCGACAGAGAAAATGGGCCGCCTTGTTGACCAATAAAACGGCAGTAATGCCACTCATTGAATATTTGATACATTCGATGAGCAAGCAGCAAAACAGTCAAAAGAAAGTTGCCGAAGCATATGATCAAGCACATTGAGAAACATACTTTCACGCTCAGTAAAACTTGTACAACGAACGCTGGCACCTCACACGAATAAATAAAATCAAATAATAGCAATCACAAAAATAACGCTGAAGCACGCAGTGACAGTGCAAGTAATGTTTCTAGTGCAATTGACCATAGTGGAAGTTCAAGCGCTGCAAACACCATCCGCGTTCGTCAAGCACATGGGCAACGATAAGCACAATTGCAGTGCTCGCGCCCACCACAAGAATGCCACAATCAGCACACGTCTAGCACAACACAAATGTGTACAGCTCGCGATCGCTTACAGCTCATCTATAGTGCCTAGAATTAAGTATATTTCTAGACACTGTAGCTCATCCCACACACGCACTCGTGCACACACGCCACACGCCCAGGGAACCTGAGGTTGCCTGACCCACTGTTAACTAAAAAACACTGCACGCCACACGCAAAAAAAAATATATGGCCAGAGAACCAGATTCAACTCTGCGGAGAAGCTTAGGTTGCCTGACCCACCGTTCTCCAAAAGCCGTAGCTTTGTACGGATCCAAGCCAAGTTAGGTGAATATAGCGTTTGTGCTATTTTCACCGGGTCGTAGCAGTCACTGCAACGCACCGCCGAAGGAAAGAGAGGAGAGGCCCTGCTGTCACTCGTTGTGAAGCTGGAAGTCAGCCATATTGACTGGGCGAATTCTGCTCTCTTGTTTACATCCGAATGTAAAGCAGAAGGCACGACTCTCTCTCCGGCTCGGAAAGCATGTGAGCTGCGCAGCGCGCGTGTCGTGACGATTTGAAACTAATGGAACAGGGCTCAACACTCTGGGCCAGCGCGACACATTCGGCGAAATAATTTTGTCCCAGTATTAACAGCGAGTAACAGCTCACCGACAACGAAGTAAGTACAAGAGAACGCGCACTAGATGCACTGACAACGATGAGTGTTTTCACGTCATTAATTCAGCAACTGTACAGACAACACGATCGGTCGTGCGCCTTCTACGGTTGCATTCCGCCACGCGGCCGACGCGTCGTCTGGCCACTGTGTCTGTGTTCCGCGTGAAACTCACCGGCGTCAGAATTTTGCGACCGTGGTGACTTTGAGCACGGTGCAAGTGACACTTGAACGCGGTTGCTGTTACGTTGAGATTACATGTTTGGGGAGAGTATACGAAGCGGAAAGAGAAAAGGTGTTTTAATACACACATGCAAGTTGTTACTGTACACACACAACATGAAACTACGTATGTGCACATGGTCCTCATTGCGTCTTGCTGGGCTCAACAGCGTCGTCCGTTGTCACAAGCAGGAGCACTGCCCAACCGTCACTGACCTGCAAGGCGTTCGTCTCGTTCCGCTTCGTCATGCTGCCCAACGCAATTCCGCTGAACACTAATTGCTTCATCCGCATCATCCGCCGCACGACATATAGATAGTCACTCGTTCTACGCACTATTGAAACCCCATGATGGATAAAATGATTTGTAAACGTTGGTAAGAGTACAGTTACTCCCAGGAGAACACTGCGTAAACAATAACGTGGCGCAGAGCACGGATATTATCCGCCATGGCTAAGCACGAGACCTGGGGAGGCACACATGCCACTGCCAGCTGCGGTTGCTCACTGCTAGACCAGCTCCAATACGCAACACGTAACCATAGCAACGCCGCCATTGTGCCCAGTAAATATGGCTGCCATGATATAATTTCCTTCGCACTTTTCACGCCGCGTGCCGGCTGGGCATGCCCTTTCCTACCTTTCCTTCCTCCGTGCTGCTATGGTGGCTAGAAGGAGAGGTGTCAGCATCGGCGCGCTGGCGAGCGCGCGAAAATTCATCCGGGTGCGGCGGCGCTGCGGTAGTTTTTGAGTTGCCCCTCCTCGCACGTACCAGTCGTTTTTCGTTGCAAATATTTCACACTACCCTGCGGTAACAAAGTCTACCTGTCACAATTCTGGCGGCGTGCTGCAAAGCATGTATTGGCACTGAAAACTAGTGCTTTCAATTCACTTCGTAGTATATCAGCTACGAAGCTTAGAAGATAGAGAATCAAGTGACTTGCCGTGAGCTTGACACCAAAACAACGTCCGTGCGGTTTTCAAGTTTGATGCCACAGTGTTCTCCATGAAGTCCTAATGCACGTAAAGGTATGGGCAACCATTATTTTTATCACTCGCGCTATCAAGGTCTAATTTTACAAGCAAGATATTTATTTTCTCGAAAGTGAAAAAGAACATGAAAATAAACACAACATATGCATTAGGGTGACGAAAACTGCAAGTTATATGAAACTCAGCTAAAGCAAGTGAATAAGGCAACTAAAGAAAACAGTAAATATACGATGATACAATGGGCATACATACATGACATTGACATTTCATTGGCAAACATAGCTACAGTCACAAACCAGTTCACAAAAAAATTAATTTCTGCAATGCGAACACAGCCAGACAGTGATATCACAGTTGTTAATGGGGGATTTATAACAATGTGAACAAGACAATAGTAAATTCCCAAGAAACAACAGAGTGTGAGTAATGCGCAATAACATAAAATAGAACCTTGTTCGCTGAATTAATACTGTGACAGGTAAGTCAGACGTCTCAACTTCAAGAACTTTATTTTTTCTTTTTTTTTCTTTTACGCATTTTTTCCAGCAAGAGAAAATGCATTCTGGTCAGTCTAAAGAATCTAATTATCTGATTTGTCACTTCTAGTTCGCGGTGTTCACAGCCGACCATACTTCACCTCTTCACAGACAGGCAAGAGGTCTGTTATGCTAGCTGTCACTTTTCAACTTGTTGAAACTGAAGCAATAGGTGAGTGCATCTTCCATAGCTTTCACCAGGTCTGCTAACGACTTGGACGGGTGCAGAAAGCATGATTCTGCCGGAACCAAGCTGTAATTCTGAGTGAAGCAGCAACCTGCTACATTCGTTGCACTTCGTCTTTTTCACCATCTTCCAGGCCACATAGCCACTGACGTAATAAGTGATCCGGGAGTCACTTTTTCGTCCAATGATATCAAAGTAGTCAGGAAGGGCTTCACAAGCAACAATAATTTCATGAACCTTCGAGGCGCCTCACATCTCGCAGCTCATTCACCTTATTCTGCAATTTTATTGAATTATTGTGAATGCCCGGACATAGAAGGCTGCTCGGAACTCCATAAGGTATATTTCCACTGGGGGTGACTGTGCCAAACTGTAAAAACTGAGGCATGTCACAGAGATCAAAAATTGTGTCGGCGAAGGGTGATCATTCGAGCCTGACATTTGCTTCGGAATTTCAAAAAGATTTCAAGTGCGTCTTGGCAGAGGCGAGACGTCATCAAGGCCCAAGGTTTTTGTGACAGTGTCGGATAGAAAGGGTGTTTCGAACTCGTCAGAGTGATCGACAGACGCTCGATACCTCGTGATCAAGAAAAAAAGACCTGTTTATTGTTTCGTCGTAAAATATATACAGTCACAATGATCACATGACTCCCGTGATAACGGGATAAAGGAAACCAAAATAGCGCGTGTCTTGGCGCTTGTCTCTGGAGTAGGCGGCCACGGAATGCAGCAGGATGACGTCACATCTTCCCCGTTTTATAAGCATCGTAGTCCTGCCAAAAAAGGAAAGCATTTCAGAAATTAATCATCAATACCAAGTCTTTTCGGAGCTCGTATGACGCGCCCATATCGCGTCGTTCTTTGCTCAGGACTAGAAGTTTTGTTCGATGAACGAGGCTCTTGGATGTCAGACGACTTGGCAGCTACGATGTCTTTGTCAGTCGCGTCCGTTGGCTCACTGTTTCGTGGATGCTGCTCCATCCTTACGGGGCTTGTTTCTCCTCCGTGTGGGAGAAAGAAGAGATGACGCCTGTTTCTGCGTACGGTTTTTCCTTCAGTTTGGACTCAGTAGGATCTCGGTGTTTTAGAAGGACGAAGGACATGCCCTTGGCGCCTCTGTCTTTGAGCCATACTTGAGTGCCTGCGGATAGACAGGGAAGAGGTCTCGCAGCATGACGTTTGTCAAAATACATCTTTTGTTTTTGTCCGTATTTTTCGTCTTGCTCTTTGCAAGAAGCCTTTACTACTTCTGGCTTTAGCGCGGATGGCATGCAGGGTACTTTTTAGCGTAAACGGTGTTTCATTAGCAGCTGCACTGGACTATAGCCGGTTGGACCCGGCGTGTTTCTATAGTTCAGCAATGTGATGTAGGGGTCCTCTGCCTTTTTCGAAAGTCTTATAAGAGTCCCTACCATGCGCTCAGCTTTCCGGTTAGCATGAGGGTAACGAGGACTTGTTGTGACATGCCTAAAGCCGTTGTTTTTTGCAAAATCAGCAAACGTGAATGAGATGAAATGTGGTCCGTTGTCTGATATTACCGTTTGCGGTATCCCATGTCTGGCAAAGTAGCTTTTCAGGTGCTGGATGACCGCCTTCGACGACGTTCCTCAATCCAGCAGGGCCAGCTCAGGATACCTGGAGTGATAATCAACAACGACAAGATAGACAGCTCCTTTCATCTCAAATAAATCAATTCCGATTTTCTGCCACGGCAGCTCGGTTGTTTCCGATGGAATCATTGGTTCGGAAAATTAGGTACGCTCTATGGCGCATGCTTGGCAGTTGGCCACGGTTTGTGCAATGTCTTTGCTAATTCCTGGCCACCAGAGAGATTCTTTAGCGCTCGCGTGGCAGCCTGGAATTCTCTGGTGTCCCTCGTAAACCCTCCGAAGCATTTCTTCCCGCAGCGCTCGTGGAATCACCAGCCTTGAGTCCTTCAAAAGCAGCTGCTTGCATACCGTGATGTTACCACGATGCGCCCAGAATGGCTTGAGAAGTTGTGGTGTGTAGTGCTTAGCGGGCCAACCTTGCATACAAGCTTCGAGCAACGACGCACATTCGGGGTCGTTTGCTTGCTCTGAGCGTATGCGTTCGAGCATGTCGTCAGATAACGCATACTGAACGACTCCCTCCACGTGAGCCGAAACGTCTGCTTCAGACAACTCTCCGACCGAAAGCGCAGTGTTCATCACTCTCGCGCGAGAAAGTGTGTCCGCCGTAGCAATGCTTTTTCCCGGGAAGTGTGTTAGCGTGAACGAGTACCATATAAGACGCATTCTGAACCTTTGAATTCTTGGCGATAGAGAATCAAGAGGATCTCGACCCAGTAGTGGGAGGAGAGGCTTGTGATCCGTCTCAAATAGGAACGTGAGGCCTCTTAGGAATTCGTCGAAGTGTTCCGCAGCCCAAGTTAAAGCTAATGCTTCTTTTTCGATCTGTGAATACCTCTGCTCTGTTTTTGTGAGCGATCGGGAGGCATATGCAATAGGACGTCTCTCACCAGATGGCTGATCCTGAAGGAGTACTGCGCCAACCCCTAGTGAAGACGCGTCCGCCGATACAATTGTCGAGTACCGGAGGTTGTACCTCGCCAGCATCTGTCTGAGCTGAGAGTGGTCTTGATCTTCTCAAAAGCTGTCTCTTGTTGAGGTCCCCAAAACCAGTCGCTGTCCTTGTTGATGAGGCTGCGTAAAGGAGCAGACATAGAAGCTGCATAAGGTAAAAACCTTGCGAGATGGTTCATGATACCTAACAAGGATCTAACCTCAGCAACGTTTTGGGGTCTGGGCAATTGCTTGATTGCTCTAATTTTCTCGGGGTCTGGACGCACGCCGTTGGCATCGAAGATCATCCCGAGGAATGCGACCTGTTTAACTGAGAAACAACACTTTTCCCTGTTGAGAGTTACGCCTGCTTGTTGAAGTCGTTCGAGGACGTTACAAAGCCGCTTGTCGTGTTCCACTTGGTTCTTGCCGTACACCAGAATGTCATCAATGTAGTTCAGTACGCCGTCTAGGCCTTCTAGGACTTGCGAGAACTTTCTTTTAAAAATTTCAGGTGCGGATGTAATCCCGAACAGCAACCTGCGGTAGCAGTACCGCCCATACGGCGTAATGAACGTCGTGAGCTTTCGATATTCCTCGGAAAGCCTAATCTGGTAGAAACCAGAATGCGCGTCTAGTTTAGAGAAGACTTTGGCTTCCTGGAAGCTTCCCATAACTTGCTCAATTGTTGGCAGTTGATGATGCTCTCGTCTGACGAGCTGGTTCAATTGAGTTAAGTCAATGCAGATCCTTATTGCTCCAGACGGCTTCATTACAGGAACGATAGGCGCGCACCATTCTGTCGGTTCTTCGACCTTCTGTATCATTCCTTCTCGTTCTAGCCTGTCCAGTTCTTCTTTGACTTTTTCTTTCATGGGAATAAGAACCCGTCGCGGTGTAGACAGACTGTACGGGATCGCATGTGGCACAAGGTGTATGGTGTGTTCTCCCGATATGGTACCCGTGCCTTGGAATATCTTGGAATACTTGCTTCCGATATTGTCAGCAGTGTCTAATTCATCTAGGAAGCGAACAAGTCCCAGAGCTTTTATGGCTGGTAATCCCAACAAGGGCGTGCGCAAGTTCTGCACGACGTAAATGGTTTGTTGTGAACAGCTGACTTTCCAAGATATTTTAGCGTCAAACATTCCGATCGTACGGATGCTAGTATTGCTAGGTCCTTTAAGATCTGCTGCGTTTTCCCGAGAAGGCGGAAGAAAAGGATAATTTTCACCGACGACTGTCACTTCGGCTCCCGTACCTACTTTCATGGGGAGCGTCTGGTCGTTTATCTTTACCGTCACGAAATGCTCAGATTGTGTGTTCGCACACTGCTCGACCGTGCCTATAAACTTGCCATCAGCTTCGGCGATGCTATTGAGATTTGTGTCTCGTTGCTTCTTTTTTCGGCATGCCTTTTCATAGTGACCCAACTTGCGGCAAAATCTGCACGTTTCTTTTTGCGCTGGACACTTGTTTCGCGGGTGAAATGGTCCGGCACAATAACTGCAGTTATTTTGATGTTAAGCGGGCTTCTGACAGCGAGTAAACGTGCTCTTTGCAGCGGCTTTCTTGGGCTTTATTGCAGCGACGCAAGCGTCTCGGACCGTGCCCTCATGCTCTTTAGTTCTGCGTGCTGTTGCTTTACGGTTTCGCTCGTACGCGCTCTTGCCGAAGCAGTGGCCATCGTTAGCTTGGGGTCCATCTGCAGTTCTTCCGACAGAACCTGGTCTCGTAGTCCTACTACGAAGCGGTCTCTTATTAGGCGTTCCTTCATGCTTGCGAACTCGCATCTGTCAGCTAACTTGCTAAGCTCAGCTGCGAACTGGTCTACTGTTTCTCCCAGTTGTTGGCGGCGTAGATTAGAGCAAGCGTCCGTTGACTATGTAGACTATGTTCTTGGTGTGGACAAAGTAGTCGTTAAATTTACACTTTACGAGCTTGAAGTCCTCCATTTCTTCGTCTTTTACGTTTAGCGACCGAAGAATCTTCCTCGACTTTCTGCCCATAGTATAGAGAAGAGTTGTTGTTGTTGTTGTTTCCCTGTGCAAATGGCTCGTACCCAAAGAAGGGGATTGGCCGATTATAAGGCAAATTTGCCCTAAACTTTCAGCATTGCGTCATTCCTACAATTTTTTTGTAACTTAATTTTGATTTGAAATACCGATATCAAGTTTGCAGAAAAAAAAAGAAGAAAAATAGTGAGACAGCAATTAAGCAAGAAAATCGTTTAGTCGCAGTGATGTATTCTTGAACGGCGAATAAAACATCCCTGTGGCTGAAACCCAGTGTAGAGGCTCCAAATGAAAGAAGAGAAGAGTCCTTACTTGAACTTCGTCTTTTATTTCGTGTAGCCCAGACACGAAACTGTAGTCGTCAAATTCGTCCATCCAGGCGGGCCAGTCCGCTGCGTTTTGGAAGTCGAAGGGCCTAGGAGGCTTGATTCCCGCCATCCTGAAGCGTTGTCGCCGATACGGCTTGTTCTCGTAGACACAGCTGCCAGTCGCTCGCTTGTTGACGGGGCCGTTGAAGCGCTAGTTGGCTACATCGAAACCACTTCTGACACCATGTTAAGCTCATCAGAGTGATTGACAGACGCTCGTCACCTCGTCACCAAGAAAAAAAGCCCTCTAATGTTTCGTAGTGAAATATATACAGCCAGAATGATCACATGACTCCCGTGATAACCGGATAAAGGAAACCAAGATAGCGCGTGTCTTGGCGCTTGCCTCTAAAGCAGGCGGCCACGGAATGCAGCAGGATGACGTCACAGGGTGCTGGTTATAATAACGCGTAATCCTTCGGCAGTTGATCCACTCATGAACTCACCCTCCTTAGGTACAGCTTTTTTCCAAGTTGCTAAAAACCCATTAACAGCATGCTTGTAGCTATGGATGATGAATCTGTCGTCGAAATAAGCTTCGCACACAACGCAGATCTTTTCCAGTGGTTTGTCAGCGCGAGAAATCATACACTCCGAGGCCTTGCTCTGTTCATTGTCGGCGGGAGCAGAGTAGAGAAACGCTTTCTTCTCTTATTTGCAGGCCGAAGCATATCCCGCATTGCATCCAGGTGCAAAGCAGTGTCTTTGCTGTTTACTCATCACTGTTGCATGGTCACATTGGCACGTATTGATCCCGAACAATTTCAGGCCAGGTTCCTTTTGGCGTTGCATAAATGGTTGCCAGACTGGGAGGGTCAGTGTTACCAGATTTCCGCTAAATTTGACTGCAAAACTTTTTTCTGTAGTTGTGGCTTTTTTGTGAGAATTTGGTGCCATCCGCGGTGCATTTCGTGAACGAGCGACGCTGGCCGTTTGAATTAACGGAACGAATTGCGCCTAGCAGTAGTCGAGTGTGATTGATTGATTTGATTGATTTGTGGGGTTTAACGTCCCAAAACCACCATTTGATTTTGAGAGACGCTGTAGTGGGGGGCTCCGGAAATTTTGACCACCTGGGGTTCTTTAACGTGCACCCAAATCTGAGTACACGGGCCTACAACATTTCCGCCTCCATCGGAAATGCAGCCGCCACAGCCAGGATTTGATCCCGCGACCTGCGGGTCAGCAGCCGAGTACCTTAGCCACTAGACCACCGTGGCGGGGCAGTCGAGCGTGGCGCTGCCGTGCAATTAAGAGGCCTTTTAATTAATGGCCTCTTAAGCAGAAGTCGAGCGCGGTGCTGCTGCGCAATTAAGTGGCCAATTTATATAATGGAATAACTCTATTCAGTTTTCCCTATCATCCCTAATACTGAGACGCGATATATTCATTGCACAGCTGCGCACACAGCAAGGGAACGCGCCCCGACTTCTGCTAGGCGCGGTTCATTCCGTTAATTAAAACGGCCTCTTAATTGCGCAGCAGCACCGCACTCGACTTCTGCTAGGCGTGGTTTATTCCGTTAATTAAATTGGCCTTCTAATTGCACGGCAGCGCCGCGCTCGACTTCTGTAACGCGCGGTTTATTCCATAAATAAAACGAATTCTGTAACGAGCGTTTCATTCCAATAATTAAAACGAATTCGACTTCTGCTAGGCGCGGTTCATTTTGTTAATTAAAACGGCCAGTGTCGCTCATGCAATCGCGAAATGCACCACGGATGGCACCAAACTCTTACAAAGAAGCCACAACTACAAGAGAAAATTTTTCAGCCAAATTAAGCGGCCGTCTGGCAACAACCACCCCAAAGTCTGGCAACTGACTTATGCAACGCCAAAAGGAACCTTGCCCAAGTCCAAATAGGCAAAGCGCAGACGTTTGCTTGCTTGCTTGCTGGCTTGCTTGTTCCTTTCTTTTGTGGCTCTCACCCACTAAGGGGGATTGGCCAAGAAGCCGGTGGTTACTGCAAGTCAAAACCTTTAGATTTTGTAGACTAGGGGAATACGATTACTGTGTTTTGACTGTGAAATTAATTTGGCGCAATGTAAAAAAGGAAAAAAAGGGGGGGAGAGAAATAATAGAATTTGTTGAATATCTGAGGTGGAATCGTTATATGAAATTCTCCTGAGAGTTGAATCATTGCAGTGTATCAGCTAAATAATAAGTGGTAGTGTGGCTAGTAAAATTCGAGAGCTGATCGCTGACTCAACAAGAGAATCTTCTTGTGTTATATATGAATTCGCAGAGAGCCCCGCAGATGTTCCTGTCGCTGTGTCCCAATGAAGTGGCCCCAAAAGACAAAATATTGGGAGTATTCAGTGATATTCCTAGATTTTGAATAAAATTTCGAAGCAGTTTTTTCTTTTTTTGAATCGGTGACATGTGATAAGAAAATGGTCGATATGCTCAGGTTCATTACAGCTTGAGCACAGAGGGGATGGCACCAGACCAGACCTGTTTAAGTAGAAATTAAGAGGTGGTACACGGCAACGTAATTTTGTTATCAAGACTTCCAATTTACGCGTGGGACACCATTTATCATTCCATTTGAAGTGCAGGTTGCGACTTGCGAGCACACGAGCAAGCGACTAAAAGTGCCGGCTGGCGGCTGGCAAGCGCTCTCGACTGATCATGGTGGCGACTTGCGCGCCGCTCCGCGGCGAGATGAACTACCAACATGCCTCCGTTACCTGAACTACCAGCACGCGGCTGGGACAAGGAGGATACAGACAACTTGCATCCTCCTTGGGCTGGGACGATGCTGACACCTCTCCTTCTAGCCACCATAGTGCTGCTACGCTATTTTCACCCAATATTGGCTTGGATCTAGGCGGATTTGTGGAACATTGGGGCTTTTCGTCAAAGTTTACAACGGCGGTTCAGGCAACCTATGGAAGCATTTCTTTTGATGAAGGCACATCGGGCGTATTTTTCGTGTTTATGGTCGGCTCGGTGTTCATGTCGTTGGCGCACACTGAGATTTTGTTTGACGTTGCAATGTGCTTTGTGAACGTGAATAGTTCGATTGTGTTCGCATTTGGAACCGCTGAATTTCGCGGACCGGCTTAAACGGCAGAACTCATAGAATGCCTGCTGAACATGACCCACACTGTTCACAGGAAAACTACGGCATATCACCCTCAAAGCAACGGCCTGACAGAATGCCTTAACAGAACTCTAGCTGACATAATATCTATGTATGTGGATGTCGAACACGAAAAGTGGGACAAAATTTTACCATACGTCACACCGCCGTACAAGTGACTACCAAGATTACCCCGTTTCAACTAGTTTACGGTCGTGTAGTTACCACAACACTGGACGCTATGTTACCTATAGATCAAGATGACTACCCTTCTGATCTTGATGACTATATAGAGAGAGCGGAAGAGGCGCGCCAATCAGCAAGGTACCGGATACGTCACCGACAACGAATTAATGCCGACCGCTACAACCGAGGAAGACGTGAACCATGGTATGAAGTTGGTGACAAAGTGTGGATATGGACTCCAGTACTACGACGATGCCTGTCTGAAAAACTAATTTGTCATTATTTTGGTCCTTACGAGGTTGTACAGCGACCCAGTGACCTCGTTTATGAAGTCAAGCTTACATGACACGGGCATTCCAATCGACGCAACCCCACCGAGCATGTACACATTGTGAGCATGAAACCGCACTACGACCGATACGAAGACTAGCAACCCCACTTGCTTGCTGTACAACCATTTCACTCTTACAAACCTTCCGGGACGGAAACGCTGCATACATTTTCATCGAAAGCATCGGGGCGATGCCTCTTGAGAGGGGGGATAATGCCACAGGAAATTACTTTTGCTCCGCGCAACGCGAACGTCGGGAACCAAGAGAAACGCTAACGGCACGACTACGAGTGATGAAGCCAGCTGCCATGCATGAGCCGGCCCTGCGAGCGCACGGTACTCAGTCAGATTGTGTTCGTGTTTAGAACCGCTGAATTTTGTGGTTCGCCTGAGCTTGTGTGAAGGCCAAGACAAATGGTAGTGTATAGGTGTAGTGTAACGTGGACATGATGGGTAGGACTCGTCAACCTGTTTCAGTACTCTTTGACATCCTTTATATTTATTTCTGTTGTGTGCACGGTGGTGACGTTGTTTTAGTCCGTACGTGTTGTCAGTTTTGCTGGGTGCGCTTGTAGGTTTGTGGTTTGCGCGGTTGTTCGGCAACCTGCTCAGATTCTTGCGCTTGTTCGTCGAATACTTCATTTTACATGCGTAGTAGCATCAAACTCGTATTAGCACAGCTGTTAAATGCGCGGTACTTTAACCACTACATCATTAAGAAAAGCTGCCGACCATTTCTGATTTCAAAGTACAGGCATCACATGATATAATTTCGATGGCTATACAGTCAAAGTTTCTTGATTGCGTTAGATGCAGAGATGAGTCAATCGCGATACATAAATTCACCTCCGATAGAAAGTGCCCATATGACACTCGAATGCTCAATCAAGCCTCGCTATTCGCTTCCATGGCTGCACGAGCGATGAAAAAATATTCGACTTTGAGCGTGCGGCTAGCATCCCAGGGTTTCTGCGCATGGAGCAACATAAGTGGCTGCGGACTAGTTGCTATTCCATACTTCAAACTGCTCAGCGGTAAACACAGCAGCACAAGTGAGATGGTGGTTAGCGCCGACATCCAACTAAAATTCATCTCAACCCCCAAATGTGTTGCCTACACCCCAGATCAAAACAACATGCTTATGCTGAAAACAAAAAAAATCAAAGTAAAGCATAAAATCACAGATACCACAAAAAACACTGAAATAGGCGACATTCAAAACGCCAATGAATCCATGTAAGCCAGTTCTTTGCAGTCGAAAGTATTGAAGGTTCTGGATGCCATCATGAGGATAAGTGGGAAGAGATTGTGGTTTCTCAGACAGGCACTGGCAATCGTTTTCCAATTATGAGAAGCCAAAGAAACGTTTCTACCCTAGTATTTTACTTTTTTGCAAATTTTCCTGTAACCAATCGCTTAGAAACTTTCCTGTTTTACCAATGCACTGAATAAGCAATCTCAGTTATGTGTTTCAACTAGTGTTGTTGAAAGCGCTTTGAACCATAGCCACTATGCACTGCAAAACTTTGTTGACTGTGCAGGAGGCATTGATTACAGCATATTTTGGTTCTGTGGACACAGTTATGTGGGTAAATCAGACAAGTGTCTAAGTATACGGTTGCAGGAACATTGTCAAAAGGTAAAAACCATATATACAAATGGTTCTTTGGCTTTTGATTGTTGAGAATGTGGTTCCCAGCCTCTGTTCAAGAAAACGGAAGCTATTGCAGCTCACCATTATGATAGCACCAGGATTATCATTGACGCTGCATGAACAGCTAAAGGAAGCTGGTGACATTAAACCTTCGACGTTCCTATCTGCTAAAGAACTGGCTTACATGTATTCATCATCATGTGCTATTTTACCTAAGTTTTTTTTTAGTTTGTTTCAGTGCACTTTTACCTAAGTTATTTTTTCTTACCATGAGAATGTTAATACTTAGGATGTGGGTTATATATTATATGTTCTATAAAATTTCTGTTGGTAGCCTGTGCTTGTCCTCGTGTCACTAGTGTTGCTTTATCTGCAGTTGTGCGGACTATTTTCAAATCTCTGCAAAGATGCATTGTATGCATATTAAAATCGACACAGTCAAACTCGCTCGCTGGATTCCGTGCCGACCGGTTGTGCCCTCGCGATCTCCAACGACAGCGCAGTCCTGGCGGACTGGGTTGGTCCTATGCCATCTCCTGCCGCCGACAAGATCTCTCGCAAGTGGTGCCCCGTCCTCGGCCTCCTGTGACCGTGTTTCCATCTTTCCTATCTCTCTTATGTCGTCGCTCACTCTCCTTGCGCATCTCTTTCTCTCTCTCTACCTTTACTCGTATCCTTTTAATCCCCCCTTACCCCCATCCCTCGTGAGCTACTGTTGAAGTGTCGCACTTTGATGCAGACAGTTACGGGGCTCACTTTTCTCTTCTTTTCTCATTAAGAATCACATAAGAAATCGACACAGCGAAAAAACGAGGATGCAGAAAGAACAAATACACATCACTGCACCATCTCCCAACTAACCTTATGAGAAAGCACACCATTAGATGGAAACCTAAAGTATCAAACTCCCCTGATCTGGTGGACCACAATCACAAAGTTTAGTCCTGAAAAAGCTAGCATGGTGCAGAAATTTGATGTGAAGGAGGGGGTGAAAAACATGAAGTGATGCAATTTAAAAGGCCTTCTTACCGCATATTATATATGGGACATTTCTTAGAGCGATTTGTCATTAAATATAGAGAGATGATGATACCGACATTCAGAATGACTAAGATATGAATGCTGATTACAAAATAAAAAACATTTACTTCGTTGGTATGTTCTGGCTGCATGGGGTGCTTGTGGAACAAAAGCTTGCGAGCAATTACATCAGTGCGATTTGCCTGAACACGTTATCAACAGCAAGAGGCAAGGAATAAGAGTGAGTGCTATTTAGCAAAATGACACAACTTTTTTCCTTGTAAAGTACAAAACAGCTGCTGAAGTTCTGAACATGCTCAGTTGATGCCTTGCGAAATTGAGCAGTGACAAAGGAATAAATTTCCGTATTAATTCTTCTGCAGAGACAATTCTCACGGTCGATCGCAGGGCCTCGTCAGTCAGCCTCAACTAGAAAACTTACTTTTTAATTAGGGTAAAAGTATTGGCTTAAGAGTGTTTTGTGCAGGCTTGGTCACACAAGAAAAGTCGGTGGGACACTTGTTTCAGGCCTATGATTTAACCTGCAACCAGTGCCGAGAGTTGTTCTCACGTGACAACAATGTCACAAAAACATTTGAGGCAAGTTTTCAATAGTGGTGCCAAGCCTCAAAGAAGTGATACTGAACAGCCCTCCTTGTTTTCGTGTTATTAGGTTTTCTTCCTTTTTTTCTTTTTATCCGTTATTCCTGTCTTCTTTCTTACAATTTATTTTTGTCTCTATTTTAGATACTATTCGATTTCTCTTTTTCACCTTTCTTCCTCATGTTTTGATTCTGTTCCTTCCTCACTCTTTCTATGCGGCAACTTATCTCTCCCCACCTTTTTCCGTATTCCTCCCTCTCACTTATCTTTCCAACCCGCTTGCCCTCTATACTATGAAAAGCTATAATAAATTTTGCTAGCGAGCCTGGATAGCCGAGTGGTTGTTCTCAGGTTGTCGGTACATAGATTTGAATGCCGTCTCGTTGAGATTTTTTTATGCCAACATTTCGTTCTCTTTGCACTCATTCTCTAGTCCATCAGTCTTAATGCATCCCATGCTGGACATATCGGCGCATGTGTTCTGGGAGTGAAGCACAGCAGGACAAAAATGAACAAGAGGCCAAAGAGAGCATGTACCCGTTCATGGTGATAGTTACTTCTGTTCTCTCATCGTAAACCAATGCTCTGCTTAAACAGCTCCACTGTTAATATATGAAAAAGGTTGTCACATGCCCAATCTTTTACTGTGTTCCAAATGATCTTCCAATTTGTTCTTAAGTGTGTGTGCACCCTCCGAATATCACAGCATTTTCAGCGAAAAAAAGGCATTTTGACCGTTTCGATCTATTTATCTATCTAGCTGCCTGCGACTGGGTGCTCGGGTGATCACCTTCTTTACTAGTACGTACCAAAACTGGCATATAAGAGCATGAGTCTAAGACAAACATGACTGACGCGTCATGGCTTGAATGACATGAAATACCTGTTGCATGAACCATGAAACCTTTTCCCATACACATCTGGTGCATACCCATGACCCATGAAATTTGGGTGTGTCCCGCAGGTTATAAACCCACAGTAAGGCTTTATTCTCAAGTATCGCTAAAACAGACATTGGGAATTGTACCATGATAACTTCAAAAAGCTCATGTAAAAAAAGCCTGCTGCCTGTTTCAGTGACAATGCGGGAGAGTGAAATATTTCTGGACCATGCAGAATAAAAATCACAACTAAAGCCAAAAGTGAACCCAGGCATTTTGTGAAGTAGCCAATTTTTCTACCCCAGAGCCACACTGCCTAAAGTTGCGTCCACCACGGTGGATCAGGGGCTAAGGTGCTCGCCTGCCGACCCGAAGTTCGGGAGTTTGATTCCGGCCACGGCAATTACATATCTACAACTTGTTACAATGCAACACGCGAGTACGCCTACGAAGAGTTGTTGTTATTCTTGACAAAGTGTTAGCCACAATGAGCTGGTTCAGACAAAACTCGGAAAGCACAAACCGCACGAACATCGTCTTCTTTCACACTGGCACATAGCTGGCACCGCTTTGCTCCGGTACATACTATTTGCTTTGCAAGAGGGTGCTTAATGTATGAAGTCAGTGCCTTACAACATCTCAATTCTGAAAGCTTGATTACCACGTGTATTCAACTTTAAAGGAAAGATGTGCCTTATCTTAATCGTGTTTCACATTGCTGCAGGGAACAGGAGAAGATGCGTTGTCATTTATACTATGGTATACACTGTATTCTATCGCAGATAGATTTATTGTCCTCTTGTTTATCAAGTGGTCTCCAATGCACCCAACAAACACTCGTACATTTAAAGCTTCACATGTTGGGTGCCTTGTCTGGAACTGCATTCTTGCTGTGGCAAAGGGGTAAGAAAGCATGTGTTCCTGGAAAACAACCATGAAGTGGCTTGTAACGAGCCTCTAATCAGTGTGTCTTATTTCATATGATTACCATGTTGCACAAATCACTGGCTCTTGCCTTCTTGCTGAATGAGTTTGCAGCAATGAAGAACTTTGTAATTTGTTCACAGTATGTGTAGGACCGCGGTAAGAATTGGTAGCGCGGCAATTTTTGTTTGCTTTTATTTGCTTTGCGGCGTAAGCTTGGGAGGGCATGTCAGCCGCGGGAAGCCAGCGTTGCTTGAGTGACAAGCGGTCGAAGCGCGACCGACCGGTTTTGCCGCGAGCGCAGTCACACGGCGCCAGCATATTACCCTGCTTCGTTCAACGCCAGAGACGGTCGAGCGTTTCGATTTACTACTAACTCAAGGAAAAGGGAACCAACCGGGGCAACAAAAGGGGTGAGATTATAAACGTCGTTGTGACGGCACCCTAATTGCCTCTCGGCACTAGGCCCGTTTACATTGACCCGACGAGAGCGCGTTGAGTCAAAATAAACAGGTTTTCTGGACTCGCCCTCCCCATGTATACGCGGACGCGTCGGGGCGGAGAGTCGTCGCGGCGAGTCCCGTCGACCCGAAGACAGGGGGTAGGTTCACCGGACTCGCCGCGCTCAGAAAGGGCATGTATAACCGGTCGCGCTGAGTTGAGGGCTCGTGACCTCTCCCGCCCGTCGCCGTCTCCGCTTCCCCTGTCCCCATCACTCCGACGTTGCTCTTTCTCTGTCGGCCGGTACGCGCGGAGGACATCGTTCTGTTATGCGGTAAATGCAGATCACTTTCACGTTTAAATCTTGCTTGGCACGTCCTACGAGAGCTTGTTGGGTATCGTTCTCACGACGGGTGATTTTGCTCTGCCCGTAGCAGGAAATCGGCTTGTGCGCCAGAAATCTCAAATACGTGCACATGAACGCTTTAATAAAGTTTCTGGTCACCTCGCCATCAGAATACATTTGCATAAATTCACAGAATTTCCTACTAATGCGCAGCATTCCAACTCCGCTTGCATTTATTTTGCGTTCTTCACAGCCAGGTTTGACTATGAAAAGGCAAATACTTTCGGGTATTTTATTCTTTGTAAGTTTTGTTTTGGGTTTTTTTGCAAGTAGTGTAAATTGACTTTACCACAAAAATTAAGTGCCTTTACCAATACATGTAATTTCCCCCTGAGGAAAAGCGTAGTCCAGGGTTGGTTTCGCTCTTTTTAATTCGTGTTTCATGAATCCCTGAATGGACTTAGGCATTTCGAACGTTTTTTCGGGTTTTGGAGGAGATGAGGGTCGTTCCACGCCAAATATCCCAGACAGTACGCTAGACCATATACAATTACACTCTAAAAAGTAATGGCTAGTCACTTTACTACACTATTCATTTTTGGAACCAATTTTCTAAAGAAAATTTTAATTTCTTAAATATGGTGGCAGTTGGGTTGCGACGAAACTTCGAAAAAGTGAAATAATATGCGCAGCACGGTAAAACGATTCCAGTCGGTAGGAAAAGAACCGAATTTCCTTGTTAAAACGCATTCACCACTAGTGTATGTTAATGTGCTTTGCGGGGAAGCAGTGCAGTGTTCTTGACCAAAGTCAGAAATTTTTACAGGTTTTCAACTTTTTTAGAGACAACGCAGCTGCATAGCTTGCTTGCATTGTTGACAATAAGTGGGGGAAAAACACGAGTCGCGAAGACAGTAGTTTGGAAGCGCTGGCACATGAACTTTGAAAAATTTGCAATATTGTTCATGCTCAGGCACTTATCGGTCTGTGTGGCGCTCCATATAAAAAATATACACTTTGGATCATTTCAAAGGGTGCAGAAACGATATTTATTTCTGTAAGTTTAATACGAATCTTTGTTTTACGCGAGAAAATATTATTTATATTCGGTACGGCGAATTCCTGGAGAGACCAGCCAGGGGTGAACAGGGGACGGTGCGTCAGGCTGCGGATACGCCTGCGGCGAGCGCTGTGCCGCAACAGAACCACTGCTGCCATCGCGTTGTGCAGTGTTAGCCAAGACACCAACACAACCATAAAGTACAGCTGGTGCAAACTGAGAAAAAATTCCAAGACAGCCATCGCGGTGGCGGAGCGACAACTGCGTAAACAACCGCAGCCCACAGCGGCGAGAGCGCAGGCTTGGAGGAGCGGAAACCGGTACCGGAAGACGGGCTTTGGGCTCGCCTCAACGCAAAGCGTCGCTGCGATCACCGCTCACTTCAACTCGTCCGTGCGAGTTCATATAAACTCGAGCGCGTCGAGGTAAGCTGAACCCGCCACTCAACTCAGCCCGCCCCCGTCGCGTCCATGTACACGGGGCTTAGGACACCGCACCACTCTTCGGTCTAAGGCCTGTTTAAATTGACCCGACGAGGACTCGTTGAGTCGAAATAAACAGGTTTTCTGGACTCGCCCTCCCCATGTATAAGCGGACGCGTCGGGGTGGAGAATCGTCGCGGCGAGTCCCGTCGACCTGCAGACAGGGGGTAGGTTCACCGAGCTCGCCGCGCTCAGAAAGGGCATGTATAACCGGTCGCGCTGAGTTGACGGCTCGTGACCTCTCCCGCCCGTCGCGGGCTCCGCTTCCCCTGTCCCCATCACTCCGACGTTGCTCTTTCTCTGTCGGCCGGTACGCGCGCGCTAGGCACGATGACATCCTCGCGGGCTCCACGCACCATGTTGACAGATGATGAAATAACGACGTTGCTAGCTTTAGTCAACGAGAAAAAACTGAGTGATTTGCTCGATAGCAAGCGGCAAAATATAAGGACATATTCATGGAACTGGAAAGATGTTTGAAGGAACAGGGTCTGACGTGGACGTGGGAGCAAATAAGGATCTGTTGGAAGAATTTGAAGAAACGCTTACGTAAGCCGATAGACATTTTACTCAAAAATGTATATTGCATTCCAATTGAAATTACAAGCCCTCAGTTTGAAAATTCGTCATGTAAGGATCTCACTGTCCAGTCCAAAAGCCACAGAAATCAGATTAGCCAAACAGGGTGAGCGTATGAGGCAAAAGGAACACGGTGCACTTAATTGTGGTGGAACTGTACACTTTGTTCCAACAATTGATGAGGGTCTTTAGTCATTTTCATTCAAAAACTGCTTATTGCTTTCAATTTAAAATTTTCAACGAGGTTCAGGGCGCCGCTTAATTCGTATTAGCGACAAGCCACAACAAGCGACAAGACACCAACACAACCATAAAGTACAGCTGGTGCAAACTGAGAAAAAATACCAAGACAGCCATCGCGGTGGCGGAGCGACAACTGAGTAAACAACCGCAGCCCACAGCGGCGAGAGGCGAGAGCGCAGGCTTGGAGGAGCGGAAACCGGTACCGGAAGACGGGCTTTCGGCTCGCCTCGACACAAAGCGTCGCTGCGATCACCGCTCACCCCAACTCGTCCGTGCGTGTTCATATAAGCCCCGTGTACATGGACGCGACGGGGGCGGGCTGAGTTGAGTGGCGGGTTCAGCTTACCTCGACGCACCCGAGTTTATATGAACTCGCACGGACGAGTTCAGGTGAGTTGTGATCGCAGCGACGCTTTGCGTAGAGGCGAGCCGAAAGCCCGTCTTCCGGTACCGGTTTCCGCTCCTCCAAGCCGGCGCTCTCGCCTCTCGCCGCTGTGGGCTGCGGTTGTTTACTCAGTTGTCGCTACGCCACCGCGATGGCTGTCTTGGTATTTTTTCTCAGTTTGCACCAGCTGTACTTTATGGTTGTGTTGGTGTCTTGGCTAACACTGCACAACGCGATGGCAGCAGTGGTTCTGTAAGCGCAGGAAAATTACCGGCGGTAAGCGCAGGAAAATGGAGCACGAATCAACAAGCCGGCTTTGGTGCATTTAGGAGGCTGCCGAGGAACCCTCGGTGCAGTGAAGTGCGCTTACGGTCCGCCGTTGACAGCCTTGGGGGTAGCTCAATATAAATAATATTTTCTCGCGTAAAACAAAGATTCGTATTAAACTCACAGAAATAAATATCGTTTCTGCACCCTTTGAAATGATCCAAAGTGTATATTTTTATATGGAGCGCCACACAGACCAATAAGTGCCTGAACATGAGCAATATTGCAAATTTTTCAAAGTTCATGTGCCAGTGCTTCCAAACTGCTGTCTTCGCGATTCGTGTTTTCCCCCACTTACCGTCAACAATACAAGCAAGCTATGCAGCTGCGTTGTCTCTGGAAAAGTTTAAAAGCTGTAAAAATTTCTGAGTTTGGTCAAGAACACTGCATTGCTTCCCCGCAAAGCATATTAACATACACTAGTGGTGAATGCGTTTTAACAAGGAAATGCGGTTCTTTTCCTACCGACTGGAATCGTTTTACCGTGCTGCGTATAATATTTCACTTTTTCGAAGTTTCGTCGCAACCTAACTGCCACCATATTTAAGAAATTGAAATTTTCTTTAGAAAATTGGTTTCAAAAATGAATAGTGTAGTAAAGTGACCAACCATTACTTTTTATAGTGTAATCGTAGATGGTCTAGCGTACTGTCTGGGATATTTGGCGTGGAACGACCCTCCTCTCCTCCAAAACCCGAACACTTAACCCGAAAAAAACGTTCGAAATGCCTAAGTCCA
Source organism: Rhipicephalus microplus (assembly GCF_043290135.1). Taxonomy (NCBI): domain Eukaryota; kingdom Metazoa; phylum Arthropoda; class Arachnida; order Ixodida; family Ixodidae; genus Rhipicephalus; species Rhipicephalus microplus. Next base: position 506,068,069 of record NC_134710.1, read on the forward strand.
TTCAGGGATTCATGAAACACGTATCAAAAAGAGCGAAACCAAACCTGGACTACGCTTTTCCTCTGGGGGAAATTACATGTATTGGTAAAGGCACTTATTTTTTGTGATAAAGTCAATTTACACCACTTGCAAAAAAACCCAAAACAAAACTTACAAAGAATGAAATACCCGAAAGTATTTGCCTTTTCATAGTCGAACCTGGCTGTGAAGAACGCAAAATAAATGCAAGCGGAGTTGGAATGCTGCGCACTAGTAGACGATTTTGTGAATTCACGCAAATGTATTCTGATGGCGAGGTGGCCAGAAACTTTATTAAAGCGTTCATGTGCACGTATTTGAGATTTCTGGCGCACAAGCCGATATCCTCCTACGGGCAGAGCAAAATAGCCGGTCGTGAGAACGATAACCAACAAGCTCTCGTAGGACGTGCCAAGCAAGGTTTAAACGTAAAAGTGATCTGCATTTACCGCATAACAGAACGATGTCCTCGTTTTGTCATGCTTGCTATCGAGCAAATCACTCAGTTTTTCTCGTTGACTAAGGCTAGCAACGTCATTATTTCATCATCTGTCCACATGGTCCGTGGAGCCCGCGAGGATGTCATCGTGCCTAGCGCGCGCGTACCGGCCGACAGAGAAAGAGCAACGTCGGAGTGATGGGGAAGCGGAGACCGCGACGGGCGGGAGAGGTCACGAGCCGTCAACTCAGCGTGACCGGTTATACATGCCCTTTCTGAGCGCGGCGAGTTCGGTGAACCTACCCCCTGTCTCCGGGTCGACGGGACTCGCCGCGACGACTCTCCGCCCCGACGCGTCCGCTTATACATGGGGAGGGCGAGTCCAGAAAACCTGTTTATTTCGACTCAACGCGCCCTCGTCGGGTCAATGTAAACGGGCCTATAAACTCGGGCGCGTCGAGGTAAGCTGAACCCGCCACTCAACTCAGCCCGCCCCCGTCGCGTCCATGTACACGGGCCTACTGGCAGTCGGCGCATCAACGGGTCTCTTCCGAGACCCCGCGCACCGCGGTGACTCCTCGCATCGGTTCGGCTTATGGCCCGGCCACGTACTGTTTGCGCGCCTGCAAAATCGGCGGCGTGCGTTGCGAAAACTGAAGTCGCCGACGACCTTTTCTGCGGGTCCGGCTTTGGTCCAGTAACTCTCGGAAGCGGGCTCGCGACACGGGAAATGGTGACGGCCGCCCATTCGACGCCTGGGTTGCCTATTATTGACTCGGGCATGTCTTCGACTGCGTCCCCGTTTATCCGGGCAAAGGAGCTCGTAAGCAGCAACATGCGTGGTCAGTGAGCGGTTCCTCTTAAGGCGCACAGAGGCAAGAAGATTATAGCCCCGTCGTCAAGAAATTGACGTGGTAGAGGGAAGTCGCCCTACGGCCGCAATACCGAGTATGGCAAGCTCTGTCTAGATAATTGTGCGCCGCGAAGCTGGCCCTGGCCTCTATGCTTTTTCTGGTTTTGTTTTATTTCCGTTTTGGTTGTTGTGTTGTTTGGGGAGAGTGCATGAGTCCCACGTGCCCGAAGGTGGCATCCTCGTGGCGGTTTTTTTTTTTATGTACCTAAGGTACTGTCCAATCAAAGGACAAGCAGGTGATTATTTGCCGAGAGTGTTGTAAGGGCGGGGCGCCAGGAAGAAATAAGAGGCCCCGGGGCTCCGCCAAGTGTTCTGAACCGAGCTTGCGGTGTTAGGCACCATTGGCTCCACCGAACCCCGTAGGGCCGCGCTACAGAAGTCAGTTCATTTCCAAGCTGTTTTTTTTTTCTTTTCTTTCTTTTTTGTAACATTGATGTCCATTGTTTTCTAAAATCTGTAAATACAAGTTTTTTTCAGCCATCTAGAACTTCTTCAGCGTTGCTTCTGCTTCATCGTCAAGTGACCAGCAGGCCAATAGCCGCTATTGGGATAGCGGCGTACGTTTCTTCTCCCACTTGGCTACACCACCGCGGGTGGTGCGCCTCGGGCGCCGAGTGGGGAGAAGTCGTTTCTTCTACATCGGGAAGAGAACCTGATTTTACTGTATGTATGAAAAAGTTGGATTCGTCAATCTCTTACCTGTCAGTATCAATTGGTAATCATTTTTCGTTCCTCGTTGTCATCAGCTATTTTTCCTGCAGATTGGCTAACTGCGCGTGTCGTTCCCATTCCGAAAAAGGGCGACGCAGCACAAGTAACCAATTATCGACCCATTTCATTAACGTCCACGTGCTGCAAATTAGTCGAACATACTGTTGCTAAAGAAATATCAAAGTTTCTAAATGATAACAATATACTTTCTCCTCACCAGCATGGTTTTTGCAAAGGGGGGTCGACTGTAACACAATTAACGACAATTATTCACTACTTTGCTAGTACACTTAACAAGTCGAGCCTAATCGACGTGATATTTCTGGACTTTAAGAAAGCGTTTGATCTTGTTCCTCACAGTAAATTTATTGAAAACTGCAGTCAATTAACCTTCCCGCATACATAGTTAACTGGGTAGCAGCTTATCTGTATAATCGCAAACAGTTTGTATCAATTGGTAATTACTCTTCTAATGAACTTTCAGTAACGTCTGGAGTACCCCAGGGTAGTGTTTTGAGACCTTTACTATTTCTAATATATATAAATGACATCGTTAACGAAATTTTTCCCCTATTCAAACTAGGCTATTCGCAGACGATTGTATAAAGTTTAATGAAGTTTGTTCTCCTAATGATCAATTAATGCTTAATTCTAATCTTCAAAACATCTTGTCGTGGTGCGGGCGATGGGGTATGGAATTGAACAAGAAAAAAACAGTGTAAATGTCTATAACAAAAAAAATAATATGATGTCGTTTGCTTATAACCTAGGATCTACACCGCTCACCAAAGTAAACCAAAAGAAGTATCTTGGAATCATGATAACTAGGGACCAAAGTTGGAATAACCACATTTCCAACATATCTAACTCCTCCTTCAAAAAACTGTGTATCCTCAGGCACAAACTAAAGCGCACTCCTCATTATACTAAAATGCTAGCCTACAATTCACTCATTCGCCCGAAACTAGAATATGCAAGCATCGTATGGGATCCCTACACAAAAACTAACATAAACGCTCTAGAGATGATTCAACGCAGAGCACTTAGGTTCATTTTTTCTAAATATAGAATAACTGACTCTCCCACTAGCCTAATGAAACAATATAATATCCAGACACTTCAGCTTCGAAGGATAATACACAGGCTAAAATTTCTCTACCAACTGAAAAACAACTCTTTCTCTCTGAACCCACACGCGTATGTGACACCACTTGCAGCACGTCGAACACGGCATCGTCACGAATTTTCTTTAACACCATATAAGACCAGAACTAACCTTTTCAAATATTGTTTCTTTCCGCGCACTATAAACGATTGGAATAATCTGCATTCATCACAACTAATAAGCGCAGATTCCATTGAACATATATCTACTTCATGTTTCGCCTTTGCCATGTTGGTTAATCTTCATTTCTTATTTTTAGTGTTCCTTTTTTTTTTGTATTTCAATTCTTTTTTTGTATTTCAAGTGTCTTGCGGGGGTATAGGCAAATGTTTATGCGCATGCAATGTGTTCTTACTTCTGTTATTTCTTTCTGACGTTGTTTTCAATAATTATGTTTTTCGTATTTCTTCAGTGTACATCTTACTTAGTTGTAACTTTCTCCTTTCATTTTTTTGTTATTGCTGTTCATGCATATATATATATATATATATATATATATATATATATATATATATATATATATATATATATATATATTCATGTTTTCGCCCTCCTGCTTGGACCCAAATAGGGTCTGCAGTATTGTATAAATAAATAAATATAATAAAATAAAGAAGAATGTGACATTTTGTATGCCTCAAAATACACTGATGTTCTTGATTCTGTCTCCTGTGGGGTTTTGTCGATGCCAAACATGTCTGCACAGTCCATGTACAGTTTTATTTATGTTTCATGCAATGCAGCAAATAAAAACAAACTTTCTGCTGTATGGTAAATGTTCGATGAAGCAATCTCTGTGCGAATTACAACATAGGTGACAAGTTGCTAGAGGTGCTTTTTCCACGTTATACAGAATTACGTGGTTGCATCAACAAAGAAACGGATAAAAATCGGTTCCAAGGTAACACACAATACTGCATTTATGCCCTGCTGAGTATACTTATTTTGTTTTGGTATAACTAATTTCTTCAGTCATTTTTTGTTTTCTGTCTATGCTGAGCATCTTCTGATACACACTGGGGCAAAAACATCCTGCATCTTCAGCTTCAATCAATTTTTTTACAGCACTGCGTGCTCTACAAAAATTACGTACAGTAGCCTATATCAAGATGGTACTGTGCTCCATTTCCTAAGACTGAATTCTGCCATGCAGTTTCTTTATGAAAAAGAAATTACATGTGTAGATTACCTGATGGCCAGGTGGTAGTGACTACCGTGAACAGTAGGCCATCAGGCCCACGAAGAACACGAGAACATGTTGAGCCCTTAGCCCAGAACGAACTGTGTTTTATTATTCCCAAAACAGCCACCCCTCCGCTGTGCCAGGCTTGCACAGCTCAACACAACTATCAGCGCCGCGTGGGGGCGCTGCATTTGAACCAACATTGTAACACTCCTCCCCTCTTAGGAGGAAGACTAAGGGGAGTACCTATTCACCGGTTTCCTAGTTCTTGTGCCACGTCGCAACTTCGGCGTGCTAGGCGTAGGCACGACAGAGTCACTGCTCACATGCACACCACTGTTGAGCGCAGTCCCGTCACTCTCCGTGGCACAGCTACTCCCAGAGAAGCTAGTTCCAGGTAGATGTTCCTGATGAGGCACTTCTGGAACAGCTGGCGCATGATGAAGCGGCGACTCCAACTGTGGTGGAGCTGCAGCGATAGCAGTTTCAGGAGAGGCCAATGTTTCTGTCTGCACAAGGCGCAAGTGGTCGCTGTGTCGGTTTCCCAAGGTGCCATCTTCAAAACGGACACTGGCTGGTGCTGGAGTGACGTCCACGACACTGGCAGGCACCCAGGGTGTGCCCCTGCTAAAGTTTCGCGCGTACACATCACCTGGCTGCAGTGATGGAGCCCGCCGGGACCCTCTGTCAGCATACAACTTCTGCTTGAGTTGTTTTAGGAATACAGATGCCTGCAGGCTTGGCCTGAAGACATCGAACGGAGTCTTGAACATTCTTCCTGTCAAGAGTTCACACGGTGGCCGACCTGTCACTTCATGTGGTGTGGTCCTATAGTGGAACAGAAACCTGGAGATCTGCGTTTGGAAGTTCCCAGAACCAGAGTTCTTGAGTTTGTTCTTCACAGTTTGTACAACTCTTTCAGCTGCATCATTTGAGGCAGGGTGATACGGCGGTACCAGCATGCGGCGTATTCCATTTTGGGTTAAGTACTCAAGGTCTCAAGGTACTGGGCACTGGTGAAGGCAGGATTGTTGTCTGAAACTGACATCAGGCAGGCCATGCTGAGCGAATGCAATTCTTAATGCAGAAATGGTAGCTTCTGCAGATGTGGAAGACACAGGAAAGACTTCTATCCCCTTTGAGAACGCATCCACAATAACCAAGAATGTGTGACCTAGAAATGATCCCCCAAAATCAATGTGAAGCCTTGACCAGGGTCGCTGTGTAAAAGGCCACGGCGTCTGCTGAACCGGCTGTGCAGCTCGATGTCGAGTCTGGCACGTAGCGCAGCTCTTCACGCTGTTGGCAATATCATTTTCAATGCCTGGCCACCAAACATGGCTCCTGGCAATCATCTTGCTCTTCTCGATACCCGGGTGGCTGGCATGAAGAACACCAAAAACTCGGGCCTGCAATGACTTTGGGATCACTACTCTTGATCCCCAGAGTAGGATACTTTCATGGAGACTGAGTTCTGAGCTTCTGGTATTGAAAGGGTTCCACTCTGGTCCTACTGGGAGGCTTTCTCCTTTCAGAATGGCAAGAACAACATGGCCCAGAAGTGGGTCATTTCGTGTGGCTTGGGCCACAACACCTGGTGAAAGGAGTCTCGGATATGCCTCCTCTAGCAAGAAGATTTCAACAGGTCGTGGTAATGCAGTAGTGTCAGTTGGCAGAGGCAGTCTACTAAGAGCATCAGCGTGGCGGAGCTTTTTGCCAGGCTTGTATACAAGTTCGTACTTGTAAGCAGACAGCTTCAGAGCCCACCTGACTACTCGAGGCGAATCTTGCACGGGAACAGGCTTGTTGGCACCCAGCAGCCCAAGAAGTGGCTTGTGGTCAGTGTGTGCTTCGAATGATATGCCCCACAAGTACTGGTGGAACCGATCCACACCAAACACTAAAGCAAGTGCCTCCTTGTCGAGTTGACTGTAGTTTTGTTCTGCCTTTGACAAGCTCCTCGAGGCAAAAGCAATGGGATGTTCCCCGCCATCAGCATCTTTGTGCGCCAGAACGGCACCTATACCATAAGGCGATGCGTCACAGCTGAGGCAAACAGGCCTGGTAGGGTTGAAATGCACAAGAACTAGAGCTGATGTCACCAAGTGCTTGCAGGCAATGAATGCATCTTGTTGTTCATGTCTCCACTCCCACTTCTTCCCTTCACAAAGAAGTAAGTGCAGTGGATGAAGGAGTGACGAAAGATTGGGTAAGCAGCGCCTGTAGAAGTTTACAAGTCCCAAGAAACTCTGAATTTCCTTGACATCCTGAGGCACAGGAGCGTGCAGAATGGCTGCGACCTTGTCAACATTCGGAGAAAGGCCTTCCTTGCTGATGATGTGCCCGAGATACTCAACTTGCGGCACGAAGAAACAGCATTTTTCAAGTTTCAGCTTGAGGCCTGATTCCTGAGGCCAAATACAGCGTGAAGGTTGCGAAGGTGCTCAGCAAGAATGTCGTCAAAATAGACTGCTACATGGGGCAGTCCCCTGAACAAGTTCTCCATCTCGCGCTGAAATATGGCAGGAGCATATGAGACACCAAAAGGCCACCGGGTGTACTGAAATAACTCCATATGCGTCGAAATTGTGACATACTCCCTAGAGGCCTCGTCAAGGACAACTTGCTGGTACGCATCTCCCAAATCCGATTTTGTGAATTTCTCCCCTCCTGCAAGCACAGTCCACAGGTCCTCGATCTTTGGAATGGGGTACTACTCCACTGTTGCCACTGGGTTTATGGTGACACCAAAGTCTCCACAGATTCTGATGCGTCCATCCCTTTTGGTCACAGGAACAATAGATGCAGCCCACTTTGCTGTCTTGACTGGAACAAGAATGGAATCTGTTCTTAGTCTATGGATTTCTTGAGTTACCCCATGTGTCAAAGCGTACGGTAGTGGACGTGGCTTGAAGAACAGAGGCGCAGCATCTGAAGGAACATGTAGAGAAGCTTTAGCACCCTTGAATGTACCCTGGCCTTCTTCAAACACTTCGGCGTAGTCTTGGACTAAGTGTTTGACGTCGGAAAGTGCGTGGATGTTCACTTCAACATCGGAGACGTCAATGCCCTGCTTACGCATCCAGTTGCGTCCAAGAAGAGTGGGCGATCCGTCTCCGGTCAGAAAAATAGGTAGGTCGGCCTCCCTGCCATGAAACTTAACACTGACGTCAGCTTCGCCCTGAACCTTTTTTAGTTCCCCGGAATAGGTTCGCAGAAGCACTTGTGACGGCTGCACAGGAACCGAAGGCAAAAGCTTAAGAAGACGCGACATGGCCATGACAGAGACACTTGCCCCCATGTCCACTTCCATGCGGAGCGGCTTGCCGCAAACGTCAACAGTGACGGGGAAAGGCGGAGGCTGCGTGGCGTAGTCGACCGGCTACATGTCAAAAACTTCGTAAGATGAAGTGGTAGCGGCGTCCTGCTTGCGTACCGTATTAACACGATGACGGTTACTCGACGACGATGAACTTCAAGCCGAGAACGAACGTGCCTTGGTGGGGCTGTTGCTTTGGGCTTGGCTGTTCCTTCGTCACGAATTGCACACATTCGCCAAATGACCTCGTTTGTGGCAGTAATTGCAGTTTGTCTTCACATGCTTGCATTTTGATGCAAGATGTCCGTCCCCACAGCGGTAGCAGGTAACGCCCCCAGAACCTGACGAGACACGGCGAGTCGAGAAAGCGCTGCTTGTGTTCGCTTGTGCTATCTCACCTGCGTCCCTTTTTGCTGCTTCCATTGCCAGGGCGGTCTGCACAGCGTCGTCGAAGGTGAGGTCCGGTTTTTCCAGAAGTCTTGTTTGGACATCCACATTGTTTACGCCGCACACGACACGGTCACGGAGCATGTTTTCGAGTTCAGCCCCGAAGCTGCAGTGCTCGGACAGGCTTTTCAGTGCTGCGATAAAATTGCTGACTGATTCCCCTTCCGCGCGAACGCGCGAGTTGAAACGAAAACGCTGCACGACGGCAGAGGGCTTCGGACAATAATGGCTTCCAAGTACCTGAAGAATCTCGTCCAGATTCTCGTCACTGGGCTTGGCGGGCTTGACCAAATTGCGGAGCAAAGCATACGTTTTCTGCCCGCAGCAGCTGATGAACACGGCAGTACGCTTGTCTGGGGCGACATCATTCGCCAGGAAAAATGCTTTGAGCCGGTCCACAAACAGGGCCAGTCGTCTCCTCCCCCCTCGAATGGCTCGAGGTTGCCGAAACTTAGCATGGTGAACAGATGGCAGAGAGCTGCGGGAACAAAGACTTACATGAAACTTCCTTTCAGCCTCGTTGCTAATTGTTACATGTGTAGATTAACTGATGGCCAGGCGGTAGTGAATATCGTGAACAGTAGGCCATCAGGCCCGCGAAGAACACGAGAACATGTTGAGCCCTTAGCCCAGAACGAACTGTGTTTTATTATTCCCAAAACGTCCACCCCGCCGCTGTGCCAGGCTTGCACAGCTCAACACAACTATCAGCGCCGCGTGAGGGCGCTGCATTTGAACCAACATTGTAACAATTTTGTGTGCCTCAAAATATACTTATGTTCTTAATTCTGTCTCCTGCGTGGTTTTGTCGATGCCACACATGCCTGCACTGTTCATGTGCAGTTCTATTTATGTTTTATGCAATGCAGCAAATAAAAACAAACCTTCTGCTGTATGGTAAATGTTCGATGAAGCAATCTGTGCGAATTACAACATAGGTGACAAATTGCTGGCGGTGCTTCTTCCACGTTATACAGAATTACGTGGTTGCATCAACAAAGAAACGGATAAAAACCAGTTCCAAGGTAACACACAATACTGCATTTATTCCCTGCTGAGTATACTTATTTTCTATCGGTATAACTAATTTATCCAGTACTTTTTTTGTTATGTGTCTATGCTGAGCATCTTCTGATACACAGTGAGGCAAAAACATCCAGCATCTTCAGCTTCAATTAAGCTTTTTTTACAGCACTGCCTGCTCTACAAAAATTATGTACAGTAGCCTATATCAAGATGGGACTGTGCTGCGTTTCCTAAGACTGAATTCTGCCATGCAGTTTCTTTATGAGAAAGAAATTAAACAGCATCATAATTAAACGATAAGGTGAAAATGGCAGACTCATGTTGTGCCTGTTGCCTTCTCTCTAATTTATCCACAGAGCTGCACAATTCTCCCCTAGAAAAGACGTATTCAGTAGTACACCCTCAGTGTGTGCTACTAAGCACATAGTGAATAAGTGCTCCACACAATAAATGGGGGAGTTATTTATTTTATAGTCTAGTATAGGAGCAGAAGCTCCACTTTGGTATGCATAGGTTCTATAACAAAGAACAGAAAATGAGTATACCACTCTTGCAGGAAGTTAAAAACATGCAAAAAATTCTAAAGCACAAGAAGAAAGGACAAATGATTCTGAAGACCTAGCACTCATATGTAGTAGGATATCACAATCTTGTGCATTTAAAATAAAGCAATATTCATACCCTGGTTTCCTCTATGGCTTTGTTGATGCCAGGGGTGTATGCGTTGCCCCTGTACTACTATAGCCATGTATAAAACACAGCAAAAAAAACACTTTCTTTCTACAGTACAAGTACGTCCCAAGAACGAGTATGGATTTAGTGACTAATTGCTGATTGGGTTATTTGGACAAAGAACAGAGTATACATATGTCGTTGATTCAACAGGAAAAGAGATAAAACCAGAGACCAAGGTTACGAGCAATGTTGCACCTATGCTGTCCTCAATGTAGCTATTTCCTTTTGTTATGATCTCTATGCCAGTCATTCTTCAGCGTATGTCTATGCCAGGCATTCTTATGACTCATAATAGAGCCAAAATATGCTGCATCAAGTTAGTGCAATGTTTGATGGGTCACATTAATCAAGTGTCTCAAATATTAGGCTGTGTTTGCATAGACCTATTTTAGCCATGAATTTATGATCAGAACTATATAAAGAAAAGATGTGGTGAAAATTACAGACACAGCATGCGTGTCCCATTGCTTCCTCTCTATTTCATCAACAGCGCTGTTATTCCCACCTAAATAAATAGTATTCAATACTACACCTGCATGAGCTGTGCATGTACCACCAAGAACATTCCAAACAAGTGCTTCACAAAAAGTCATTCGTTTCAAAGCCAATTACATCTGGTATATAAAAAGTATGCCACTTTTGCCAAATTGTTATGAAAGCATATGCCAGCAATTCTATATCTATATATATATAAAGCTGGACAGAAAGGAAATGTATTTTAAATGCAAGGTATTTAATTGGCAAAAAACTTAGAATATACATTTCAGAAAGAATCAGATTTGCAGAGAACTGCAGTAGTACTGTTTAGTTGATACTGCAGATGACTTCAAGTATGGTCACATATCTCTTAATGTGTACTGTGCACATACATGTGCATCATCACTGCACAACAAAAGTTATTGCAGTTGATAAATCTAGGGAACTAAGTTTTTGGTAATAATTGCAGCTACATAAACTGCATGCTTACATATTGGGTTCTCTCGAGAGAAACTAAGATGCACTTTGCACCCGTAAATATTGTTGCAAAACGAACTTGTACTGCTGATGAAACAAATTATGCAAGAAATATGTTAAGGCGACAACTAACAGCCTGATATAAAACCAATGTGACAATCACAACTGTATTAGTTATAACAGCCAAGTTTATTGTATGACTTAATTTTTATGGTTGATTTTCCCGGTGGGTACGTGTAGAAAAGTTGTGAGTGAGTCATTGAAAGAGATTTGGTTGTATACAGTAGCGGTGATATTCCACGCTCGCTCATTTTTTTTTATATGATCGATATGCCCATGAAAAATTCATCGGCGCTGGCAGCACCAGAATGTTTCAGAAACTTCTAGATTGTTTTAGACTATTCGCGTGTATGACACGTACGAGGAGTCTGGTTACTAACTCAGTTTTTATAACAGTGCTCTTAATGTGACCGCTCATTTTTTTAAACAGCTGATATAGCCACCTTTCTCATAAAACGGCATACCGTCATAAACACACAAGACAATCGATACTGCACAAATTCGATCGTCAGATGAGAAACGGTTCTGAATGTCTGACGAATGATGTACATGTACATCAAACTATATATAAAGCATGTGAGCTAGCTGAAGTGCGTTGGTGGCCTAGTTTGTTTATCATACTTGTATGCGCGATAGTTTGAGATAATCCTGTCATGTCATTACGAGTCTTGGCTCGAGAGATAATGTTGACTTTGATCTACTCGTTCGAGTCACAATTGTGCCGTTCTGACCAGAGTTGAAAATGGTGGAAACGAAAACATGAGCGTTACTAAGCCCTGAATCGTCAGGTTACAATCCGTGCATCTGTGTGTGCATTTACATCTGTGAAAGCTCATGGAGATATCAATTTGATGCGCAAGAGATGTTAACTCTTATTATTCTGCTTGCTATGAGCAACCCAAGAGGTCCAATACCTTTTGCTACATATATAGCTACAATTTTGACAGGTACATCTTCGATCAATGATCGTGCAGTAAGGATGTTTACTCTGTGTGGGTGTATGTGCTTGTTCTCTTCTGTTCGCATTTAATCGTGCTGTTCAAACTTTGTGGAAGCCTGCTCAAGAATCTTCTACAAGTGTTATACATCAGGGAGCGCCGCTTTGGGTATGCTCACAAAAAATATGCTTTACCGCAAATCAAATATGCTTCACTAAGTGACACTTTGTCCTGCAGTGAAGCCAAACAAATTCTACATTGTCTTCGAACGCATGTACGATCAGCCCTTTCCAATGTGTGGATATGTATGTGGGTAAAGGCCACGGTGGTATTCTATAATTGTGACAACATCTGTAGCTCCAGCTCCGTTTTCTATCTCGATAAGGGAAGTATATTTTGAATTTGAAGTAAGCGATATTTTGCGTTGCATGCACTTTTCAGCACCTAAATAATGACTGCTATTTCATTAATTTATATCTATACCTATAACCAAGCAGGGCTCGACAGTGAGTAGATAACGTTATAAAAAATTCAATTGACTAAGAAGGAAAAATTGACTTCAATGGTCTGTCTGTCTATCTACCTAGCCGCCTGCGTCTAATTGCTCAAGTGATCACTCCCTTAGCTTTGGGTAAACCAAATTAGTCTAAGACGGTAAGATAGTTTGACGAATATGATTGCCCGCCAGGTCGTGAATAATGCCGCAATCCCATCGCGTATGTCTTCAAAGCCTTTCTTCCAGATGTGTGGCACACATATTGCAGGTATGTGGTTATGGCAAGAAATAATATAGGTAATTTTAACATGACAACGTCTAGACAAATGTCAGTGTTGATCCTTAGAGAATTAATTAGAACATCAAAGGTAACATGTGCAGGAGGATAAAAAGGTGCTTGTATATACGCAAAAAAAACTTGATAACTCTCATATGGAAATAAAAGAGTACTCTGATAAATCGAACTGATACACACATAAATTTTAACATGATATATAGATCATATTTACCCAGTAATTAAAAGAATAAGTGCACAACAGCACTGTGCTAGTAAACAAAAATTATATATATATATATATATATATATATATATATATATATATATATATATATATATATATATATATATATATATATATATATATATATATAGTCCACAAAGTTGACTGATTGAGACCCCATGGAATACGCGTCGTTATCGCGGAGGCTTGCGTTTAGACTGCTTGTGTCGTGGGCGCAAATAGTCTAAAACAGTTTAGTAGAAGTTTTTCAAAGATTCTTGTACGGCCATGGCGGTCGAAGGCCTAAAAATGAGTGCGCCCGGCTCTTGCAGCGAAAGCAATATTAATAATTATAGAATGAACTTGGTTGTTATAAACTACAGTCGTGGCTCTCACGTGGGCCGGCTCTGGGATTCATAATATATTATGCAGTGAATTATCGCCTGCATGCTTTGGAAGCTTTGGTTGTTCGGATGTCATTGACGCATTCACGTGAATGCCAATACATAGTGTTCATATGATGTCACTTCCATTGTTATCGCCATCTCCCGCCATGCCCGGGTACCTCGCTGGGTACCTACAGCAGTTTGCGTGCTGCAGTGCGGTTTGTTGAGGGCTCGTCATCTGTTGCTGTGCGTGATGTTTCAAAAGAAGCCGTGCATTTTTTGTTGTCATGCTTTAACGAGCTCATTGGGTCAGGAAGGCCTCGCTTGTTCACTCGATACAAGACCGGAAAATCAAAACGTGTGACACATATACAAGCCACCGTGTACACAAGCTGCCCGCCACGATCTACGAGGGACCATTATATCGCTTTCGCTACAAATTGCGTGTTCTAAAAACAAGTGTAAGCTCAAAGTCTCGAGCCGCAATTTTAAAAGTGGGTGAGCGAAGCGCACAGCTCCCATCCAAAATGAGTCGTCGTGCAGAGCTAAGCAAGTTCACAGGAGATATATTATTAATACCAATTTTATTTTGTTGCAGCGGCCCACCCCACCAAAGTAGCAATGCGGCTCCCCGAGTGTTTTAAACAGTGATGATGTTGAGCGTCTTTCATTGGAATTCGTGGAAACAGCCAACGAATATATTATGCAAGGTAGAGACATCGCGTGGTGCGTGCTGCGCTGATGCCGGTCACTTTTATTTTTTCGCATATGTTCTGACTCAATTCTTACCTTGTATATTACTTTTTTTGTTGTGCGCTAATGTGCAGTATTGTCCATGAAATTGATGCAGACCGTTTTAGGGAATCAATCGACCTATTTTTAAAAAACCTGACCCCCCAACTTGAACCGATCGCCTATACTTCCAATCGCGAGTGAACGAATATTGTTTCACATCTATTTTCACACTTTGTTTGAATGCAATACCCAAATTCCCATGATTGCCTTCACAATTTTAACCGCCTTCCTGACACACTGATTGTGCACGAAGCGGTCGCGGACAAGTTTGTATATACAGTACCTAACTCTGTTTGCAGGTACGTGCTTCGGGTGTACCTTCATTACTTACCCGTAATGAAGTTACACCTTAAGATACAAATATCATCGGTTCTTTGAGTCTTTTTTGTTCATCTGTGCCAGCCAAACATGTCGGTGCTTTTCGGAAAATCGCAGTGTGCGTTCTCAATTTTAGGTAATAACTTTCGGCGAAGAGAACACCCTAACGCTCTGCTTGCTCTTCGTGGACTGTTATATCAGCTTGCCTCACCAGCAACTGACAATTGCTCCAACTTGCATTGTTAGGCAAAACTGAATGGGCGCAGGCACGAGGAAACAACACGGCAGCGGTCGGCCATGGAGTCAATAGGTACGCAGACATGTCGGTGGCGAATTTCGGAAGTGACGAATCGTCGCTGCGTGACACACGTGCACACTATGTATAATGACTTTGCACAGCATGTTTCACTTGCAGTGGGAATCTACATCTTACGTAACTAATTTCTAGGCTCAAAGAGAAAACCCATGGCAAGCCATGGTTCTGTAGCTGCAACAATTATTTTAAAAACTTTATTGGCTCAATTCATTGCAATAACTTTTGATGTGAAGTGCAGATGTGCATGCGCAATATAAAGACCGGCCGAGATATAGGGGACTACCATACTTTCAGATCATCCGTAGTACAAATGAAAAAGTGCCTATAATCCTGCAGTTCCCGAGAATCCGTTTCTCTCAGAAAGGTGTGTTTAATGTTTCTCACCAATACATATATGGCACTGGAAAACTTTTTCGTTTCTTTCCAACTTTAGAATTTGTGACATTCTTTTAACTTTCTCGCAAGTGTAGGACACTCATTTTCTTTTTCAATGATGTAACCCGTACATGCCAGATGTGGTACCTCAACTCCCGTAATTCTCTGCCGCGGCGGTCTAGTGGCTAAGGTACTCGGCTGCTGACCCGCAGGTCACGGTATCGAATCCCGGCTGCGGCGGCTGCATTTCCGATGGAGGCGGAAATGTTGTAGGCCCATGTGCTCAGATATGAGTGCACGTTAAAGAACCCCAGGTAGTCGAAATTTCCGCAGCCCTCCACTACGGCGTCTCTCATATTTGCCACATTGAATATGCAGCACCAAAAGAACAACGAAGAGCATGCGCAGCGAGAGATAAAGACGAGGTTCTGATCGGATCACTTTGTCAGTGTTCTGGTACAAATAAAGCGAGTTGTCCGGTATGCAACTGCTACTGTTTCTGCATTGTGACACTGGTGGAGGCGCTGGGTACATGTTCGGGATGCCTGACAACAGCCCCGCATCTAGTCCAGAAAGACTTCCACGCATCGACACCCCCGTTCACCGCAGCAGCCGCCGCCTGTTAGGCCTCAGCCCGGGGTTCGGTCCATTGCCGGAAAGCGTGACCGTGCCAGTAAGCATGACTGTGCCTGGAAGCACTGGCCCCTACATGTCCAGCCCAAGCACAACACAGGTGACTGTTTTCAACCCTCGACTTCCGGTTGACTTCCACGGAAACAGTTATGAGGACGCACATGACTGGCTCGAGGAATTCGAGCACACAGCGTATGTTAATGGGTGGAACACCACACAGAAGTTGGGCTACGTGTATTTTCCGCTTCAAGACGAAGCCCGAACATGGTTTACGAATCGCGTGTGGTCGTCTTGGGACGAGTTCCGGCAGAAGTTCCTCAATACGTTCGCGAGCACCGAAAGACGAGAAATCGTACAGTGTCTCCTCGAGTCACGGATTCAGAAACCAAATGAATTCATTACGATGTTTTTTGAGGACATGGCGCAGCTGTTTCGTCGAGCAGATCCCAATATGCCCGCAGCCAAAAAGGTTAGCCACCTCATGCGGGGCGTTAAGGAGCAGCTGTTCGCTGGTCTCGTACGAAACCCGCCTACAAGTGTTAATGAATTCTCCAAGGAGGTGACATCTATCGAACGTGCACTGCATCTGCGCTACCAGCAGTATGACCGCCCAACCTACACTGCACCGATCAGCGCGGCAGCCACCACCACAGCAACGACACCCGACGAAGGTACTTTGCGCCGACTGATACGAGAAATCGTACAAGAGGTCCAGAAGCTCGTCACCAAACCAAATATTCGACTGGGCAATTGCCTCAGTAACAGAAGTTTTGCACTAGGAGATCAGGCAATCACTCTCGCTTCCTCAGCCGAGCACGAGACCCCCCAGGGCAAGCTATGCAGACATAGTTCGCCGACAGCCAGTGAACGTGCTGACAGCGCATCAGTACCACCAGCAACATCCGACGACAGCGCCTTGGTACTACAGAGAAACTTCGACGCCGAGGCGGCCACCACTTCACAAAACTGACATCTGGCGTACCCCTGACCATAGGCCCCTGTGCTTTCATTGTGGGGAAGCAGGCCACATCATTCGGTATTGCCTGTATCGCGTTGCAGGGTACCAAGGGTTTTCTTCAACTATACCTCAGCGCTATTTGAACAAAACACCTGACGTCGACACGAGTGTCATGACCCTGAGGGATGTTCCTCCTGGGTTTCGGTCGCGCTCACCCTTTCATGGGCGTTATTCTTCATCCTCTAGACGGAGCACCACTGACATGCCAAGAGGGAGATCTCCTAGTCCACGCCGGGGAAACGAAAAGCAGCTACCTCTGGGGGGAAGGTTGTGAATCGTCGAAGTGCTGAAAATCCCCCAATACTGCCGAGTGAAGAGCGACACATTTTCAATGAATCGATGAAAGATGGGGTTGTTACTGCCAATGTTGCAATTACGATTGACGGACATGACGTCATGACATTGGTCGACACTGGCGCGGACTTCTCAATAATGAGTGAGAGTCTGGCAGAGAAGCTCAGGAAGGCTTGAATGGAATGGACAGGACCGCAGATTGGAGGAGCTGGAGGGCAGCTACTAACACCTACCAAAAAGTGCACCGCATGAATGAAGATAGGGGATGAATCCTTCGTCACAACTTTCGTTAGTCTTTCCGAGTGTTGCAAACAGGCAATCCTAAGGATGGATTTCTTGCGTGAATATGGTGCCAACATCAATATACCGGACGGTGTACTGACCTTTTCAGCGGATCAAAGCGCAGCGCTACACCGAAAATCCCTGAGAGTCATTGACGATGTGACCGTACCTCCGTTATCGTGCCCCCTTGTTTCGGTCACGTGAAGCGCGCAGCATACTGGAGAAGGAATCACTGAACAAGTATTGACGCTTCTACTCTCTCGCGGTGTTGCGATTGCCAGAAGTATCGCCGATGTTGTGTGTGGTGAAGCGGAGGTTATGTTGACGAATTTTACCAACGAGTGACGACACATTACACAAGGCACTACAGTTGCCTACTTAGACGAGATCATCGAAATCCACGAGTGCTGTGTAGTGCAACAGGACGAGCCGCAAGCCACGTCAGGCCCACCACCTATTTACGTAGCACGGATTTATTGCCAGTGCAGAGACAGCGTCTAGTAGATCTTCTTCACCAGTTGAAAGACTGTTTTTCATTGACTTCGAGGGTCAGTCAAACGCCACTGACGAAGCACCAGATAATAACGGAGGAGACGGCAAGGCCAATACGACAGAACCGATACCCCATAGCATCAAAAGAGCGTGAAGCAATCCAGGAACAAGTGAAGAAAATGCTCGATGATGATGTTATCCAGCCGTCAAGAAGTCCTTGGGCAACGCCGGTAGTGCTGGTTAAAAAGAAAGACGGAAGCTTGCGATTTTGTGTCGACTACCGCAAGCTGAACCGTGTGACAAAGAAACACGTATACCCATTACCGCGCATCGATGATTCAGTCGACTGGCTGAGGTATGCACGCTACTTTTCGTCAATGGACCTCAAAAGTGGGTATTGGCAAATTCAGGTCGACAAGCGAGATAGAGAGAAAACAGCTTTTGTAACGCCTGACGGGCTTCATAAATTTAAAACCTTGCACTTCGGATCGTGCTCAGCCCCCGCAACATTTCAGAGACTAATGAATACCATTCTGTCAGGCCTTAAGTGGCAGACATGTCTGGTCTATCTGGACGACGTCATTGTTTTTTCAAAAACCTTTGAGGAACACCTGAGCATGCTGCTATCGGTATTTAGGGCAATAAGGTCTGCCGGCCTGACACTGAAACCCGAGAAGTGTCATTTCGGTTTCAAGGAGCTCCAATATTTAGTCCATGTGGTGAGCCATGAAGGTGTTCGACCTGATCCCGATAAGATTGCGGCCATCAGAAAATTTCTGGTGCCAACAGATAAGAAAGCAGTCAGGCGATTCCTTGGCCTGTGCACATACAGCCAAAGGTTTATTGCGAATTTCTCCCACATAGCATCGCCGTTAACACGACTCACAAGAGAAGACGTTTGGTTCACATGGGGCGACAATCAACAAGCGGCATTTGACGATCTCCGACAACGCCTGCAGACTCCGCCTGCCCTTGCTAACTTTGATGAAGATGCTCCTACCATGGTCCACACAGATGCCACCAACGTGGGTTTAGGCGCTGTACTCGTCCAGTGGCAAGACTCAGCCGAGCGTGTGATCGCATATGCTAGTAGGACACTTTCCCACGCCGAGTCCAACTACTCCACAACGGAAAAAGAGTGTCTTGCTGTCGTATGGGTGGTTATAAGTTTCGTCCATACCTCTACGGTCGTTCTTTTCGCGTAGTCAGCGACCATCATTCCCCCTCAGCTGGCTGACCAACTTGAAAGACAAACTTGAAAGCAAGCTCTAGCTCAAACAGTCTAATTATATTTGTGTATGTCCACACTATTTTATTATCCTCAGTGATTACTTTCTCAATTTGTTTAGTAGCAATGTCTATTTGCCTTTCTGAATGAATATTTTCCTGTAGTTGCTCATCTTGTCTCCTTCCCACTTTCGCTGCTCTTCCAAAACTTAGCTTGATACGTTTGTGGTCACCACCCAGACTTCTGGAGCCACCTTCATCTATGTGCATTCCCCTGAGCTTATCATACATCCTACGTGAAATCAGTGCGTAATCTATCGTCGACTGCAGCCTTCTTACCTCCCATATGTTATTTGCCCTTCACACTTCTCCGTACTGTTGCAAATGATCAAATCATGCCTTTCACACATATCTATGATCATTTTGCCTGTTGAGTCAGTATACCCATCTATATCTGCTATGTGCGCATTCATATCTCCTAGTATAATTATCTCGCATTCTCCGCCTAATTCCTCAACGTCCTTTAATATACACTCGACCATTGCTTGGTTTTCCTCTTTAGCCTTTGCTCCCGTCCACAAGTACACCAAACCAAGGAGTGTAATTTGCCCTTTCACTTTCCCTTTTAGCCATAAATGTTCCTTGCACTCCTGCTTGACTCTTTGCCAGTCTGTACTTGTATGAATGAATGCCCTAATACGACCACCCTTTCAGCTGCCTTCTGTTTTATTGCAATATTCCCGTACGTAGTCCGGATTGCAAGGTGGTTGCTGCATGTCCCGAAGATGTGTCTCCACAACCCCATATACCATCAGTTCCTCCTGCCTCAACTGCTCTTCTATCTCTTCCCACTTTAACCTATTCCTGCCACCCTGCATGTTAATGTAGCCTATGTTTGAACTTGAACTTTATTTTTTCCAACATACCATCACTTGCAATGATGAGGGCCGGGGTCAAAAAGTCTCTTCGCGGCCTTGACAAGGACCACGACCCCGTACAAAGCGGCAGGGATAGGCGAGTGTACATTATGGTATAAAATAAATCAGACAACACTATGTCGCTCAATTAGAACTGTAAAGGAACGCATAATAGTACTGTAAAGCAATGCATAAACATTTACATATGAACATATATAGACAGATAATGCAAGTGAAACAGATCGAAAAATAAACCTTTAAAACAATGTACCAACTTCAATTTTGATAATCACATAAAAGATCAATGAGAGTGTACAAATGAAAAAAGAAATACAATGGCATTAACACAGGTAGGACAAAAACGCATTTCCAGCAATATTTTCAACGTGTTAGTTGATTCAGATAGAAGGGCAATAGAAAGCGCAGCATCTCTTTGCCGTAGTTTGTGCGCGTGCGGGGAAGAAACCACGTGTGAATATGACAAGTGTTATAAAAAAGAGTCCGCCGGTTTATACGAGCGAGTGTGCCCAAAAAGCTATCACTTTTCAGTCCTGCGTAATAGCGTTTCATAAGACTTGTTTGATAGTAATCTGGTAGGGTTGATACTTTCATTTCTTCAAAAAAGCGGTGACGTGTGACTTCCATACGGAATATCTGCAATGGCGCGAACTGCCCTTTTCTGTATGACATGTATTTTGTGAATGTTCGTTGTTGTTGTGCCCCAAACCAGATGACAATAATTTATGTGTGATAAGAACAACGATTTGTAGATGACAAGTTTAACTTTCTTAGGAAGCAGGAAACGCACCCTAGACAAGATTCAAGTTATTCTGGATAAACTTGAAGACTGCTTTTCAATGTGGGAATTGATTTGATTTGTGGGGTTTAACGTCCCAAAACCACCATATGATTATGAGAGACGCCGTAGTGGAGGGCTCCGGAAATTTCGACCACCTGGGGTTCTTTAACGTGCACCCAAATCTGAGTACACGGGCCTACAACATTTCCGCCTTCATCGGAAATGCAGCCGCCACAGCCGGCATTTGATCCCGCGACCTGCGGGTCAGCAGCCGAGCACCTTAGCCACTAGACCACCGTGGCGGGGTTTCAATGTGGGAATTCAATGACCTATGTTCATCAAGGATTACACCTAGACATTTAACACTTGATACTATCTGAAGTTCCGAGGTGCCGAGCATTAACGCGGCATGGAAAGGTGGTGGTTTATTTCTAGGCCTAAAGTGAACAGCTCTCGTTTTTGAAGAGTTTAATTTTAAAGAATTATTGCATGTCCAGGACGCTAGATTTAATAATACCTGGTTTGCCTCATTGAATAAATTTTATAGTGTTGAGCAGTGAGAAGTAAGGTTGTGTCATCTGTGTATATAACATACTTTACAGATGCGTCAAGGTTTACGATATCATTAATATATACGCAGAATAAAAGGGGTCCCAGGATACTACCTTGGGGCACACCTGCTGAAATTGCTTGTAAATTGGAGGTGTGATCGTTGATGACCACCATCTGCTGACGATACACTAAGTAAGATTCAATTAATTTCAGAAAGACACCTCGGAAGCCGTAGTGATTGCATTTCTATAAAAGTGTGACATGATTTATAGTATCGAACGCCTTTGAGTAATCTATAAAGATACTTAGTGTGTGTAGTTGACGTTCAAAAGCATCTAATAGGAATTCTTTCTGTGCTAGGAGAGCATTCTCAGTTGTGCGGCCTTTTATGAATCCAAATTGTGATGAAGTGATTATAAGCTATTTATCTAAAAAGGAAATCAGATGTTTGTGAATCAGTCTTTCTGAACCTTTTGATATTACTGGCAGTATAGATATAGGCCGGTAGTTGTTAAGCGAGTTCTTATCTCCTGCTTTGTACAACACGATTACTGTCGCCACTTGCAGTTTCTGTGGAAAGATTTCAGTTGAAAGTACCATGTTGAAGATATGTTCTAATAATTCAGCAATGAGGTCCAGCGCGTCTTTAATGGTTCTAATGTAAATATAATATACGTCATGACATGTGCTGTTCTTTACATATGAGAAAGCGTGGGCAATTTCGCTGGCTACTGTCGGCGCCAAAAACGCGCTCTCAGGAGTACTGTCTGATAAATATGTAGTACAATCTGGCTTGTGCGCTTTTTTTGTTAAGGACCCAAAATAGTCATTGAACACGTTAGGTAAATCAGCGTTGCGAATAGAGCCACCGTTCACCACAAGCTCAGTAGGGCCGAAAGTTGTTACCTTTACAGCCAAGGAACTCATTCAGTCTTGACCAAGCTAGCTTCGATTTGTTCATTACTTAATTGTTGAAGGTGCTGTTTAGGTACTTTCGCTTTTCGTGGCGCCGCATACTGTTAACTTTGTTTCTTTGGTATTTGAAAAATTTTAGCGTCTCTTCATTCTTATTTTTCAAAAAGTGTTCGAATAGTTTAATTTTACGTTTTATTTCCTTGATGCAAGATTTAGTAACCCAAGGTTTCTTAGCTCTGCGCGCAGGCCTTTTTTCTTTGTATGGAAAGCATTGCTCATAAATTTTTGTTAGTTTTTCATGAAAACAGTTGTAGGCACGATCAGGTTCATGCTCACAAATATCTTCTGACCAATCAGTCAACGATATATGTCTGTGAAATGCAGATAATGTGTGCTCATTAATATTTTGAAGAACTATTGATTGTTTTTGTTGTGACTGAGAATGACATGCTGTTTCGTTTGTAATTATAAATATGGGAAGATGGTCACTAATGGGTACACTCAGTACGCTAGATAAAGAGTTTGTAGCTTCTATGTTAATAATGAACACGTCGAGTAATGAGCATTATTTTGTTCAATACGAGTCGGAGTGGTGATAACGTTAGCAAAGCCATTGGATTCAATGATGTGACACAGCTCAAACTGCGACTGTGATAATTTAGCAAGGTCAATATTTAAATCACCTGCAAGGACTAGCTTACAACCAGTGCCCCCCGCCCAACCTAAATATGAATCTAAGAATTCTAGGAAATTTGTCTTATTGCCACTAGGAGGGCGATATAAAACATCAATAATAGAATGGTCACTTTGTACAGTCAGAACTTCATAATCATCAGTGATGCGGGAAAATTCTTGAATGAAATAACATTTTATGGAATTCTTAGCCATCAACAACACCCCACCACCCATTTTTCTGGCATGGTTCAAAAATTAAGTTGCATAGCCAGGTATCAACAAAACTTTCGTTTCATTTTGGTATCATGTCTCAGTTATCATAAAATATTCAGGTTCAGAGCAGAGAGTTGTCAAGAAAGCGCTTATTTGATCTACCTTATTACGTCCCAATTGTGCATTAAAATGAATGAATTTCGGGCTATTTTACACATTGAGAATAATGCGCTCAATTTATCTAGTGACACATAATCGTTCAATGCCATGTTAGTTTGATAACCGCCGTTCAGTTGATGACTAGTGACTATTCCGTAATAACAGACAGGTGCTGAATGTTGGTGATAATGTGGACTCTGCTATCCTCGGTTTTTCGTGCCTTGATACGACCATTTTCAACCCATAGAAATTTCCAGTTTTTTTCCCTTTTCAGGGAGAGCGCTTGTGCGAACAGTCTCTTGTTCTCAGGCGTCAGATGGTCAATTATGTAGACGCTTGCACTTTTTGACTGAGGAAAGCCGAGTGTCTGGGTTGTTAGGCGAGCCTTGCGTGCTTTACTCAGAAATTCGTTTTAATTGTTCCGGAAACAGAATCTAGCTATTAAGTTTGTGTCCTTTTTCGCAGGCACACGGTGAATTGCATCAATATCAGCGGGACATACAGGACATCTAATTACATGGCCCATTTCTTGAAGAATTGTGGTGCAGTCTTCACCTTTCTTAGAAAACACGCCCTTTATCTTGATGTTGTTTATTCGTGAACGCTGTTCCATGTCGGTTATTTTAGCAGTCAGCTGATCATTCAGTTTCTGTAGGGACTTGTTTTCAGCAGCGACAGACTCTTGTTTCCTTTTCATTTCCTCATAGAAAGCATTCACGACTGACACACTTTCACGAAGCTGCAAGATCTTAGTGCGAAGCTGTTGCACTTCATGCGCCAATTCTGCATTAGAGGGCATCCTGCACAAAAAAATTAAACAGTTGAGCGATTGGCAGTAGCGACCATGGCAACAAAAAAGCAAATTGATAATACAAAACAGTACTCTACCAACCTGCGTAAACACAGAATGTTGTTTAGTGGAATGGACTTGCAGCCCCCGTGACCGCCACTGCCAAAATGCGATCAAAGCCAAACGATGTCAGGCTTATGTAGGGTATCGGTAGATGTCCTGGTGGTCTGCGATGGCGCACAGCTGTTTCAAGTTGATTGTCTTGAGAAAGTGGTGATGTTTATTCACTGTTTATTTCGAGCAGACGTGTTGAGGATCCAGAGGAAATTCTAGATAGCCACGATTGTCGATAGCAGGTAACCGTCACAATCGGCGCAAGTGAAACACCTGCGTAAACGAAGAATGTTGCTTAGTGGAATGGACTTCCAGCCGCCGTGATCACCACTGCCAAAATGCCTGACTTAGCTCGGTCCTTATGCTTACGTCGATTTCTTCTCCCATGGACTGCGTGTGGCTCGAATATTTGTGCCCCTTTAGAACAGTCTTCGGCTACACTCTTGGCCTCGGAGTTCTGGGCCCCCCAAAAAAGCTGTGGCTTGATGACCCATCCTATTACCAACTGTCCTGCCGTCGCACCACTGTAGTGAATGGCATCCTGTGCAAAGGGACGAGCGCCAGGCTCGTACACGTCTTGGTTCACCTCCATTACGCTGTATCCGAGTTGCCGGCTCATACCCTTGATTACACAGTTGGCCTCCACTACCCTCCTTTCAATCCCACAAGACTGCCCCCAGACCTCTGGGACTGTGCATATGGTCACATGCACACTCCCAGAGGCTTCTCAGAGCTTACGCATCCCATCCTTTAACTGTCTTCGAAGGTTCTGATCCTTCTCCTTCAACACAGCATTGAGCCTAGCATGAATAATGACGAGATTTTCGCCCTCCATGCTGTCCTCTACAACCTCCTGAGCTTTGGCCAGTGCATCCACCATGCCCTTCCCTGACTAGGCCTCCACCTTCACTCTCCCATCTTCCTTCACTGTCTTGAAGACGCCATCCCTAACCCTAGTCACGTTAACAATCCCCCACCACCAGGACCCTTCTACGCTCCAATTGCTGGCTTCCTGTTAGTGATGGCGCCCCTGTTTGCTTCACCTATTTCTCTCTCTGCCGTCTGTCCTGTGTTCCTGCCCTGCTCGAAAACTGCCGCGCCATCGAGCTGTATGCTTTCGGAGCCTCCGTGCTGTGGCCAGACACTGCGGCCCCCTGACCTCCCTTCTCATCTGTTCCTTCCCGCCTGTCACCTCCTCCGCCACCCATGCCTTCCGTCTCACAGCGCTCGGGGCTGGGGCAAAGCGTCATTAGCTCCTTTACCCGCTGCTTGAGCTCACTCCGCACTTCCCGTCCTTTTCGAAGGTCGCCTTTCATTTGCTCTAATAGGCTGGTGGTAGCCTCCTCCCGCTCACGCGACGCTCTGAGCTGTTTTTGGAGTTCTATCCTCTGCTCCTCTTCCGCCCTAAGCTCCCCCTGAAGCCCCTCGATGCTAGCCTCTGTGCGCTGCACGGCCGCCTTCAGTGCCTCGCACAGCCCGCACACGAAGCTCGCCTGCTGCGCGTCAGCCAAACTCGTGAATGCTGACTCATCTAAGTAGCACCAGCGCTTGCATTCTTCGCACTGCACCGGCTCACTCTCGCTCGCGGTTTTCCTAGCCTCCTTAGCTATCGACCGCCCGACCATCAGACCGAGCGCCCTACAGCACTACGTTCAACCCTAGTCCCGTTATCCAGCCACCTCCGTTAACTCTCCTATCTCAACAACTGTTTGAAGCTGCCGCCTACACCGCACACATACGTATTCAATTTCACTAGTAGCCTCTCCCTAGGTCCCCTTCGTGTTAAGCTCTATCTGTTCAAGAACTAACCGGGCGCCCCGAACTTCTTCAAAGCAGCCGCCTACCCCGTTCACGTGGTCAACGTCACTACAACGTTGCCCGTGTCCCACACCTACAGTACTCGCAACGCTAAGTATTGATTAGAAGAGAAAAAATAATAATGGTGTTCGCAAACACAAATAAATCTCTCGTTGCGCGCTGCTGGATGGATATGGATGGATGTGGCTGTATACCCTTTAGATCGGGCGGTGGCTAACGTCACCTAGCCATAATATTTAGTGAACTAACGACTAGATTAATCTTTTTATTTTTCCTTTAAATAGTAAAGCTGAGGAATGGTACTTTGCAGTGAAGGGTTTAACTTTCGCTCGTGCCTTGACTTTAGCCACCAATCAGACAACCTCCTTCTAGTTAATTCTACCCGCTTAAAGTCTATTTTGCCCTCCCTATCCTTAAACCCCAGTGCTTTGAAAAACTCTGTGCCATCATCCTGAACTATAGGGTGAAGCCCTTTACAGAACATTATCAAGTGTTCGGCAGCTTCCTCCTCCTCTCTACATGCACTGCATACCGCGTCTACCCCTTCGTATTTGGCCCGATATGTCCTGGTTCGCAATACTCCCGTCCTGGCCTCAAACAGTAGAAAACTACCCCGAGTATTATCATAGATCCTTTCCTTGGCGATTTCCTGCTTAAAAGTTCAATCGATCACTAGTGCTGACTTGTTAATCATGCCAATTCTCTACATGTCAGTCTCCGTTTCCTTCACTTTCTTCTTAAGCGATAGTTGTTTTTGGTTTGGCCACCTGCTGTTTTCTAAGTATTTACCAGTCAAATTCCTGCTTCGCTTCCTCTATTTTGTATCGACATTCTTCAAGTACAAGTTGATGAAAACCTTCCTAGCCCAGCGCTCCTCCCCCATTTCTCTCAATCGCTTCTTATATTTTATCTTGCTGCTAGCTTCCCTGCCCTCAAACGATGTCCATCCCATATCACCTTGTACTCCCTGATTTGGTGTATTCCCGTGAGCTCCTAAGGCAAGCCTACCTTTTCCACGTTGCTTGATTTCTAATCGTGCTTGAACTTCTGATTTCATGCACAAGACCGCATTGCCAAACATCATACCAGGAACCATGACCCCTTTCTATATTGCTCTCCCAACATCATACCTATTGTAATTACACAGTGCCCTAATTTTCAGGACTGCTGCATTCCTGTTACCTTTAGTCGTCCCGTATATTTCGTGTTCCCTTAGGTACTCGGCCCCATTGCTTATTGATACGCCCAGATATTTGTATTTATCTGTTATCTCTAGCGTTACCTCCTGTATTCTATGCTCACTACCTTCATTATGATTAAAAATCATGACTGCTGATTTTTCCTTACTGAATCTGAAATCTAATCTATCTCCCCCATTACCGCAGATGTCCATCAATCTCTGCAAATCTTCCTTGTTGTCGACCATTAGCACTATATCATCTGCGTACATTAATGGTGGTAGTGCCTGATCAATGAGTTTTCCTTGTTTGACGAAATAGAGATTGAAGCCAAGTTCACTTCTCTCTAATTTGGCCTCTAATCATTGTAGGTACGTCATGAATAACAAGGGTGACAAAGGACACCCCTGCCTAAGCCCCCGTTTCACCTCTGTGGGCTTGGATACCTGTTTTTCCCTCTTTATAACTACCTTGTTACTTTTATAGATTTCTTTTAAAAGATTATTGAGTCCATCTCCCACACCGAGTGTGTCCAGTATTCCACTCAAGTCCTCTTGAACTACACTGTCGTACGCTCTCTTGATATCCAAAAATGCTAGCCACACTGGCCTGATTTTCTTTTCTGCTATTTCGATGCACTGCGTTAGTGAGAACAGATTGCCTTCCTACCTCCTGTGTTTCCGAAACCCATTCTGCAGTTCCCCCAGCACCCCCCCCCCATCCTCTATCCATGCCTGCAGTCTTTCTTTCATGATCTGCATCGCCAGCCTTTAGACCACTGATGTCACTGTTATAGGATGGTAGTTGTTTATGCCAGCTTTGTCCCCCTTTTCTTTATAGATCATGCTCATCCTCCTGAGTTTCCATCCATCGGGGACTTCACCATCGATTATTGTTCTGCTCACTGCCTCTCTCGAAGTCTGTTTAATCTTCGGACCCAATGTCTTTATCAGCATAATTGGAATGCCATCTGGCCCTGTTGACGTACTACTTGGAACCTTCTTCTCAGCCCTTTCTCACTCTCGTTGTGAAAATGGAGCTATTGCTACACTTGATCCATCCTTGACAATTGTGGTGCATAAGACACCCCTTTGTTGAAATTTTTCTGTGACCCTTGTTCTTATATATTCAATAGCTTCATCCCCTTCTAGCCTAGCACCTTGAGCTGTGGATATAAACCTCTGCTCTAGGCTTGTTTCATTTCTTAAGGAGTTTAGATGGTTTCAAAATTTTGCAGCTGCCTTTTTGTCCTTTTTATGTACCTCTGCCAGCCACTGAGCACCCTTTCTTCTTATCTTTTCATTGATCAGGAAAGATGCTTCCCTTCTAGAGCTTAGAAAGATGTCCCATTTTCTTTCAACATCATCTGTCAGTTCACCCCGCTGCTTAGCATGTCTGTGTTCCCTAGAGGCTTCCTGACGTTTTGCTATAGCTCACTTAACTTTCTCATCCCACCAACTCTTGGGCTTGTGTCTTCTTTTCCGGGATGACTTGTCACGTGCCTTAGTAAGCTCTAGCCCAAACAGTCTAATTAGATTTGTGTATGTCCACACTGTATTATTATCCTCAGTGATTACTTTCTCGATTTGTTTAGTAGCTCTTTCTAGTTTTCTTTCTGAATGAAAATTTTCCTATAGTTGCTCATCTTCTCTCTTTCCCACTTTCACTGCTCTTCCAAAGCTTAGCTTGATACATTTGTGATCACTACCCAGACTTCTTCAGCCACCTTCATCTATATGCATTCCCCTGAGCTTATCATACATCCTATGTGACATCAGTGCGTAATCTATCGTTGACTGCAGCCTTCCTACCTCCCATGTTATTTGCCCTTCACACTTCTCAGTACTGTCGCAAATGATCAAATCAAATGTGTGTGTCATTGCTTCCTCTTTTTCGGTGTTGTGCGGTGGTTTGTATAATTGCGATATTATTCCTTGTGAATATGGTGATGCGTGAATGCTATGTGTTCTGTGAGGACGTTAGTTCTGAATGCCCGGTGCGCTCTGACGCGCTTTAGAGAACGCTGTCACGCGGGTACTTGCTGCATGTGGTCGCGCTGCACTCTATTTGATCCGGACCTTGTAACGGTGACTAGTACCAGTTTTCCTTGAGAAATTTTGATCGCGCGCAATAACTTTGTCGCTGCTGCGCTGTACAGCATCGAGTGTGGTGCAGATGCCCTGACTGCGATCACAAGTGTCTGTGTGACAACGGTGGTATGAATATCGCATTACTTCCACTACTCGCACAGGTAGTCCAAGTAGCATAGAAAAAAAAGTTTACTGCGATATACCCTGTCGGTGATCACACGTGAATGCTTATACCAAGTTAAACCGTTCAGTTCTGTACACTTTTGTGGCCTCTACTGCTTTGGCTGCTGCTTATATGACAATGCAAGAAAAAAGCAGTCTACTTATTACATCAAAATTAAGCAGAAACGGTGCATCATACTTAGGCAAGTCTTTACAAAAGATAAAACGCCTGCAAAGAACTGCATGTACATGTTCGGTCTTGCAAACAAGCTTATTGCTCACGCTTTTGGCAAATTTTGTTGCTAGGTTTCTGCTGACATGAGCCGCAGTGGACCACCGCAATATACATATATTGTATGATTGGTGTGTCGAGTGGTCACCTGTAAACTGCAATCTGCATAGAAAGCGAGTGCTTAGCCTTCAGCGCAACTTTGGCATGCTCGCTTTTTGCTTAATACCTAAATCTAAACCTCGTCGTACATTGAAGGTGTCATCATCATCAGCCTGACTACGTCCACTGCAGGGTAAAGGCATCTCCCATGATCTGCCAATCAACCTGGTCTTGTGCTTTTCGTAGCCTTGTTACACCTGCAAACTTTTTATTCTCATTGACCCACCTAACTTTCTGTTTCCCCTTTGTGCGTTCGCCTTCTCTTGGAATCCAGTCAGTTACCTTTAATGACCAGCGGTTATCCTGCCTACGTGCAATGTGCCCGGCCCTTGTCCATTTCTTCTTCTTGATTACAACTATGATATCCTGAACCCTGGTTTGTTTGCTGACTCACTCTGCTCTCTTCTTGTCTTTTAAAGTTACACCTATCATTTTCCTTTCCTTCGCTCACTGGGTCGTCCTCAATATAAACTCAACCCTCTTTGTAAGCCTCCAGGTGTCTGCTCCCTAGGTAAATACTGGCAAGATGCAATTGTTATGTACCTTCCTCTTGAAGGTTAGTGGCAGATTACCATTCACGATTGGAGAATGTTCGCTGAATGTGATCAACCCCCATCTTTATTCAAGTTACTTCACTCTCATGGTTCGGCTTCGCGGTTAGTACC
The DNA here is from genome assembly GCF_043290135.1 of Rhipicephalus microplus. Lineage (NCBI taxonomy): Eukaryota > Metazoa > Arthropoda > Arachnida > Ixodida > Ixodidae > Rhipicephalus > Rhipicephalus microplus. Next base: position 506,098,547 of record NC_134710.1, read on the forward strand.
CGTTCTAAGTAGACATATTCCTTTACAGCTTCCAGCATCTCTGCACCTATCGCAAAGTGCTGTTTTCTGCCGAGACTTTAGCACATTACTTTAGTTTTGTGCACATCCATTTTCAGACCTACTTTTATGCTTCTTGTGTTCAGTTCTGTAATCGTGAGCTGTAATTTATCTCCTACGTTACTCATCGAGGCAATGTCATTAGCGAATCGCAGGTTACTAAGATACTTTCCAATAACTCTTATTCCTAAATCTTCCCAAACTGGGGTCCTCAAAACCTCCTGTAAACACGAGATGAATAGCACTGGAGAGATTGTATCTCCCTGCCTTACACCCTTTTTTATTGGGATTCTGCCGCTTTCTTTATGGTGGCTGGGCATCCACTGTAGATTTCTTCCAGTATGTTTATGTAGCGTTCTTCGATGCCCTGATTCCGCCCCGCCGTGGTGGTCTAGTAGCTAAGGTACTCGGCTGCTGACCCGCAGGTCGTGGGATCAAATCCCGGCTGTGGCAGCTGCGTTTCCGATGGAGGCGGAAATGTTGTAGGCCCGTGTGCTCAGATTCCAGTGCACGTTAAAGAGCCCCAGGTGATCTAAATTTCCGGAGCCCTCCACTACGACGTCTCTCATAATCATAGGGTGGTTTTGGGACTATAAACCCCACATATCAATCAATCGATGCCCTGATTCAGTAGTGCCTGCAATACTGCTGATGTCTTGACTGATTCAAACACCTTCTCGTACCCTATGAGGGCTCTGTATAGGTGTTGATTGTATGTGAAGGTGTTGTTTGATATGTTTATGGCATGTGATAACGTTAACATTATGGTACATTCCACAGTGCAGTTAAGTGCAGCGTATTTCGGTCGGTGCATCTTCTTTTCATGATCTATCAGTAATTTATTTTGGGCGAAAAATATCAGTTATGGTCTTGTTGCTTTTTCCCACTTCAGAATGCAAATTATTTAATAATAGATCACATCTCATACATTGATAAAATGACCAGTTCAGTAGAAGGCCTTGACACTTTGATCATGTACTACCATATTGCAATTTTCAACTGCAACTCAAAGACCACTGCTTTGGCGTATTTATAGCCTAATAAATTCTATTATTGCCACATTTGTCTGTGTGAACTTTTGGTTGTGAAAACATGCTCAGATGATCGACAACAGCTCGTCCATTAGTTTTTAAAAAGCACCCAAATGATACTTCATACCTACTGATTATAGCACCGCGTAATAGTATTTGTCTAAAATATGTGGTCAATAGGTATGAAGCAACAGCTGCGGCACTTTAGGCAAGTTATTTGCAGTTAAATGAAAGCTGGGAGCACTTGATCATAGCGCTATTTGGAGTCTGTCACCATGTACAGATCTTTTATACTTGCATACGTTTCTGTGCTTGCAGGCTCATGCACAGCAGAGCAGAAGGAACCTGCATTGCTGACCATTAAAAGCATAATAAAAAATTTCAATTTACCTCTTGAAGTTATACATTTCAACTAGGAAGTTTGTCTGGTTAGAGTTAGTTGAGGAGGTAAAAGTACTTATGATCTTTAGATGCTATAACACCCCCTGAGGAGGCTTTGGCGGTCAAAAAGAAAATGCTTTCTTAGCACAAAAACCAAGGCAAGGTTTCTCTTGATTGTGATTTAAAAAAAGCCTTTGTTAGTTTTTGGCAATAGAGTTTTAATGCCCTTCGCTAACACCAAGGAAAGTCAACTGTTTTTCTAGGTCTTAAGCTCTTTTTCTGGCTTCCGAACAATGTTATACTAAGCTCTATTTTTACTCTTTATATAACTTCTTTCCTATCCTTTTATAACAAACTGCTAATACCTGAACAATAATTGTCCAGAAATTCAAGTACTTCTGAAGTCAAGATTGTTACAAATTATTCGTATTTTCTTTAACGTGTCAGGATGGTGTCATAACATATTGAACTTCACTGTATTGAATAGAATGTTTTTGCTCTTATTGGACAGGTGCTGTTTCAATTGCCATGCATTCGCACAGACTGTCAAACATATCACAAATGATCTAATAACAAATGCCTGAACTGAGTAAACAGAAAACTTTTATAATTCAAATGTGGTCTTTTATTGCATCTCATGAAGAGGTTAACATTATTCAGTAAAAGCATTGCTGGTGATCTCCATAGTCATAGAACTAAGTGAATTTAAGTAATTATTATTGAGATTCCGCTTTGTTTCATGTACATATAGTAGCACCATATTTATCCTCTTCTTTATGCCTGTGCATTTCATTATAGACATTTGAACGACCCGGAAAACGTATTATTATTGCCTGTCTTTGTCACATTTCACTCTGATTAGCATAGTGTTTGATGCTAGATGCCAAAAAAGATTAATATGTCACATCTCCCATTCACCACAAAGAAGTTTCTTTTAGATGCGGAGCATCTTATACTCGCGCCTTGTAGTGCGCCGTCCGCACCGCTTCTCGAACATTCGTCAGCTGACGCGCGCGCATGCGCCGTCGCGCCGTCGCCCACTCTTCCACCATCTGTGCATCCCTTCCTCCTCTACACACCGCGCGCGCTTCACTCCTCCACCATCTGTGCACCCTTCCTCCTCTACACACCGCGTTCGACATCAACAATTCTCCTGATTCTCCAGTGGACGCGCATGTGGCGTCGCGCTTCGAGAACATTCAACAGCTGACAGTGCATGCGCCGTCGTGCTGTATATATACTCAAGGTCTGCGCTCGCTCGCTCAGTTGCCGCTCGTCGGTTGGTTTGTACGGCGCGTCGACGTCCAAGGTCGCGGTGAAATGAATTCCAACGAATCCACAAACACAATGATCGACGTCCCTTCGACCAGCGCCGCCCTTTCGCATACGTGTGTACGTGTTCACTCATTTAACACCCCCTCCTACAACCACGTTAACCAATTTAGCCATCGACCCAAGTAAGTCGCAATTTAACACCCCATTTCACAACCACGTTAACCAATTTAGCTATCGACCCAAGTAAGTCGCACTTTAACACCCCGTTAACCAATTATATGGTCCGCATCCTCCTCAGTGTTCCCCCGAGGGAAGCTGCGGGCAATTTTTTTAAGCTATTGTTTAAGGCAGTGGCGTTATTCAGCATTCTGCTGTAGAGCATATGAGCAAGACTGTATGTTTATACTCGACGCTATGCCATCGGTCGCATATACGTGCTTTTTTAGTCTACACATGTAGCTTTAAAATCATCAGTGTATACGTGACTGTCTGTATTTAAGTATGAAGTAGTGTATTAAAAGAAAGAAAGTCTATCTCTATTCTGACCCTAAGGTAAAGGGAAATGGTGCCGTGCAGTCAGGGGTGGATCCAGCCAACCATTTTAGGGGGAGGGGGGTTGCTTAAAGTAACACCGGAGAGAGGGACGTGGTCATTACTTTTTTGTTTTTACTAGCTTAAAAACTCTATCATAGCATAAATACTAATAATGTGTGCTTAAAAGAATCCCACTCATTGGTCCTATTTGGTGATAACAGGTGGACGGCAAGCACTGAAGAGAAGGGGAGGGGGTAATGATGTGTGGTGCTTTATGGCGCAAGGGCCAATTGATGGCTAAAGAGCGCAATTTCAATGACTAGAGATGTGGACAATGATATGTTGCGTGGCTGTATAGGGGCCTTAAAATTCCTCGCGATAACGCTGGTAAAGACATATGTATTAATATCATGAGAGTGGCGTGATATGCATTGTAAAATTCCATGACAAAGGGTTTTGATAACAAAAACATGTAGAAAGATTTGGCACTAGCACAAGTGCCTCATCAGTGCCCTTGTATCCAAGGGCCGCGAGGGAAGTGCTTTTCAATGGAGCCACTGCAGCAGCAACATCTTTTGAGAGGTCGCGTTACGTAATGTCTGGGTATATGACATGATAAAAGCGGACATCTCTTAAAAAAGCTAGGAACAATTTGAGTGAAAAGTGGCGCTCTGCCGATGAACATTGCAGGGTGTAAAGGTATATGTTGTCGGTAGGGTAGTGGAAAGTGTTGTTTTCTAAGAGTGTCTAATTGTTTGCACTGGATTAAAATGTGAAGAACTGTTTATGCTTCACCACATCTGTCACACAATGGTGGATCGCCACCGGACAAAAGATATGTGTGTGTCATGTATGTGTGTCCTATCCTGAGCCTCGTTAGTGTTACCTCTGTATGACGCAATTTTGATACTGGCGGTCAATGTCGAAGGTGTGGCTTAATAACGTGCATTTTGTTTTGTGTGTGTCTATCGCACTTGTTCTGTCAGTACCTGAGCTTTTGTTTGAGAGATGGCTTAAGATGAAGGGCCGGGACTGATATGGGTGTAGTGGCAGTGCTTTCGTGGACGGATGCAGCAAGCTGATCCGCCATCACGTTGCCTTGGATCTCACGGTGCCCTGGCACCCAGCACACTACATGTTGTTTGAGTGTGTAGAGTGTGCATAAAATGAAGTAAAGTGAGATGAGAACGGGGATTTTTGTTTTTTAAGGGTTTGCAGAGCTGTTACCACACTAAGGGAGTCCGTATAAATCACTGCTTTTTCTAGTTGTAATTGTTTGATGTGTTTAGCGGCCACAAGTATCGTGTAAGCTTCCGCTGTGAAGAAACTTGAGTCTGGGTGTAGAGGGCCAGCATCCAAAAAGGATGGGCCCACAGTAACGTAGGACACAGAGAAGTTAGACTTGGAGGCATATGTAAAGAACTCAGGGCGTGTGTATTTGTATTGAAGCTCAAGGAAGTATGTTCGGATATGAGCTATGGGCGCGTGTTTCGTAATTTCTAGGAAAGACACATCACATTCTATGCGATGCGCCTAGCCAACATATACAGAGAGTCCACAGCAGACAGACAGACAGATAATGAACTTTATTAACGTCTTGAGGGGCGACTAGAAAAGTCCCTTTATAGCAGAGGAGCTGTCGCAGAGCAGAAAAGTTTTATTCGTGAGGTACATCTGGCAAGGAGACGAAATCTGAGCAATATTTAAAGCATGCTTAGCAGAAGTAGCCATCGTGAGCTTACTTACAGCGCAACACCAGAAAAAATACAGGACAGGGAAGGAGTAAAAAAGAAAGAAAAGACGGCACAGTCTTTTTTTTTTCTCTTTTACTCCTTCCTTGTCCTGTATTTTTTCTGGTGTTGCGCTGTAAGTTCACGATGGATCCTAACCAACTGGCCCAACTTACCATCTTACTTAGCAGAAGTATTTGATCCACCATGTTGATAAGAAACACGAATAAACATTTACAAAGAATATATCGTTACTTACGCTTTGCAAATGACATTTTGCTTTTCAGCAGTGGTGCCTTTGAACTACAATGAACTGGGGGTCTAAACCAAGAAAGTGTTCAAGTGGGGTTACACATAAATAGGTAAAAGACAAGGATCTAATGTTAATTGATTGATTTGTGGGGTTTAACGTCCCAAAACCACCATATGATTATGAGAGACGCCGTAGTGGAGGGCACCGGAAATTTCGACCACCTAGGGTTCTTTAACGTGCACCCAAATCTGAGCACACGGGCCTACAACATTTCCGCCTCCATCGGAAAGGCAGCCGCCGCCGCCGGGATTCGATCCCGCGAACTGCGGGTCAGCAACCGAGTACCTTAGCCACTAGACCACCGTGGCGGAGCGGGGGGGGGGGATCTAATGTTAGGAGGCCAAACAAGAGAGTGAGAGTTCGCAACGACACACTAGAATCCTTACAATATATATATATATATATATATATATATATATATATATATATATATATATATATATATATATATATATATATATATATATATATATATATATATATATATATATATATATATATATATATATATATATATATATATATATATATATATATATATATATATATATATATATATTTAAGTCAGATATTCACAGGACACACTATTCATGAAAAGGAAATTCACAAAATAATATGGATGGCCTGAAATTTTAATGGCAGACATTCCCAAATCATAAAAGGCAATTTACAACTATCCCTAAAGCAGAAAGTGGTCAACTATTGTATGCTGCGAGTACTAACATATGGAGCAGAAACTTGAATGATAGTAAACAAATAAAAAAAATCCAGAACAGACTAAGAACTGTGCAAAATAGAAACAGAAAATGGTTAGCATAACATAGAGATATTAAAAAAGCAGAGCTTGATAGAGAACAAACAGGGCTAGATGACGTTCTAGCTGACATTAAGAAAAAAAAGGTGGACCTGGGCATGTCAAGCAATGTGAGGAGAGACAAGTGACAAGTTAGAGAGATTGTGCGGCTACGAAAAGACTGAAAAAATAGCTCAAAAAGGCAGAAGGCTAGATGGGATTTGCACGCATAAGATCGAGTAAGCTTGCACAGGATTGGGAAAATTGTAGATAACTGGGGGAGGCCTTTGTAGAGAATTGGACACAAAAAAGGCTTATATACAAAAAAAGCATGTGTTATCGAGCTGTTGCACATCGCAGGTTGGTTTCAATACCAACAGGTTATTCAACTCGCATTGCAGTGCTACTGCTTAGGTATTGTAGTTGTACTACCAACTGATTTTCGACAGGTTTCTAGCAATGTTGAAACATATCTGGAACATTTAGCAAAACCATGTACAGCCATGTCCCTGACTCTGTATAGTGCATCAGCAGCCAGGCTTAATCTGTGGTACCTTGCGGAAGTTGTGGGCTCCGACGTGGTGGGCCCAGGAGCACGTGTGACCTAATAGACATGCTGGGCTGCTTTGCACAAGAGTGACCGTGTTGAAAGGTGTGCCTGCTTAACCGTAGATGCAAGGTTCCTCAAGACGCTTCCAGCACGTGAATTCTGAGAGATGACACGTTTCGACTGATAACACATACCTGACTAGGCACTTGTTATTGTGCCTGGTCAAGTATGATATGGTTGGCATTGCAAAACTTCTTTAGCGCCAGCCACTCCAGTTTCAAACTAAAGCACATTGCATGAAGGAGGTTAAAAAATAAGCACACCTGCCACCACAAATTGGATTTTAAAATTTTACATACTTGCTAATACCACCAAATGAAGGCATGACCTTCTCGAAAGGTCATGTTCTACAAGAAGTGAGTGCTCTTTTTGGGAAAGTCACACCTTAATTTGGTCATGTTACAAAAGTATGCGAAATCGTAATTTGTGGCAGCAGGTGTGCTTTTTTTACCTGCTTCGTGCACTTTGCTTCAGTTTAGACATGGAGTGGCTGGCACTGAAGAAGTTTCGCGATGCCAAGCGTTCAGCAGCCCACATCACTGAGGCAAACTGGAACCTGAAGATGAGGCTTGCCCGCTGTTTTATACTGAAGAAGCCTGCCCGCACGACCTGGGAAGGCTTCACTGGGCTGGGAAATGTTCAAATTCCACAAAGTGTACGCTATTTACTGAACAAAGGTCAAAAATTTAGTTACGAACCTTTGTTGCTGGCTCACTAACTACTGGCATTGCACCCACGAGTTGCAGCAAAAGTCGATGTCGCAGTTAGAAACGATTACTTACAAGACAATGTCTAAGCTATAGCAAGAACAGAGGAAAAACCCTCTTCGTCAGGAGGATACGTTGGTGGGTGTTGTCATTCTTCAAGTGCCACAATTTGTGCCCATTTCAAGTGGATAAAAGTAGTGGCTCCGTAGCAATGGATGTAGATTTGTGTAACTTCAAGGCAAGACAAGCAGTCTACATGAACTTTGTCAAGTTAAAATTCATCAAAACAAGAGTTTTGAAAATCAAGGCAGTGGCTCCGAGTAAGGACTTGGAACTTGCACAACTAGCAGAGTGTATAGCATACTGCAGCTAGCAAAAAGAACACCCTTTCTGTGTTTTTTACGGCCAAGACGCCTAAGCTAGGTCTTTCATTCAGGACAATTAGTGAGTGATTGAGGTATCTGGCAGAACGTGATTAGTCAGTATTTATTGAAGTGGCTAGACTTGGTTGTCACGAGAGACCCATTTTAAACTGAGAATTTCCCATGCATCAACCACTTTGTTCAAAGAATCCTTCGATGGGTACTTATTCTTGGTTGATGTTGAGGACCTATTTTATTCAGTCCTGCACGGTGAATTGTTTGTCTACATAAGAAGTTGCTCAGATGAGAGTGGTTTGGTTGCCTTCAGAAATGCCACGGGCATGGCAGTATAAGCTTTTATAGCCCTTCCTCAAGTTTTATGTTAACGGTAGCTCGTATGTTGCTCCTGTGTTGTGCAATTTTTTATGTTTAACCGTAACCGCTTTTATTACGTTGCACCAACATTTTAATTAGTGGGAGGTTTTGCAAGTTCTTACGTATGATGATAATTTTTTTATTATTTTGAAGCAACTAACTATCGTCACATATCAGCCCATTGTTAACAATGTTCTAGCAGGCTTTCGCAGACTGTAAAAGGATTGGTGTTTACACATGAGTTGAAGGCTTGTGGCTCTTTGCAGTTTTGGGCTTAGCGCATTACCTTGCAGAGTCGTCATGGCTGTTGGCTTTTTTCGTATAGGTGGGCTGAAAAATCGCTTCCATACGAGTTGACGCACTCCAAAACTGTGAAAAGGGCCATAGCTGAACAATGCCCAGAGTATGCATGTGCAGGGTTGTGCTCACACGTTTTGCAGAAAACTTTTCAAAACCAATTGGACAGGTTGTCTGTGGTTGGTTTCCTTCGCATGCTCCTTAACGCTGTAGCTGAGTTGCTCCACCAGACTATCAAGAGAGAACACCATGGTACTGGGGTAGAGCAAGAGCGCAGAACAGCGAGACCTGAGGTTACACCATGTATGCACCGAGCAGCACACGACCCAATAATGGTTGCAAACAGAGATGGCATGCCGATTCTTTTTTTGCGCCACGAAAATCATCTCAGCTTTCTCATGTATACTATCTGATAGAAGCAACAAAGGTGGGTACGGTAAGAGGCACGCCAATCATACACAAAATGTGTCAACGTGGTCGTTTATGAATTTCCACTATCCTACGACAAAAGATGTATGTTGGCCGGGCAAGAATATGCGTGAATGAGCATGCACAGAAACATGAGCTTTCGTTAAAAGATAAAGATGGGGCACATTTGCTGACGCATTGCGATTCTCATAAGTGTGAGCCGTACCTGGATAAGGTTTGGATTATCGGCAGAAGCAGGGACACAACTACTCGAGAATGCATGAATGTAATCTGTATAAAATCATGAGGTTCTTAGGTATCAGTGACACTTTGTTTTTCTGGTAGGTAGAAAACAAGTTCACAGATTGTGAATAGTTAGTATGCTCTCAATGTGAGCCTAGCTTACTCCACACATGTGTGCCTGTAATACAAAATAACAAAAACACCGACCAAGGTGAAATTCACGAAAATTAGAAAGATGATTCGGCTCCCCACATGGGAGCTTTGTTTACAGTGACTGCAAATGTCGTAGTGCGCTCTTCTTATGCACGTTTCATCACCTGTTGCAGACATCGCGCGAACACAGGGGGGAGTGTCCCAATATTTCTGTTCAACGTATGCACAGTAGTTTGAATGGCCAGAGATTCCATGTGCAATCGTGGTAACGACTTTCTTTCCATGGCAATGATTCAGGCTTTATACCAGTCGATAGCGTGCCCAGTAGACGCAACATGTTCTGCGAGGGCATTAGAAGCTACTTTCTTGTTCTTGACATCATTAAAATGTTCCCGGAGCCTTTTTTGTAATTGCCCGTTTCACCAATGTATCCGTAATCACAGTCTTTCAAGGAATTTTATACACCACGCCGGGAAAATCATGTCTGTCCAACTCATCTTTGACATTTGTAAGACGGCCTTAGAGCTTTAGTGTCGGAACGTGAGCCACTTGGACATCGTAGCTGCGCAATACCCGAGCGAGGGTCTCGCTGAAGCCTGCGACGTGTGACTGAGCTGGACGCTGCAGTTGTCGCTGCACCAAGTTCATGAAGGAAAGCGGGTATCCGCAAGTAGCTAGCTCCCGTCGAACGCACTCAACATCTTCTACTGCGTCTTCTTCCTTAGAACAAATCCTCCAAGCGTGATTTGCGAGTGTAGACACAACAGAACGTTTATGGCAGGATGAGTGCACAGAATTGAAGCTTCGAAAACGACCGGTGTGTGTTTCTTTTTTGCAGACACTGAAAGTCAGGCGCCTACCGTCTCGTTTCACGAGGACGTCAAGGAGTGGGCATGGCAGCAGGGAGACCGGCACCATGCTCAGCAACCCCTTTTGCTTCGTGCTGCAGGTCCGTTTTACGGCGCCGCTGATGTTATCCGCTATCCATCCTGGGGTGGCATGTGCGAACGGCATCGGGGTGCCTGACGGGACCTTGTCTGCTGATAGCGAGGACTTTACACGCTGCATCATCGCTGACTCATCGCTGCACTACAGAGCTGCGCTTGCGCTGACATGGATGACCACGTCGGTGACATGTCATCACGTGATGGACCGAAGCACTATAAGGGACGGACGAACACCGGGCATCGCCAGTGGGCATGGCAGCAGTGAGACCAGCACCATGCTCAGCAACCCCTTCTGCTTCGTGCTGCAGGTTAGTTACTATCGGTATACGAAATGTTACCGGAGTCGTGACCATTTTTTGATTTTGCTGCCATGCCCAACAAAAGCGAAAGTTAGGCTAGTTAGATATGCATGATATAACTGTCAGTTCAAGCGCACGAATAAACAGAAAAGATGTGCCACTCGATGTGCCACGGGTGTACTTTTTTGCCTGCACACGCATGCGTTGTTTTTTGATTGTCTGTTTATATATTCTTGCCTTTCTAATAAACAGTTTAGTTGCGAGAAAGCGCTTGTCCTCTCTTCCTTGCTGTTTATTCATGCGCTTGAACTGACAGTTATACCATGCCATGCCCACTTTGTGTTAAGTGCATTTTTCGCTGCGTTCTTGGTCTCCCTGATGACTTATTGTCTTGCGGCTACATAGAGGCTAATCCAGGGCCTTCGAAAACAGATAGAGATATACTGTTAGAACTAGTAGAGGGACAGAGTAAAATGACTGCAACAATTGAAGCCGTACTCACCACGCTAAATAAAATCGAGGATAAGCTCTCAACCTTAACATACCATCTGGATAGATTTGAAAAACAGTTGACTGACCTAAATGTTGTAACTAATCAAGTGAAAGTTCTGGAAACCTCAGTGTCTGAGTTTGATGAACAGATTTCAGAGCTGATGCTTAAGGTTGATGATTTGGAAAATAGGGGACATCGGAACAACCTCATCATTTATAGTTTAAAGAGCCTAACAAAAAGACGTACGAGGAACTAGAGGCGAGAGTCAAAAATAGCATTTTCCGTGAAATACTGGGTATAACCGTGAACGGTATTGAGAGGTGTCACAGGCTTGGACGAAAAACGTCTGAGAAACCTCGACCCGTTATCGTAAAGTTCATCGGCTACCGTGAAAAAATGGCGCTACTAAAAGCTTCTCCTCAACTAAAGGACGCCAATTTTTCACTCTCTGATGACTTTTCGAAAAGAATTAGGGAAATCCGCAAACAGTTATGGAGGAGTGCAGCGCAAGAAAAAGAACAAGGTGCTAAGGTCAAATTACTCTTCGACTAGTTAAGCGTAGACGGTGTGCTTTTTGGTTGGAACGAGGAAAACACGACACGGTTTAGGCTGAATAAGAAAACAGCATGACAACATAGCACTAAAAATCAGTTATTAAAAATATTAAACATCAACTGCAGAAGTGTATACAATAAAGCTACCGAACTCGAAAGTATATTACTAGTACACGATGCCGACATCGCAGTTCTCACTGAGACTTAGCTACATGAATCAATATACGACAGCGAATTCGTACCTGCCGGATATACTATAATTCGAAAAGACCGAGGCAGCAAAGGAGGAGGAGTTTGCATTCTTTTTAAAAACGTTTGCGTATAGTGAGAATGTCTGACTTGACTGACGTTTAGTGCATATTCTGCAAAGCGTACCACGGTAAGGTAAAATATGTAATATCAGTCATGTATAGACCCCCTAACTTGTCTATTGACATGTTAGAATCGTTAGAGGAGTATCTACATTCGAATATAAAACCTGGTGACAAAGTTATTCTGGACTGGCCGAATTTCTCGCTCAATAATCACAATGATCCCTTGGGTTAAGCAATGCTAAACATTACGTTCACTTTTGACCTATTTCAGATTGTAACAGACTTCACTAGAATGCAAGAAAATTGCAAATCAGTACTAGATCTCTTTCTAGTAAGTGAATTCATTAGTGCCAAAAGTTACTGCGAAGTAGTTCCGGGAATTTCAGACCACAAGGCCGTGTTGCTTACCCTAGCTACTTATATAAACAATAATCGTACAATTTTGTCATTTCCGAATTTCTCTCTTGCTGATGATGTGTCAAAAATTAACCTGCTTTCCTTTAATTTTGATGATTTCTGCAATAGCACTTGTGATGTACACCACCTTTGGAACAGATTTATACAGATTGTGAATGAATATATCGAGTATTTTGTACCCAAGATTTGTACCAAAAAATGTAAGCGTAAGAACCCATGGATTTCGAGGGAGACATTGCAATCTGAAAGGCGACTGAAGCGCTTAAATAAAGGGTTAACAAACAGCAGAACATTATTTATAATGCAAGAAATATCAAAGCTTTCTTCACAAATTAAAGACCAAGTAGCTGCTGATAAAAAGCACTATTACGGTGAATCATTACCAAGCTTTATAACCACGTCTCCCGAGAAATTTTGGCGTTCGATTTCTCCACACTCCACTGAATGTGATACATTTGAAGTTGATGGCTGCCTAACTCACGATAGTGCAAAAAATTCGCATGCTTTTAACAACCCTTTTAAATCGGTGTTCACCCAAGATAATGGTATATCACCTGTGTTTCATGCATCCCTACCATCAATGTCTCATGTCATTGTTTCTAAAAGTGGTATATTTAATCTTCTGCTAAGGATTGATGCCAAAACTCACCAGGGCCTGATGACATTCCTAATAGCTTCTTAAAAAGGTACGCTAAGTGGGTGTCAAAATATCTTCATGTCATTTTTTGCAAGTATTAACAAAATGGAGAAATACCAAGAGACTGGGGAACCACCAGAATTAAACCAGTCCACAAGACCGGAAATAAGAAGTCCGTTAAAAATTATTGTCTGATTTCATTAACATGTACGGTGTGCAAGATTCTGGAACATATCATTTACAATCATATCTGCGAATTTCTAGACAACTTTAACGTTCTTACCAAATTCCAGCATGGTTTTAGGAAAGATTATTCGACAAACACTCAGTTAGTTGAAACGATACATGACTTTGCCAAATCAATTAATAGTAGAACACAGACAGACGTTATATTTATGGACTTTTCGAAAACCTTTGATGTATCCCACACTAAACTTATATATAAGATAGGTAGAATAATCAGTAATTACCAAGTAGTTAACTGGATTTCTGCATATCTTACAAAACACAAAAAATTTGTTGTGTTTGCTGATTCCTGCTCACATAGACAGCTTGTTGACTCTGGCATTCCGCAGTGCTCAGTGCTAGGACCACTTCTTTTTCTCCTGTTTATTAATAATATTGTTGATAGCATCCCTGTTAAAATCAAACTCTACGCTGACGACTGTGTACTTTATAACAAAATATGTTGTCCCGCAGACCAACACGTGTTAAATGATGCTCTACAAAAAGTGTCCTTGTTACAAGCTGCCACTCTAGCGTCGCCAGCGCGAAGTCAGCGACGGGAATGACAGCAGGTTAGTTTGTTCCGTACGCAAGCAGAGACAGTGAAGAGATCAGAGACGTGAGCAAACAAAACAAACTTTACTCTAGTGATATTGCAGCACACGGGATCTAGTACAACACTTCAATACAACTAACAAAATACATCAACACTTGATACAACAAAAAATACATATAAAAACAATAAATCAGCTTACGAGAGAGAACTATTAAAAACTACACAAACTAACAACAATAGAACTACGGATGAGAAAGTTCGAAGATATAAACAGGTGAAGGCATACGTGTGATGACCGGCAGCGTTGCGTCCCCGACGATCGGATGCGAGAAGTCGAAGAGAGTTCTGGCACGACTGCGATGTCGGCGGTGTTGCAACGCTGGTGGCTCCGGGAGGCTAGTGCTTGCAGGTGACCTCGGGCAAGGTGAGCTAACTCGAGGCGAAGTCCCGATGTCTACATTGCAGACGTTAATATCGCGTCACAACTAGACGAACGGCTAAGTTTAGGTGACCAGCCGATACAAAGCCACAATAAAAACTTCTATAAGAGATACTTGTTGATGTGTTTTTACACCATGTTGGTCAGCGACTAGTCTGCCCAGCAGGGCGAAATCCTGCGCTTAAATTCCCCTCGTGTTCCCGCGCTCTTTTCCTTGGGGACAAGAGACCTCTACATGGGTTCAATCATGCGAGTTTCATTGATGGAAACTCCGCCCCAAAAACTATATTGACCCTACCCTTTTTTAATTAGGAGAGGGCCCTCAACTAGCGAGAGTGGCAACCTGTTGGAGAGCTGTCATACGGCTTGGCCACCAGAGGTTTTCCCGCGGTTTTCCCGTGGGAACGGTCAGACTGTTTGGCTCTCAGCCGGTGCGTCCCGCAGTCTAATCCTTGTTCGGGGTACATCGCGGCCTTCCACGACCCCGCAGACGCCGCCGCAGTTACAAAGGATCAAACGTCGGCGGCGACGTTTGAAGAAGAGCACCCCATTCTGCACTTCTCGGCTCTCTTTCATGCGCCCGCCGTTCCCACGGTCAGTGGGGGAGTACGGCGCCCGTTAATTGCCGTGACGCGGGGTCGCCAAAAATGGCCATCCGTGACAGTCCTCCTGGTGTGATGAATGGCAAATGGGTACTAACTTAGAAAAAACAGTGTTTATGCAAATAACGAATAAAAAAATCCTTTAGAATACGAGTACTCTACTACCCATACTAAACTTTCCCAAGTCCCACATTACAAGTATCTTGGCTTATGGATCACAGATGACCTGAATTGGAAGAAACACATTAATACAGTAACTAACACTGCAATGCGTAAACTGTTCTTCCTCAGAAGGGCAGTGAAACTCTCAACCCCCTCCGTCTGCCTTCTGGCTTATAAAACAATAGTATTACCGACTCTGGATTATGCTTCCATTATATGGGACCCTTTTACCAATATAATATCAACAAGCTAGAAAGAGTACAAAAAAGGACTTTCGTTTTATTTATAACAGCTTCGGGTGCATTTTAATTACAGAACTTTCAACTCGAGCTTATCTGCCAACACTAACAGAAAGAAACCGCTTATCTACACTAAAATTTCTATATCTACTTGTAAAGAGACATTACAAGACAGACATTTCTGAAGTTCGTTCATTTTCGTCCGGATATGCAACTCAACAAAGGCATGAGCGCACAATAAAACCCTATGCAAGCCGTAACAACTGCTTTAAATATTCATTCTTTTCCCGAACTATAAACGACTGGAACAAACTAACCAACACCGAAGTTTTACAGCCATCCTTGACATTGTTTTCTTCCAGCCTCAATAACAGTGTTTAAAATAGCATGCCAATTAAGCTCTCTCCCCAGAAAGGTTCGAATTTTTGTATACTTTGAGTTGCTTCGTGCATACTTTTGTTTCTGTGTGTTTTTATCTTCCTGTTTTGAAAATTTGTTTGTCTGCATACTGAGCATTCATGTAATGCATGTAACCCATTTTGCGAAAATCCCTAGTAGGGATTGCAGTATTCATAAATAAATAAATAAATAAGGAACGGAAGGCAGCCGTTTGATTCTTCTTCCACGGTAAACTGTATCGCGGGCTCCACAGAATTTAGCTGTTCCAAAAATACTGGCCGGGCATTCCATTGCAAAACACAGAAACAATCATCCGCATATCGAAGGAAAGTCTTGGGCGGGGCAGCAAATGAAGTGAGAGCCAGGTTTTCAACAGCCTCCAAGGTAAGGTTTGCGACCGTGACGGACACAGAAGATCCCATTGTAGTGCCATGCACCTACTTGTAGTATTCGCTTCTGTATATAAAGTAGGTGTTCTCTAAGCAGAACTTAAGCAACCGTAACAGACCAGAAACATAGATGGGCGTTCTGTCCGACAATGATTGGTCTGACTCAAGGGCTGTCTTGCACATGTCGATTGCCAGACCAATAGGTACACTTCTGCCAGCTAGGGCGTCTGCGCCAAACTCGATCCGGCGCCGCAGCGACAGACCTGTCGATCTCGATCAAAAGTATTTGAGTGACACCAGTATTAGTCACCGCTAACTGCCCAAACTAATCGGATCAAATACGGTGCAGCCGTCATCTAACTGCGATATAAAAGGGTACGACATAGCAAACAAGAACCCGTGTGACAGTGGTGTTGTCAGTAAAGTGCGTCACACCCTAAATCTCATTCGGAAGTATGTCTGCACAAACATGATCACGCCAATGCGGGAGAAATTCAAAGCTACGGCTCGCATGAACCAGCCAACACTAACGTATCATCAAATGTGCAGGGAACTAAATTTGTCAAACAAACCACCGCACAGCACACACAAGGCAGCCAGCACATATCACATCGACGCGGGATGTTGGTCACTCAAAGCTACCGCTTGCACGAAACACCCACGGCGCTCGATCTCCCCCCTCTGAAGGATCGGTCGGCCGAGAATCACCGCCACATCCCCAGATTTGCAAGGAATAATACCGCAATCCATACACATCACCGCACAACACCAAAATCAACGTTGACGAAACTAGAGGAAGTGCTGATAGTCGACGTTAGAACGAAAACTGTACCTTTAGGCTGTTGTATCAAAATAACATGCAAATACGCAGCGGAGGCGTACTGAACTGCAATACCACGAGGCGAGATGGCGCTGGTAGTACCGACCATAGAGTTTCTCAAAAATAACTAGAGGGCACTCTGGCGCTGCGATCGTGCAGCGACCATGGGAATGATAGGTAGTACCAAGGAGGATACATAAAACTTGCTGGAGTGGAAGCCGCCTATGCGCCGCTACGGGAGAGAGTGAAGCCGCGCCGAGCATGCGGCGGCCATGTTGCCAGTGGCAGAAAAGAGCCGAGCGCTGCAAATTTAATGCTTCATCGCGCTGCGGGTGAAGTGACTCGTGTGTTTATAAAGCAACGAAAACAAGTAACTCTGGTTGTAAATGTTTATTGTGACTTGTACGCAGCCAAGTGGCATGTAGAGAACTCAATTAAAGTGCATATGCATCAAATCGCGATGCCTAAAGCAAACCCATAATCGAAAACATAGGTGCTCTACTGGTGGTTGAAAATTATTGCCCTTGTCAAAAGTGGTCCCACCTTACTTTTGACCGATTCTCATTTTTTTTCCTTCGTCATGTGTTGTATCCTCACTTTTACGTATTGTTCGGTGATTTGCCTGCACAAACTGTAAACCTGATTATCAAGCGTATCAAAGTCTAGGGCGTGCTGATCTAGTTTATGGAACCAGTTTTTCTCGGAGGAAGCTCGTAGAACTTTCAGGATGAGGTGTCTTGCTCTTGACTTCACTGTTGTGATGGAATCACATTCAGCCTGTAGCCGCCTCAGTCCTCGACTTCTTTACAGGGGCTAATGACATTTCGCGACGGTAAAACAAGACCACCTCGCCTCTTATATTTATTAAAGGTGTCAGCTTATCTGAGTGCATGGCTGCTATGCACTCTTCACAGGTAGTTGCAGTTCGACCTTTCGAACAATGAAGCCTGCTATGTATGGCACCACGGAACCGACAAAAGCAGAAAAGCTTTCGGGCTAGTCGATGCGATGCGTATTGTCGTGGTCATCGAGCTGCAGGACTGGGGCCTAGCGCATGTCAGTGAGATTGCTTCTTGGATGTACCATGGCTGCAGGAGTCATTGCATTCAATACTGAGAGAACATCTTGGAAGCAGTGTCCAGAACTTGAAGACGTGACTTCCGTATGAACCAACAGACGCTTGTATGCAGCCATAAACTGCGAAGCTGTTGGGTTGTTGTTATGGCCGCCTCATCCACGTATTGATTCAAAGAAGTTTTCGGCATAGTCTTGACTGAGTTTGTGTGTCAGTAAGTATTTCAGCTGACCCTGGCTGACAAGTCTGTCAAACATTCTTTCCGTGCTTGCCATGCGTATCCAAAAACCAATGAATCCGTTTTTTTCAGTCCATCTGTCACTGCCGGATCTCTCAGCCCGTTTACGTACGCTCGAGTCTCCACAAAAAAAAAACGACTTCCAGAATGCTTCGTTCCCCTGCCGAAGGGGCGCTTTGTACGACCTTGCCAGCGGGTTCCTGGAGTTTAAAATGTCAAACAAGCCATCAAAAGTTCTAATAAACGTAGATATTGTGCTGGCACCCTTGAATTGCGGCAGCTTTAGCTTTTGTTCGCAGAAGTCCAAGGCGTTGGCAACTGAGGCACTCGATCAGTTGTACAGCATATCACACCTTCATTTTGTTGTTTTTCCCATTGGACGTGGACTTTCGTAAGTTTGTTTCCGAGCCACAACCCTTCTTCACGTTGAAGTGCCTTCAATGCCACTTCATAACCCCATTTCACATGCTTCCCTTCAATGTCAAAGCACTCTGGCGTGATGTGCACAGAGCGAAGTGATCTCAGTCTTTCGCATTCTACTTCTCACAGCGAACGGCGCACTTTCAGAGGCTCCGTGTTACGGGATTTTTAGTAAACCTGTAAAACAAATCCGGACTGTTATGTTTTGCACGCTTAGATCGCGTCAGCTATAGCTCCCTTTAGTAACGAGCGCGGAATGGCTATGTCGAAGACGTTTTCGTGCACGTACAGGTGGAATGTGAGGCCACAACCTTTTTTAAACCTGTTGGCACATCCTTAAATGACGCAAGAGGCAACCATTGTAAACCATTTGTCTTTACAAGCCGACAAGGTGAAACAAGAACGGACGCAATCAGCAGCTCGCGAGGTCACTGAGCACGCTTTTTGTCACTGGCAAGATGGCGGCGGCTGGCTTCACTCGCACAGCGCCCCTTCCACTCCAGCAAGTTTTATGTATCCTCCTTGGGTAGTACACACATTTGCCTAGTCTTCGTACTTGCGGACGGCGAATCGTACTTGCGGCTTCGTTTATTACTGGTTACGGTTTTGTTTTGAAAGAAAAAACAAACCCTTTTAAACTTAAGGACTTGATTCGAAATAGTAAGCTTAAAAGAATAAGGTTGTGAAGCGCAAGCGGTGAACATTTGCTAATTTATGTTTTCGTGAAAACACAGCTCCAAGCCACTTGAACACACACGGAGCCAGAAGCAGGCCAGAAGTACAAAAATTAGACAAATGTGTGTACTACCTATCATTCCCATGTTCGCTGAAGCGCCGTGTGTTGCAACTCCCATAGACACTAGCGCCAGAGTTCCCTCTAGTAAGTATTGTGGAAAACTATGGTACCGAACTTGCACAACCTTGCACGATTCCAGGTCGTGCAAGATTGTGCAAGGTTGGTTGGTTCAGAAGCAGCGCGCAATGAGAGATAAGTTTCTCTTCATCTCTTTGTGTTTGTGAACACCATTATTATTTTTTTCTCTACTAATCAATAATTAGCGTTGCGAGTACTGTAGGTGTGGGACACGGGCAACGTTGTAGTGATGTTGACCACTTGGCAAGGTTCCTTTTGGCGTTGCATATATCAGTTGCCACACTTTGGGGTAGTTGTTGCCAGACTGCCGCTAAATTTGGCTGAAAATTTTCTCCTGTAGTTGTGGCTTTTTCGTAAGAGTTTGGTGCCATCCGTGGTGCATTTCGCGAGTGCATGAGCGACGCTGGCCGTTTTAATTTACGGAATGAACCGAGCCTAGCAGAAGTTGAGCGCGGTGCTGCCGTGCAATTAGCAATTTAATTAACGGAATAAACCGCGCCTAGCAGAAGTCGGGGCGCGTTCTCTTGCTGTGTGCGCAGCTGTGCAATTAAAATATCGCGTCTTAGTATTAGGGATGACGGGGAAAACTAAATAGAGTCGCAGGAGGTGATGCACTGTGCCCCTCCCCACTTACTTTTTCTTTGTCTCAGCTGATCGTGTCGCGTCGACCGTGCGCTACGACGGGGGACGCTGCGCTTCCCCTAGCTGTGTCAGCACAAGACATATCGTTCGGACTCGTATATACATATGATTAATAGGCGTTCCAAGGCTGGTTAATCGGGGTACGTCGGATATGCTACAGCTATGTACGCCCGGAAGGCTGCTTTATCGAGCTGCTTTACCGAACCGCAATCGACTTCTGCTAGGTGCGGTTCATTCTGTTAAACAAAACGGCCTCTCAATTGCACGGCAGCGCCACGCTTGACTACTGCTAGGCGCGGTTCATTCCGTTATTTAAAACGGCCAGCGTCGCTCGTTCGCGACACGCACCACGGATGGCACCAAATTCTCACGAAAAAGCCACTACTACAGAAAAAACATTTTGTGGTCAAATTTAGCAGCAGTCTGGCAACCACTTATGCAACGCCAAAAGGAACCTTGCCGACCACTTGGGCAAGGTTCCTTACTTGAAGTTGCTAGGCAACTCTTTTGAAGAAGGTCGGGGCGCCCGGTTAGTTGTTAAAAAGCTAGAGCCGAACACGAAGGGGACCTAGTGAGGAGCTACTAGCGAAATCTAACACAAATGTGTGCAGTGTAGGCGGAAGCTTCAAACAGTTGTTTAGGTAAGAGAGTTAACGGAGGCGGCTGGATAGCGGGATTAGGGTTGAACGTAGACCTGTCGGGCACTCTGTCCGATGGTTGGGCGGGCGATGGCTAAGGAGGCTAGGAAAACCACGAGCGAGAGTGAGCTGGTGAAGTGCGAGGAATGCAAGCGCTGGTGCTACTTAGATGAGACAGCATTCACGAGTTCACGAGTTTGGCCGACGCGCACAAGGCGAGTTTCGTGTGCAGGCTGTGCGAGACACTGAAGGTGGCCGTGCAGCGCATGGAGGCTAGCATCAAGGGGCTTCAGGGGTAGCTTAGGGCGGAACGGGAGCAGAGAACTCCAAAAGCAGCTCGGGGCGTCGCGTGAGCGGGAGGAGGCTACCGCCAGCCTATTAAAGCAAATAAAGGGTGACCTTCGAAAAGAACGGGAAGGGCGGACCTAGCTAGAGCAGCGGCTAAAGGAGCTAATGGCGCTTTGCCCCGGCCCCGAGCGGTGTGAGACGGAAGGCGTGGGTAGCGGAGAAGGCGACAGGCGGGAAGGAACAGGCAAGAAGGGAGGTCAGGGGGCCGCAGTGTCTGGCCACAGCACGGAGGTTCCGAGAACATACAGCTAGGTGGCGCAGCAGTCTTCGAGCAGGGCAGAAACACAGGACAGACGTAAGAGAGAGAAACAGGTGAAGCAAACAGGGACGCCATCACAAACAGGAAGCCAGCAATTGGAGCGTAGAAGGGTCCTAGCGGTGGGGGACTCTAACGTGGCCAGGGTTAGGGATGGCGTCTTCAAGACAGTGAAGGAAGATGGGAGAGTCAGGGTGGAGGCACAGTCAGGGAAGAGCATGGTGGATGCACTGGCCAAAGCTCAGGAGGTTGTAGAAAACAGCATGGAGGGCGAAAATCTAGTCATTATTTATGCTCAACGCTGTGTTGAAGAGCAAGGATCAGAACCTTCAGAGAAAGCTAGAGGATGCGTAAGCTCCGAGAAGCCTCTGGGAGTGTGCATGTGACCATATGCACAGTCCTAGTCCTAGAGGTCTGAGGGCAGGCTCAAGGGTGTTGATTATTTTTCACGTTCTGGGCTGGGACAAGGAAACGAGGAGGAAAAAGAGCGCGAGCGAGGGACGCGGGGACGCTCAAGTGACAGCAGAGCGCTTCCGAGCGCAGTTAAATAAACAAGTATTTTTGCCTTATACCTCAAAGACGGAGTTGAGTCTGATCGCAGTGTCTGATTGATTGATTGATTGATTGATTGATTGATTGATTGATTGTTTGATTGATTGATTGATTGATTTGTTGGTTTTAACATCCCAAAACCACCATATGATTATGAGAGACGCCGTAGTGGAGGACTCCGGAAATTTTGACCACCTGGGGTTCTTTAACGTGCACCCAAATCTGAGTATACGGGCCTATGACATTTCCGCCTCCATCGGAAATGCAGCCGCCGCAGCCGGAATTTGAGCCCACGACCTGCGGGTCAGCAGCCGAGTACCTTAGCCACTAGACCACCATGGCGGGGCTGATCGCAGTGTCTGGAACGCCATCGTCTTAATATTGGTGCCGTAACCCAGGATTGAAAACCAGGACCCTACGGACGGCTACCACTCAACTGCAGCGGCATGGAGTGACTGAAGTCGAAGCGGACGTCGCGGCGAGCACAGAACACGAGGATTATAAACGAGGCAAGTGAGCTCCTCGCTAACGACTCTGCCTCCTATGACCAGCTCAACTCCATATATGAGAGGCTGAAGGCTAATAACGAAGAGCTTAAAAACCTGAACAACGAGATTGAGCCGCATATACCTGACGAGGAGTTCGAAGTCGAGTATAACGCTGTCTTACAATACGAGGACAGTGCTACGCGCATTCTCGCTGAGACTCTCAGCAAGAAAGATCGCATGCTAAGGACATCGACCGGAACTCAAGAAACAGTTGCCCAGATAGTCGCAGCACCATCAGACGGAACTGGAGTTAAATTGCCTAAACTGACAATAGCTCCTTTTTTTGAAGACCTATGAAAATGGACCGAATTTTGGGAACAATTTTACCAAATTGTTCATAGTAACAATAGCATCACTGCCACAGCGAAGTTTCATTACCTGTGACTGTATCTTAATGGAGACGCTGCATCAGTAATTGCGGGCCTTCCGACGATAGAAAGTTGCTACAGGGACGCCATCAAAATGCTACAGAAGCGATTTGGGGACAAGACGCGCCTGGAGCAAGAATATTTTGCCAAGTTACGGATGTTAAGCCCTGTCCATTCATCGACTGACACCAAAGCGCTACGCAGCTTGTACGACCAAGTTCTCGTGAATATCCGAGGCTTAGAGACTTTGCGTGTACACAAGTCGTCATTTTCGTCAATGCTATGCGACATCCTACTGCGTGCTCTTCCGCGGGATATAGTTAAGCAGTATCATCGATCATGTGCTGTTCAGTTGGCATATGACTCGAGAGCTGAAGCTACACCCGTGAGACTGGACCGTGTGCTCAACTTCCTGTGTATCAAGCTGGAAAGCCTGGAGAAGAGTGATTTTAGGGATGCCAAAGGACGAGAACATGGAACACTCCCCGTGGCCAGTCAGTCGACGTACTCTCGGCGTGGGAAACTAACGTCAACTGTGCTTCACAGCAACTCGGTACGAGAAAAAAAGGACAACTGCGTATTCTGTTCGTCCAGCCGACATGGATCGGAAGCCTGCACAGCTGACTTGTCACTGACGCAGAAGAAGGAACTAGTTTTCAACGACAAAAGGTGTTTCCGCTGCACCACCAAAGGACATTGGGCACGGTACCGCAAAAAGAGAATTTACTGCTCCAGATGCCAAGCTCGACACGCTACAAGCCTGTGCGATCCCGATAGGTGTTCGCGGAAGTCAGACTATGCTAACAAGAACTACGAAAAAACTACGACAGTCTGCGCATCACTTGGAAGAAGACCCGTCAAGTAAGACTCTACCACTTCCGTTTTTCTTCAGACTTTCAGAGCATGGGCCATGAATGATGACACCTGCCGCTACATACGAGGCGTTTTTGATGGTGGCAGTCAGAGGACTTTCGTAACTGAAGACCTGTCCAAGCACCTCAAGCTGAAAAGCGTGGGAGCAGCTCAAATAGCCTTCAATACTTTCGCAAATACATCGAACGAAGAGGCTAAGAGGCATCGAATAGTAGAACTACGACTGCGAAGCCAGTTTTCCGACGCGGAAATAGTCTTAACTGCAATAGAAATCCCAAGCATCTTCCAAGACATCGCAGAGACTGCAATGGACGTAGCCCTCATTGCGTGTTTCAAGAAGCTGGGAAACGATGTTGCCGATGAGCTCCAACATCCATCTATCATAACTAAGAGTGGCATCAGCGTACTTATAGGGTGCGATCAGATGTGGAAAGTGTTGACCGGCAAAGTTTCACGGTGCGAAAGCAATGAATCATTGATCGCACTGAACTCCAAGCTTAGATGGACCTTCCAGGGAAGCACATCGCACTTGGTGTCCCGACCATTGCAACTACTTCACAAATGATGGTGTGCGTGCTAAAAGTCCAAGCTACCGATTCCGGCGAAATTTTGCGCTCCCTTTGGGAACTTGAAAACATAGGAATTACGGACACGATAAACAAGTCACCTCAAATCAGCAAGACCGTGAGGAATTTTGAGCAAACGATTAGCTTTATAAACGGAAGATATGAAGTGACCCTCCCTTGGAAGGAAAATTTCGAGCTTGCAAGCAACAGGCAAGTAGCCGTTACTCGACTGGACAAGCTTGTCACTGTCTCGACTCCAGAAAAGGACTGCTCGAAACGTATGACCGTATCATAAGGGAGTACTTGAGGGCAGGACACGCCGAAGTAGCCAGTGACGTACGTGCAGAGGTGACGAAATTATATTACATGCCGCACAAGGAAGTCATGCGTGAACAAGCACTGACGACGAAAATGAGAGTGGTGTTTGACGCTTGGTCACATGCCAAAGGATGTAAGTCCCTTGATGACTGCCTTGAAAAGGGTGACAACTTATACCAAGACCTCGTGCAAATTCTGCTACGATTCAGAACGCACCCGGTGGAAGTTATCGTGGACATAGAAAAGGCATTCCTTCAGATTGCGATTCGGGAGGATGACGGAGACGCTTTCCGTTTTCTCTGGTTTGCAGAAGGAGATTGATCCAAGGACAAGCTGCAAGAGTGGATGATGACACGAGTGCCTTTTGGAGCTACATGTAGCCCATTTTCGCTCACAGCTACTATTCTCTACCACGTGAAAAGAGCACCGGCTGTCATGGCACAAACAGCGCAAACTCTTGCCGAGCTGTTTTACGTGGATGACTTAGTCACTGATGCCGACACAGAAGAGAAGGCTGCTAAACTATGCCGAGAAGCGCGCACAATAATGAAATCGGCCGGCATTGCATTGCGAAAATGGACAAGAAATTCAGCAAATTTGATGCGCACGCTTGAAAATCAAGTGGAATTTACTATTAATGAGATGGTCGTTCTTCACGAAACGTCGGTCAAGGTCCTGGGCTTGGTTGGAATCCTGCAAAGGATGAGTTCAACTTTTTGGTTGAAAATCTACTCCGGTTTTCGGCAGCACAGACGGGTACTAAACGATTTGTCTTGCAGTCAGCATCAAGAATATTTGACCCGTTGGGATTTGTAGGACCATATACTATTGCCTTACGAATATTGTTTCAGAGACTGTGGATACGAGGAATTGGCTGGGATGAAGTACTACCCAATGACCTGCAAAAAGAATGGAATGATTGGGTCATCCAGCTGCCGCAACTGCAAGACGTCGTCGTTCCTCGCTATCTGGGCGGCGGAGCAAGGAAGCCCAATGTGCTTCAAGTACATGTTTTCTGCGATGCCAGTCCAGCGGCATACGCAACAGCGATATACGTCGTATCAAGTCCTGAGGAGCCGATACTGTTGATTGTGAAGTCCCGTGTAGCACCCATTAAGAAGACAACGCTGCCGCGATTGGAGCTGCTGGCTGCCTTAATCGGCTCAAGAATGTTGGCATACGTGAAAAGCGCATTGAGGAATGTTCAAGTTGACTACACGATGGGGACAGATTCCGCCATTGTGTTGTCACGGATAAAAGGTGACGTCAAGAAGTGGAATTAGTTCGTAGCCAACAGAGCCAATGAAATTAGGTGCACTACAGATCCATCAAAGTGGAGATACTGTCCTGAAACGGACAACCCGGCTGACCTACTTGCACGTGGCGCGACGCTTGAAAGACTGCCGTGCAGCTCAAAATGGTGGCATGGTCCCGAGTGGCATGGTCCCGAGAGGCCGTTTATTCCTCATGCATTCCACACAAGATGTCAAGCATCCAATCATAATGCCGTCAAGCCACCACTTTTCGACACTTTTGGAAAACAGAGCCCATCTTCAAGTCTTACAAGGAGGAGTTAGAGATACACTTATGCAGCTTCGGGAACACTACTGGATTTGTCGAGCTCGCTCTTTGGTAAAAAGAGTGCTGCATGGCTGCAATATATGCAAGCGTTTCAGTGCGGGCCCAGGAAGTGCTGAAACTGCTCCGTTAACAAGTCATCGAGTGTCACCAACGAACCCGTTCGAAGTTGTAGAAGTCGACTTCGCGGGCCCTCTGTATGCACGCATGGAGAAAGGGGACACGAAGTGCTACATTGCACTTTTTACGTGCGCCGTGTCTAGAGCCGTGCATCTCGAGTTTGTCTCGGAAATGACATCCGAGGCTTTCCTGCTGTGCCTACGACGATTTTCAGCTCGGAGAGGATTACCTGGGGTGATCTATTCTGACAACGCACGAAGCTTTCACAAGACATCGGCAGATATAAAGCGGCTACACCGAATGTTCTCTGAAGAGGAAGTCGCTGGTCACCTCAGCACCAACGGCATTTCGTGGAAGTTTGTAGCACCAAATGCTCCTTGGTGGGGTGGATGGTGGAGCGCCTTGTACAATCAGTGAAGCTTCCGCTGCGAAA
The DNA here is from genome assembly GCF_043290135.1 of Rhipicephalus microplus. NCBI lineage: Eukaryota > Metazoa > Arthropoda > Arachnida > Ixodida > Ixodidae > Rhipicephalus > Rhipicephalus microplus. Next base: position 506,125,155 of record NC_134710.1, read on the forward strand.
AATTATCGGCAAAGCTCGTCTGTACTACGAAGAAATATCGACAGTGCTGGCAGAGGTCGAAGCAGTCGTAAACTCTAGGCCTCTGACTTACATCGAGACAGATGCAGGAAAACCTTGCACTTTGACACCAGCCGAACTTCTCCTTGGACGAAGGTTGACTTCCATACCGTATGCGACCGCTGACGAAGTCAACAGTAATTCCAAGCGATCAGGTGCCATACGCAGACACAACTACAGGAAGCTGCTGGTTGGAAGTTTTTGAAAGCGTTGGCAAAAAGAATACCTGTTGCAATAACGATCTGCACACTTTGCCGACACGAAATCAAATACAGCATTGAAGCAAGGGGACATCGTTCTCGTGCATGCGGACAACACGCCACGCCAGCTATGGAAGCTTGCAAGGGTCACGGAAGTGTACCGCAGTGCAGATGGTCTCATTCGTTCTTGCAAGTTCAAGTTGCAAGGCGGTCACCTTGCGATCAGGCCGATACAAAGACTGTAGCCACTTGAACTATGTGTTTAACTTTGCGTGGCCGGGAATGTTGATTATTTATCACGTTCTTGGCTGGGACAAGGAAACGAGGAGGAAGAAGAGCGCGAGCAAGCGACGTGGGGACGCTCAAGTGACAGCAGAGCGCTTCCGAGCGCAGTTAAATAAACAAGTATTTTTGCCTGACACCTTAAAGACGAAGTTGAGTCTGATCGCAGTGTCTAGAACGCCATCGTCTTAATAAGGGATTGAAAGGAGGGTAGTGGAGACCAATTGTGTGATCAAGGGTTGGAGCCGTCAACTCGGATACAGCGTAATGTAAGTTAACCACGACTTGTACGAGCCTGGTGCTCGCCCCTTTGCACAGGATGGCATTCACTACAGTGGTACGACGGGCAGGAGGGTCGGTAACAGAATGGATCGCCAAACCGTAGCTAGGAACATTTATGGCTAAAAGGGAAAGTGGCAGGGCAAATGACACTTCTTGATTTGGTGTACTTGCTGCTGAGAGCAAAGGCCAAAGAAGAAAACCAGGCAACGGTCGAGTGTATATCAAAGGACGTTGAGGAATTAGAAGGAGAGTGCGAGATAATTATACTAGGAGATATTAACGCGCGCACAGAAGATATAGATGGGTATACTGACTCAACAGGCTAAATTATTATGGATATGTGTGAAAGGCATGATTTGATCATTTGCAACAGTACCGAGAAGTGTGAAGGGCAAATAACGTGGGAGGTAGGAAGGCTGCAGTCAACAATAGATTACGCACTGATGTCACATAGAATGTATGATAAGCTCAGGGGAATGCACATAGATGAAGGTGGCTCCAGAAGTCTGGGTGGTGATCACAGACGTATCAAGCTAAGTTTTTGAAGAGCAGCGAAAGTGGGAAGGAGACAAGATGAGCAACTACAGGAAAATATTCATTCAGAAAGGCAAATGGACATTGCTACTAAACAAATTGAGAAAGTAATCACTGAGGATAATAAAACTGTGTGGACATACACAAATCTAATTAGACTGTTTGGGCTAGAACTTGCTAAAGCACGTGACAAGTCACCCCGGGAAAGAAGACACAAGCCAAAGAGTTGGTGGGATGAGGAAGTTAAGAGAGCCATAGCAAAACGTCAGGAAGCCTCTAGGGAACACATGCATGCTAAGCAACGGGGTCAACCGACAGGTGATGTTAAAAGAAAATGGGAAACCTTTCTAAGCTCTAGAAGGGAAGCATCAGTCCTGATCAATAAAAATATTATAAGAAAGGGTGCTCAGTGGCTGGCAGAAGTACTTAAAAAGGACAGAAAGGCAGCTGCGAAATTTCGGAACCATATAAACTCCCTAAGAAATGAAACTAACCTAGAGCAGAGGTTTATAACTACAGCTCAAGATGCTAGGCTAGAATGGGACGAAGCTATTTAACATATAAGAACAAGGGTGACAGAAAAATTTCAACAAAGAAGTGCCTTATGCACCACAATAGACAGGGATGGATCAAGTCGCACAATGGCTCCATTTTCACAACGAGAGTGAGAAAGGGCTGAGAAGAGGGTTCCAAGTAGTACGTCAACAGGGCCAGATGGCATTCCAATTATGCTGATAAAGACATTGGGTCTGAAGATTAAACAGACTTCGAGAGAGGCAGTGAGCAGAACAATAATCGATGGTGAAGTCCCCGATGGATGGAAACTCAGCAGGATGAGCATGATCAATAAAGAAAAGGGGGACAAAGCTGACATAAACAACTACTGTCCTATAACAGTGGCATCGGTGGTCTACAGGCTAGCGATGCAGATTATAAAGGAAAAACTGCAGGCATGTATAGAGGATGAGGGGGTGCTGGGGGAACGGCAAAATGGGTTTCGGAAACACAGGAGGTTGGAAGACAATCTGTTCTCACTGACGCAGTGCATAAAAATAGCAGAAAAGAAACTCAGGCCCCTGTGGCTAGCATTTTTGGATATCAAAAGAGCGTACGATAGCGTGGTTCAAGAGGACTTGTGGGGAATACTAGACACGCTAGGTGTGGAAGATGGAGTCACTAATCCTTTAAAAGAAATCTATAAAAGTAACAAGGTAGTTATAAAGTGGGAAACAGGTATCCAAGCCCACAGAGTTGAAACGGGTACTTAGGCAGGGGTGTCCACTGTTACCCTTGTTATTCATGATGTACCTACAAGCATTAGAGGCCAAATTAGAGGGAAGGGGACTTGGCTTCAACCTCTCTTTTGTCAAACAAGGAAAACTTATTGATCAGGTTTTACCAGCAATAATGTATTCAGATGATATAGTGCTAATGGCCGACAACAAGGAAGATTTGCAGAGATTGATGGACATCTGCGGTGATGGGGGAGATAGGTTAGATTTTAATTCGGTAAGGAAAAATCAGCAGTCATGATTTTTAATGATAACGAAGGTAGTGAGTATAGAATACAGGTGGTCACGCTAGAGATAACAGATAAATACAAATATGTGGGCGTATGGAGAAGCAGTGGGACAGAGTACCTAAAGGAACACGAAATGTGCGTGACGACTAAAGGTAACAGGAATGCAGCAGTGATGAAAAATAGGGCACTGTGGAATAACAATAGGTATGATGTTGTGAGAGGAATATGGAAAGGGGTCATTGTTCCTGGGCTGACGTTCGGCAATGCGGTCTTATGCATGAGATCATAAGTTCAAGCAAGATTAGAAATTAAGCAACATGGAATAGGTAGGCTTGCTTTAGGAGCTCACGCGAATACACCAAATCCGGGAGTACAAGGTGATATGGGATGAACATCATTTGAGGGCAGGGAAACTGGCAGCAAGATAAACTTTGAGAAGCGATTGAGAGAAATGCGGGAGGAGCGTTGGGCTAGGAAGGTTTTCAACTACTTGTACATGAAGAATGTCGATACAAAATGGAGGAAGCGAACCAGGAAATTGACTGGTAAATACTTAGAAAACAGCATGTGGCCAAACCAAAAAGAACTATTGGTTAAGAAGAAAGTGAAGGAAATGGAGACTGACATGTGGAGAATTGGCATGATGAAGAAGTCCGCACTAGATATCTATCGAACTTTTATGCAGGAAATTGCCAAGGAAAGGATCTATGATAATACTGTGGGTAGTTCTCTACTGTTTGAGGCTAGAACGGGAGTATTGCGAACCAAGACATATCGGGCCAAATACGAAAGGGTAGGCACAGTATGCAGTGCGTGTGGAGAAGAAGAAACTGCTGAACACTTCATAATGTTCTGTAAAGGGCTTCATCCTATGGTTCATGATGATGGCACAGTTTTTTTTCAACGCACTGGGGTTTAGGGACAGGGAGGGCAAAATAGAGTTTGAGCGGGTAGACTTAACTAGATGGAGGTTATCTGATTGGCGGCTAAATCAAGGCTCGAGTGAAAATTAAGCCCTTCACTGCAAAGTACGAATCCTCAACCTGATTATTTAATGGGAAAAAAAGATAAATCTAATGGTTAGTTCACTAAGTATTACGGCTAAGTGGCGTTAGCCGCCGCTCGATCTAAAGGGTACTGCCACATTCATCCATCCATCCATTCATCATCAATAAACAGACGCATGTCTTTGTTGCAGGTGGGAGGGTCCGCGGCTGGTTCGCGCTGCTCGCTTCCTCTGTTTGTTTGTTTTTTGTTTCTAAACTGCGCTTCGTGTCTGTAATTATCGCCAGGTGACCTAGCTGGCCTCGACTGGTAAAAACAACGTCAATCAAGTAAGGTTTTCATCGTTTATTGCGAGTGTCCAAGCCAGTACAATCAATGTATACAGTCGGGTCCGAACAAAACAAGTCGCTCATACATATCGAAAGCTTTCAACCCATGTGCAAAAACTCTAGAAAGCTAACAAGCATATGCATATAACTGAACATCGAGATCGCTGGATGAACGTCGCTCTCATTGTGTTGCGGCGCTCGAGTTTGAGAGCGTTGCTTCAGGACAAGGGTCCGATTCTGCCGTCAGATGCGGCCCTTGCCCGGTAGTGTTGATTTTGAAGTGAAGTGAATGTATGATGTGGAATCGGGAAGGAAACTTGCACATTGCCGATAGATAGCTCGGGCAGTGAGAGCAGTGTATTTTTGTTAAATTTGTTAAATAATCAATTGCAAATGCATTCATTTCTGTAATTTTTTGCTAGTTCACGTCACGGTTCCCGTTCAGGTTCCCGGCCCGGGTCACGCTCCGGCTCCCACTCTGGTTCCGGGCATCATGCCGGTTCCAGGCCTCACCCCAGTCTCACCGGGGTCTCGCGTCAATGATCGCCTAGCCCATCGGCACCACCATCGCCAGACAACGCCAGCAAGAATAAGCGGGGACCTCTCACTTGGGCGGACGCCATCCGGAGAAAAGGAAACACTACATCACAGGTATGGTCGGGTTCACTCCCAGAGCATGATACACACAACACCTCTGAGATAACGATCTAAAGCACAAAAATGTGATGATGAAAGAAACAATACGCAAACTCACAGTCGCGATTGCCGAACTAAAAACTGACAGAAACGCACGCGCTGCTATGCCCACAACCGACAACGACGACAATGCAGTCACGCCGTTGCAGCCGCAACCCGTAGACGCTGGTAACGACGACGGCGAGAGCGCACCCAAGAAACGCGCGGTCGCCCACGACCAGCCAGCTTTAAAGGCAAAGTTAGACGACATTAAGAGCACGCTATCGGCGATTAAGGAAAGCCTTCGCTTTCTTGGCGAAAGCATGGTTCTCGTGCAGTCTACTCTCGCGGTACACGGTAATCGTTTGTGCCAAGTGGAGCAATATCTTGATCACGTCGTCGCCCCTGCCGTTGCCGCGGATAAGCCGTTGTCGCAACGTACAGCCGTGCCCAGTCCACCGCATCACACGGCCCTTATGCATCCGCCGGGTGCTCAAGCCAAGTCCTAAATGCTTCAAGATGGCCAGGCCAGTTGACGATTTGCGAATCTGGCAATGGAACAGCAGGAGCTTCACCCAGAAGAAAGCTTTCCTGCAGCAATACCTCCGTAGCCGCGAAGCCAAACCTCACATCATGCTATTACAAGAGACTGTAGTACCAACCGCCACGTTTTCCGGATACCAGTGGTTGCCCGGCACCTCGGGAAGACGCGGTATCGCCACCCTGGTCGCTTACAAGATTACCTGCACAGCGCCCAGTCTCAATGTGCCCGAAATTGAGCACGTTATGGTCGAAATTCTCCCTGGCAACATATCACAACAAAGCGTATACATGCTCAATGTATACAGTAGTCCCAGCCACCATAGACAAAGATTCACACGCTTGTTCCAGAAAGCTGTCCGTCTCGCGGGGCCTAACCCGCTAGTGATTGCAGGCGATTTGAACGCTGAGCATAGCGCCTGGGGCTACACGTACGACACACCCAAAGGTAACGAGCTTTGGAAAAGTGCGAATGACATGGGTCTTATTCTCATTACGGACAAGGCCTTCCCCACTCGCACTAGTACGTCCACGCAAAGAGATACTACGCCGGATCTATGCTTCGTCAAGAATATTTCTGACCCCCGCTCGTCCAACCTCGCGGTAGATCTCGGTAGTGACCACTTCATTCATATTGGCTGTACACCTCCCCACAGTAAGCAGGAAGACCAAGTCGTACACGTGGGTCGACTGGGACCTCCTTCGTAAGACCCGCGCAGAACGACCTCCTCCCGATACCCCACCGAGCCTCGAGACGTGGACGGCCCAGCTCAAAGTTGATGTAAACAAGGCAACGAAAACTATCAGCACAGACCTTCCAACCGAAAGAATGGACAGTCATCTCACCCACCTACTAGAGGCCAAACAGTCTCTATGGGCCAGCGTCTTAATCGGAGGTTACGCCAACGCATATCTCAGCTGAACAAGACCATGATGGATCACTGCCGCATCCTTTCAAAACAGCAGTGGGACGAAATTTGTAATTCGATTGATGGTCAGGTTCGAAATGGCAAAACGTGGAACTTACTCAAACACCTCCTCAATGAAACCAACACCCGCACAAATCAGCGTTATTCGATCGTGAAGATACTTCATCAGGCTGAACAAACAGTGTCACCGGAAGATGTTGTCAAGAACCTCGTGGAAAAATATCTCCTGCTCCCCACGGGCCCTGTAACCCCTCACCCTGATTACTCTGGCAGCGACAACACTAACTTAGACGCCGACTTCTCTATTGAAGATGTGCGCCGAGCTCTCCATGTGCTCAATGGCCGCTCAGCCTCTGGCCCCGATGGCATCACCAACAAGCTCCTACGCAACCTGGACGATTCTTTCGTCACTTACCTCACTGACACTATCGACGAGATATGGAAAAAGGGTGAGATACCCGATGCTTGGAAACTAGCTCACACGGTTCTCATACCCAAACCGGGAAAGGCGCCGAGCCTAGATAACCTACGTCCCATATCTCTCACGTCGTGCGTGGGAAAAGTGGCTGAGCACGTCGTCCTCAACAGGGTTGGTCGATACCTCGAAGATAACGACTACATCCCGCACCACATGATTGGCTTCCGACCAGGGTTATCCACTCAAGTCACCATGTTACTCCTAAAGCATCAAGTTCTAGATGGCGGAAACACTCGGGACACTCGTGCAATACTCGGTCTCGATTTAGAAAAGGCCTTCGATACAATAACGCACTCGTCAGTCTTGAAAGCGATCGCAGCCCTCGGCCTAGGTCAACGATTTTACTACTTTATCCACTCTTTTATCACTCGACGCAGAGCCGTCCTCCGCGTAGGAGACCTAGTGTCGGAAGAAGTGGAGCTCGGACAGCGGGGCACTCCTCAGGGATCCGTCCTCTCACCCACGCTCTTCAAACTCGTGATGATCGGGCTTTCCGAACGACTTTCAAAAATGGACGGGCTAAATCACACTATCTATGCGGATGATGTAACCATATGGTGCTCCACAGGGTCGGATGGCTTCATTGAGTCCGCCCTGCAAGAGGCTATCGACACCACCGAGTCTTACCTCGACCACACCGGTCTCAGGTGCTCACCTGCGAAGTCGGAGCTGTTGATATATTTGCCCAAACGCCGGGGTGCCAAGCCCAAAGGGTGGAAACCTCCGGCGGAACGCAATATCACCCTCCACACCAGAGATGGCCGTACTATACCCAGGGTAGACACCATCAAGGTCCTCGGCATGATCATCGAGTCCCGCGGAACCAACACCCAAACAGTACACAAGCTCAGGACTAAGACTGAGAATGCCATACGACTCCTACGTAGAGTAGCCAACAGGCACCATGGCCTCAAAGAAGACAACCTGCTGCGTCTCGTACACGCGTTTGTTTTGTGCCATTTCACCTACGTTGTCGCCATACACAAGTGGCTACGTGCTGAGCGCGATCAACTCAATGCGCTTATTCGCAAGGTGGTCAAACGAGCCTTTAGCCTCCCTATCACCACTCCAACGTACAAACTCCTCGAGCTTGGCGTACATAACACGCTAGAAGAGATCGCTAAAACTCAAGAACGTGTGCAATTGACCCGACTCACTACCACCAAGGCGGGCCGCCATATTCTGCGCGAGCTCGGCTTCTTCTCCTCGAGGGCCAGGGACCCCCCAGAGTTGACCCTAATTCCCCGTGAAATCCGCGACCTTATCACGATCGCTCCCATACCACGAAATGTACACCCTTAATACAACAGAGGCAGGCGCCTTGCGCGGGCGACCGCCATTCTCAGGCGCATAGACATGGAAGCAGACAACGTCTCGTTCGTGGACGCCGCTGCCTATAGCAACAACCAAGCCTTCGCCGCGGTCGCGGTATCATCCACGCAGCAGACTATTAACTCACCCACAATCCTCACCCGAAACCCCGAAGTAGCGGAGCAAGTAGCTATAGCTATAGCTATGCTCGACAGCAAACGGGAATTGGCCGGCCATCAAAACCTTCGAACGCGAAGTCATCTCCGACCAGGCATTACGTATCCTGCGCAATGCGGACCCGAGTGCCCTGAAGCACCACACTGTCATCTGGTTCCCCGCCCATCTCGGCCAGGTTCCGGGTGCCCTATCCAACCTCAACGAGATAGCCCATGATGCAGCGCGCGCACTTACCGACCGCACTGCCACAGGGCAACCTCATCTTGCTGGGTTGGATACCAATCGGGATGCACCAATTACGTACAATGAAATTACAAAGCACATTTACTTAGAACGCCGCATTTTTCCACCCCCACATCCGAAACTTAACCGACCGCAGGCATTGACCCTACGCCTATTACAGACACACACGTACCCAAACCTTGCCACGCTTCACGTTTATTATCCCGATGCATACCCCAGCGACACATGCCCATCATGTGGACACACAGCGACACTCGAACACATGCTCTGGGAGTGTAGAACGACTCCTCCCGACTCTACCTCAAGCAAGTGGGAGAGGTCCCTCAGGAGCTCACTTCTCGCCGACCAGCAATGGGCCGTCCAGCAGGCCCACGAAGCGGCCGCCAGGTACTCCCTGTCGGTCCCTACGTGGGAGACACCCGCTACGCGCTAAGCGCGTCCTGCAGGACTGAAATAAAGTTTTTTTCATTCCATTCCATTCTGTGATTCTACATTGAGTACTTCACAATTGCGCAATGTCACGTCGTTATGGTGGCTAGAGGGGGAGGTGGCGCGAGCGGCATTGCGGCGGCAGAGAGAGAGCGCTGCCTTGCTTCATGAAACGGCCGCGGACACACGGCGGCGCTGCTGCAGGCAGTTCGATGCTCGCCGCGGAGCACTCGCGTGCTTTCTTTCGTGCTGTGCCTGTGCCGCGTTCAGTCGTGTGTGCTTCGCCCGTTCTTCTCCGCGCCGTTTTACAAAACACGGCGTGGATTGTTCGTGCAAGTTTTCGTGCGTTACCGCCAACGCTATGGAATCGGGCGTCAAGAAGAAGAAAACGACGCAGACACACTACTTCGCACCCGGCTGTTCGTCCGGCTACGTGTCATCGAGGAGATCTGGTCAATGTGTGTCGCTGTTTTCCGTGCCGAAAGAGCCTGAACGCTTAAAAGCATGGAAGCGTGCAGTGCCACGTGCAGATCAAGTCCTCGGCGCAAGCTCATGAATCTGCGAGCTGCATTTTGATGAGCAGTACATTGTGCGATCGTTTACGCACACGATCAATGGCGTGACAGTGACGATTCTTCGTGATCGACCTGTGCTGACAAGTGATGCGATTCCGACTGTGTTCCCCAACCTCCCTCAGTATTTGTCGAAGAAGGCACCCCAGAAAAGAAAGTCGAAAACGTCGACGTGTGGCCTTCCTGCGAAGTCTCCGAGACAAGAGACAAGTAATGCCGTGTGTACTGACGAGGTAGACGTTTTAGAAGAAAGAAGTGCGTCGCCCGAAGTAATCTCCCCAGTGCTGCCTGATGTGGGGAACTGCCGACTGCCTAGCGCTTACTAGGCGCGGCAGCCGATTGCTGGAGAGTGCAATGTCACGGCCTTCACAGTATGTCCACTGCATCGCGAAAGCTTGTGTTTTGAAAAAGTGGTATTGTTCGTTGCGAATGGCAGTTCAGTTCACACGAACGTTTTCGTGCAAGCCACAAAAGTAAATTCACTTGAGATCACTGACGTGGCAATGGCTGAAGATCTGCTTCGACATGTTGATAAGATCGTCGCACGCAAAGGATTTGGAGAAAAAGGCGAGTTCAGCTTCAACCCGAAGCGCAAATAGAAGACGCAAGGCGGCAAGGTATTCAGTGCTTCTTGCTTCGGTGTTGCACAGTCAGCAAAGCAGGCATGCCCACAGTGAAAGTGGGCATGCCGGAAACTCCTGCAGAATCAGGCTTCCTACAGAAGGAGAGGTAATACTCATGGTTGGAGAGCGTCATACAAGCTAAAACTTTGAACTGCGCAACTGAAAAGAAGCAGGCTCACAATTTTCAAAGGAAAGTCTGTGATCCAGAACCTAAAGGAAAAAAATGCACAGAGCAACTCAGAAATGTTTGAGAAAGCATTGCAAGCTCTGCCTGTAAAGCAGCAACAACAAGTCAGAGCATCTCTGGCAGCATGCAAGCGCAAAAGCACGAAAGGGATAATATATGAGACAGAATGGGTATTGGAATGTGCAGTCATGTGCATGAAGAGCCCCTGGCTCTACGAACACATAAGAAAGCACAAAATCATGGTTCTGCCCTCATGTACATCCCTTCGTTGTTTCCTAAGAAAGTACAGAAGTGGGTTTGGACTGAGCAGCAAGTTGTTGGCTGCTGTAAAAGAGAAGACCAAAACAATGGACCCTTCGAAATGCCATGGCGGACTTCTGTTTGATAAACTGAAGCTCTCCGAAAATCTCAGCCTTGCATCAAACGGAAAAAATTGAAGGCTTTGTAGTAGTAGATAGAAGGCCGCGGCGGAGGGGCATCTTAGTACGAGCCGCAGCGCCACCGCTACGTGTCATGGAACGGCGCCTTTCGCGCTGCGCTCGGGCCACCTCCTCATCTAGCCACCATAACGTCGTGTCAAGCAACTTTTCTAGAACTAGGTAAGTTGCAAAACTGAGCGATGTTGCGCGGCGCTGCCGCTGCCAGCGACAAATGTGGCGCTGCTGTCGCATCCAGATTCACTCACTGCATGCTCGCTCGTGTCACTCCCATTAGCTATATCGCCTGTGCATGTTGCAGTGCGTCGATATCTGTGGAGTCTTCTTTCTGCGTGAACAGTTTTGTGCTTCAGCGTTCCCTGTTTCGCTTTGTATATGTTGCGTGTTTTCATCATGCCCAGATGTTGCGTTCCCGGCTGTAGAGTGGCTACAGGAAATGAGAGACACCACGACATTTCTTTAGTGCCCGCTATACCTGAGCAGCGAGAGGTATGAGACCACGCTATTCCTCGTGCGGATAAGAAACTTCCCAGTACCTCACGTGTGTGTGATATGCACTTTCATGAGAAGGACATCCTGAGGATTTTCACTGACGTCATCATGGGTAAGAAGGTAAAAATCGCCGAAGGAGAAAGTGGGACCTCGTCGAAGGATTCGTTCCACGGATATTCCCGAATTTGCCCGCTTACCTTACCCGTTCATCTTTGTCGCGGGGCCCGCGACAAAGAAGCGAAAACTGCCCGATAAGAGTGGGGTACTTTCCAGAATATCATCGGCGAAAAAGCATAGACTATCTCCGAGCACTGAGCTCTTAGACAGTGAAATAAGTCCCGACATACTGTCAACGAGTGGCGTCATTTCGCTTCAAGACATAGAAAACGTTTGTTTGCCTGCTGCATGCTGGTGGAAAGTTTTTGAGAATGGCGAGACTTGCGAGACGTCTTGTGGTGTTTCTAGTGCTCAAAGCAAAAAAAAGCGCCATTAGTGGAGAAATGCGTTGTCGTCGCAGAAGACATGAAAGTCACCATTAGCAGCCATCACTATCGCTTAGCCAAGTCGTCCGGCAATGCAGATACCATCACCGAATCGGCCGAACTTCTGGAAGACATAGAAAAGCTGAAAGTGTGTTCATGTTGTCCTAGTGCATCAACGGGCAGCCTCGTGAGTAATTACTACGAAGTGCTCACCGATACCCCAAAGCGCGGTCTCTGCTCGAAGCTTTGGCTGCAGCGGTGTTAACAGGTTTCATTAGAGGAACTTGAGAAGAAGCAGATGCTCAAGAAACATGCTGAAGAAAATGGCCGCATGCGTAGCTTTTCGACGGTCTGAGCTTATAATTAATGTGACTGACATGAAACAAAAACCTGACTACAGAACCAGACAAAAGCCGCGACATTGCGCCACATAGTTGTAATTTATTTTCAAGCACGAAAAAACAGCCACAAGAGAGGATGCAAGACATCGTAATTGGGTTTATCGTGTCTAAACATCTCTTGCGAACACCAACTAGCAACTAACCGACAGACTCGTATGTTATGCTATATATATATATATATATATATATATATATATATATATATATATATCAAGCATTGTTCATTGTGAACAGTTCGATTGATATGTGGGGTTTAACGTCCCAAAACCACCATATGATTATGAGAGACGCCGTAGTGGAGGGCTCCGGAAATTTTGACCACCTGGGGTTCTTTAACGTGCACCCAAATCTGAGCACACGGGCCTACAACATTTCCGCCTACATCGGAAATGCAGCCGCCGCAGCCAGGATTCGATCCCACGACCTGCAGGTCAGCAGCCGAGTACCTTAGCCACTAGGCCACCGTGGCGGGGCCATTGTGGGTAGTTCAGAAAGCCATAACTATACTGTATTTGCCTTAGACCGCTAAATATTATGCAGTTTTAAGTTTCTGCGGCAGCAAAACAAGAAATCCCGATAACCTACTGTTGGCAAAGCTCTTTCAGGACGGCCGCCACGGTGTCTTGCCACGACGACTACACGCGTTTTCGTCTGCTAGCGGGAGCTTGTTGCGCCGCCAGCGCCACCAAACCGGAAGCTGTCTCAGCACCGTGTGACGAGTAGTCTAACACGGGGAGTTTTGCAACTTACCTAGTCTAGAAACGTTGGTGTCAACAGTGACAACCAACGTTACTAGATACTTTTCCAGTTGTCAAACTCCGCCGCGGCGCGTGACGCTTTTCCATTGAGCGCTGCGTGGGGGCGCGCGCGACACGATTGGCCCGGTTCGGTGAGAGGTGCAACCGCGAAGGAACCGGCCTGCGAGCGCAGAAGGCGACCGCATCGTTCTGCTCGAGTTGTTGTGCGCGTTTGCTTTTGTTTCCCGTGTATAGACGTAAAATGTCGATGACTGCTGTGACTGTGTAGTGAGAAGCAATGCCCCGTTGCTTTGTGACCGGCTGCAAAAGCGGCTACGACTCTGCGAAGAGCGCAGCTGAGAAGAGACACTTTTTCAAACCGCCCAACGAAACTTCGAGGCTTCAAGAATGGCAACACGCGATCCCAAGGAGCGACAGGGAGCTCATGAGCTCTTGTGTTGTGTGCGACCTTCACTTTCAGGAAGCAGACCTTGTGAAAAACTTCGTGCACAACATCCGCGGTGACGTCGTCGTCATACCGCGAGACAAGTGGAGCCTCAAAGATGATGCCGTACCCCGCTTGTTTCCCAACTGTCCGAAATATCTTTCGAAGCCTTTGCGGAAACGCAAAGCTCCTGCCGTGAGGTCACCCCTCCAACCGAAGCGTCGGAATGTTCAGGACGACGCCGAACAAGAAAACACAGCGCCGAACACCTTCGACTATGGGGAGAGAGACGGCTCTGTGTCAGGCAGCGTCACACTCGATAGTACCCAGTCCTTGTTCGAGGAGCTATCGACAATGGCGCAAGAGGGACGGCGACTGCAAGGCTGGTCGACTGAGCTCGTTGATTCTGTTGTCGTCCAAGGACGCCCACGAAGAAGAGAAAGTCCGCCTGCATGACATAGTGGAAGCCAAAATGATGGAAATTACAACTGCTTCTGCTGACACATCTGAGCAAGGGCCAAGCGACCACGCCTATTTCAAGGGTGAGGTGGAGGACAGTGTTGTGTACTACCTGTGTGGCTATGTCATACACAAGTTCACCAAGCATGCAACATGCCATTTCTGCATAGAGGACATCAGCTCCGCCACACCTGTGCTTGCTTCTGAAGCTACCTAACCGACTACAGGAGCTTCAAGCAAGGCAGCTTAAAGCATCCAACACAGAAGATGTTGACGTTTTTTAAAATAGTAGTTTCAGCTCGTCTGGACAAGGAGGATCTCTGCGGGGACATATTTTGGAAAGTGTTGGAAGAGTTGGAGAAGCACCACCTTTCTCGACTCGGCTGTGACCAGCACAATTCAGCATTCACGTGCCAACTGCTGAACTTTTTTATCATCACCCGCATGCATTTCTTCTCGCGGGATGTGAACCGCCGCCTCGGAAGCAGCCAAAAAGTGGCAGTAGCGAACAAAAAGGCCCGCCTGCTGTGAGCAATCACGCAGCAGCCGAATAAGGTTCTTTGAATGTGTGTACGTTTGTGTTTTAAGTGTGTGCTGGCGCGTTACTTTGGCTCTTTGGATATGTGAAGCACTCCTGCTTGTGCGTAAAATAAATGTTTCTCAGGGCGTGCATACATTTCGTCGGCGTCCGCTGCTGAGCTAGGAGCCGGGCTGCTGCAAAGGTGAGTACGAGCGCTTTGAGTTGACGTTTTTCTCTTGTCCTCGCTGGTAGTTCGCGCTTTCAAGAAGCAACTTGTTATACCAACTGCCACAAGCAACCACGCGTGCGAGTGGGCGTGATAGTGTGCGAAAATAATCTAGCTGTTACGAACCAACGTGCTGACGCACGTTCGCGATACGTGGTGCTTTCTTTATCGAAAGTTCGCGAGCAATACAAGCCGCCCAGTCTGCGTTTTCCGGTTTTCTGTATAATAGCAGGCAACTTGCCTCAAATAGAAGGAAAATGTTAGCCGAAAAAGCATGCAGAACCTATGAACAGCACCCGCTACTGCGCTGAACTGCAGGGGAAAGTTGCCTGTTCAGCTGCGCGCCGACGCGCTCGATCGGGCCGACCGTGGCGCGAGCGCCCCTGGCGGCAGTAAACAGAGAGGGGTCAAGTTTGTGCGGCGGTCCAGGCGGAGTTTGACAACTGGAAAAGTATCTAGTAACGTTGGTTACAACAGGGTAGGCACTAGCAGTGCCTCCTTTATAACTTTCAGTGCCCGGTAAAAGCGGAAGAAAACAATGGGACTACTTCGTCGGCGCAAGTGCGTCGCCTCGGCACCAGGTGCCGCCGCCTAAACAGGGTGCCGCCATAGGGTATATTAACATGCCAGATAACAGACATAGGGTATATTAACATGCAGGGTGGTAGGAACAGGCTGAAGTGGGAAGAGATAGAAGAACAGCTAAGGGAAGAGAGGCCGATGGTATACGGTTTTGTAGAAACACATCTCAGGGACATGGAACAACCTCCGAACAATACGGACTACGCGTGGGAGTATTGTAATAGAACAGAAGGTAGCAGAAAGGGGGGTGGTATTGGGGCATTCATTCATAAAAGTACAGACTGGCAAAGGGTCAAGCAGGAGTGCAAGGAACATTTATGGCTAAAAGGGAAAGTGGCAGGTCAAATGACACTCCTTGGTGTCGTGTACTTGTGGACGGGAGCAAAGGCCAGAGAGGAAAACCAGGCAATGGTAGAGTGTATATCAAAGGACATTCAGGAGTTAGGAAGAGAGTGCGAGATAATTATACTAGGAGACATGAATGCGCACATAGAAGATATAGACGGGTATACCGACCCGACAGGCAAAATGATCATGGATATGTGTGAAAGGCTTGATTTGATCATTTGCAACAGTACCGAGAAGTGTGAAGGGCAAATAACATGGGAGGTAGGAAGGCTTCAGTCGACGACAGATTATGCACTGATGTCACATAGGATGTATGATAAGATCAGGGAAAAGCACATAGATGAAGGTGGCTCCAGAAGTCTGGGTAGCGATCACAAACGTATCAAGCTAAGTTTTGGAAGAGCAGTGAAAGTGGGAAGGAGACAAGATGAGCAACTACAGGAAAATTTTTATCCAGAAAGGCAAATTGAAATAGCCACTAAATAAATTGAGAAAGTAATCACGGAGGATAATAAGACAGTGTGGACATACACGAATCTAATTAGACTCTTTGAGATAGAGCTTGCTAAGACGCGTGACAATTCACCCCGAAAAAGAAGACACAAACCCAAAAGTTGGTGGGATGAGGAAGTTAAGAGAGCCATAGCAAAATGTCAGGAAGCCTCTAGGGAACACAGACATTTTAAGCAGCGGGGTGAACCGACAGATGATGTGGAAAGAAAATGGGCAACCTTTCTAAGCTGTAGAAGGGATGCATCCCTTCTGATCAATGAAAAGATTAGAAGGAAGGGAGCTCAGTGGCTGGCAGAAGTACACAAAAAAGATAGAAAGGCAGCTGCGAAATTTTGGAACCATCTAAACTCCCTAAGAAATGAGACGAGCCTAGAGCAGAACTTTATAACTACAGCCCAAGGTGCTAGGCTAGAAGGGGACGAAGCTATTGAATATATAAGAACAAGGGTGACAGAAAAATTTCAACAAAGAAGTACTTTATGCACCGCAATAGACAAAGACGAATCAAGTGGTGCAATGGCTCCATTTTCACAACAAGAGTGGGAAAGGGCTGAGAAAAGGGTTCCTAGTAGTACATCAACAGGCCCAGATGGCATTCCAATTAGGCTGATAAAAACATTAGGTCCGAAGTCTAAGCAGGCTTTGAGAGAGGCAGTGAGTACAATAATAATCGATGGCGAAGTTCCCGATGGATGGAAACTTAGCAGGATGAGCATGATCTATAAAGGAAAAGGGGACAAAGCTGACATAAACAACTACCGTCCTATGACAGTGACATCAGTGGTCTACAGGCTGGCGATGCAGATTATAAAGGAAAGACTGCAGGCGTGGATAGAGGATGAGGGGGTGCTGGGGGAACTGCAGAATGGGTTTCGGAAACACAGGAGGTTGGAAGACAATCTGTTCTCACTGACGCAGGGCATCGAAATAGCAGAAAAAGAACACAGGCCCCTGTGGCTAGCATTTTTGGATATCAAGGGAGCATACGATAGCGTGGTTCAAGAGGAATTGTGGGGAATACTGGACACACTAGGCGTGGAACATGTAGTCACTAATCTTTTAAAGGGTGTCTATGAAGGTAACAAGGTAGTTATATAATGGGAAAAAACAGGTATCCAAGCCTGCAGAGGTAAAACGGGGGCTTAGGCAGGGGTGCCCCCTGTCACCCTTATTATTCATGATGTACCTACAAGGATTAGAGGCAAAATTAGAGGGAAGTGGACTGGGCTTCAACCTCTCTTTAGTCAAACAAGGAAAACTTATTGATCAGGCACTACCAGCATTAATGTACGCAGATGATATAGTGCTAATGGCAAACAAGAAGGAAGATTTGCAGAGATTGATGGACATCTGCGGTAATGAGGGAGATAGGTTAGATTTAAATTCAATAGGGAAAAATCAGCAGTCATGATTTTCAATGACAACGAAGGTAGTGAGCTTAGAATACAAGAGGTCACGCTAGAGATAACAGATAAATACAAATATCTGGGCGTATGGATAAGCAATGGGACCGAGTATCTGAGGGAACACGAAATATACGTGACGACTAAAGGTAACAGGAATGCAGCAGTCATGAAAAATAGGGCACTGTGGAATTACAATAGGTATGATGTTGTGAGAGGAATATGGAAAGGGGTCATGGTTCCTGGACTGACGTTCAGCAATGCGGTCTTGTGCATGAGATCAGAAGTTCAAGCAAGATTAGAAATTAAGCAACGTGGAATAGGTAGGCTTGCTTTAGGAGCTCACGGGAATACACCAAATCAGGGAGTACAGGGTGATATGGGATGGACATCATTTGAGGGCAGGGAAGCTAGCAGCAAGATAAAATTTGAGAAGCGATTGAGAGAAATGGGGGAAGAGCGTTGGGCTAGGAAGGTTTTCAGCTACTTGTACATGAAGAATGTCGATACAAAATGGAGGAAGCGAACCAGGAAGTTGACTGGCAAATACTTAGAAAACAGCAGGTGGCCAAACCATAAAGAACTATCGGTTAAGAAAAAAGTGAAGGAAACGGAGACTGACATGTGGAGAATTGGCATGATGATTAAGAAGTCCGCACTTCAGATCTATCGAACTTTTAAGCAGGAAATTGCCAAGGAAAGGATCTATGATAATACTCGGGGTAGTTCTCTACTGTTTGAGGCTAGGACGGGAGTACTGCGAACCAAGACATATCGGGCCAAATACGAAGGGGTCGACACAGTATGCAGTGCGTGTGGAGAGGAAGAAGAAACTGCCGAACACTTGATAATGTTCTGTAAAGGGCTTCACCCTATAGTTCAGGATGATGGCGCAGAGTTTTTCAAAGCACTGGGGTTTAGGGACAGGGAGGGTAAAATAGACTTTAAGCGGGTAGAATTAACTAGAAGACGGTTGTCTTATTGGTGGCTAAAGTCAAGGCACGAGTGAAAATTAAACCCTTCACTGCGAAGTTCGAATCCTCAACTTCATTATTTAAAGGAAAAAAAAGTTAAATGTAATGGTTAGTTCACTAAGTATTACGGCTAGGTGGCGTTAGCCGCCGCCCGATCTAAAGGGTACAGCCACATCCATCCATCCATCCATCCATCCAGCCGCCTAAACAGGGTTCAAGCAAGATTAGAAAATAAGCAACGTGGAATAGGTAGGCTTGCTTTAGGAGCTCGCGGGAATACACCAAATCAGGGAGTACAAGGGATATAGGATGGCCATCATTTAAGAGCAGGGAACCTAGTAGCACGATAAAATTTGAGAAGCGATTGAGAGAAATGGGGGAAGAGCGTTGGGCTAGGAAGGTTTTCAGCTACTTGTACATGAAGAATGTCGATACAAAATGGAGGAAGCGAACCTGGAAGTTGACTGGTAAATACTTAGAAAACAGCAGGTGGCCAAACCAAAAAGAACTATCGGTTAAGAAAAAACTGAAGGAAACGGAGACTGACATGTGGAGAATGGGCATGATTAAGAAGTCCGCACTTCAGATCTATCGAACTTTTAAGCAAAAAATTGCCAAGGAAAGGATCTATGATAATACTCGGGGTAGTTCTCTACTGTTTGAGGCTAGGACGGGAGTACTGCGAACCAAGACATATCGGGCCAAATACGAAGGGGTCGACACAGTATGCAGTGCGTGTGGAGAGGAAGAAGAAACTGCCGAACACTTGATAATGTTCTGTAAAGGGCTTCACCCTATAGTTCAGGATGATGGCGCAGAGTTTTTCAAAGCACTGGGGTTTAGGGACAGGGAGGGTAAAATAGACTTTAAGCGGGTAGAATTAACTAGAAGACGGTTGTCTTATTGGTGGCTAAAGTCAAGGCACGAGTGAAAATTAAACCCTTCACTGCGAAGTTCGAATCCTCAACTTCATTATTTAAAGGAAAAAAAAGTTAAATGTAATGGTTAGTTCACTAAGTATTACGGCTAGGTGGCGTTAGCCGCCGCCCGATCTAAAGGGTACAGCCACATCCATCCATCCATCCATCCATCCAGCCGCCTAAACAGGGTTCAAGCAAGATTAGAAAATAAGCAACGTGGAATAGGTAGGCTTGCTTTAGGAGCTCGCGGGAATACACCAAATCAGGGAGTACAAGGGATATAGGATGGACATCATTTAAGAGCAGGGAACCTAGCAGCGCGATAAAATTTGAGAAGCGATTGAGAGAAATGGGGGAGGAGCACTGGGCTATGTTTTAAGCTGCTTGTACATGAAGAATGTCGATACGAAATGGAGGAAGCGAAGCAGGAATTTGACTGGTAAATACTTAGAAAACAGCAGGTGGCCAAACCAAAAAGATCTATCTGTTAAAAAGAAAGTGAACGAAACGGAGACTGACATCTGGAGAACTGGCATGATTAACAAGTCTGCACTAGAGATCTATCAAACTTTTAAGCAGGAAATTGCCAAGAAAAAGATCTATGATAATACCCGGGGTAGTTCTCTACTGTTTGAGGCCAGGACGGGAGTATTGCGAACCAAGACATATCGGGCCAAATATGAAGGGGTAGACACGATATGCAGTGCATGTGTAGAAGATGAAGAAACTGCCGAACACTTGATAATGTTCTGTAAAGGGCTTCATCCTATAGTTCAGGATGATGGCACAGAGTTTTTCAAAGCACTGGGGTTTAGGGACAGGGAGGGTAAAATAGACTTTAAGCGGGTAGAATTAACTAGAAGACGGTTGTCTTATTGGTGGCTAAAATTAAGGCATGAGTGAAAATTAAACCCTTCACTGCCAAGTACCAGTAATCAGCTTTACTATTTAAAAGAAAAAAAAGATAAATCTAGTGGTTAGTTCACTAAATATTATGGCTAGGTGGCGTTAGCCGCCACCCGATCTAAAGGGTACAGCCACATCCATCAAGCCGGAGTTCACTACGTGCCGCAGCCGCCGTGGTTTTGGCTCCACACTCAAAACTAAACAGATTAAATCCTTAATGTTCTGTGCTCAAACCTCAATATATCGCGGCTGTAATCTCTGAATTATGTTACTGAGTGTTTCAGAGACCTGGTTGCCCGCTTTCACGCACTAGCCGCAAGTGAAGAATGCCACGCTAAATGAATACCAAAAACATGCCGCGTACGCACACACCTACACTCTTGGACATGATGTACATGAATTTCCAACGTTGTCTTAACATGCATAGCAGCTCTATATTCTGCAAAATGAACCCAACTGATGCGATACGGAAACATTTTGAAAAAAATTAGGAACATTTATTTGTAAGTACCTCTATTTTCGGTAGCCTCACAGTTTTGCATAATTTCTTGACAGGGGCTTTTTCGTGATGTACTTGAAAGCATCATGCTTGTCACTGACAGTGAATGCATAGTTCACCAGCAGAGGCCGCAAAAATTGAACAGATATCAGCTCCATGAGCATAGCTCTGTGAGTGTCATCCATCTCCTTGCACTTGAGCATGTTTGAAGCACACAGTGCTGGCACAGCATACTTAACCAGAGTAGACAATGGCTTTTTTAGAGTCGGATTGTCCTTCAGAGCACGATCCGCAAATGCCCTCTGCATGGCAACGGTAAACAGGTCTGACGGGTAAAGTAGCCCACCTCGGTCCTGGCTGCGAGTGAACTGCAAGATAGGTTGATTGCTCGCTGGCTTTGTGCAGACTGCAGTGCAACTTCCACAACACATGTGCTCGTTTATGACGCAGGCAATATAGCCCCCAACATAAATAGTTGCAGAAATCTAAAGTGACAATAAGTGCTGAGGCAAGACTGTTGCATTGAGCCGTTGCAAAACACATGGAGCTCTCTGTAGCTGAGGCGGCTGCTGTGCTAGCGAAGGAGAAGCTTCTGTGAGTTTCTCCTTTTTGGCAGTGATGACAGTGCAACAAACACATCGTTCCTGGCCTTACGCACGATTCTTTACTGCGCAGTTATCTCTCTTTGAAAGCATCGACAAGGAGCAGTGGACGCCAGCCGCCTTATTGTGTAAGC
The DNA here is from genome assembly GCF_043290135.1 of Rhipicephalus microplus. NCBI lineage: Eukaryota > Metazoa > Arthropoda > Arachnida > Ixodida > Ixodidae > Rhipicephalus > Rhipicephalus microplus. The sequence continues at coordinate 506,146,610 of NC_134710.1, forward strand.
AAGCCTGCTGCACTGTCATTGACGACACGTGGGGAGCTGCGGTCATCCTTCTGTCTTCGCACAGCAGAGATAGTTGCTCTGGGGATCCGTTAGACGGCTTCACATCGGCTGGCACCACCATATAAAGAAACCGGATCTCGCGGATAGGCATCATTGGCAGTGACGACAGTGCAACAAACACATCGTTCCTGGCCTTACGCACCATTATTTACTGCGCAGGTTAATACATTTAACAGGTTTTTTGCCGTTTACTCTGTCGTTACGCTGTCGTTGCTGCCATATTGTTAAGACCATTCCTTTCTGTGACTTGTCGTTTTGCGCATATCTGTACTGATTTGCTGAATTCTGCGCAATGCCTTCTGTTGCTGAGCTTGCTGAGCTGAACAAAAAAGTTATCGAGCTTGAAGCAATACTCAATGAATTTCCTGATAATTTCGTTGACGCTATCTTTAACAAGTTCATCGTCAAAGCACAGCTATCTGGTGTGAACTTCTCTGAAATGAAAAAACAAATGAACGAGTTGGTAACCAGCGCTGAGCACATGAATGACATCGTGGAAAGCTTGCGGAAAGATAATGCATCTTTGATTGCGGAAAGCAAGGCGCTAAAAGCACAAAATGCGGAACTATCCCATAAAGTGACGCAAATGGAACAATATTCACGGATTAACGATTAATTGTAAACTGGCACCCAGTGATCTCGACATCGTTCACCGTGTTTCAACAGTGAAAGCTGGCGCAAAGAACCTACTTGCTCGCTTCTGCTCTCGGACGAAAAAGGCTGAATTTGTCAGCAAGGCTCGGAAGGCCAAACTATGCTAAAGTGGCATTGAACTGCCCGGAGCTGCCAACAATCCTATCTATATTAACGATTACCTCACCCCCGAAAACAAGGCACTCTTTTCTCAGGCATTGGCTTTAAAGAAGGCGAACAACTGGAAATTTTTGTGGACAGATAACTGTCAAATCAAAGCCAGGAAAACAACGGAGAGAAAGGTGCTACGCATCACCTGCAAAGCCGACCTGCCCAAAATCTGCTAGCGAACCAATATTGAATTTCAATTTCTTCCTCTGTTGCACTTAGGTTCATCCACCTGAACACAACAAGTGCTGGTCCTGTTGGTATTCACTCAACCCACGTAAAGATGATTGCTCATGTTGTTTCTGATATTTTGGCATCCATCATCACCCTAGCTTTCAAAACTGGCATATTTCCTGTAGAATTGAAAAGTATCAGAGTCGTCCCCGTTTTTAAGAAAGGTAAACCGTACACTGATATCCAACTATCAACCCATTTGCATTATATCATTTCTCAGTAAAATATTCGAAAAATTGCTCGAAATTCGTCTGATGAAATACGTCAATAAGTTTCAAATTTTATCTCTTTCCCAATTTGGTTTTCGTGAAACATATTCCACTGACCTCGCTTTGTTATCTTTAACTGAAAAGTTGAAGGAAGTAATCGATGGAGGCCACAACGCAGGTACCGTTTTTGTAGGTTTCAGTTTATTCATTCATTCAAAATACAAAATTTGGATAATGTAGTATGCAGACGAGGGTCCTAAAGTCAAGCGACTGCAGTGGGACCCTCAGTGGACCCTTTCACCAAAGCATTCGACACTATCAACCACCACATTCTTTTTATGAAGCTTGAAGCAATAGGCGTAACTGGTCCTGCACTATCATTAATAAAAAACTACCTTCTCAATAGAAGCCAAGTTGTCAGTCTGTCAGGTCATAATTTCATACCTAAGGTAACAAATATAGGAGTACCTCAAGGTTCTATTCTCGGTCCACTTCTTTTCATTATTTACATAAATTATTTGCCATCTTGCCTTGCCAGCTCAAAATGCTTATTGTATGCAGACGACACAACAATTGTGAGCACTGATGAATGCCTCCAGTCTCTGACACAGAAAATAAATCATGACCTTTCAGGCTTGGCTGCGTGGTGTATCCATAATAAATTACAAATAAATCCCGCCAAAACGAAATTCGTTGTTTACCACTCTCGCAAACGTGAACATAATTAAATCTCGCCAATATTCCTAAATCAATTCGCAATTGAAGCAGATGATGAGGCAACGTTCTTTGGAATTAGACTGGACCATCATTTGAAATTTCATTCGCATGTTGCCTACCTGCGGGAAAATGGCTTACGGCATAGGTGTTCTAGTTAAATACCATGATATATTTTCCAAACCCACATTACTTTCATTGTACTACGCTTTTATTCACTCTCATATTAATTACTGTATCACATCTTGGGGCAATACCTACGGCAGTCATCTCGTATCCCTTCAAACTATGCAAAATCACTTTATTAGAATTCTTACCCACAGTCATTATTGCACTGATGCTAAAGCACTCCTGCATGCCAACAACACCCTAACAGTCGAGAACACTTTCAAATATAATCTAGGCATACTAGTTTTCAAGCAAATAAAAAATCAGCTTTCTTTGTGTATAATCCCTCCATCTAGTCTAGAGAATACAAACTTCACAAGGTTTGCACAAAATCACAATTTTATCTTACTTATAGTTCATACTAACTATGGCAAACAAACAGCCCACTTCACTGGAATCCATCTCTGGAATACTATACCTTCAGGAATAAAAGCCTCGGAATCAATCGGCATATTCAAAAAAGATATGAAGACTTTCCTCTCATCCATTCCATTATCTGGATAGCTTTGGTGACTTCTTTTACTCCCGCTCCCTTTCATGCTTTCTCACAATCTAACGTTAACAAAGCATCACATCATCATCCTACTTTGCTGATGATAGATGTCACTGTTTAGTTTTCTTTTCTCGTAGTTTATTTTTACTATCTTTCGCCATGGTAATTATTTGAAAACTACTTAGGAGAATTGAATTACGTCTATTTTTACGTTGTCTCATTTCAGTTTTTGTTGCTGCTTTCTGCTAATGTTTTTCTTAAGTAGAACTCCTTTTTCGTTTTTACCTGCGATGTATTTCATTACCTGTTTTCTGTACCACTGTTGCTGCATCAATTAGTTTTCTCTATATTCACTACTGTAGGAGGTGCCGATTCAGTCTCTGACTACGGGACCTCCTTCTGTATACACAAATTTTTGTAAATGATTCGATGACAAAATAAAACCATTTCTGATTCTTGTGCTTGTTGATATTTGGGCACATTCTCTGTGTGCAACGTTTGATGCCATGCTGGATGCGGCAAGTTCATTTTTTAAAACCTTCTCCAGCCCTTGCAAAACAGAACGAACATTCAGCATGTCATTGCAGCTAGAGGACATCTGCAGTGTTCCAAACAGCGACTCGATGGGGTCACTATTAAACTTACGAGTAAGCACAAACCAGAACTTCTCCTCTGTGAGCAGGTACTTGATACAGGCAACTAAGGAATATGTGGTCAGGAGGAATGCTTCATACGTTTTTTCATCAACAATTCCTTTTGACTTGGAGAGCTTTTTTTCAGTTCATCCAAGTACATGGGCAGCGTGACCTTGAGCCAGTCCAGTCTTGCATCTTCAGCATCGTCAAACTGCCGAGTGTCATGCCATTTTTTGTGTATGTGCTGGGTCGTATTGCTTGTATTATGCAGCACAAAGCAACGATGGATATTTTGCATGAAAATGATGGTCTGGCCTGCAGCTGCGAATGATACTCTATGTATGCCCAGCTTGGTCCCTGAGATGCTCCAGGGCAGCAGTAACGTCAGGCGAAAAGACCTGAATTGCCCTTGCGACATTAATTTTTTATGATATTAGGATAGACATGTTTTCGGCTGAGGTAGTGGACAGGCTATACAACCGGGTCCTTCTGTAGGTCGTAGAGCTTCTTGATGTAGCAGGATGAGACCTCTCGTTTCAGACCAACGTCGTGGGCCGGAAACTGCGAGCACACGTTTTTTAAAACGTGGCATGGATCAAAACTTAAAAAGAAGAGCCTGTCGCAGTCACAGGGATGTTCTATCTAGTACGTAAGAAGACCATCGCCCAAAAGTGTCATGGCATTGACGTTCACTTTGTGGTTATCACTCACTAAGCGAACTACCCTGAAACCACAGGCTTTACTTTTTCAAGCACAAAAATCAACAACTTGTGATACTGTGCACCTGTTAACCCCTTGGTAAAGTAGTAGGCCACTGTAATGTGATATGACGTTGATTCCTGTAATTAAGAAGCAGAGAAGAGAGTTTGCTAAGGTGAGGTCCCCACCATGTTGTTCCAAAGAGACATCTGTGTGCCCCACAAAGCAGTCTTGCTGTTTGTTGTACTGCAGCTTTTTCCTTATCTTCATTCCGTCGACTATAAGTGAACACACCCTTGACTGTAGTACAGTCAAGCTTTCGGCTTCTACTCTAAGGCGAGCTTCGGAGAGTTCCCTGAAGCCTGTTTCTCCACTGTGGTTCCCAATTAGTTGCTAAAAGTCTTTCTGCAAGGAAGCTTCAAAAGCATTTCACCGCGGATGTGTACGCCCTTGTCGACATATGCCTTAAAACTACACGTCGGGTTGTCTCCTCAGACCAGCTCGGCCTCTTCCTGAAGTTTTCAATCTGATAAATCAAGAATAAAGCTGCAGGTTCCTTTTCTTTCGCCATTTCCTTGATGTAAAAAACATCCACAACCAGGGCGTCCTCGTGCAGCTTTTTCGATTCCATTTTGTACTTGTCGACGGTCTGTTGTAGTCGAAGCAGCTGGCTCCTCAACTTCTTTTCTTTTCTTCTCCACTTCACTTTCTCAGCGACAAGCACACTTGAAGTTTACCTGCTGTCTACCTGGACGCCTTGATCACACAATTCGACCTCCGACAATGTGTTCATCGCGCAACAATGCGACATATCCTCCACTGCTGAAGCAACGTTGCCGCTCACGGAGTCACTCTGCGCCATTGCAGCACTCACTCGTTTGTCGATGCTTGCTGTATTTCGCGCCGGAGTTGATTTCGGCTGGAGTGGGGCGGGTATTCTTCAAAAACTGACGGCACAGCCCCTTTTTTTAGGCGTTGCCGCTTGCCTTCGATGAAGTCCTCTTCTTTGAAGTGGCGACTGCATACTTTGGTGTAGCATGAGGTGGTGTTCAGCGACCACTTGTCTCGTCGTATTGCGGCAAGCCAGCGCGCTCGAGCGTCTGTGTTAGCAGGTAGTTCATGAAAGGTAAGCCCTGTCGGTTTCTTTTTCTCGTCCGATTTTCACAGCAGAATACAGCAGTAGGCCATCGTAAAGCATTCTACGCACGTACTTGCCGAAAACTGTCCCACAAAACGAAGTTGCGCACCACTGAATGGGCCGCACACAACACCCGGACGGAATGGCAGCAGCGGCACCCTGTTTACCCAGTGCCCCTAACGGCAGCGGAGAAAAGTGGCGTTCGACGGGGCCCAGATGGCGGTGTGCCCGGCACAGATTTTATACAGGAGGCACTGGCACTAGTGTTAATTCTCAGCCGTGAGCCCATATCAAAAGTAATATGTATTTAGGTGTAGGTGATGGGCCTAAAAATGTTTCAGGCTTGCTACAGTTATTGTTAGAGTTGAGTTACACAGTTACTACAGCTAGATTTCTCGTCGCAGGTAATGACTGGTCTGCTGCGTATGCAGCGAACATGCATACTAAAGGAAAAGAGTTATGAGGTGTGTGCTTACAGATCGAAAATGCCCAATTCTAAGAAAATAAGCTTTAGGCAATGCATTGCACATTTTTGTTGTACATCTTTACTGGTGCTCTTATAGTACACTATCTGCTCAGCCCTGAGCACAAACTCTTTTGCACAGACACATCGATAGAACATGAGCACTTTCTTGCAAGCAGTCACTTCTGAAATCAAATGGTGGTACATGATGTGAATCTGTCTGAATACTGGATCGATAAATGTCACATTTATTATACACTTGTTATTGTGTTTGCTTTTTTCAGTATACTTTTGCTTGAAAGCTGAGGTTGTTTTCTCCCTGCTACTTTTATAGGTTAGGACTTGAAATACGTACTATCTTGCAGTGTGGCTGTGAATAAGTCAAGATCATTTATGTTTCAAATACCTAGATATTTTTATGACCGTAATGCACAGAATTTCACTTCGTAGTGGTAGACACTATAGTTATGACAACTTAATTTAAACAAAAGCAGATGTGCTCAAAGAAATATGGGACGTTTCTCTGCCATATGAATAATAAAACAGTACCACATGCAACGAACCCAATCTTGCTCTTCACGACAGCGTTCACGTTTTTGAGAAAGCTCTGCTGCAAGTGCTCATCACCTTTATGATTTAGTATTTTAGGAGGCCATTGAACATATGTGCAAAGCTAAAGCAATTGAGTGCAGCCTTATGTGCTTCGGCACATCTTTTTGTAAACTTGTATGAGCTAAGTATGAGCTAACAAAGTTAATTAGGACAAAACAATTCTAGGTGTTGCTCGTAAACTGTCACAAGGCACAACTAAATGTCGGAAAGCCTGTTAATGCCCCTGACTGCAGGGCTGTTCATTTTGCAATTAATAATTTCTGACGATTCACATGCCAACTGTGAAGTGATCGTGAGTCACACAGTAGTGGGCAAATTTAGATCGATTCTGGCTTCCAGGGGTTCAAACAAATGACATTGTAGCCTCACAGGAGATAAGACTACTTATCGAAACATTTGGTCTGACACCTTATGTTAACCAATTCCTTCATATTTCAAGCTTCCATCTTGTAAGCATCAGTTTAGTTCACGTGCATCAATCGAAACTGGCTGACAGTTGTGCACAAGAAGTTCAGAACTTGTGCAGCACGAGTTTACCAGTGTGGCATCACGAGTGAATGACAAGGGGCCGACAAGGCGGAATCCTTATTTTTGTTCGCTTAATTTAATGAGGTGCAAACATCTTGGGAAAACACGCCGCATTTGTAGAGGTGGGTACAGTACCTACGTCGAATGCTATGTTGTTTGTTAAGCTGTGCATGCGGCTGCACCAAATCAGCGCCGTCAGAGCAGAAGGTACAGGAAAATCATGAACTAGTTTTGGTGCTGTACCTCTCCTGCGCTTTTTTGAAATGAATGGCACGATTTAGAAGATGTCATTGCTGCGCCACTGAAACGAATGACGAGGTGCAGCACTTTGTAAAATCGATCATGTGGTGCAGGCGAACAGAACAAACCCTTAAGAACACAAGCGTCTAAGCGTTTCACCCCCATCGAAATATGGCCACTGTGGCTGGGATCAAACAGTGCGTTGTTGAGCTCAGCAGTGCTACACAATCTAATAGTGTTACAGTTTCAACATTATTGAAGTGTAGATTTCATGCCAGGGTAGACAGCCAATGCTTGTGGCCAATATAAAGCACCCCTCCACGATATGAGCGGTAAAACTGTTGTGTTCTGGGTTGTCGGTTTCGGTTTCGGAATGACATGTGAGGATGCCAGGGGGCGCCGCTCTGGCATCCAGGATTTCAAGGCGACTGTAAAATAAAGGGAGTGTGCGTTGGGTAACCGTGGAGTGCGGTTGTCGTTCTTCTCTTCGGCGCTTCGCGCCAACCCGCGTGTTCGAGCTGGTCGGCGTCCCAGCCGGCCGCGTTCGTCTCCGTCGGCTGTCTTCTTCTTCTGCTCCGTCGAGACCAGCCAGCCCCCAACACAGCAATGGCGACGAGGACGGGTAAGAGCCCGTTTCGTTCTCCATGTTCGTCTTTTTCTTGCTTCTAACGGACCTACCCTGCTACCCCTAGACGCTCTTTGTTCCCAGCCAGGTGGCTGCTGCGTGCTGCATCGCTTCATTCCTTCTTCATTCAGCTACGCCGCCTCTGTCGTCTTCTTCAAACAGTGTACTGGCGTCATTTTCTTCTCGTCTGCACCTCTCCATTCTTCTTGGTTGAAATGGCGTCTCCTATTCCACCTCCCCTATTTCTTCATTCGCCCGGAGACCCGCCACTTCCGTGGGCGGACTTGAAATTGGTGTTTCAGGCTTACGCAGACGCGGTCGGGGAGGACGCCAGCAAGCCCGAGCGTCGCAAGGCCCTGCTGCTCAACGCGTTGGGCCCTGCCGGGTTAAAGCTCCTCTATACTTTGGAAGCAACCAACGCGTCGCCGACGCCAGCGTCGGGCGATGCCTTCAAGAATGCTGCTGCTCTTTTCGATGACCATTTTAAAGATGTCTCGTGCGATTATCTCGCACGCGTAAAATTCTAAGAAAGGCGACAATTGCCTGGCGAGCCAGTCGCCGAGTTCATTAGTTCTCTTCGAACGCTCGCCGCGTCGTGCGGCTTCGGCGCGCTCGAGGACGACATGATCCGCCATCAGCTTTTCACCGAGGTAGCCTCGCAATACGTCCGCTGCCGCATGTTTCAAAAGGGCTCCTCGATTTCATTATCCGAAGCCCTCTCGATCGCGCGAGCGAACGAGCTTATTCGCTCCCAGTTGGAGCAATTCACTCTGCATTCAGTGCAGCAACTTTCAGCTGCGGGGGGCTATGGCGGCGGCTCTTTGTTTCACGGGACGCGTCAACATGGCGGCCCTTCATCTTCATCTCGGCGCGGCGGCCAACATGGACGCTCGCCTGCACAGTCCTTCCGTGGCGGCCAACATAGCGGTCTCTCTGCGTCGCGGGGACGAGGAAGCCGGCAATATGGCGACTCCATTCCGCCAAATTCTGGTTTTCAGGAACAGGACCGAGCTTCTAACTCGCGTTCGCAATTTTCTTCTCCAAGCGCAACCGCGCATTGCTTCCGTTGCGGATCGGCTCGGCATTTAGCCAATTTCGCGCAGTGTCCCGCTAGAAACCGCACTGGTCTTGCGTGCGGAAAAATCAGACATTTTCAGTCCGTATGCAATTCCCGTCCAGCAAATCTTCCTGAACCAGTTTCTTCGTCCACTCCTTCGAGCACTGCACAAACCAATACGGTCACTGTTTCAAATGTGGACGGCCTCCACACTACGTCCGAGCCTAGCGTCGTAGCTTCAGTGGGCCATGCGCCCTTGTCATTTCTCGTGGACACTGGTGCCTCAGTCTCGTTAACCAGTGCCGCTGACTTTCATAGTCATTTTTCCAACATTCGGATTTTGCCTTCACACGTCGTTCTACAAACATATTCCAAGGAAACGATTGATAATTTAGGTCATTTTGAAGCTTAGGTCTCCTATCGCAGTTGCACTGCTTGCATTACTTTTTATGTAACTGCCAATGGCAGCCCGCTTTTGGGACGTGATGCCATCAGGACTTTGTCCATCAACATCGTCGGTGCGTCTATGACGTGTGCTCAAGTCGACGTCCAAGATGATCTTCCGGCCAACGCGCCTTCTGAATTCCACCACCTGTTCACCCGTGAACTGGGTTGTGTGCGCGGTTTTGTGCATAAAGTGATGCGTCAACCAGGTGTGTGCCCTGTGCGTGCCAAGCTGCGCCGCATTCCTCTTCTTCTCCGTGAGCAAGTCTCTGTGGAACTGTCTCGCCTTCAAGCCAGCGGAATCGTCGAGCCTGTCTCTGCTTCCGACTGGGTTTCTCCACTGGTCGTCGTCAAGAAACAAGATGGATCCCTTCGACTATGCGTCGACTTACGAGAACCGAACAAGGCGATCGTCGTAGACGGTTTTCCACTTCCTCACATTGAAGAACTACGTCATCAGCTCTCCGGAGCGGTATGTTTCTCCAAGCTGGACCTCGCGTCCGCTTATCACCAAGTTGAACTTTCTGAGTGCAGTAGAGACTTAACCACATTTGTATCGCACGAAGGCTTGTTTCGGTTTCGCCGCATGTGTTTCGGGCTTGCATCTGCCCCTGCAGTGTTTCAGAAAATGATGTCAATTATTCTTAAGGATTGCAATGGCGCCCTTTGTTACTTGGTTGACATTTTGGTGTGGGGACGTACTCGCGAAGAGCACGATGCTAACTTGCATACTGTTCTCAACCGCATCAGTGAATGTGGTATAAAACTTAATAACAAGTGCATTTTTTCTGTGAATGAGGTACAATTTCTAGGACATACTGTTAGTTCCCGCGGCTTGACACCTGATGAATCTAAAGTTCAGGCAATTGTCAATGCCCCACGGCCTACTGATGCCAAAACCTTGCAATCTTTTTTAGGTCTTGTTGGTTATTATGCCAAGTTTGTCCCTCACTATGCTGATGTTGTTGAACTACTGCGTACTCTACTTCAACAAGCACAACCTTTTAACTGGTCAGGTGAAGTTGAGCAGAGCTTCATTCGAGTCAAGTCAATACTGGCCTGAAAGCCAGCTGTTAGTATTTTCAATGAGAAGCTTCCCATCGTCATCACGACGGATGCGTCCGATGTTGGACTGGGAGTAGTGTTTCAACAACTCAGAGGTAATCAGCTGATCACTATCGCATTTGCATCTCGTACATTGACCTCTGCTGAACGCAGATATTCAGTAGGGAAGCGTGAAGCTCTCGCGTGTCTTTTTGCCTGTGAGAAATGGCATGTTTACTTGTGGGGACGGCACTTCACATTACGTACAGATCACCAAGCACTAGTTGCTCTTCTTTCTGCAGGATCGGAAGGCCGCCGCCCAATTCGCATTTCCCGTTGGTGTGCCAAACTCATGTATTATAATTTCAGTGTTCAATATTGTAAAGGTTCTAATAACGTGGTTGCTGATGCACTGTCGCGCCTTCCTCTTCAGATACCGGTTACTGAAGAGCGGGATGAGGAAGTTGTTTCATTAGTTACTTTCTGCATTACTAAAGCTGAGCTTCAGGCAGCTACAGCTGCAGATTCCACTTTGTCTTAAGTTCTCAAATATTTACGTGAAGGATGGCCTTCCGAATGTGCTCTTGCTTCTGAATTCTTTCTTGCCTTACTTCGCAGTCCGACAGGAACTGTCTTGTGTCGAGGACTTGCTTTTCCGCGATGAACGCGTGATTCCCCCTGCTTCTTTCCGTAACAAGCTAATACAGCTTGCCCATGAGGCCCATCCAGGCATTGTCCGCACCAAACAGAATCTCTGAGACAAGTACTGGTGGCCAGCCTTAGACAAGCAGGTCGAGCATGCAGTTTACAACTGCCATATATGTCAGGCAGCTGACAAGTCTGCTAAATCTGCATTTTCTCCGTTGCAGCCAGTCCAGTGGCCTGATCGGCCTTGGCAGAAACTCGGCATGGACATCATCGGTCCTTTGCATAATGTTCCGCAAATTGCCCGGTTCAATGTTTCATCGACTACCATTCCAAATGGCCAGAGCTTTGTTTCATACATACGGTTACTTCTGAGGTCATCATTGAGTTTCTGTCTTCAATCTTCAGCCGGGAAGGTTTTCCTGATGCCATAGTTACGGACAATGGTCGACAGTTTCAGTCCCAACATTTCGAGGCTTTTCTTTCACAACGAGGAATTCAGCACTTGAGATCATCAGTTTTCTATTCCCAATCAAATGGGCAAATCGAGTGCTTTAATTTCGTTCTGAAGGAACATATCCAGATCGCACAATTAGAGCACCGTCCCCTCAAGCAAGTCTTGACTGAATGTTTAGCTTCGTACAGGTTCACACCACGAGGCACCACTCTAGTGTCTCCTGCTCAACTTCTCCACGGTAGGCAACCGCGAGTTGCTCTCGACATAGTCTCTTTGCCTCGTAACATAGCAGTGTCTTTTCCTGATCAAATCCGTGCCAGGGTTTTTTCTCATCAACAAGCAATGAAAAAGTATGTCGACACCCGTCGACGTGCAAAGCAGTCCAAAGTTTGCACTGGCGATCTAGTCAAGGTTCGTGTGCCAGGCAAGCGCCCCAAGTATCGGGGTTCTTAAAAAGTCTTGGGCCAGGTTAGCCCCACTTCTTTTCGCTTAAGTGATGGTAACATCTGGAATGCTTCGCGCCTTGTTATTTTTCATACGGATTCGCCTTCAACAGCTAAAAGTCTTCCCCATCACGTTCCGTCCACGCCTCTCAACTATGCATCAGACTGTTTCATGTGGCCTCCATGTGCAGGCATTTCTTCTTCAAGGGGGGAGGAGTTACCAGTCGGTGTCGCTGGTTCAAGTACACCAAGTCTTACGGTTCACTTCGAACCTTCAAATACGGCTGAGACCGTTGAACCGGACTCCAGTCCACAAAGTTCTTTCGAAGCTCATGTTGCGAGCTCTGATGAGACCGCGAATTTTAACGCTCGTTCAGAGCCTGCTCTTGATTTGTCACATCAGAGCACAAGTGACCAAGGTGCAGGGACACCTGATTCTACACCCAAAAGGGCCCGCCCTAAGCGGAAGCGGTAGAAGCCGCGTCGGTTCGAAGACTACGTGATGTAGAACTTTTGTTCATTACTGTTATTGTTCTGTGCAAACAATTCTTATTATTGTTCTGTGCAAACAATTCTGTTCTTTGCACAGAACATTATTGTTCTGTGCAAAGGTCCAATGCATCCACACAAATCAATATTGTACTGAGTTGTGTACATTTTTTTCAGCGCATTTTCAGGACTCGTAATGTGTGAGTTCGGTGTGCCGTGCTCTGAATTTTGATGTGTTCTAACGTACATACCTTGTATAATACGTTGGTACCGATCATGTATAAATATAAACAGTGTATAGGTGAACTTTTTTCGAGGAGGGGACGATTGTTGTGTTCTGGGTTGTCGGTTTCGGTTTCGGAATGACATGTGAGGATGCCAGGGGGCGCCCCTCTGGCATCCAGGATTTCAAGGTGACTGTAAAATAAAGGGAGCGTGCGTTGGGTAACCAAGAGTGCGGTCGTTGTTCTTCTCTTCGGCGCTTCGCGCCAACCCGCGTGTTCGGGCTGGTCAGCGTCCCAGCCGGCCGCGTTCGTCTCTGTCGGCCATCTTCTTCTGCTGCTTTGTCGGGACCAGCCAGCCCCTAACACAGCAAAAACATTCACAAATACAGCATTACATGTGTGAGGTTCGAGATGACCGGTTGTACTGGACATTCAGATGTTTCAACGTGCTTGCGGAGTGGACGTTCGGGGGTACTCATCCTGTCGTTTCATTGCAGTCTGGAAACACAAGTAACATTACCAGATATCAATGCATAATCAGTGCATGAAATTTTCCAGTGTAAACAAATAAACTCAGTTAACTCGTAAACAGCAGTATTTTATACATATATATAATTGTAGGTACCTCATAACACGTGTATCACTCAGGGCCGCTTCTTCACAAGGCATGTCATGTAGCAGGTTCCTTGCCCATTGTACACAGCTGCTTCCATGTCAAGTGGGCCAGGAGGCTGTGGCAGTGAAAGAAGTATTTCTCATTTATGTGACACTTTCTTGATCACACTATAGCAAAACCAGACCCATAAATATGTGATGTTTCTCAAGCGCGACTGCAGTAAACTATTAACTAGTAGGTTTTCTGCAATAATATATCGGTTAGCTACGAAGACACATGCGAGGCGACAGTGATTTAATTTATTTGCCTTCTTTCACCGCAACGGCCTTGTTGGTGTTACCTGGAAATAGAATTTAAGAATTTACTATTGAGTAAACGACTCGTTCCCACGTGAAGCCACGGCGCAAGTAACGCACGTTTTTCAGGTTACAGATTAAGACGTTAAACAGTTTTAATATTTAATATTGCAATCTGCTGCCACCGTGTGACACCTACGCAGCCATTGGGAAAAAAACTACATATGTTGAAATGAACCAACTAGCCCTGCAAGCAACCGTCTTTAAAAAAACTGAAGTGGTTTCTACTCACCGGCCCGGGCTTGCAATGGGTGTTTATCCGATGAAAGCTTCCACGGTCACTTCATTCCCCAGAAGTCACTTGAATTCCCTTCGCGAAAGCATTTGAACGATTCAAAATAAACAGAAAGAGAAAGAGTGTGTCGGTGTACAGAGGCTCGAAATATTTACAGTGAAACGAAACAGTCCGAGACACATCCGAACGTACCTTGAGCTGTTACCTGCCGTCGCTACCGTTGGCCGCCGTAAACTTTGAAATGAAGATAATGATGTCGATAGGCTGCTGCTGACTGCGAGTCAGCTGGAGCAAAAACTATTACAAAAAATGACGAGGCAGCACATGTTTAACAAAAAATACTTGCTAGAATAACAAGTTGTTTTTTATGTGTAGCGGTACGCAAATGTGTAGTATTTGATCACTTTAAACTTAAAACTTGGCCCCGACGAGGGCGCCTCTACAAAAAAGTGCAAGAGCGCGAGTGGCGAGAGAGGTTAGTAAATCTACTATGGGTGTTTGAAGCAGAAACGCGCCGCGGTTGATTTTTTCGCCCCCTACAGGTGAGCACTTGAACTTGAGAGTTTCCGGGGCCGGTTATACCTTCTTGAAAAAGAGGTCTGGGGGCAGTCTCGTGGGATTAAAAGGAGGGCAGTGGAGTCCAACTGTGTCATCAAGGGTATGAGCCGGCAACTAGGATACAGTGTAACGGAGGCGAACCAAAACGTTTACGAGCCCGGCGCTCGCCCCTTTGCACAGGATGGCATTCACTACAGTGGTGTGACGGGCAGGAGGGTGGGTAATAGAATGGGTCGTCAAGCCACAACTTTTTTAGGGAAACCGAGAGCCCTGAGGCCAACAGTGTATCCAAAGACTGTTCTAAAGGGGCACAAATATTCGAGCCACACGGAGTCCGTGGGAGAAGAAATCGACGTAAGCACAAGGGCAGAGCTAAGTCAGACATAGGCTATATTAACATTCAGGGTGGCAGGAATAGGCTAAAGTGGGAAGAGATAATGGGGTTGTGGAGACACATCTTCGCGACATGGAGCAACCATCTTGCAATCGGGACTATGTATGGAATTATTGCAATAATGTAGAAGGCAGCAGAAAGGGGGGTGGAATTGGTGCATTTATACATAAGAGTCAAGCATACATAAGAGGCAAAGAGTCAAGCAGGGATGCATGGAACATTTATGGTTAAAAGGGATAGTAGCTGGGAAGATGACACTCCTTGGTTTGGTGTACTTGTGGACGGGAGCAAAGGCCAGAGAGGAAAACCAGGCAATGATGGAGTGTATATCAAACGACATTGAGGAATTAGGAGGAGAGTGCGAGATAATTATACTAGGAGATATGAATGCGCTCATAGAATACATAGATGGGTATACTGACTCAACAGGCTAAAAGATCATGGATATGTGTGAAAGGCATGATTTGATCATTTGCAACAGTACCGAGAAGTGTGCAAGGCAAATTACATGGGAGGTAGGAAGGCTGCAGTCAACAATAGATTACACACTGATGTCACATAGATGAAGGTGGCTCCAAAAGTCTGGGTGGTGATCACAAACGTATCAAGCTAAGTTTTGGAAAAGCAGCGAAAGTGGGAAGGAGACAAGATGAGCAACTACAGGAAAATTTTCATTCAGAAAGGCAAATGGAAATTGCTACTAAACAACTGAGAAAGTAATCAATGAAGATAATAAAACTGTGTGGACTTATACAAATCTAATTAGACTGTTTGGGCTAGAGCTTGCTAAGGCACGTGACAAGTCACCCCGGAAAAGCAAACACAAGCTAAAGAGTTGGTGGGATGAGGAAGTTAAGAGAGTCATAGCAAAACGTCAGGAAGCCTCTAGGAAACACAGACATGCTAAGCGAAGGGGTGAACCAACACCAGCAACATGATTTTGAAAGAAAATCGCAAATCTTTCTAAGCTCTAGGAGGGAAGCAATACTCCTGATCAATGAAAAGATTAGAAGAAAGGGTGCTCAGTGGCTGGCAGAAGTGCATAAAAAGGACAGAAAGGCAGCTGCAAAATTTTGGAACCATCTAAACTCCCTAGGAAATGAAACTAACCTAGAGCAGAGGTTTATAACTACCACTCAAGGTGCTAGGCTAAAATGGGACGAAGCTATTTATTATATAAGAACAAGGGTGACAGAAAAATTTCAAAAGGAACTGCCTTATGCACCACAATAGACAGGGATGGATCAAGTCGCACAATGGCTCCATTTTCACAACGAAAGTGGGAAATGGCTGAGAACAGGGTTTCAAGTAGTACATCAACAGGCCCAGATGGCATTCCAATTATGCTGATAAAGACATTGGGTCCGAAGTCTAAACAGACATTCAGAGAGGCAGTGAGCAGAACAATTATCGATGGTGAAGTCCCTCATGGATGGAAACTTAGCAGGATGAGCATGATCTATAAAGGAAAGGGGGACAAAGATGACATAAACAACTACCGTCCTACAACAGTGACATCAGTGGTCTACAGGCTGGCGATGCAGATTATAAAGGAAAGACTGCAGGCATAGATAGAGGATGAGGGGGTGCTGGGGGAACTGCAGAATGTGTTTCGGAAACACGGGATGTTGGAAGACAATCTTTTCTCACTGACGCAGTGCATCGAAATAGCAGAAAAGGGACTAAGGCCCCTGTGGCTAGCATTTTTGGATACCTTGCGCTAGCGTGGTTTAAGAGGACTTGCAGGGAATGCTGGACACACTCGGTGTGGAAGATGGAGTCACTAATCTTTTAAAGGATATCTATAAGAGTAACAAGGTAGTTATAAAGAGGGAAAACAGGTATCCAAGCCCACAGAGGTGAAACGGGGACTTAGGCAGGGGTGTCCACTGTCACCCTTGTTATTCATGATGTACCTACAAGGATTAGAGGCCAAATTAGAGGAAAGTGGACTTGGCTTCAGCCTCTCTTTAGTCAAACAAGAGAAACTCATTTATCAGGCACTACCAGCATTAATGTACGCAGATGATATAATGCTAATGGCCAACAACAAGGAAGATTTGCAGAGATTGATGGACATCTACAGTAAAGAGGGAGAGAGGTTAGGTTTCAGATTCAGTAAAGAAAAATCAGCAGTCATGATTTTTAATAATAATGAAGGTTGTGAGCTTAGAATACAGGCAGCCACGCTAGATATAACAGATAAATACAAATATCTGGGCGTATGGATAAGCAAAGGGACCGAGTACCTAAGGGAACACGAAACATACGTGAACATTAAAGGTAACAGAAATGCAGCAGTGATGAAAAATAGGGCACTGTGGAATTACAATAGGTATGATTGAGAGGAATATGGAAGGGGGTCATCCTTCCTGGTCTAACTTTCGGCAATGTGGTCTTTTGTTTGATATCAGAAGTTCAAGCAAGATTAGAAATCAAGCAACGTGGAATAGGTAGGCTTGCTTTAGGAGCTCACGGGAATACATCAAATCAGGGAGTACAAGGTGATATGGGATGGGCATCATTTGAGAGCAGGGAAGGTAGCAGAAAGATAAAATTTGAGAAGCGATTGAGAGAAATGGGGGAGGAGCGTTGGGCTAGGAAGGTTTTCAGCGGCTTGTACATAAAGAATGTCGATACAAATCGGAGCAAGCTAACTAGGAAATTGACTGGTAAAGACTTAGAGAACAGCAGGGTGCCAAACCAAAAAGAACTGTCAGTTAAGAAGAAAGTGAAGGAAACGGAGACTGACATGTGGAGAATTGGCATGATTAACAAGTCTTCACTAGAGATCTATCAAACTTTTAAGCAGGAAATTGCCAAGAAAAATATCTATGATAGTACTCGGCGTAGTTCTCTACTGTTTGAGGCTAGGACGGGAGTATTGCAAACCATGACATATCGGGCCAAATACGAAAGGGTAGACACGGTATGCAGTGCATGTGGAGAGGAGGAGGAAACTGCCGAACACTTGATAATGTTCTGTAAAGGGCTTCACCCTATAGTTCAGGATGATGGCGCAGAGTTTTTTCAAAGCACTGGGGTTTAGGGACAGGGAGGGCAAAATAGACTTTAAGTGGGTAGAATTAACTAGAAGAAGGTTATCTAATTGGTGGCTAAAGTCAATGCACGAGTGATAATTAAATCTTTCACTTCAAAGTACCAGTCCTCAACTTCACTAGTTAAAGGGGAAAATAAGATAAATCTAGTGGTTAGTTAACTAAGTATTACGGCTAGGTGGCGTCAGCCGCCGCCTGATCTAAAGGGTAGACCCACATCCATCCAGCAACGGCGCTGGATGTAGAGGTGTGCGCCGGGGTTTCGGCGCGCCGCCGCCGATAGTTTTTGTTGCTGCGCCGCCGCCGATGCCAACTGATTGGCGCGCCGCCGATGTGTTTACTTGGCGTGCCATTTATATATTATTTTGTGTTTTCAGCTTGCCTACGTTTATTTTGCACCTTCTGTCCCCAGTCTGGCCTTAATTCTGTCCATTTCAAAAATGCATCAAAATTGGTTCACCTGCCATTTCAAGTTAAATAGGTGGACTATAAGAAAAACCTTGTCGAGTGCTCTTAATAATGTAGGATTATATTTAAACATGAATTTCAAGATACTTTTGAGTTCACTATATTTCAGCGAATCCCGTTCAATGACATCGCCAACGGTAGTGTTTGGCGATGACTGTCGACATAATCTAGCTGATGAGAATATGTAATATGTGAGGTGGGCTTTGAACAATGCTGAAGGGTGGGAAAGCCGGTACTGGAATATTCATAATTATTACTGTGCAAGCGAGTCGAAGAACAAAGGCAGTTCAAATGCTATGGGTGGGGGCCAGAACTGCGGACGCCCAAGGTGGAAGCGGGATGTGTATTGAAGATATTGTTATAACTGAGGATGGACTAGCCGTTTAGGGCATATTTACGAAAAAAAATCAGTTAAGAAAGTGGACTACATGCATGGCCTTTAATGAACAAACAGGGGAAAATGAAAACTATTATGTGAAATGCTCCATCAAACAGAAACGATCCCACTGTATTGGCAGGTTGAGCAAGATCAACAATATTGAATGAAATGGTGATCACCATAAATTAAGTTTGTGTAAACTGTGAAGTAACCCACAGAAGATAAATGCGGACAAAACACTGAAGCATGGGCTTGTATTTTCAACGTGCTTTCTCCTGCACACCGTGCGGTGCTCCACGCCACGCTATCAAATCAAGTAATCTGCGTTTCCTTCAGCTATTATCTCGGACCTAAATCAACTAACTATAGATGCCGATTTGTCACAACTTTGTTTCAAAAAAGGACACCACATACGTAGCTTGCTCGTTGAGTGGATTTGTAATATTTTTGGAAGAACAAACTTAGGAGCTGCAGCTGACAGGGCATCAAGCGAAATGTTTATGGCGGAAAGTCTCTAAACCCATGTACCAAAAGCGCATTCAAGAAAAATAAGCTGAGGTGTTCCACAGCTGCACACCTAACACTACAGAAACAAGAAGCATGTCAAAATGGTACAAACAGCACACTTCTGTGGTCAATGCCACGTGCACCCGCTATCTAGCAACGCGAATCCCTTATCTAGCTGTAAGAACAACTGGAGGATCATTTATACATGCGTTGCACTTTGCCCTTTTTGTTTTTTTTTAAGGTTTCAAAATCTTTGGGTTCAATCTATTTCTTCCTTTGCCAATAACACTGATATATTGGGGACGCAGAGACTAGCGGAGAGGTCAGTTTTGTGCCTGAAGGATGTTCACACTAAGCGTCGACCTGTCTGATCTCTGTAGACACGGCCGCATGAAAAATGAATTTCTTTCGAATCATTGTATGTCATTGGCAAAGGAAAAAAATTGAACGCGAAACTCGTGAAGCCTTCGAAATAAAAACAGAGAAAAGTGTCGTGTGTGATTGATCCCACAGCTTTCCTCGCAGATAAACTTGGTGTTGATATTTTGGTGTTCCATGGATATCGGCTGCTTCATACCACCACCTTGAGACATCTGTTGTGCAACTGTGGTTAAGATAGACTTCTTAAGCATGTTCTTCTGGTTAATTTTTGTAGGCGCTTTCTGTATTAAAATTTAGTTTTAAGTCCAGCACTTGTCTTTTCATGTTCCTATGCTGCATTCATGTTTTTTGTTGATTTCTTTTTGCGTAGAACGGTAAATATCATTCCTACAATCGTCACGTGGGTACAGCAACCACCGTTCCACTCTTTCTCATTCTCCCATATTTCACCCTGGTGACTGCACACAAAAGGTCTTCATCAACGAGAACGAGAGATTTGTTCCCATTATAAGTCAGCAAACTCACTGATGAGTATATCAGAGGAATTGAAAGACTCAGATTGAGGCGTGAGTCGGAGTCTGAGTGAGTCTGCCTGAGTTATACTTGGGTAAGCCTCAGTCCGAGTGAACCAGGCTGGGTTTTACCACGGTGAGTCTGAGTTCGAGCGAGTTTCTAGTTCGATTCAGCAAATTTTTGTTAGTCTGGGTCCTTGCGAGTCCCATGCGAAAAAAAAAACTTATTTAATGAGGGCGGCGTCTTTTCATTTTGCTGATCTATGGTTAGAAATATTTATAGTCTCTCTTGATGGCGTGCCTTGTAATTTTGTATGTGCCGGCTTCTAAAGCCACAGAATTATTTCCCAAATTGTAAATCTGTCTCATTCCCCACACCCTTGAAACTCGTTCCTGTAAAGGTCCTCGATAAAAGCCACTTGCTCATATCTTCGAATACAAATGATAACCTCAACTTAAATTCACGGAATGAAAAGGCGACACAAAATGCACCACTGAGATGAGATTTCAACATTATAAAATGCTAACATGACTAAGAAGCTAATGTATACTGCCTATTTCTAAGGTGCACATCTATTTGTAAATTTGTTTGCAGTGTATTTGGTCGCGGAGCCATTGCCATTCGCGCTGGTGTGATTTCACAATTTGAAATTAGAGTTTTCATGAGACGTTAGGAGTATCTCCTAAAAAGCTCATAATTTTTGGGGATGTAATACTGATTTTC
Source organism: Rhipicephalus microplus (assembly GCF_043290135.1). Lineage (NCBI taxonomy): Eukaryota > Metazoa > Arthropoda > Arachnida > Ixodida > Ixodidae > Rhipicephalus > Rhipicephalus microplus. Next base: position 506,167,221 of record NC_134710.1, read on the forward strand.
CGCATCGCCCTGGCTTCAACTTTATTGCCAATAGGTAATGTGTTTATAGAGTACAGCATTGGCAGACTCTGACAAAGTATAATGAGCAATTCATGCTCATGCATGCTACGAAACTCGTATGATTTTTTTCTCAGAGAAGAACGCATATCGGATTGCGATAATAACGAGAGGGAAAACTGAATAATTACCCGTAACTTCATTATTATGTATGTAGTGTGATTCACAACTGTTCGGAACAGATGAACATGGCTTGAAGAGGGCATGAAAATGGGTTGTGCAGCATGTTCTGGCTCTTGTGCAACTCCCGGGAATTTCATTACGCAACATCGTGGCTTACATTGAGGTTGATCTACAATTATGTCCCCAAACCAAAGGAGAACGAGCACTGTATTCCACCTTCATAAATCATGGGGCTTCCAAGGCTACAGGGCAGCATGATTCACGAGCAGCGAGTACCCCTACGCTCTCTCCTTCATTGAACTGCTTGTCCTCAGACACCGCTTCTGTTTTTGTATTAATAAATGTGGTGATTTAAAAAATTATGGAGCGCAAAACAAAATATTCACAAGAACGAGAGAGACGGGACGGGCGCTTGTGAAGGCCCTTTCGATGTATTGTTTTGCGCTAAAAAAGTTTACACCTCGACGAATTTCAAGTTTTTTTTAATGTGGTGACCACACATGCTGTCTGCTTTTATATCATTTCCTGCCATGTGCTACATTGAAAGCTTTCCGAGTGGATTCCAAGGAGGAAGAGGGCAGGAATTAACACACTGCTCCTGCCGTGCGCGACGCTTAGTCATTGGAGAAAACAAATGCCTTCAAACTGCATGTAATGCTGTCAAAGCTTTTGTGACCCCCTGAGGAATTAAGGAGCTTTTAAACATTTTGCCAGAACGCCTGCAGTTCTGGACTCCGTATTGACACAGCATAGCAGTGCCGTTTTTTTCTTTTGTATTTTTTTCTTATTCGAACTCTCTTCCATTCACATTCAGGTTTGACACGTGGAATCAATTTCGACGGTTCCTCACCTGCCATTGTGTTCGTCCAGTTTATTCTGTGAAAAGCTTGAGGACACGGGCTTTTCCAAGGCTCAAGTTACTCATATCTGAGCTTTTACGTTCTTTGTACGCCCAAAGGAATGCAGACAGGCTACATAACGCAGCAACGAGCTCTACTATCCGGGTTTAGGGCCTGCAGCAAAGATATCTGTATATATTAAAATTGAGCATTCGGTAGAAGTCTCTCTTAGTTGGGATAAAAAAACAGAAAAAACAGAAAACTTTCGCCCATATTCATATTAAGAAACCCGATGTTTTGAAGCCTAATTGGTTTTTCTCTTCAGGGGTGAGAAGTCCCGAGATGTTTGACACCACTCGTTGCAAGGCTTGAAAGTAGAGAAGGGCAGTGTCCCCAGTGGTGGGGTTGTTGTCTCCCACTATCTGCTCACTGTGCCAGGATTCGAAGGGAAGCCGCCGGCGAAGGTTTCTTTTCGTCTAGGTCACCGCGGTGTCGGGATTGATATGGTGGCCAACCCGCTTACAAGTTCTGCCTCTGGGCTCGGTCCACTGTTCATTTGACCTAAGTCATTCCTGTGCTGCCACATTTTTTCAAGCTGTAGGACCACTTGATGTCTCCTGCAGCCCCACACTTCCAAGTCTTACGACTCGGGTTGCCCTTCCATCGGCCCCTATCCGCTTTCTCTCTACCAGACATGGCCGTCAGATTCTTTCAAACCTTCTCCTTCTACCTACTTCAAACCTCCCCCCCCCCCCCCAACGCGCTGAGCCGTGCTCCCGCAAGGGCTTCAACCACACACATACATTCAAATTTTTTCATGGAAGTTTTTGATTTAGTTGGCGCACGCAATCCTGCACACGACGCCTTGCGCTTCTCCCGCAGGTCTTTGAACCAGCGGATGAAACTGCCGATGGTGGTGGAAAGCTTGTGGGAACGTCGACTCCTGCCTTTTTAACTTCTCTGGCGCCCAAGATGTGGGGGATCCACACGTGGCGTTGTTGCGGCGTGGTTGGTGTCCAATTTCTCCCTTCTTTTCTCTTACGGAGGGCTCTGCGAATAAACGCCTTTCGAAATAACCGTTGGTGCCGAGGTCATGAATTATTTTCTCCCTTCCTCCGCTGTGGTGACGAGTGGTGATTGGATGATTGGTTATTTTGATTGGAGTTTTCACGTTTGTTCAGATTTTTTTATTCTTGCCCGAGAAAGGTTATTTCGAACATTTTTGTACGGGTATGGTTGCTTTTAATGGCAAGACAGCAGTAACTGGTCTGTAAGGCTGGTGGAATTAGCCAAAACTCGCCTCAGTCACAGCTGGCCAGCACAGAACAAAGCTGAGCGGCGGGTTTTGAGAAGGCATGGAGATAGCATAGGAAGATGAAAAGACAGAATCTTTTGCGCAATGAAGCGTTGCTAAAGCGTTTGCGGCAGACATTCAATTTACAACCATCCCCACTTCCAGCTGTTCATTACGCCAATCCCCCCTCCCGTCACCAACATATTGTGATAGGAGATAAGACTGGTGCGCGTCATAAATATCCCCTATTGTTTGGACTCTATGAGCAAAAGGCACTTACGCAAAAAATGTCGCTTTTTTTGCAACGCATGGCTAGAAAGCTCGTTTGCTTAAGCGCGGGGTGTTTATTGTTGAAGTCTTGGTTCCACAGAGCGAGGTTCCACAGGCGGGAACCAGAGGGATTTTCACATAGAGAAAAGGAATCCTGGGTTTTCGTCCAAAGCTAACTGGCTAGTTGGATGCACAAAACCACGTGCAAGTGAATCACCACGTCCACAAGTCTTTTCAAGGAAGGTTTTGTGGGTGCTCCTGTAATCTCCTCTCTGGCGTTGTAAATATGCGTGACCCATTCAAAGAATGCCGCTGAAGCTTGAACACCAGCCTGTACAAGTCTGCTCCTCTTTCGTTGAAATCGGACTCGCTCGCTGGAATCCGTGCCGACCGGTTGTGCCCTCGCGATCTCCGACGACAGCACAGCTCTGCCCGACTGGGCTGGTCCTACGCCACCTCCTGCCGCCTGTCCCCTACGACGACGTCAGCGCAGCTCTGGCCGACTGGAATAGCCCTACACCACCTCCTGTCGCCAACAAGAGCTCTCGCAAGTGGTGCCCGGTCTTTGGACTTCCGTGACCGTTTTTCCATCTTTTCTATCTCTCCTATCTCTCATATGTCGCCGCTCGCTGCCCTAGGGCATCTTTCCCTCTCGCTATACCTTTAATCTTATTCTTTTAATCCCCTCCTCACCCCCATCCCTTGTGAGCTACTGTTGAGGTGTCGCACGCTGATGCAGACGGTTACGGGGCTCACTTTTCTCTTCTTTTCCCTCTTAAAACCACAATCTCGTTGAAATGGTTCGACAGAACTAGCCAACACAAAACTAGTAATGCGGGGGTTGGTTGTTTGTTTACCCAAATGACGAAGGCATAATTAGTATGCCGTTGGGCGACACGCGATTCAAAATAAATTTTGAATACGTTCTGGGTGACAATTTTTGTTTACATTTCGTAGATGATGTGTGTATCTACACAAATTTATTTGACGGGTTATCTCGCTTTCGAAATTTTGTTTCAGTGCTCCTTTTAAGAGAAAGAAAGGGGGAAGGAGTATGGGCTGGTATGTAGATAAAAAAGGGATCTCACAACCAAACGAGACCCAAGCACCGCTCCCCCCCCCCCTCGCACCTCCTTGCGTCTTACAAGAATGGAGTCTTTGAAAATGGAAACAAATAAAAAAGCGCATGTAATCATATTCATTTCGCTCTTTTTGTATTCGTTGCTTTGCAGCACTTGCATGATAAGTCGCTGAGCAGTATCCCCTTATGGGAGACGAATTAGCGCCTTTCTGTGTGTTTCATGAATATGCCATTGTGACCTACATAAATTCCCCACTTGTCTGTTACAAACAAAAAAGCAGTACATTAGACACGAAGACTGCGAACTCCACTTGCCCCTATATACCCGTAGAAAAGAGGCTCAATCATTATAAATTTATTTATTTGTAGCCTCAAAGACGGAAGTCATTACAGGGGCAAGTGGCACATTTGATAATAAATAAAGGATTAACAGTTACTTAAAAGTAAAAAAAAACAATATAAAGTGTAAGTAAATAAGAAAAACTACCTAGCAGATACAACAGTGTCGCTGTGAGAGTAATAAAAATGAAATACAGTGTCATTTATGTGAACAAACGGGGCGCACTGACAGAACATATTTAATATGTATGCTCAAAAACAAAACATTTACGGAAAGTTTGCCAGTTCTCTTGCATTTCGAAGGTGTTCTCTCAGGCATTACTGTTAAAAGTAGTAAGTTTCAGCTAAATAAGCAGAAAAAACACAGTGAAGTTGCTTTTTTTTTTTTAATTGTAGTTTCAGTTTCCACGCCGCCGCCGCCGACGAAAAGTGGCCGTGCGCCGCCGCCGATCATTTTGCCCGGCGTGCGCTTGGGAGAGGAAGGTTGGACACATTAAAGAGAATATGGAGGAGAGTGTGGCTACTTTCTCTATTAAGGGACTTTACTGACACCTTGTACGATACGCCACCATGTACGATGCAACATGCAGACCGACGCTAGGTCGGTCTGCATGTTGAAGTCTACATCAGTGACTCGAAGGCAGGTTGACCGAACGAATCGCCCTAGCTTTATTCGACCACCCTACGGATGGATGGATGGATGTATTGATGTGGCTGTACTTTTTGGATCGGGCGGCAGCTAACGACACCTTGTCGTAATACTTAGTGAACCACCAACTAAATTTATTTTTTCTTTTAAATAGTGAAGTATAGGACTGGTACTTTGCAGTGAATGGTTTGATTTTCACTCTTGCCTTGACTTTAGCCACCAATCAGATGACCTCCTTCTAGTCAATTCTACCCGCTTAAAGTCTATTTTGCCCTCCCTGTCCCTAAACCCCAGTGCTTTAAGAAACTCTGCGCCATTATCCTGAACTATAGGTTGAAGCCCTTTACAAAACATTATCAAGTGTTCGGCAGTTTTCTCATCCTCTCAACATGCACTGCATACCGTGTCTACCCCTTCGTATTTGACCCGATATGTCTTGGTTCGCAATACTCCCATCCTGGCCACAAACAGTAGAAAACTACCCCGAGTATTATCATAGATCCTTTTTTTGGCAAGTTCTTGCTTAAAAGTTCGATATATCTCTAGTGCGGACTTCTTAATCATGCCAATTCTCCGTAAGACGGTCTCCGTTTTCTTCACCTTCCTCTTAACTGATAGTTCTTTTTGGCTTGACCACCTACTGTTTTCTAAGTATTTCTAAGCGCCGTGGTGGATTTTTTTTTTTGCCCCCTACAGGTGATCACTTGAACTTGAGAGTGACGGGGCCCTGACTAGAGGTGTGCGCCGAGGCAATTTCGTCCGGCGGCGGCGTGGGGGTCTTCCGGAGTCGGCGGCGGCGGCGGCGCGCGCCGGTTATTTCATCGGCAGCGGCACGCGGCCAATTTTCGTCGGCACCGGTGGCGCGGAAACCGAAACTAAAACTTCAAAACGCTGTTCTGCCACAGGTTACTGAATTAGTTGAAATTCAGAGATATTCATTCAAATAGCAAAAGAACACTACACAGATGTGCCAAAATCACGATGAATGCAAAGCGTTTTGTAAAATAGTTTTTATTTTGCTTTCATAAAAAAATAACGCGTATTTCAAATTATGTCCATGTTCTACCACGAATGTGCAGCACTTCGCTTGTTTTTTTTTTTAAATTTAGGATGCCGCAGTTTGTTGCTGTTGTTGGCTAAGTCATACTTCATGAAACCTTCTTTCATTGAACAATGAGCAAGCACCGACGCACGTCACGCGGTTAGGTATACGTTCGCTAGCTCCGAATCAGATTTTAATTTTACAATATACGCTGCACAAAAAAAGAAGCGCCTCTGCTACGGGTTTTCTTATTGCGATTGCATGAAGTCACTTTTTTTGAGTATCTGTCGTTCCTTGAATGTAACGTTCCTTCAACTGAATCAAAATACCTACTTTTCACAATCTGAGAATGTTTTATGCAGTGGTATAAGATGCAGAAGAAAACAAATCTGCGCATTTAGTCAACGAGTCATCAGCACAGAGTTCAATAAATGAAGTGTATGCATGGGCGTGGGCGAGGTGGGTGGTGCAAAGGGGGCATTTTACCCCCTCAAGCCATGCCAGCACTTGCTACCCGCTCTAGTGACACCAACACGACCCCCTATCTCTCTCAGCCGTGATGCAAGTTGAAAGAAGTGTTTGCATCCCCCCTCAAGACAAAAGACAAAATTCTGTCGACGGTCATTTGTGCAGATGAGAGCAAATGCAATATTTGCTCAGATGCACAGTTATTTCTCAAAAAATATTTTTTCAATATTCACAACGTAATTCAATTTCGGTGCAACTTTCTGTGTCAGTCATACCAGGTTTTTTTTTTTTTTACGTGTAAGTGAGAAAACAAGCACACCATGCTGTGGATAATGTAGAATATTTATTTGGGAACCAAAGAAACCTGGAAAACAGGCATCAAACGAGCAAACAAATCAACTTGGCAGAAAACAATGTTTGTATAAAAATGTCGCTCATAGGCAAGATTTGCAGTGACTGTAGTTATCATGAATAAACAAAAGTTTATCTATAGTTAGCGGGTGCAAGTTGGCTCTTCGAGATCGAAGGACAAGACCAGCCACAGAAAAGACTCTTTCACTTGGGGTGCTCGTGGCCGGTATGCACAGCATTTTCTTAGCCAGGCACGAGAGCCACGGCAGCTCGTTCTGAGTGTCTTTCCAAAACTTCAGCACGTCGTTTACTTGGGCGCAAGGCTTACTTAACAGTGCGTGATATTCTGAATTGATCTCATTTGTCCAATGCGGTGGTGTATTGGAATGACGCCGGGCTAAGGACGTCAAAGCGTCACTGTTAGGGCGCATGTCACGTTCAGTTGTCCTTATGACATCGCATCCTTTGATACGGCGATGCACCTGCTTCGCTAGAAATTAAAGTTTTGATGTGTTCTTCTGTGCAGGTACTCTTCAACGGCATGTAGGTTCTGGAATCTGGGATCAAGAAGTGATGCCGTGACCATAGCAACGGTAAGGGGAAACCTGTGTTCAAACCTCTGCACCATCTCTCTCTTCATTTCTTGCACGTCGCTGCTTCCTGATGTGTCTTTCAATGAAGTGAGAAGCTCGCTTCAGATGACTATGAGGAAATAGAACGTGCTGGATTTTTGCTGCAAAAACAGCTCTACTGCGCACCTAAATTGGCTCAGAAATTTTACAAATTCTTCAATAAGACACCAGTCTTCAATGCCCGGGAACGGGTGCCCTAGCCTTGCCAGCAACCTTCTAAGCGCAGCCTTATTGGCTAGGAGGCTCTCGAACATCGTCAATATGCCATGCCACCTGGTAGGCGTGTCAAGATTCATGGTGACTGCTCCTCCCAGTGCCACTGGAGTGGCATTGTACGAGTGTTCGCTGTTTTGATAGCCCTTGTCAAGTACTGGATCGTTTTCGTCGTGTTCGAACGTTTCTGCAGTGCTTACCAACGATTGTACCATGGCATTCAGTTCAGAGTCCGCAATCTCTTGAAGCTCCGAAACTCGATAATCCACAGTCTTCACAATTTCACGACAGTTGATCAACAAGCTGTGAAGTTCTGGGACGCTTCCGAATCCAGCCTTGATGACCAAATTATGCAAGGCATGCCCTATATAAGTGGTGTTCTGTGCGAGCGAGAGTCACTGCGCGCCTCATGTTGGAACCGGCGTCAGTAACTACGTACACTTCTTTTTCTTTCATACCAAACTCTTCTATGCACCTTTGAAATTCATTCATTATTGCAGTGCCTGTGTGCCTTTCATGCATATGCCTGGTGCTCAGAGTCAACGATACAAGCTCGAAGTTGTCTGAAATAAAAACAGCAACCACAAGTATTAAAAATCTCGTCGAAATAACCTAAGTGAGGATTATCACAAGAAATATTCTGTTGTCATTTAACCATTCACGGTTTACACCTCTCACCAGAACCAAGTTAGGCACATTTTTGTGTTCAGTACGTCCAGTATAAATTCTAAATCTCATGCTTGTTTCAAGGCATGGTATAGGCGGAACACAAACACTCAGGCACCAGCTTTCCACTCGTGACGTTGCAGCACTAAGAAATCTTCAATCGTATATTGAGCAAATTTTTTGCTTTGTTATAGCGCTGAGGTGTACAGCCACAGGCGAGTATAGGTTTACACTCTTCGTATTCTATCCTCTCATGCCACCACGGGCCAGTTTCGTAACAATTAAAATGGAATTGGGTCGTACAAGCCAAAGTAAATGAAATATCATCAAGGAAAGGTCTTTGTCATGTTGCATTAAAATAGACTGTATACGATTAAGTTAAAGAACTAGAAGCTTACTGGACTATAAAAGAATGAGTAACCACATGAGATGAACGAAAAGATAAAATGGCCGTGATCAACGAAACATGGGCAACATGTTATTCCACGTAAAATGTAACGACCTGATCATGGCCTGGTCATGACCAGGGTGTAAATGTACCACGCATAAAAACTAAAGAAAGGATTCAATACTAAGAAGGCATTCTTCAAAGAAAAATTATATATATCAAGGCTGCTCTTGTGAATTCATGTGCAGATGCATTGAAAAAGCTGGCACGCGATACCAAAAGTGCTTACAAGAAAAGCGAAGAAAAGTACGACACATACAGCTTTTACAAACGAAACTACTTTTCTGCACGGCAAAATTGTCCTTCATGAACACCTCTTGCACATATGTGTTGATGCACGTGCTCATAAGCATACGCAGCATAAGCAAAAAAACTGACGGTCAACAAGGTGACAAGTGAATGTGATGTAGGCTCACCGCCTGTAGCTGTCGGTCCACAGGTCGTACGTGACGGCACAGAACCTCGGCCCCTGAACCACCGTCTTCTTCACCTGCCCGTGCATTGACCAGTACACGTCATCCAGTGCTGACCTTGACAAGGTGGTCTGGTCAGGAAGCTCTTGGAACTCCTTTATCAGCCCATATTTCACGAAGGAGTCCTACTGAGGAGAAATCACTCTTTGTTCACACCTATTATATCATTAAGAAAAACGAAATGCACTCACGGCGCTATTGTCTATACACCCACCTGTAATCTTTCACCGTTGACCAAGTTAAAAGACAGCAGGTCTCTGGAAATCAAAAGAACCAGGTCCCTGGCGAGCAAATTCTTCCTAGACGATGATGTCGTGTTACGCCTCGGAGCCACTTGGAAGTAATTTTTTACTGTCACCCTTGATGCACCCTTCCTGTCATCCTGCAGTTTGTGCTCATCCACCAAGTGTCTCTGCATGTTCGACGTGCTCAATGTTGACGCGTAGCGTTTTATCTTGCAGCTGCAGCAGAAACAGAAGAATAATGAGCTCTCACTATGAAATTATCAAAGTGCTAAGCCCAAACATTTTAGCGAAATAAATAACTAAAGAAGCTTTACTCACGATTCGAATGGCTTTCAGTCGTCGTCAAGCACTTCTCACAATAATAGTCGGTTTCGATTTTCTTCTGCTTTACCCTGGTGATATACGACAGGTGCCCGAAATGTTGCCAGACATAGCTAGTCTTCTCTTTCGAGTGTAACGACATTATGCGGAAATTACCATCCGGCATCTTAAATATATGGGGGATGGCGATTTCCATCTCGTCATAAGCTTCATCTCTCGGGATGGGTGTGGTTTCAGACATATCGGCTGTACTATCCGCCCAGGCAGTGCTCTCGAGACTGCAGAAATCGCGATTACTTCCACGCTGCGAGTTCACTGTTCTTGCTGTGCCATACTGCGTGTTTAAAGCCTAAGGTCATAGACTGAGTGAGAGAGAAAGAAAGCTTGTTGAGCCGATTATTACTTTCGATTGAGTCCAATGAGTAAAGCGGCTGCTCGTTCGTCTTTCCTCAACCAGCTAATCAGCGCGAACTAGGAGCGACAATAGGGTCTTTTAGCAGTAACACCTGTATGGTATTACTGCACCACTCCTCCTTTCTCACTCACTAAACTTTAGTCGCATCCTTTACCAGTTAGAGGTGTTTCCTCTTCACAGGCGGATGCTCACACGCCTGCAGCAATCAATTTGTACTCCACAGTCCATACTGGTCACCAGCTGGACGCCCGTTGACCACGCCTGCAGAGAACGTTGACTCCCTGACCCCTTTGTGCTTGTTCAGGGGAAGGGGACACCCCTTGCAAGTGCGCTCCCTTAAAACTTCTCTTACAAAACGTCACAAATAAGAATACTTGATAAGTGTGCATAAAACATCCAACTTTCTAATGCTTTTTTGGTAGCATATACCCGTGCTCAATACCCATCAGCTGTGTGAGACAATTGAAATCGCAACTGCCTCTCTCGACTGGTTCCGGAAAAGACTCAATAGAAGAATGCGATTACGTGTGCTGGAAACCTATGTTCGTTTGTCAGTTTGATTTCCGGGCATGATTTTAATTCCTATATAAAAAAATAAAACCTGCAACATATTAAAACAAAATGGCTGCTATGGCAAGGTGTGTGTCCCCCTTCGTGATTTTTTTAGACTTACGTCTCTGCAAGGCACATCTGGTGTCACAAACTTGCAAGTGCCCCCCTCCTCCCCACGACATCTCCCAATCCCCCCCCCCCTTCAATAAAAAGGCACCAATGTAGGCCTCCGTAGGCCTACATGATTGCCTACTGGCGCGGGGCGGGCCATTTCGGTGGCTATAGGACCAACAGTACAAATTTGGACATGCCTTTTCGGAGGTGCTGAAGGGTCAAGAAAAGGCCGATCGTCGTAAATTTCTTCAAAGTTCAGTGATAGGTTCTTTGTGGATACCATGGATTATTCAACCTCACTTTGTGTATAATGCTCCAATGAAAAAAAATGGTTTCACCCTGTGACAGTGCAGAGTCAGAAGCCATCACATGTGCAGGCATCATTAAGCTTCTATATGACATTGCAAAGGTTATGTGCATGTGTACAAATAATTGTCGTTAAGTGAACATCTTGAGTATAATCCTTGCTTGGGTTAGCATGTGTGAAACATGAATTTTAGATTTAAAAATTCTCATTGTGGGTTTCTGCAGCAAAGACACATTGATTAAAACTGGTGATTCCGGAGTTAGGGCAAAGGCAACATCCGTTATCTTTTTTCGGTTACAGTAATGACAATGCGTTACCTTTATATATATATATATATATATATATATATATATATATATATATATATATATATATATATATATATATATATATATATATATATATGGGATTTAACAGACAGTAATGCCAAGGAATGTACAGGGGAAGTTATTAGAACCAATGGAATGTAAATAAGAAGAAAGAAAAGTGGATGAAAAAATAACCAGCGGTGAGCAGGAATCGGACCTACGACCTTCGAATAACGCGTTTGATGCTCTAACCACTGAGCTACCACAGCAGCCTTCCCTCTATCCACTTTTTTGGGTTTATATGTGAATTTAGAAGTAGGAGTGACAGTCAGCGCTATCTATAAGCCAAGCGACGAGTGTGAAAACACTCTTTTATGCGCATGTTTGGCGTCACGTAGCACGTGAACTTTATTATGAGCGGGCAGCTGATTAATAGTCCATCGTATACAACCAAAACATACCAAGTCTGCCAGTATGAGACCCTCGTTCAATGAAATAAGGGAAAGAAGTGTGTACCTAAGGGCTCGTTTTTCCGTGTTTTTATACAATATGTACGCGACTGCCTCAAATCTTCTAAGTTTTGTTTTATTTATTTCTTTTTGCGTGTGTTGTGCCGTGCGAGTGTCCGTTGGTCACTTGAGGGAGCCGTCCTCCTTGTTTACGGGCAGCAGCGATCGGCGAGCCTCCCAGACCTGCGGGCGCCGGGTCAGCACAAAGGCGGCGGCCCGCTTTATTGCACCTTGCGAGTTCGGGTGCAAGAAGAGGGAAACATTCCGCTTTGTGCATCCGTGGCCTGTGGGAGGTTCGACACTGTTTCCCCGAATGGCTAAGCGACGGACTTCTCCCACTGACTTCGTGGAACAATTTGTGCATGTCCGTGTGTGTGTGTGTGTGTGTGTGTGTGTGTGTGTGTGTGTGTGTGTGTGTGTGTGTGTGTGTGTGTGTGTGTGTGTGTGTGTGTGTGTGTGTGTGTGTGCGTGTGTGTGTGTGTGTGTGTGTGTGTGTGTGTGTGTGTGTGTGTGTGTGTGTGTGTGCGTGCGCGTTTGTGTCAGCGTGCGCGTATGTGTACTCGGATCTGTGGTCGAGAGAGAAAAGCGAGAAAGCGCGGGAAGAGCCAGAGACGCAGTGAGAACGGCGAGCGAACAAGTGTCTGTGAATTGCGAGCGACTTGAGCGGTTGTGCGTTGTGGGATGTGCGGAATGGAACGGTTGCGCGAGTAATAATTGTAACCTAGTTTTTTTAATTAAATACAGCCTTCCTTTGTTTACATTTTCTTAACAGTGCGTGAGTCGTGTGTTGTGTCTTCTATCAATTTTCACCTTTTTACGGCCATACCGGCGACACCCTAAATTTACCAAAAACGGAATAGAGGACGCTAACATACATCTTTTTGGTAAAATTTAGGGTGTTGCCGGTATGGCCGTAAAAAGGTGAAAATTGATAGAAGACACAACACATGACTCACGCACTGTTAGGAAAATGTAAACAAACGAAGGCTGTATTTAATTAAAAAAAACTAGGTTACAATTATTACTCGCGCAACCGTTCAATTTCGCACATCCCACAACGCACAACCGCTCAAGTCGCTCGCAATTCGCAGACTCTTGTTCGCTCGCCGTTCTCGCTGCGTCTCTGGCTCTTCCCGCGCTTTCTCGCTTTTCTCTCTCGACCACAGATCCGAGTACACATACGCGCACGCTGGCACAAACGCGCACGCACCACACACACACACACACACACGGACATGCACAAATTGTTCCACGAAGTCAGTGGGAGAAGTCCGCCGCATAGCCATTCGAGGAAACAGTGTCGAACGTCCCACAGGCCACGGATGCACAAAGCGGAATGTTTCCCTCTTCTTGCACCCGAACTCGCAAGGTGCAATAAAGTGGGCCGCCGCCTTTGTTCTGACCCGGCGCCCGCAGGTCTGGGAGGCTCGCCGATCGCTGCTGCCCGTAAACAAGGAGGACGGCTCTTTCAAGTGACCAACGGACACTCGCACGGCACAACACACGCAAAAAGAAAGAAATAAAACAAAACTTAGAAGATTTGAGGCAGTCGCGCACAAATATTAATGAGATCTAACAGACAGTAATGCCAAGGAATGTACAGGGGAAGTTATTAGAACCAATAGAATGTAAATAAGAAAGAAAAGTGGATGAAAAAATAACCAGCCGTGAGCAGGAATCGAACCTACGACCTTCGAAAAATGCGTTCGCTGCTCTAACCACTGAGCTACCACAGCGGCCTTCCCTTCATCCACTTTTTTGGGACGAGTGTTTTCACACTCGTCGCTTGGCTTATAGATGACGCTGACTGTCGCTCCTACTTCTAAATTCACATATAAACCCCGGCTCGGAAGGATCAACTTTCAAGCACTTCCCTGTGATAGGAACGTCCACTAAGAATGTCGTTGCAAGAGCCTCAGCAGATTTTTCTGTCAATTCTGGCACACTATCTCCATTGCCTGACACGAATCGCGACACCCTAACAAGTATGGAATATTTACTGATCAAATCACCATGCAAAGAAAAGCAGACAAATGTTCCTGAAAGATGCCCATCTGACCAACTTTCGCAAAAAGACGAGCAATTTCAGCAAAGGCAACTCCACAAACTCCAGCAACTACAACGGACACACCAAGAAGGACGACGACGCAAAGCAAGCGTCTTAAAACAAATTCAAGAAGCGAGGCATCTTCGCATAAGGGATCGACGCCAGAAACGCATTTGGCACAAAAGATCAAGACTGCGCCTAAGATTACAGCTCCAAAACCTCAGGAAACACCGAAGAAGACAAGAAGTCACCAACCAGTTCCACCACGCAAGGGTTCAGACACCATCCCATTAGTTTACGACAACGAGCACGCACGCAGCAAAGACAGCGACGCTGAAGACCGATCTACTGCAACGCTTTCAAACAGCGTTCACTGTTCGCAATAATGCCAGATATTTCATCAGTCTCCACGTCCAAAGCATTCTTGTGTTATCCAGGACGCAACCATCAGCCTCGCCCGCCAGATCTCTTATTGATATCGCCGGACTGCCACACTCTCCCCTCAAGTCTTAGCGACGAAGAAGACAACACGTGCATTTTAAAATTTGTGAGACTACCTCTTTATTATGACATTGGTGACTTCCAAGCCACTCCTTGTTTACTTTTTCTTGTTTGTAAGTTGTAACTCATGCCTTCTTTCGGGGGGAGGGGGAATCGTGTGACGTATGAAGTGATGGTTGGTAGAGGCAGAGGAAGAAGAAGTGCTTTAGAATAAACATGGAGTACGAGCCAGGCCACCTCTCCCATTCATCGTAGCGTCACATATATATATTGTGAGCATTGTTTATGCGTCCCATCTTTTCATCTGTAAATACTCATCATCACTAGTCAAGCTTAGGTTGTGTGGCACATACTCGAGACAATAAAGAAGAGTCTTGAGGGTACTGGACGCCATCTTACAAGTGGTGGAGAGTGCTGCCCAATTCCTGCGTCCTCTCGCGCTCTCGGACAACCCCAGCGTCTTCTAGAACACATCCCTGGAGCTCCGTTCAGGCCTCCGCTTAAACGACCTGAGTTCGGTAATGTCGCAAGCCGACTAGCCCAGCGCAGCAGCTGCACCACCGCTCCCACCGCCAAGAAATCTTTCTCACTTGGTCACCAGCCCTCAAAAGGATACTACGCTGTTCGTAGGGCTTCCGGGTGAGGACGTGGAAGACTAGCTCGAGGAGTATGACCGCGTGAGTGCCATCAACAACTGGGATGAGCCTGCGAAACTCACCCACGTTGCATTCTACTTGAGCGGCGTCGCAAAAACGTGGTTTTTAAACCACGCTACAGATTTTTTTACATGGCCCGCCTTTGCGCGGCAGCTCCGCCAGATTTTCGCCAACCCGTCGGTGCGCTCGGATATCACCAAGAAAAAGCTTGGTGCACGTGTTCAACGCCCCGGTAAGTCTTACACTTCTTACATTGAAGATGTTCTCGCCCTTTGCCGCCGCATCGACAACCATATGGCGGAAAACGACCGTGTGCGCCACCTGCTAAAAGGCATTGCGACTGTCGCTTTTAATGCGCTTGTGGTGCAGAATCCCCAGACCGTAGCCGATGTTGTAGCTACCTGTCAGCGCCTCGAGGAGCTTCAAACCACTCGGGTGCAACCTGATATGCCTGATCTCAGCTCGAGTCATGACACAACCGAGCTGCGTGCATTGATCCGCTCTATCATCCGCAAGGAACTTCATGCACAGGCTTCACCTCGCCCTCTTGATATGCGAACGACGCCACCTGCTACTAGTTTACGCGACGTCGTGAGGGAGGAACTGGCATTGGTCACAGGTACACCAGTTCTGAGTTCACATCCCGTGCCCATTCCAAGTTATGCTCTCCGATGGAGGCGGAAATGTTGTAGGCCCGTGTACTCAGATTTGGATGCACGTTATAGAACCCCAGGTGGTCAAAATTTCCGGAGCCCTCCACTACGGCGTCTCTCATAATCATATGGTAGTTTTGGGACGTTAAACCCAACAAATCTAATCTAATCTAAGATATGCTCACGTCGCTGCAACGACACCTGCGTCCCAGAAAAGCCTGGCCTCGATGAGAATCTCACCAGTTCCGAGCTCATATCCTGTGGCCATGCCAACTTATGCTCAAGTTGCTGCTAGGACACCTGCACCCCAGCAAAGCACAATGCAGCTACCAGCGGTGGAATTGCATAGTTCGCTCAACTCACTCGCACCGCGACCATCTTTCCAGCCTTACAACGACTGGCGCACTTCGCGGCCGACTTGCTTCTATTGCGGCATCCGTGGTCACATTTCAAGGTTCTGCCGACGCCGTCAGCGAGACGAAAGACAAAGCTACGATAACTTTGAACCGGACAACCTCTACCCCACTGGACCACCCTATCACCGACTGTATCAGAACAGCACACGTCGGTCGCCGTCTCCGCAGAACTTTGGTTCAGTTGGCAGTTCCCGTTTCTCACGCCGTCGCTCACCTTCACCGATGCGGCGTTCCTCTTCTCCTCTCCTACCTTCTACTTCAATTCCTGACCACCAACTGGAAAACTAAACAGTGCAGCTTCGGGAGAGAAAGCTGCATCTTTCGAACTGCGTCAAACTCCTCCGGACCGCCCATCGAATGTTTTATTTGTGTACGTTGAAGGTATACAGACAGAGGCACTGGTAGACACAAGCGCATCACTTTCCGTAATTCGTGCAGACTTTTGTGCCCGCTTGAAAAAAGCTAGGACGCCATACGATGGCCCTCCCCTTCGTTGCGCGGGGAGTCCCTATTCAGCCTTCAAGTGTTTGTACAGTCCGCGTTTTCATAGATGGCATCCTCCACCACATTCAGTTTTTTGTACTTCCTTTGTGCACTCACACAGTAATTTTACGATGGGACTTTCTTTCTTCGGCATCAGCTTTCATATCGTGTCGTCAGCGAGTAATTGAAATGTCAGCTACTGAGAGTTCATCCGATGTCGATCCATACAGCTTCCGTTTCGTTGCTGCTGCTGATTGTTTCCCTTCGCCAGGAGATGAACAAATTCTCACGATCACTTCAGATAATATAGTTAACGGTGACGTGTTCATAGCCCCATCAGTTCACTCCAAACCTGCGGGGCTTATCATAGCACCCGGCCTTGTGCGGTTTAACGACAGTAAAGCATTGGTCACCGCCTTGAACCCAACTTCATCACCAGTGATGCTGCCCCAAGGCACTACTGTGAGCTGCTTCGCTGACAGCGAGCCTTTCTCGCTGGTTCCCCTTCACGCAGAATCAACGCCTTTGTCTGCTACAACTGATATGAAGACTACCACTGTTGCTTTAAATGAAACCATAAGTCCTCACCTCACTGCCGAGCAAAAGAGAGACCTCTTAGACCTTCTCCAAAAGCACAGCCTTTTGTTTGACGTACATTGCAAAGTTCTGGGCCGCACCTCCGTTGCAGAGCACAGCATCGAAACCGAAGGCAGCTCCATTGTACGCCACCACCCATACCGTCTGTCTTCGGTGGAACGGCAAATCATTGAGGAAAACGTAACCGACATGCTCAAACGGGATATTATTCGACCTTCATCCAGCTCTTGGTCGTCTCCTGTGGTGTTGGTCCGCAAAAAGGATGGCTCTGTCCGCTTTGGTGTTCATTACAGAGCGCTTAATAAGAACACGAAAAAAGACGTATATCCGTTGCCACGCATAGATGATGCCCTGAACTCCCTACAAAGCGCAGAATATTTCTCCAGCCTCGACCTCCAATCCGGGTATTGGCAAATACCTATGCGCGAAGCAGACAAGGAGAAAACAGCGTTTGCGACGCCTGACGGGCTTTACGAATTTAACGTCATGCTTTTTGGCTTATGCAACACTCCAACAACATTCGAGCGCATGATAGATACCGTCTTACGTGGTCTCAAATGTAAAACCTGTTTATGTTATTTAGACGACATCGTAATTTATTCTTCTACTTTTCCTCAGCACCTTAAGCGTTTGGACGAAGTTCTAACGTGCATTTCGAACGCTGGTCTACAGCTCAATACAAAGAAGTACCACTTCGCCAGCACAAACATCAAAGTATTGGGTCACCTTGTCAGCAAAGATGGCGTTCGACCCGACCCCGACAAGGTTGCTGCCGTAATTAGTTTTCCACGTCCGGGCCATCAAAAACAATTGCAAAGTTTCATGGGCCTGGCGTCTTACTTCCGCCGCTTCATCCGTCACTTTGCTGCCGTTGTGGGGCCGTTACACAAGCTTCTGACGTCAGGAATGGCTTTCACGTGGACTGACGAGTGCGAGTGTGTTTTCCAAGCCCTTAAACGTGCTTTGACATCAGACCCCGTCCTCCGTCACTTCGATGAGAGTGCACCCACTTTCCTGCACACAGATGCCAGTGGCCACGGAATCGGTGCTGTCCTCCTCCAGCGCGATGAAACATCACGTGAGCGAGTAGTTGCGTATGCCAGCCGCGCACTAACACCTGCGGAGCAGAACTACTCGATAATAGAGCAGGAATGTCTCGCTGTCGTTTGGGCCATCCAGAAATTTCGACCTTATCTGTATGGACGTCACTTCACTGTGATCACCGACCACCATGCCCTATGCTGGTTGTCCTCGCTGAAGAATTTGTCTGGGCGCCTCGGTCGCTGGATACTGCGTTTGCAAGAGTACACTTTTGACTTTGTGTATAGGTCTGGCAAACAGCATCAGGATGCTGACGCTCTCTCTCGCTGCCCTCTGCCACTTTCATCTCCAACCACGAATCCTCAATGCCCCTCAGGTGATTAAGCGCCTTCCTCTTTACCCACGTTATCACCCCTGGCAGTTGCTGGGTCACTATCTTTAAACAGCAGCGCTCAGTTTGCTGCGTGCCAACGTGAAGACCCCTACTGTAATCGCATCATCGGATACTTGAATGGCTCGTCTTCTCCACCTAACGCCAGACTACGTCGTCAGCTACGGCAGTTCAAGCTGGAGAACAACGTCCTGCAGCGCTATACTTACAATGTGGATGGGCATCGGTGGGTGCCAGTACTTCCCCGTTCGCTGCGAAAACAAGTTCTCGAAGCATTGCACGACGACCCATCAGCTGGACACTTAGGATTCCAAAAGACCTACAACCACGTTAGGAGCCGTTTCTTCTGGCCTGGTCTTTCTACCTTTGCGGCTAATTATGTCGCTTCTTGCACACTTTGTCACCGCCGGAAACGACCAACTTCAGCTCCTGCTGGCCTAATACAACCCATTCCATCTCCCGATACACCTTTTGTCGTTGTCGGAATAGACCTAGTCGGGCCACTTCCCGTAACGCCAGCGGGCCACCGCTGGATCGTCACAGCTGTCGACCACCTCACACGATACGCGGAGACTGCTCCTTTACGCACTAGCTCTGCATCAGACGTTGCCGCCTTCTTTTTAGAAGCCATTGTGATGCGTCATGGTGCACCTAGCGCGTTGTTGAGTCACCGAGGCAAGGCCTTCCTGTCAACAATTCTCGATGAAATCCTAAAAACTTGTGGCACAGTTCATAAGACCACATCCGCTTACCATCCGCAGACAAATGGCCTGACAGAGCGATTCCACCGGACTCTAATCGACATGATATCCATGTACATCGGACCGAACCACGATAACTGGGACAAAATATTGCCGTTCGTAACGTTTGCACACAACACCACTGTTCAACGAACCACCGGGTATTCCCCTTTCTTCCTTGTCTATGGTCGTGCGCCAACATTCACTATTGAGGCTTTTTTATTCAATGTAACGACAAAAACGTCCACGACTACGCCAGAAAATTTCGTCTCAAGGCTCGCTGAAGCACAACAACGTGCTCAACTCAACACGGAGGCCTGTCAACAAGACCGCAAGCAACGCTATGACAGCTTCCGTCGAGACGTCACTTTCCGTCCTGGAGATGAAGTATTACTTTGGACGCCTGTTCACACTCCAGGATTGTGTGAAAAGTTTCAGTCACGATTTCTCGGACCTTACGTTATTTCTGAACGGATATCTCCTGTCAATTTTCTTGTCACTCCTGTCGAGGGTTCCTCGGACCGTCGTTACCGTGCCTCTGAGATAGTCCACGTTTCACGTCTTAAACCCTTTGTTCGCTTTACATTTCCCGCCTAAGTCTCGGCCGAGCCGGCCGCTCAAGTGCGCAAGTGCGCGGGGAAAATAAGATGACGTCCAGTACCCTCAAGACACTTCTTTATTGTCTCGAGTATGTGCCCCACAACCTAAGCTTGACTATTGATGATGAGTATGTACAGATGAAAAGATGGAACGCATAAACAATGCTCACAATATATATATATATATATATATATATATATATATATATATATATATATATATATATATATATATATATATATATATATATATATATATTTGCCTACAATACGGCTTTGCAGGAAACCAGCGGCTTTGCTACTTTTCGTCTGGTTTATGGCCGCGACGTCTCATTTCATTTCATTTTATTACCTTAAAGGTCCCCAGGGGGACATTACATAAGGGGTGGCGTTCCAAAAAAACGTACAAAAAAGCCATGAATTAGCTTGAAAAATGGCTTGTGACGCTATGCATAAATGTTGATGGACAGGTGATTGCTGCAATAAGGTGGGGGAGGTCCTTCCAGTCTTTTGCTGCACGAAGAAAAAATGAGGCAGCAAAAGTAACGGTGCGGGATCGTTGACGGGCAACTTGAAAGGCATGGCCAATGCGATATGACCTGCGAAACGGGGGGGAAATGTAAGGTTCGATTGCAAGTGGACTGTGAAAAAGTTTATGAAACAAGCAAAGGGTGGCAATGCGGCGGCGGGAACATAGAATGACAGGCCAATTTCTTCTTTTAAAGATGGCACGCTAATGTGATAGGCATATGAGGAATGAATGAATCTAGTAGCATGGTTTTGAAGCGATTCGAGTGCAGTAATGAGATACGCGTGTTGTTGGCTCCAAATTGACGATGCATATTCAAGCTTGCTTTTTACGAGGGACTGATATGCTAATAATTTTACATGGCGGGTTGTGTTGCGCAGATGACGTTTTAGGAAGCCGAGAGTACGATTAGCAGCTGCGATGATAGTCCGGATGTGCTCAGCCCAAGTTAGTTCACTGCACAAAGTTAGGCCAAGGTATTTGTAGGATTGCACAAGTTGAACAGGAGTGTTAGAGATTACGTAGGAAGTGGTGAGCGGGTTATGGCGACGCTGAAACGTCACAAGTTTACATTTGTTAGGATTAAGTTCCATTTACCACCATTCACACCAACACTGCACTTGGTTAATGTCACTTTGGAGGCTAATTTGATCAGATGCATTCGTTACTGTGCGGTACAAAACGCAGTCATCAGCAAACATGCGTATGTTACAAGTTAAGTTCGTTGGTAGGTCGTTAATATATATTAGAAATAACAAGGGACCAAGGACGGAACCCTGAGGGACACCTGATGTAACTGGAATAACGTTGGAGAGCTTATCACTTACAAGGACACATTGGGAACGGTTATGTAAGAATTCTTGGATCCATATTAAGACCGCGGGGTGTAAGTTTAAGTGGGAAAGTTTCAGTAACAGGCGTTTATGGGGTACCTTATCAAATGCTTTGGTGAAATCTAGAAATATGGCGTCGGTTTGAAGGTTATTATCGAGATTGGAATGAAGGTTATGAACAAAAAGTGCTAGTTGAGTTTCGCATGAAAACCCTTTTCGGAAGCCATGTTGTGCAGGATGAAAAAAATTAACCTTGTCAAGAAAACAGATAATGTGAGTGAATATGATATGTTCCATGATTTTGCAAGGCACTGAAGTTAATGAGATGGGACGATAATTTAGAGGCGAGTTTTTGTTACCAGCTTTGAAGACTGGAATGACCTTCCCTTTTTTCCAATCGTCGGGCAGTTGGCCTGTGGCAAGTGACTGCGAAAACAATAAACATAAATATTCGGCACAGACATCTACAGTGTTTTCAAGGAACTTGGAGTTAATATTGTCTACACCCGCGGAGGACGACAGCTTTAGGTTGTTAATTATAGATATTATACCAGACACGGAAAATGTGATGGGTGGCACGTTACCACAATGATTGACACCATGGTGCAACCAACACTGCCGGACACGATTACCCCGGACGCAGATGTATTTGTTCAGCGCTCCGAAGACGCCCGGCTGCTGGCGTGCTTTCGCATTTTCGGTACAACACCCACCACAGAGCAGTAATATACGAACCCGGTGACCTAGTCTGGGTTTGGACTCCTATACGTCAACGTGGACGCTCGGAAAAATTGTTATGTCGGTACTTCGGACCCTACCGAGTTCTTCATCGCCTCGGCGAAGTGAACTACGAAGTTGTCCCAGCAGACACGTCACACCGTTCTCGCAGATCACGCTCCTCGGATGTGGTACACGTCTCCAGGATGAAGCCGTACTATTCGCGTTGACTGCAAGTCAAGAAGTTTGTGATGTGGCAACAGCCTTCCATTGTACATTACTTTCTTGCTTCTTTATTTTTCATCTCGTCCTTTTTCTTTTCAATGGACACAGACATTTCTGACTACCTTTCGTTGTTTTTCGGAGCCGTGGCATTCATGAGATGCTTCTTCTTCTTTTTTTTCTTTGGCGAGAGAGTAATGCCACGATGTGTTGGTGGCAGAAGACGAGAGTGAAGAAGTGAATGGCAGCTGTGGCTGAGTAAACAGTCCTCCCCTTCGAGTTCCTGCCTATCGTTTCCTCTCGTGACAATATATATATATATATATATATAACGTAGAGCCTTGAAGCGTTCCCTTTTTTATTAGAGTAACAAGTAACGTATTTAGTTACTTTTTACTGTAACGGATACAACACTAAATAGACCTACTAGAGTGATGTCGGCCCACACCGTCAGCTGTGGTTGCGGTATATAGGATGGCTGTAAAAATTACATGGATATATTCCTTTCACCCAGCATGCTATAGTGAAGGGTTGCTCGACCATTGAGGATCTCGACCTTTGAGGAATACACAACAGTTTCTTTATGACATGCATATCATCCCACCGAAGCGTGCACTTTGTTTCGCTAAAATTTACAGCCGACGTGAGTGCTGTCGTCATGCCGTATGTTT
This sequence comes from Rhipicephalus microplus, assembly GCF_043290135.1. NCBI lineage: Eukaryota > Metazoa > Arthropoda > Arachnida > Ixodida > Ixodidae > Rhipicephalus > Rhipicephalus microplus. The sequence continues at coordinate 506,190,033 of NC_134710.1, forward strand.
TAGGTAGAAATTCAGCCTACTTAAAATACCCAAAGACGTCGATCCCCCTTGCAGCATGTGGCTATACCTACTTACTGTTCTGTATGAAAATGGCGTCCACAGTCGAACCTGTTGCATCTGCTGAAATTTTATTGCGACATTATTATACTGCCATGCTCGTTTGTATTTTTATGTCACTGTCTTGCGCAAAGGCACCGCTGTAGCGGTTCAGTGGCTAAGGTACTCGGCTGCTGACTCGCAGGTCGCGGGATTGAATTCTGGCTGCGACGGCTGCACTTTCGATAGAGGCGAAAATGATGTAGGCCCATGTGCTCAGATTTGCGTGCATGTTAAAAAACCCCAGGTGGTAAAAATTTATGGAGTCCTCCACTACGGCATCTCACATAATCATACGGTGGTTTTGGAACGTTAAACACTACATATTAACAATTGCCTTGCGCAAAGCACGCTTGGCTGTCTGTGAAAATTCTAGATTATTTTAGAATCTTCTGATAAGCTTGAGATGCCTACAATATGAATGATGTTCGATGCCACGTGTATAAATGGTGACGTACCTAAGCGCAGATCATATTACTGACGACCAATGCTCTGATTACCGCTATCTGCGTAAGGCGTGAATTTCTAGTACTTTGTACTTTCCTAGGCACATGTTCATTCAATAAAAAGTGTCGTCTTGAGCAACCCAAGTACCATCTTCTTTGCCGTCGCAACCACGTGGCAATACCGTATTGATTGATATGTGGGGTTTAACGTCCCAAAACCACTATATGATTATGAGAGACGCCGTAGTGGAGGGCTCCGGAAATTTAGACCACCTGGGGTTCTTTAACGTGCACCCAAATCTGAGCACACGGGCCTACAACATTTCCGCCTCCATCGGAAATGCAGCCGCCGCAGCCGGGATTTGAACCCGCGCCCTGCGGGTCAGCAGCCGAGTACCTTAGCCACTAGACCACCACGGCGGGGCGTGGCAATACCGTAAGTGAAATGAGAACGGTGAAATGATTGATACAAAACAGTGAGATTGGGCGTAAGTGCACGCCCAAGTTTTATTTCAGCTGCATATACCACAAGCTATTTTCTTCTATAGAACCAATATGATGCGGATTTGTTAAATTACTGTGAAGTTGAATGTCAAGAAAGGAAGAACATGAACTTGGAAAGAGACAGTGGAGACGAAAAGTGATAGGTGTCGACGTAAAGTTTGATCTGTCATTCCTCGCCAAACGTCCAAAACATTTTGGCGACTATCTCAGGTGTATTCGGAAAAAAAAAAGTCGTGCTGATTTACTCCATCGAAAGCAGTCTATTGCGAAAATTTTTTTCAGAGAAAAATATTTTTGGTGACCTATATGTGACCGAAATTCCGGCTATAGGCTGGGCCCTACATCGAGCCCTAAGATAAAAGCTTATTTACTGAGCGAGTCTATGTGGGCTCCATTCATTTTGCCGACCTGTGGTTTCGAATATTTTAAACCTCCCACTATGGCATGCCTTGTTGTCGTATTGACGTTCCGGCTTGTAAAGCCGAAAATTTTATTTTTCAAATTATAAAACTGTTATTATCTTCCCCCTCCCCTCCCCGGCACTCGTTCTAGGGTTGGTCCTTTGATAAACACCAGTCATATATCTTTAAAAAAAATGCCTGGATATCAACTATTCATAGCTCTCATTTAAGAATGTGGAAATGAAATGACGTCCCTAAATTACCGATGAGGTGAAATATTAACTTTAAAAGCACAGTAAACGTGACTAAAAAGCTAATTCTACGCTAAAACAATGTAACCTGAACTAATGATGTCACCACACTTCTAAAACCTCACACAATGTATATTGCATACCTGCAAGGTGCAGTTATTCGAGCACTTTTTGCAGTGAAATTCGGCCATGGAGTTAATCCCGTTCATGGCGGTGCTATTTCTAAATTTAACGGTTGAATATCTAACGAAGCATTAGGAAATTCTTTGCGTGAAACCCGTATTTTTTTTTCGACGTAATTGAGGATTGTATACATTGTGCTGGAACGAAGTTTAATGCAGGTGATGATTATGGAGTACACCGTTCGGTGACTGTGGTAAAATAGAAACAGCAATTTATGTTGATTCATGCTACAAAACTCACGTGACCTGCTCCCAAAGAACAGAAGAATGCATAACGAAGGGCGTTACTAACGAACGGAAGAATTAAATAATTCTCGGTCTTTAATGTTGTTTCTGTAGTATAATCTACAAACGTTCGTATTAAATGAGCATGACGGTACGAAGGCATAGAGTTCGGTTCTTCAGCATGTTGTGACACATGTGCCACTCCAGGTCACCTTTATTACATGACATCGAAATCCACACTCAGCTTGATCTATGATTGTGTACCTAATCAAGGGAGATTAAGTGCTAAGCTCCAGATTCATTAATAATGTGGCTTCAAAGACGAGAAAACAGCACGATTCGCGGGCAATCGAGCGCCCGTTCTCCCTCTCTCTCTCTCTATTGCGTTGAACTGCTTGTGCCCTCAGATGCCACTTCAATTTCTTCTTGAATAAATGTGGCGATTGGCAAAGTTGTGAGCGCCAAACAAGACGCTAACAAGAACGAGAGAGACAGGGCGGGTGCTTGTGAACGTCGTGCGGAGGCATTAGTTTGCGCTCGAAATTTCCTGATAGCAATGCGCCATCTGGCGGAATTTCAAGTTTTGTTAAAATGTAGCATTGACACAGATCATGGGTTTTTGTCATGTCATTTGCTACCAATTAAACAGTGGCTGCGTAATTTAGGGTACCATGAAAATTGTCGCGGCCATATTTTAAGAAGGAAGAAGGCAGAGACGCACCGTTCATGCCATACGTGATCCTTCATCACTCGTGGAAATAAATTTATTCAAGCTGTAACGTGGTTGAAGAATTCTGTTACTTCTCGGCAATCAGAGAGGCCTTTAATTCTCGAGTCTCTTTATGAGATATTGCTGCCATCTTTTTCCAACAGGCCTGCAGTTCTGTTGTACCGACATAGCAACGCCCATGTTTTCAAAGATCTTTTTTTTCATTCCCATTCAAAAACGTTTCCATTCATAGTCATTTCTGAAGCACGTAAAAACTTCCTGTCGTTCGTCACCCGTCGTTGCGTTCGTCCAGTACACACTGCAAAAGGCTTGATGGCAAAGTCGTTTTCCATGTTCAAGTTCCTCGTACCCAACCTTTTGCGCTCTTTGTGCACTTCAAGGAATGCAGAAAGACTACAAAACAACGCAACGAGCTCTACACCATGCCGTCGGGACTGGTATGCATAGCGAAAACATGTTGCGAGTGGTCTCGCAGTGTTCTGCCATTGCGCTCCGTTCACTGTTCCCAGAGTTCAACTTGGGTCGACACGCGGCGTTTTAGCGGTGCCATTGGTGTCATGTTTCCCGCGTCTTTTGTTATACACAGTGTTCTGCAAATAAATGCCTCTGTGTAGCCGCTAGTGCCGAGGTCACGGATTACATTTTTCCTTCCTTCCCCAGCTGTGGTGACAATTGGTGGTTGGATTATCGGTTATTTCTTTATTTATTTTAGTTTTATCGTTTAGCTAGTATTATGTATTCTTGCCCAAGAAAGGTGACCTAGAACATTTTTTTCTCATGGGAATGACCATAGGTATGTGCGTATGTGGTTGCAGCTCCACATTTCCAAGTCGTGCGACTGGGTTCCCTCCCTTCAAGGCGCTGAGCAGTGCTTTCGCAAGGAAAGATAGTGTCTCTTTCCTTTTCTTCAACCACAGATTCATCCATTCAGGGGAAGAGTTAAGTTTTCCTTCTCGTTCGTTGATCTCCTTGATGTGGATTGAAGTCCCGTCAAGGAGATGATCGGCGTCGATGAAGCAGGAGGCAGGTTGGAGGTAATGAAAACTTGAAGGTATATTACAGCGAAATATTTACAGTCATATGTACATCTTGCCGAAGCACACTCATGATAACACAAACATCAACAGCGTCTTACCCCCGAATGCAGAGATGTTACTTGACTCGTACTTGACTCGTTCTTGGCTCAAGACAGTCTTGCCGGTCGCCATAAATCGTTCTCGAACTTGCGGATGACTTGAAGGCGACTTGGCTCGGTCGAAGTCAGGACAAGTTTCAAGTCAGCTGCGGGGCTAGCTTGAAAGCGACTTCACGCGTTATTCCAACATGGCCACCTCACGAATGGACGTCGCGTGAAAAGTGGCCGCTTTTGAGTTTGCTTGCCTCGCCATAAGCGTAGCATTTTTTTAGGCGCACTGCCTGCCGAAGAATCTTGGAACCCCTTTACGTGACCAAGGAAACCCGATGGAGTTGTACGACGAGCAACAATTCCACGCTAGGTACAAATTCATGAAGAACGCCGTGGGGCAGCTGCTCGTTATGTTGCCGCTCCGTGAAAGTGGGGACAACCGAAGACAGCCCGTGCATCCAGTGTTACAGCTACTGATGGCTCTCAGGTTTTACAGCGGTGGCACATTCCAACCAGTCACCGGAAATTTCGTCCGCATTCCGTAGTCGACAGTGTGCCGTGCAGTCGGAAAAGTTACGCTACTCATCGCAAAGCACCTGTAACGCGATGCTGGTGCGCTTTCCGCAGCCGGCGGAGAGTTATGAAGTGGCTGAGTTCCCTTGCGTTACAGGTTGTGTCGACTACACACACGTGCGTATTAATAGCCCCGGTGTCGACAACGCCGAAGTGTTTCGTAACCGCAAAGGCAATTTATGTTTTTCTATAACACGACGACATTTTCCGTCTCTTTCGGTAAAAAAAAATGACTCTGTGCTGTGTCCGTGTGCCTCGTCTATCCTTTTGTCCCGTCTAGGGCACTGTTTCTCGCTCAGAAAGGCATCGCTTGTAGCACAACGCTACGTAAAAATGCACACACATAAAAAAGAGGTGCCCCTATCACGGGTTTTTTTATCCACGTCACCATGATGCAGCGATGCACTGCTGCACCCCGCGAGACAGAATTCTGCTGAGGGCAATGTCCTGACCCCCGGTTTTTCTCTTGTTTACCAAGCTCAACAAAAGGATACGAATCACATTTGTTCCCAGAACTTGTTTTTTTTTTCATAATAACTGCGACCTAGCCCATTACAGGCATGCACACAGGCGAACAGAAAGGCTAATACCGTGGAAATCGCGTCACCTCGTGAGCCAGGTCAGCACAAATACATGCCATGGTGTTCGATTGAGAAAAAAAAACGACGAAAGAACCCAACGCGATGCTTGTTTCGCCTCCAAACAAGCAACCGTGGAGAAACGCACCGCATTCGGGTGGCCACTAAAACCAGCGGACAACGAACGCTTTACAGAAGCAACACTGCGCATCGCTGTGGTGGCAGGCACCACGTGCCGCTCGTTAGCCGTAAAATGGCAAGAATATGCTTGTGGCCCTTCGTTTTTATAGTTATTTTAAAACGTATGGCCTTTTTTTGGTGTAATGCATGCCTTAGGCGAACAACTTCATTATTAGCCTTGTTACCAGGCGAGCAACGTGTTTTTGTATTGAAGCACGTTCTTGACTTGACCAAGCAAGACAGCCTGAGCATCTATGAAACACGAAGGCCGACTTGAGCGTTTTCAAGTCCGCTGCTTGCTTCGCGCCGACTTGCTCAAGTCAAGTCGAAGACGCGGCCAAGTAACATCTCTGCATTCGAGGGTTACTCTTCTACTTAACTTTTCTTAAGTTAGAGCCTAGAACACTGTTACTACATACAATGTACTTAGTCTCACTGTTCGACCACCAAGTGGTTACGGCCCAGACAAAAGTTGCATCGTACGGAGTCGTACTGATCTATCAGTTAAGTGATTGCAGCCTCGACTGAAGAGAAACGGATTCCCTCCAGTCTTAAGCATCTTGCGGTAACAAAGAAAAAGGGGAGGGGGCCACTGCTGGTCCGCCTCAACATTCTCTCATCCAATCTGTTTCCACTAAGATTAAGTCACTCCCTACTGGGCTGACCTTACTCTCGACAGCAGCGCTTCTACAGTTTAAACAGGCGTTTTGGTACTCTTTCCCATCATGTCTCTCTCTCTCCACCTCCCACGCGCTCAGGAATTCTAACGCTCGGGAGATATCGGCATTGTTAACCCGGTACATTCATGCCCTTTCCCACACCCAGCGAGCCGAGACGAACCTCCAAAGCCGGAAATTGAATGATTGCGCGCGGAACGTAATTGCCCCCGCAGGTAGCAAGCGGCCTTTGACTTTCTCCGCTTTCCTTGTGCTCGGGTCGTGCATCGCTGCGACTTTGAGTCGATCGCCAGGGCAGAGCGTGTCGCCTACTCCCACTGAGCTCGCGCCCGGCCGCGGAAGCAAGACGGGGTCGCTTAATCCCATTGTGCGTTTGCCCCCGGCAGCGGCGACTTGTCTCTAAACCACAAACATTCCAAGCCGGTTGGCAGAGCGGGTTCGTTTCACATTGTGTGTTTGTCCCCGGCTGCGGAGGAGACGGACGTAGTTTGCATTCCAGAGGATAAGTGGTGTACAGTTACACGGGCATACCGAGAGAGAGTCGAGAAAGAAGCTTTGTATAACGTAGCTTCCCGTGCTGTCGTCCCATGCTCAAAGGAAGCAATTTGGGACCTTGCCGAGAGAGATCCGAGAAAGAAGTTTTGAATAACGTAGCTTCTGGTGCTGTCCCATCCGCACGATCAACTTATGAGCGGCAAAACATAACAGGAAGTTTGCATGTCTTAACTGGTTTGGAAGGCAGGTAAGGTTCGCGGAAACTCCCCTTACACCGAGCTGCCGAGCACAAAACAAAGATTAGCCGAGAGTCATAAGAAGGCAAGGAGATTACACAGCAAGACAAAAAGAGATGATATTTTGCCTAATGGAGTATTGCAAAAGCCACTGCGGCAACCATTTCTTTTACCACCATCCCCACTTCTAGTCGTACATTGAAGTAATGAGAAAACTCCAGGTAAAATATATTTTAAAAAAAACGACGTTTTGAAGCCAATCTCTCATCCCTGAGGAAGAAGCCGAACCAGCTTCGAAGCATCGGTTTTTTTTCCTAAATATATTTTGGTTGGAGTTCTCATTCCTTCAGTTTCTATCCAAAACAGATTGATTGATTGATATGTGGGGTTTAACGTCCCAAAACCACCATATGATTATGAGAGACGCCGTAGTGGAGGGCTCCGGAAATTTCGACCACCTGGGGTTCTTTAACGTGCACCCAAATCTGAGTACACGGGCCTACAACATTTCCGCCTCCATCGGAAATGCAGCCGCCGCAGCCGGGATATCCAAAACAGACAGACTTATGTTGAACGTTCACCTTTGATTCCAGTCGTACGTTATATCCTCGCTGCTCCGACAAACCCCCTCACACTGAAACATTTAGAGAAGGAATGACAGGTGCAAAACCATAAACAGCCCCTCTTCCTTCTTGGACGCTTATAGCTCTGGTGTGCGTGCGTGTGTGGGGGAGGGGGGTAGAAAAAGGAGTGCTAACGGTAAAAATGTTGCATCTTGTTTTTGTTTTGTTTTTATTGCAGCAGGTAGCTAAATATCTAGTCATTATTTTTTTTGAGAAAGCAGCACACAATACAACACAATCATGCCCGCCTAAAAAGACGCAAACACAGGCGCTGTATTGCAACTGATGTGCTATTGTCGCAAGACTAAGCTTATGTAGGATAACACGTACATGTGCACTAACACCAGTACATACAATGAAGACAGTTTTTCTTGCAGTGTTTTGCAGGAAGACTTTATGAATGATGAACCATGAATGTACCTTACCTGATTCAAAACTCGGGACAGGTAACAGACTTTTTACAGAATGCGACCTTGTCAAGTCATGGTTTTCAGATCTTCTGCTGACAAAAACTTTATATTACAGCATTCCACACAAGAACCGAATTACAAGCGCGGGCGAATGTATTGACCAGCATAGTATCATCCAATTTCAGAATAGCATAGGTATTTACAGAAGCCAATTCATGTGGTACTCATTGTATTTAGTGCTATAAGCGCGCATGTGCCTGTTGCGGAAATTGCGAGTCATGTAAAGTTTCTCTTTATATAATATTTAGAGGCACGAGAAATAACTTGTTTTTGTATGTTGAAAGCTATTATGTATATTTTTTCTAGGTTGCTTGGCAATTGCAATTCGTTTACATGTGTTTTTTAATGGTGCTTCTTCGACGTTTATTGTACGAGCCGGACCAAATCAAACATCGCTCATTTTTGGTCTGAGTGCGTCTGTTTTAGAAACATTTGGAGAGTCTATGAGTCCGAGCGAGTCCTTTTCAGGGAAATTTTGGTGAGTCTGAGTCTGCCAGAGTTATATTTTTGTTTTATTTTGGTGAGTTTAAGTACGAGTGAGTCCAAAGCAAATATTTTTTATATGTGGTTATTGAGTTAGTCTGAGGGAGTTCCATTTATTTTGCCAACCTATGCCGTACGTGGGATTTCGCAGGGTGTAGCGTGGATATGTTTGCGAAATTTTTTATAACCTTGCTCGTATGAATGGCGAACTTGGTTTTCACGTTAGGCAAAATCGTTTGTGCCTGGTGTTAAAAGCTGAACTATATTGCTGCTATTTTTCTGTCATACAAGCATCCAGAAATCTTGCCGAAATGTTCTGTTTGCATTTCTTCCAGGTAGCGGCGCAAGGGGTGGGCTCGGTGGAGCTGGAGCTCCCCCCCCCCCCTCAATTTTCACCCGCCCCCGTTGCCCCTCTCAAGAGGGAACATAGTCACAACACAATGGCTAAGTTCCCTGCCTCCCTGCCCACCCTAAAGGAACTCACTTATTATGGGTGCCCCACCGGTAAAGTAATCTTGACGCTTCCCCTGATTTATTTCTTTGTGTTGTTGCGCTATGCATAAATACTGTAAGAAAATGCTTGCTCTGGGGAGGGTATAATATGCCTATATTTTTCGAGGACTAAAGTTTTTTTTTTACTTTTTATGAGAAAAAACACGGCCTTAAGAAAATCGGAATTTGGGTTCACATTGAGACGCTATTTACACTACGTGGGTCTCCAAGTGAAAATTAACTTTACGGTATACCTCAATCTGGAGCAAACAAACAGCTTTATGTGGCAAGTGTTATCACTGGGCTATTCCATGCCATCTCTTCAAACCTTGGCGCTAGACCATTAGAGATTAGCTTTAAAACAACGGAGGATCATCTATTTATAAAGCAAGAGGTTTTCACCTGAAATGTTTCTTGACATACATTTTTCAGTACCGTAAGACGCATGTTTTCGCAAAGCTTCAAGCTTGTTTTCGCAAAGCTTGAAGCTTGACTCGTAAAATGTATTGCCAAAAAATCCATTCTACATTCTCAATAAAATTTTTGCTATCTCACTGCTATATTATAATAGACAAAAGTTTGTCCAAGTGAACAGGGGTGTCTTTTTAACTTGAAATAATTTTACGAACCCTTTCACGGGTGTTTATAGCTGGCTTAAGGAAGAGAAATATGGCCCATATGGCAGATTTTTTTCATAGACAGATAATAGTGAAATGAAATAGATTGTATTAACGAATTGTCAAGTAGTTTTTTGGTAGATGAAAAATAATTTTAAACGTACGTAATACAAAATAGTGTGTACAACTGGCGACAAAATTTGCTAAAAAATCTTTTCGCAAGTTTAACATTGACGTGGTCCAAGTAAAACTATACTGAACAGTCGATCTAGTAGTGATTTTTATTGCGTACTGACTGACAGTTTTGTTTACATTTTGTTTCAGGTGAGAAAATTATTTACTTATTATCTTCGGCTTATCTTAGTTATCTATGTGCTTGCACGTGTTCATACCTTGTAACAATGGAACCTAGCATTGAGTACACGCTGCGTGGAAATGAGGAGCATTTAGAGGACATATTGACTTTGTTCGGGCTGATTGGAGTGATTTATTAGAGAGTATTAGCTTGGGTTCCTATCAAAATGCCGAAAATCAAGACACCAATTTATTAAAAGGTCGAATGTGAGAAAGTTGGAAAATTTAAATGCCATAAAATCGAAACACCCAAACAGTGAATGCTGGAAAATCAAAGTGCTCAAAAGACATATCGCCGAAAATTCCTTGAATCATGCACGCGAATACCCCCGATTCGGAGGGAAATGGACGAAGATGTGGCGGAGTGTGTTCCCAAAAAGGAAAACCAATACTTTGTTGCAGTTGTGGTTATGTTTATGTGTTTGACAAGAAGGTGTATTCTAGGCACTATTGGAGGTGCGAGAAGTGAGGAGACTGCAACTGCAGAGTGGCTACCGACCTTCCTGTAGAAGGTACTCGCATGGCAATCTCGAATAAAGTGATCTACGACAGCCATGCACTTTCGGCCTGTTGCTAACATGAAGAGGAAGCAAGCCAGACTCGAAGACATCGTCAAGGGAGTGACAAACCCACCGTTTACAGAGCAAGAAACAAGCGTTACCCAAAATCGCTTGATGCTGCTCTGGGCAACCCGGACAATGACGACGTTTCAAGTTTTCGGCAACGAATTGCACACAAGCTGTTTGCGATCAGCAAGAAATCACTCTGATGTGCGATTGGAGGTGGAAAAGTATATAGTTTGCAAATAGCAAAGTATGAAGTATTGAGATAAATGTAAAGGGACAACTGGAAATGAGGGCGAAAGAGTGGGCTGGCGTAACCTCTAATTTATCTAGATACTTCATCTGCCAGTGTAGCTAGGTGACGCAGACATTTTGATATTTCGGTGTTTGAATGGTTCGGTGTTTAGATTTTTTGACATTTTACACTTTCGGTATCTTGTATAACCGGCTTTTTTATTTTTCGATGTTCTAAATTCCGGCATTCTAATAGTTCGTCCTTTTGATTTTCGGCGTTGCGAGCGCCACATTATCTAGCTTTAGTCAACAAAAAATACGAACCCTACCCGGGTGCATTTAAACCACGTGCAGCTCTCCGCTTACTGGGAAGTGATACCAACCTGTGCGACAAAAGCAAAGAATCCGTAAAAATAAAAAAAAAAAAGTGTTGCATGGCAGAGAAGCCACAGTTATGAACTAACTCAATAGTATTTGAGTGACCATGTTTAATTACCCAGTAATAATGTGTTGGTTTATAATTGCAACTTATCCGTCGCGAAGCATACCTTTTTTATTTTCGTGGATTCTTTGCTTGATCGATGTTCTCCATCAATTTTTAAATCTTCTGGTGTAATTAACGAGGTGCTTGACACGTATCCTTTCACGGTGTTAGGAGTGGTTCACGTGGTGCTCTCTAAAAGTATTCGAATTCCTCGTTGACGAAAGCTAATACTTGCACGAAAATAATTTAAATAAGTACTTTAGAGAGCTGGATATGCTGTCTAGATTATTCTCGCGTCCGCTGAGCTTGCATCTAATGCTAGGATGCATTGCTTAAAGTATAAACTAACCCCTTTCATGTAAACACATGCGAGGACTCAGATCAGCAAAACGCCAATTCAAAATTGCCAATTCCCTAAAAACAAAAAAAACAAAAGCTTTTTGAAAAAAACTTGCAGTCGGTACACAGGGCAGGCTGCTATTTCTGTCTGGACACATCTATGTTAACTTTAGAGCCTAACGCGGCGCGTCATTGGCTCAACACCTTTCTGCAGAACACCACAGTCTAGATGGTCATGGTCTACACGTCCTTCAATTAGCATAAGTGGTCTCTTACAATGTGCTTTACTTTTCCAAGTGTGTCAGGTGTATATAGTCTTCTATGCAGCCCCTAGAATAGGTTTAATTAATGGACTCATTGAAGAAGAGATACAAGAAGGTTTTCTTTTTGTACCAGCACCGAACAGCAGATCGGCACTACTGCCGTGTGTTCGTTCCACATAGCACCACTCAGTGAATAGACAAACGCCATGATAAAAAATACCAATGGGCAAAGTGGTTTAACCCAACACCCTCAAAACTAGAGGGTTTCGTTTGACTCACTTTGACGTGACTAGTGTTACTATAGGTTCAGCCAACAGCAGCCGTACAGACAATAGCATAGAGGCTTTTACGTGCCGTCTTCGCGCTCGCGATGGTCAAAAGTTATATGCAACATCTGTGCACCGGGCCCCAGTGCATAGACAGGGGTTTCAGCAAAAATATGTCACATCTTTTAATCAAAATATGCCGGAGGGAAAATGTCTGGTGATCGAATGCTTGGTAGTATTTCGAAAATCCTGTCACTGCGTTTATATGGCCTATTGTACGCCATTCTATAGAAGCGGCAGTGGGGCTTACCATTCATGAACCATGGAAAAACACCGACAGAGAACAAGTACTCCCACGTGCGAGCTTAGTTTAAAAAAAATGTTGGAGCGATTTCCTTTTTCTTGGCGCATCATTCAGGAGTATCAATTCCAGAAGTCATGCGCGGCGAATAAATATTTGTAGTACTTTAACCCAAAGATATGCGACTAACAACCGCCTCATGCCTCAGCTATATATTGAAAATTTACTAGAATTACAAGACTTTAAAAGAAAACAAGCTGTCGCATACACTGCACGCCTTTTTATAGTCGATGCACGTTACGTACGACATTGCGACCACTACCAATTCTCTCTCGGAGTGAAACTGTGCGTGTTTGTGCGCGTGTGTCTGTAGAAGATGTTGAGATCGGCCTTCATGACTCGGTGCCGCTTGGATGCGGGGGACGATTGCAGCTAAGCCTACCCTGATTTGTTTCGGGTCAACGCTCTCGAGGTGCGCCACAACAGTCATACTTCGACAGTCACACTTCGAATTCTTCAACACAACACGACAGTCATACTTCGAATTCTTTAGGGTTGTTGGCTCCCCTCATCAAAAACTCTTTGGACACGCCTGACTGACTGACGGCCTAGAAAGAGCTGTTGGAAATCGAGGCTGCTTGATTTGTTCGACGTGCCAAGAGATGCGCTGAACAATTAGCCATAGCCAAGAGCTTGAGATCCGTCGTCAGGTATGTTGCCCACACTCTGTGGTGCTTTCAAGTCTTCCATTCCCAGAGGCCGTAGCCTACCTAGCACTGCAGACCCTATTCTGCACGTGCGATGCAACGTTATTGCACTCTGCTGTGCTGTGCGTATTGTCGCATTGTGACCTATGTTGTGCTTCTCTCTCGCCGTGTGACAATGTGAGTGGGCCCGGCGAAACCGCAGTCGGCAGAGCTCTGAACATGCGTTCTTTATTGTGCTTTCAGGCACTACTGCTATCCGTCGTATCGGCGGCACCAACTTCGGACACGCAACGACCAGCTACAGAGGCTATCACGACAGCGACTGACAGTGCAGATTACAGCTACCGCCGCATAACACTGGATCCAGTCAGCGCCACCACGGGAGCCTGGGGAGTGACGTCACCAGTGAAGCTGCTTATATACCCGACGCTGATGACCGAAAACTTCAGTGGGCCCGGCGAAACCGCAGTCGGCAGAGCTCTGAACATGCGTTCTTTATTGTGCTTTCAGGCACTACTGCTATCCGTCGTATCGGCGGCACCAACTTCGGACACGCAACGACCAGCTACAGAGGCTATCACGACAGCGACTGACAGTGCAGATTACAGCTACCGCCGCATAACACTGGATCCAGTCAGCGCCACCACGGGAGCCTGGGGAGTGACGTCACCAGTGAAGCTGCTTATATACCCGACGCTGATGACCGAAAACTTCAGTGGGCCCGGCGAAACCGCAGTCGGCAGAGCTCTGAACATGCGTTCTTTATTGTGCTTTCAGGCACTACTGCTATCCGTCGTATCGGCGGCACCAACTTCGGACACGCAACGACCAGCTACAGAGGCTATCACGACAGCGACTGACAGTGCAGATTACAGCTACCGCCGCATAACACTGGATCCAGTCAGCGCCACCACGGGAGCCTGGGGAGTGACGTCACCAGTGAAGCTGCTTATATACCCGACGCTGATGACCGAAAACTTCAGTGGGCCCGGCGAAACCGCAGTCGGCAGAGCTCTGAACATGCGTTCTTTATTGTACTTTCAGGTTAGTTATTACTGTTCATACAAGAGTGACGATCGATGCATTTTGATTGTGCCGTGCCCACATAGACTTCTGAGAATTTTATTGCAGTGTTTTCATGTCTGTAAACTTTTGCTCTGCGGGGACGTTGAAGAAAACCCTGGTCCTGATGTCGCTAAGATGCTTCAAACGCTTATAGACGGACAGAAGGCTATACGAAACGACTTGGCTGACGTCATAAAAATACTAGATGAAACTGATAAAAACATAGTCCCTGACGGACAGACTATCGCAAGTGGAAAAAGAAATTAAGGAAGTAACAAAGAAGACTAATGCTATGGCTAGCTCCAATGTAAACCTAGGGGAAATTCAAGAAACTATGAGAGCGCACCAAAAAAAGTTGGTGGAACTGGAAGACCGGAGTAGAAGATCTAATCTTGTAGTGTTTGGAATTAAAGAAACCAAAGACGAAACACCCGAGACGCTCAGGCAGAAAGTTGTTAAGGAAATAATTGAAGACAAGCTTGGGGTTTGCTGTTCGTCTGTCGCGCGAATACATAGACTAGGAAAGACGTCATCAAACCGTCCAGTCATCTTGTACTTTCAAAATTACTTGGAAAAACAAGAAGTCTTACGTAAATCAGGGAAGTCGAAAGGAAGTCGTACATTCCTTCAAAACGACTTCTCTGTTGAAACGCGAAGGAAACGAAAGAACTTGTGGCAAAGTGCTAAAACAGATAAAGAGAACGGAAAGAAGGTTTCCTTAGTGAACGACAGGCCGCGTATTGATAATTCATTCTATGTTTGGAGCGATGCCTCAAACGGACGTGTTTTGTTAAAGCAAATGGCTGATGTACAGGATGACAGATATCTATGCCAGGTGCCACAGCAACTGCGCATCCTCTCTCTGAATGCAAGAAGTATTGTAAATAAAATAGATGAACTAGAATTGCTGCTGCTTAGTTACAATGCACAACTTGTTGTAATCTCTGAAACGTGGCTTTCAGACAAAATAAGTAGTGACGAAATTGTACCACCAGGTTACAAGTTGTACAGACGAGATCGAGTTTCAAGAGGTGGTGGTGTTGCGGTTGTAGCGAAAGAAAATATAGCTGTTACTTTCATGGACCAGATTCCAAACCATGAAAGTTTATTTTTAAATGTAAAAATATTGGGTTTCACATTCCTGCTTTGCGCAGTTTATCGGCCACCTGATGCCGCTGATTCGTATCTTGAAGAATTGTATGATTTCCTGTTGCCGCATCGAAATCGTAATGTTATTATTACTGGTGATTTTAATCTGCCCGACATAGATTGGAAGCAATTTAGATCGGAAAAATATGCAACCTGCAATGTTGTATTAGATATACTTTTAGCAATGAACCTCGACCAAGTTGTACAGGAACCAACTCGAGAAAACGCAGTACTAGATCTTTTCTTTATTAGTCAAAAGTTTTCAAACGGAACACTTACCATAGAGCCCGGCATTTCAGACCATAGGTTACTGTTATTTTCCTGGAGTGCTCCACATGCTGCTAGTGCTAGAATTGCCTCATTAGCGTACATACGTGACTATGTACGTGCTGATGATGAAAGTATTATTGATTATATGGAAAGAAAATTAGTATACCATGACTTTGAAGATGTTCATTTTTTGTGGCAGAGGTTTAAGGAAGTTGTAAATCATTGTACGGAACACTTTGTACCCATGAAAAGAGTCAGAAAAGGGCGTCGCAACCCTTGGATCAGCCGCGAGATCATTCAGATCAAACGAAAATTAAAAAGACTCTGTAAGCAGCATAAGACCGGAACACAAACATTTCGAGAGCTTAAACATTCCTTAACCGCTAAGATTGCCCTAGCAAAGGGAAAGTATTTCAAGACCACACTTCCAGAGTACATTAAGAACGATCCACAGAAGTTCTGGCGTTTTCTTTCCAACCGTAAAGATTGCATAAAAGAAGTTAAACTTGATGGAGAACTAGTGACGGATGAGGCGGTAATAGCCAAGTGCTTTAACGAATATTTTCAGAGCGTATTTATTAACGATAGCGACACTACAGCGACATCTGTGTCCAATTCTTCTATCGGAGATGTTCCCGTGGTGTCGGTGGAGGGTGTTCTGAAAATGCTACGTAATCTAAAAATTAGAAAAAGTGCTGGACCAGATGGTCTTTCTAATGTATTTCTAAACCGTTATGCTGAACAAATAGCAGAATACATGACGAGAATATTCCAAGTGTCATTACAGTCTGGGGATGTACCAGAGGATTGGCACAATGCCAGAGTAGTGCCTATCCACAAAAAAGATGACAAATGCATTGTAGGAAACTATCTACCAGTGTCTGTCACATGTACATCATGCAAGTTTCTTGAGCACATTGTAGCCGGTGAAATTCTTGATTTTTTAACAATGAATAACATTCTGTCTCAGCATCAGCACAGTTTTAGGCGAGGAATGTCGACTGTTACTCAGCTCGTAACTACAGTCCACGAATTCGCAGCAATACTAGACAGATCTGGACAGGTAGATGTGCTCCTACTAGATTTCTGTAAGGCATTCGATAAAGTTTCACATGCGAAGTTGCTTCACAAACTAAGTGTTCTTGGGCTTCCTCAATACCTTGTTAATTGGATTACTGCATATCTGCGAAAAAGATCACAATTTGTAGACATAAATGGCTGTTTATCACCTACTTTGGCAGTTCTGTCTGGAGTACCACAGGGCAGTGTGCTCGGTCCGTTGCTATTTATTATTTTCATAAACGATATAACAGAAATATTACCGGAATCAGTTAGCATAAGGTTATTTGCAGATGACTGCATTATATTCAAAGAAATAAATTCAATTAACGATCACGAAGTTCTCCAGGAATCACTTTTGAAAATAGATCAGTGGTGTGGGGACTCTAAAATGCAATTAAATGCTTCAAAGTCAGTGCTACTCCGCATCTCAAGAAAACAGCAACCAAGCGTATTCGAATACCGCCTAAATCAGTCAGTGATTCCGCAGGTTACGCAATACCGGTATTTAGGCGTCACACTGACCAACGATTTAACGTGGACGGCTCATATAACAGATATTAGCTCCTCGGCGTTTCGTAAACTATGCGTTCTTAGACGCAAAATTAAGGACACGCCTTCTAATATCAAGCTTTTGGCGTATTTAGCGTTAGTAAGGCCAAAACTGGAATACGCATGTGCGCTTTGGGACCCATATACAAAAAAAGACATTCACCAGCTCGAGAGAATTCAAAGGAAAGCAGTTCGCTTTATTTTTGGAAAGTATAGGAGACACGAGGCTATCTCAGAGCTAATGCAGAATAATCAGATTACGCCCCTGGAAACACGTAGGAAGATAGCACGTTTATTTTTCCTGCAGAGCATTCTGTGCAAAAGGATGAATATAACGCCACCGTCATTTCTAGGGCAGTTGACATCAAGAAGAACGCGTCACACGTCGACCCATGCATTGAAGCCTATATTTGCTCGTACTGTTGCTTTTTATAATAGTTTTTTTCCGAGAACTATATCGGAATGGAATAGTCTACCAGAGTTCGTCGTTCAAGCACACGATTTTCATCACTGTCTAGAGGAATATTTGTTAGTGAACATATGATTCCAGGGTTTTTTTTTATGCGCCTTTTCATTTGCGTTTACTTTGTAACCTTACCTATGAACGCGTTATTGTAGTGCCGCTTGCACATGCAATTGTTCGTCTGTCTATTCAACCTTTTTTTGAGTGTGTAAATTCTGGATACGCTTGTTCACGTTGATGTCGGTGATATGTATGCCCCTCCTGCTTTGGGCCGGCACTCGGCCCGCAGTATGATGAAATAATGAAATAAATAAAAAAATTAAACGTGCATCCTCTCCCTTTCCTTGGTTGAAAAGAAGGCAGTGTTTGAATTTCTCTCTCTTTTTCCCTCTCTCGTTTTTTTTTATCCTTATACGCTGCGCCTTGCTCCCTGCTGGGCTGCAGAAATTAGGCGCCTTCTTCTAACCACTACCTCCCCCCCACCTCCCCTTTGGCGCACGGAGATGAAGACGACAATTTCTTTGGACTGCCTTCAGGCACTGCGCTGTGCTGGACTGAATGGATACGCAGTCTATCAGTTTACAGTAATCTGCAAGGCGGCTTTCCTGTAAGACTTGTTTTCCAAACTCTCGTTCACAGACTACCTTTCTCCCTCATTGTGCCTTTACCTCTCCGAATTCCAGCGAATGCACGCGAGTACAACAAAATGTTACCTCTCCAAATTCCAGCGAAGGCAAGCGAGCACAGCAAGATTTCAAAAAGGGGAATGGCAAAAACCAATTGCGCGAGAAAAGTAGTGTGTGAACAAGAGTTTTTGGTTGAAAAACTAACATTACAGAAAATATGCCTTGCAGATTATTGCAAACTGTCCATTGTTTTCTCCTGCAGAGAATTTTAGGAAGACCAGGGATTAAAACGTGAGCACCGAGACGCTCTGAATCAGCTCTCAGAAGCTCCCATCAAGCTTCCATGATGCTACCATCAACATATAGTATTACGCTACCTTTAGTGTGTAAATAGTGTATATAAACGTTCCTCTTATCAGCCCCGGCTAGTCTGCTCGACTTCTACTCGGGACTTGGCTAGCTCCTTCGAATACATCACGAGCAAGCAAAGCAAAAGGGCACGGAGTTGAACAGGCGAAAATGTGCGACATCCCATCGCTTTATTACGTGACATATTCGTTCTCCGCTGCATTCGCCCACTCGTGTCCGCCAATAACGCTCCAGTTTTTATAGCGACGACACACCGTTGATTGCGGTCACGTCATTGAATATCAATTAAACACCGGTTGCATTATTTATTTGCAAAATACTTCACCATAAAGTATGGTGAAGTAATTTATTACTTGGCCACCTGAGGAGCTTTCTAACTTGACTTACTTTTTTATCAAGACCTGAATATAATGTTAAGATTTATTTGGTTTATTCTGAGCCTTACCTTCGCAACAAAAGTACATCACCACTGTCCGCGACAATTATTCTTCATCTCTCCCAGTGCCAGTAGGTCCGTTCAAGTTATGTAATGAAAACCTGTTTGCTGGGCTATGGCATATATGACATGTCGCTCAAGTGTCTGTCTCCGCATTAATTGACGAATACAGCCGTCTTTTGTAAACTTTCTACTGGCAAGTTTTTTTATTTTATTTTGTTCTTTTTAAAACTGGGGGTCTCAAACAAGCTTATTACGCCGCTCACCACTGGATAGTTGTTGTTACGCGTGGCGCCTGGGCCGACGGGGGACAGCGGCGTTCTTTGTTCATCAAACAAGTCACCGAAGGGCTGCCAGCCTGCTGTCCGCCGTGTATTGCCCTTCTTAGCCGGGAAGTGAGGTGGCAATCCGACAACAGAATACGTTCGACGAGACGATCACAATGGTTTCTTGGTGTCACAGGTGCAGTCACGGCGCAATCAAAGACGTTGACTCACTTGAGCGAGTGTGAGCGGCACCGTCAGAAATGGTGTGTGTGTCCCGTGATTCAACAGCGCATTCTGGACCCATCCCCTCAGATTTAGTCAAAACGCACACTTTATAATGAGCCACCCAGCTCATTCACAAGAGATCTCACGCCCTGTCTGTACATAATGTAATAAATTCTCTGTTAAGTTTGCCATCCTACTCCTGAGTGCACATACGTTTTCTTTTTTGTCTCTCAACACCTCCTTTCTTGCCCCTGTTTCCTCACCCCCAGTGCGGGGCAGCAAACCGGATGCCAAGATCTGGATAATCCCCCACCCTTCTTTCTCTTTCTCTCTCTTGCCATCTTACTGCCTTTGCATCTTCATCCCGGATATCCGATGACTGGAAAGGGTAATACCAACAGAGGTTAAAGAATAAAACATATATGGTGAATATTTTCTGCAGCATGTTCAGACGCTGCATATGAGTGATTATCCGCGAAAATTATTAACTTTAACACCGCGGACAGGTGATGATATGCCCTGAGTAGGTTCAAGCATATATTATGCCTCGACGCTTTTAATCTTCATTAAACTTCTCCCTTTCGATTTCATCCTTCGGGGCTTTGTGTAGTTCTTCTAACGCGCTGCAATCGTGCTGCACTGCTAGCACTTAATTTCTTCTGTATATACGCCCTGTTTCGGGCCCGATCATAGACTGTCATCTTGAACTGATAATAATGCCGTTTTGCATCCGTATGAATATTCGAATAGTGCTACGGTGAACTCGCACGCATCAAAACGCTGGGCCAGTACATTCAACGTCGTATGACCATAATCATTGCTAATTACGACATAGAAAACCAGCGAAAATTGCTTTTAAGCCTAAAATGGTAGCGTCTATGCTTTACTGTAACTGTTACATTTATTTTTTGACAATTTGTCCAATATGTAATTTCATGCAGCTGCCGTCGAACTTGTGCCGATGTTTATAGTTGTACTCTCGGTCTCTGAAGCTAGGTGAAGATAACTAACAAGTAACAAGCCTGGTTTTTACCGGCTACATAAAATGTGAAACAAAGCTATATATCAAGATGAAAAAGAAAAAGGCAAATCTGTGAAAAGTCAGTACTGGCGCATAAATGGCGCGCTGATTGCGCCGATGAAAAACGTAGGCGGCAGCGGCGCGCCGATCAGTTCACGTAGAGGTGTGCGCCGACTGGTCGGCGCGCCGCCGCCGAGAGTTTTCGCCACGCCGCCGCCGCCGACGTTTTTCATCGGCGCGCCATTTATGCGCCAGCACTGACTTTTCACAGATTTGTCTTCTTTTTCATCTTGATTCATAGCTTCGTTTCACATTTTATGTAGCCAGTAAAAATCAGGCTTCTTAGTTATCTTCATCCAGCTTCAGAAACCGAGAGTACCACTATGAACAGCGGCACAAGTTCAGCGGCCGCTGCATGAAATGACATATTGGACAAATTGACAAAAAATAAGTGTAACAGTCACAGTAAAGCATATACACTGCCATCTTAAGCTTAAAAGCAATTTTTGCTGTTTTTTGTGTCGTAATTAGCTATGATTATGGTCATACGACGTTGAATGTAGTGGCCCAGCGTTTTGATGCGTTAGAGTTCACCATAGCCCTATTCGAATATTCATACGGATGCAAATTGGCATCATTATCAATCCAAGGTGGCAGCCTGTTATTGTGCCCGAAACAGTTCGTATATACAGAAGAAATGAAGTGGTAGCAGTGCAGCGCGTTAGATGAAGAACTACATAAAGCCCCGAAGGATGAAATCGAAAGGTAGAAGTTTAATGAAGATTAAAAGCGTCGAGTCTAAATACATGCTCGAAGCTACTCAGGGTACATCAGCACCTGTCCGCGGTGTTAAAGTTGATAATTTTCGAGGGTGACCACTTATATGCAGCGTCTGAACATGCAGAAAATATTCACCATCTGTTTTATTCTTTAACTTATCTATTTGTACCGGCCTTTTAAGACACTGGATATCCGGGATGAAGATACCAAGGCAGTAAGATGGCAAGAGAGAGAAAGGAAGACTGGGGGATTAACCATATCTTGGCATCCGGTTTGCTGCCCAGCACTGTGGGGGGGGGGGGGGGGTGAGAAATAGGGGCAAGAAAGAGCGTGTAGAGAGACAGAAAGGAAAACGCATGTGCACTCAGGAGTAAGACAGCAAACTTAACAGAGGATTTATTACATTCTGTACAGACAGGGCGAGAGATCTCTTGCGAATGAGCTGGGTGGCTCACTACAAAGTGTGCGTTTTGACTGAATGAGGGAATGGGTGAATGCGCTGTTGAATCACGAGACATACACACCATTTCTGACGGTGCCGCTCACGCTCGCTCAAGTCAAGATCTTTGGGGAGTGGCCACCACACTGCACCTGTGACACCAAAAAACCATTGTGGTCGTCTCGTCGAACGTCTTATGGTGTCGGAATGCCACCTCACTTCCCGGCTAAGATGGACAGTACACGGCGGACAGCAGGCTGGCAGCCCTTCGGTGACTTGTTTGATGAACAAAGAACGCGGCCCTCCCCCGTCGGCCCAAGCGCCGCGTGTAACAACGGTGATCTAGTGGTGAGAAGCGGCTAATAAGCTTGTCTGAGAGCACCAGTTTTAAATATAACAAAACGAAATTAAAAAAAAAACTTGCCAGTAGAGACTTTACAAAAGACGGCTGGATTCATCAAAAACGCAGAGACCGAAATCTGAGTGACATGTCATATATGACATAGTCCAGCAAACTGGTTTTCATCACGTAACTTGAACGGACCTACTGGCACTGGGAGAGGTTAAGAATGATTGTCACTGACAGATGCACTTCTGTTGCGAAGGTAATGCTCAAAATCAACCAAATAAAACTTAACATTACATTCAAGTCTTGATAAAAAAAGTAAGTCAAGTTCGAAAGCTCCTTAGGGGGCCAAATAATAAATTACTTCACCATACTTTATGAAGAAGTAATTTGCAAATAAATAATGCAACTGCTGTTTAATTTACATTCAATGACGTGACCGCAATCAACGGTGTGTCGTCGCTATAAAAACTGGAAAGTTATATGTGGGCATGATCGGACGAATGCGGCGGAGAACGAATAGTTCACGTAATAAAAGCGATGTGATGTTGCACATTTTCATCTTAACAACTCCGTGCCCTTTTGCTTGCTCGTGATGTATTCGAAGGAGCTAGCCAAGTGTCAAGTAGAAGTCAAGCAGAGTAGCCGGTGCTGATTAGAGCAACGTTTATATACACTATTTACACACTAAAGGTAGCGTAATACTATATGTTGATGGCAGCATCATGGAAGCTTGATGAGAGCTTCCGAGAGCTGGTTCAGAACGTCTCGGGGCTCGCGTTTAAAGCCGCGGTCTTCCTAAAATTCTCTGCTGGAGAAAACAATGGACAGTTTGCAATAATCTGCAAGGCAGCTTTTCTGTAAGGTTAGTTTTCCAACCAAAAACTCTCGTTCACAGACTGCTTTTCTCGCTCATTTTGTTTTTGCCATTCACCTTTTTGAGATATTGTTGTGCTCGCGTGCCTTCGCTGGAATTTGGAGAGGTGACATTTTGTTGTACTCGCGTGCTCGCGTGCATTCGCTAGAATTCGAAAAGGTAAAGGCACAATGAGGGAGAAAAGCAGTCTGTGAACGAGAGTTTTTGGTTGGAAAATAAACCTTATAGAAAAGCCGCCTTGCATATCACTGTAAACGGACAGACTGCATGTCCATTCAGTCCAGGGCAGTTCAAAGAAATGGCCGTCTTCATCTCCGTCCCCCACATGGTGGGGGTAGTGGTTAGAAGAAGGCGCTTAATTTCTGCAGCCCAGCAGGGAGCACGGTGCAGCGAATAAGGGTAAAAAAAAAACGAGAGGGAGAAAGAGAGAGAAAGTCAAAGACTGCCTTCTTTTCAACCCAGGAAAGGGAGATTGTGCACGTTCAGTTCGTTACATGGTGAGGGAGAAGCACAACGTAGGTCACAGCAGAGTGCAATAACGTTGCATCGCACGTACAGAATAGGGTCTGTAGCGCTAGGCAGGCTATGGGCTCTGGGAATGGAAGACTTGAACAAGTACTCCCGTAACGTTGCGAAATAGTAACGTTGGTTAAACCAACGTTACTAGATAGCTTCAGTTGTAAAACTCTCCCCATGCGCCGTGCGCCGCCGGCGTCTCCGTTTCTCGGCGTGCCGCGAGAGGGCGGGACCGCCGCATTTTGCTCTACCCGGCCGCTGCTCATCGCGTGCAACCGCTCATTTTGTTTCCAGCCAAAGAAGCAAGGTCACCATTGTAGCTACGTCATTTAGTGGCTCTAGTAATTATGGCCACTCGAAGACGAAACTTCCCAATTGTCTCGACGTCCTTTTTGGAATGGTACCTTTTCCATGTCTTGCCCTGACAACAGTTAGCTTTACCAAACGCCACCAAGAAGCGACATTTCTGCAAAAGGCGAAATAGCTTTAATTGAAAGAATTATTGAGTCAATTGACTGACGAAGTTAAACCAGCTTACATGTCAATAAGCATAATGTTCTTTTCAGCAATTTATTGGTTTTCACAGTGCACACTTTACGGCAGACACAAAGTAGAAAAATATATGCAACGTTTTTTTTTTTTAAATTTACAATCAACTCCACACCTTTTTTGCTTGAGGTGAATATTGCTACAATATACCAAAGCATGTTAAGAGAAACAAAGTAAGTAATGAATAGATACATGCAAGCATTTTTATTTACAAATCAACTCCACATCTTTTTTGCTTACGGTGAATATGGCTACGGAATACGAAATCATGTTGACAGAAAAAAAGTAATGAATAGATACATGTATGCAAGGTTGTTTTTTTTTTTCATTTACAACAAACTCTACAACTTTGCCAGCGTACTTACAGCAGCTTAGCGCGTTTGCGCGCCGACTTGACCTGCACATTCAAGGCACGCTCTCGCTGAAGGAATCTATAATAGAAATGCATGCGCGTCACCAAAAAAAAAAAAAGCTCCTTATCCGCACGCGGGATGGCCTTATTCCAAAGCGAGCGAAGCGTCGCATTTTTGGGAGCCGAGAAGAAGTGCCTGTCCGTGTTGTTCTTGTTGCTGCTGTAGCCACTGGTACACCCGGGAACGAAGCAGGTCGGCATTGTCGGCCTCAGCCTCACATGCAGAGGCCCACAGCAATAAAATACAGTCGCTGGAAAATCACTAAATGTGCCACTCGAACGGCATCACTCATTCAGCACTTCTGAAAACGACCACGCGAACAAGAAACGCCGGAGACCGGGGCACCGAATGCGCCGGCTACTGCGGCGCATAAGCGAAACCGCCTGCGAGCGCCCCGGCAACCGAGCCGGTTGCGACTGCAGCGCCACAGAGAGAAAGATCGGTGGCGGTTCCGGGCAGTACCGGCCAGTTTTACAACTGAAAATAATCTAGTAACGTTGGGTTAAACCATGCACTTTGCTCATTGCTATTTTTCATCATGGCGTTTGTCTGTTCACTGAGTGGTGCTATGTGGAGCACGCGGCAGTAGTGCCGATGTGCTTTTTGGTGCTGGTACAAAAAGAAAACTAGCTAGCTTGTATCTCTTCTTCAATGAGTCCTTCAATTAAACCTATTCTAGGGGGCTGCATAGAAGACTATACGCATGACGCAGTTGGAAAAATAAAGCACGTTGTAAGAGACCGCTTCTGCTAATTGAAGGACTTGTAGACCATCAGCATCTAGACTGTGGTGTTCTGCAGAAAGATGTTGAGCCAATGACACGCCGCATTAGGTTCTAAATTCAACATTGATGTGTCCAGAGCGCATTTGCTAGCAGCCTGCCCTGTGTACCGACTGTAAGTTTTTTTTTTTTCAAAAAAGCTTTTTTTGTTTTTAGTCAGCTAGACAATATTGAATTGGCGTTCAACTAATATCAGTCCTCGCATGTGTTTATATTAAGGTGGTTGGTTGTGGTGGTTCCTAGCATTAAGTGGAATCCTAGCATCAAGTACAAGCTGAGTGGACGCGAGAAACATCTAGACAGTATATAGAGCTCTCTAAGTACTTATTCAAATTATTTCCGCGCAAGTATTAGCTTTGGTCATCGAGGAATTCGAATACTTTTAGAGTGCACCACGTGGATCTCTTGTCACACTGTGAAGGAATACTGACGTGTAAAGCACCTCGTCAATTACACCCAAAGATTTATAAATTGATAGAGCACAACGATGAAGCAAAGAATCCACGAAAATAAAAAGGTATGCTTCGCGGCGGATAAGTTGAAATTATAAACCAACACATGATTACTGGTTAATTAAACATGGTCCCTCAAATACTATTCAGTTAATTCATAATTGTGACTTTGCTATGCAACAATTTTTTTCATGGATTATTTGCTTTTGTCGCGCAGGTTGGTATCACTTATCGGTAAGCGGAGCGCCGCACGTGGTTTAAATGCACCTGGGTAGAGTTCGCATTTTGTGTTGACTAAAGCTATAATAATGTGGCACTCGAAACGCCGAAAATCGAAATGAAGAACTATTGGAATGCCGAAAGTTAGTACACCAAAAAATCGAAAAGCCGATTAAACAAGATACCGAAAGTGTAATATGTCAATGGCGCTGTTCTCTCTTCTCTTCTGCTCTTCCTGCTTCACGATATGTTTTTTGCGCCTCAGTCTTCTGCACCAAGTCAAAAAATCAAAACACCTAACTACCGAAACGCCGAAATATCAAAATGTCTGCGCCACCTAGCTATACAGGAAGATGAGGTACGTATACCTAAATTAGAGGTTACGCCAGCACACTCTTTCACCCTCATTTCCAGTTGTCCCTTTACACTTATCTCAAGCCTTCATACAAATAGCAAACTATATATTTTCCACCTCCAATCGCACATCAGAGTGATTTCTTGCTTATCGCAAACAGCTTGTGTGCAATTCGTTGTCGAAAAATTGAAACGTCGTCAGGGTTGCCCAGAGCAGCATCAAGCGATTTTGCAAAAAGAACGCAAACAGAGAATTTCGGCAAGATTTCTGGATGCTTGTATGACAGAAAATTAGCAGCAATATTGTTCAGCTTTTAACACCTGGAACAAACGATTTTGCTAAACATGAAAACCAAATTCGCCATTCAAACGAGCAAGGTTATAGTAAATTTTGCAAACAACACTCAGACTACACCCTGCGGAATACGGAAAGATCCCATGTACGGCATAGGTTGGCAAAATAAATGGAACTCACTCAGACAAACTCAATAACCATATATAAAAATATTTTGCTTTGGACTCACTCGGACTAAAAATGAGTGATATTCGACGTGGTCCGACTCATACAATAAACGTCGAAGGAGCACCATTAAAAAACACATGTGAAAGAATTGCGATTGCCAAGCAACTTATTTATATATATATATATATATATATATATATATATATATATATATATATATATAATCTTTCAACATACAAAAACAAGTTATTTCCGTGCCTCTACATATTAATATTAAAGAGAAACCTAACATAACATGCAATTTCCGCGACAGGCACATGCGCGCTGATAGCACTATATACAATGAGTACCACATGAATTGGCTGCTGTAAATACCTGTGCTGTTTTGAAATTTGTTGATACTATGCTGGTCAATATATTCGCCTACGCTTGTAATTTGGTCATTGTGGGGAATGGTGTAATATAAAATTTTTGCAGCATAAAATCTGAGAACCATGACTTGACAGGGTCGCGTTCTTTAAAAAGTCTGTTACCTGTCCCGAGTTTCAAATCAGGTAAGGTGCATTTATGGTTCATCATTCATCAAGTCTTCCTGCAAAACACTGCACGAAAAACTTGTCTTCATTGTATGCTCTGGTGTTAGTGCACATGTAAGTGTTATCCTACATAAGCTGAGTCTTTCGACAATACCTCATCACTTGCAATACAACGCCTGTGTTTGCGTCTTTTTAGGTGGGCATGATTGTGTTGTATTGTATGCAGCTTCCTCAAAAGGAAAATAATGCCCAGGTCGTTAGCTACCTGCTGCAAGAAATAAAAAACAAGATGCAACATTTTTTTTTCGTTCAGTACTCCTCCTTCCCCCCCCCCCCCCCACACACACACGCACACAGGAGCTATAAGCGTCCAAGAAGGAACAGGGGCTGTTAACGGTTGCGCACCTGTCATTGCTCTAAATCTTTCGGTGTGAGGGAAGTTGTCGGAGCAGCGAGGATATAATGTACGACAGGAATCAAAGGTGAACATTCGGCATAAGCCTGTCTGTTTTGGATAGAAACTGAAGGAAAGACAACTTCAACCAAAATATATTTAAGGAAAAAAAAAACCCGATGTTTCGAAGCTGGTCCGGCTTCTTCTTTAGGGGTGAGGGATTGGCTTCAAAAGGTCGTTTTTTTTAATATGTTTTGGTTGGACTTTTCTCATTACTTCTATGTACGAATAGAAGTGGGGATGGTGGTAAAGGAAAGGGTTGCCCCAGTGGCTTTCGCAATACTTCATTAGGCAAAATATCTTCTCTTTTCAACTTGCTGTGTAATCTCCTTGCCTTCTCATGACTCTCGGCTAAGCTTTGTTTTGTGCTCGGCAGCTCAGGGTGAGGTGACTTTCCGCGAACCTTACCTTCTTTCCAAACCAGTTACTGCATGCAAGCTTCCCCTGAATGGATGAATATGTGGTTGAAGAAAAGGAAAAAAAGACACTATCTTTCCTTGCGAGACCACGGCTCACTCGCTTCAAGGAAAAGGGAGAGTAGAGAAAAGAGTTTAGAAGTAGGTAGGAGGAGAAGGTTTAGAAGAACGTGACGGCCATGGCTGCTAGAGCAGAGAGAGAATAGGGGCCGTAGGCAGGGATGTCCGAGTCTTACGACTCGGAAATGTGGAGCTGCAACCCCATACGCACATACCTATGGTCATTCCCACGAGAAAAAAATGTTCTGAATCACCTTTCTTGGGCAAGAATACAGAAAAGTAGCTAAACGAAAAAACTAAAATAAATAAAGAAATAACCGATAATCTAACCACCAATTGTCACCACAGCTGCGGAAGGAAAGAAGGAAAAACGTAATCCGTGACCTTGGCACCAGCGGCTAAAGAGAGGCATTTATTCGCAGAACACTGCGTATAAGAAAAGACACAAGAAACACGACACCATTGCACCGCAACGACGCCGCGTGTTGACCCAACTTGAGCTCTGGGAACAGCGAACGGAGTGCAACGGCGGAACACTGCGAGACCACTCGCCACAAGTTTGCGCCATGCATACCAGTCCCAACGGCATGGTGTACAGCTCGTTGGGTTGTATTGTAGTCTTTCTGAATTCCTTGAAGTGCACAAAGAGCGCAAAAGGTTGAGTACGAGGAACTTGAACATAGAAAACGACTTTGCCATCAAGCTTTGTGCAGTGTCGATAGTTATAGCGCGAGAACAAAACGACGACACAGAGACAAGAAGGACACGAAGGGCTCGTGTCTTTCGTGTCCTTCTTGTCTCTGTGTCGTCGTTTTGTTCTCGCGCTATAACTATCGTCATGCCATACCAACTAGCCCAAGCTGTCACACTTCTAAATTTTGCAGTGTGTAGGGGACGAACGCAGCGACGGGTGACGAACGACAGGAATTCAGTTCTTGTGGGCTTCAGAAATGACTATGAATGGAAACGTTTTTGAATGGGAATGAAAAAAAAAATCTTCAAAAACATGGGTGTTGCTATGTCGGTACAACAGAACTGCAGGCCTGTTGGAAAAAGATGGCAGCAATATCTCATAAAGAGACTGGAGAATTAAAAGCCTCTCTGATTGCCGAGAAATAACAGAATTCTTCAATCACGTTACAGCTTGAATAAATTTATTTCCACGAGTGATGAAGGATCACGTATGGCATGAACAGTGCGTTTCTGCCTCCTTCCTTCTTGAAATATGGCCGCGACAATTTTCATGGTAACCTAAATTACGCAGCCACTGTTTATTTGGTAGCAAATGACATGACAAAAACCCATGATCTGCGTCATCGCTACATTTTAACAAAACTTGAAATCCTGCCAGATGGCGCATTGCTATCGGGAAATTTCGAGCGCTATAACTAATGGTTCCACACGACGTTCACAAGCATCCGTCCTGTCTCTCTCGGTCTTGTTAACGTCTCGTTTGGCGCTCAAAACTTTCCCAATCGCCACAATTATTCAAAAAAAAAACTGAAGTGGCATCTGAGGGCACAAGCAGTTCAACGCAATAGAAAAACAGAACGGGTGCTCGATTGCTTGCGAATTGTGCTGCTTTCTCGTCTTTGAAGCCACAATAATAATTAAACCGGAGCTTAGCACTCATTCTTCGTTGATTAGGTACATAATCATAGATCAAGCTCAGTGTGGATTCCAATGTTACGTAATAAAGGTGACCTGAAGTCGCACTATGCGTCACAACATGCTGCAGAACCCTATTCCATGCCTTCGTACCGTCATGCTCGTTTAATACGAACGTTTGTAGATTGGACTACAGAAACAACATTAAAGACCGAGAATCATTTAATTCTTCCGTTCGTTAGTAACGCCCTTCGTTATGCATTCTTCTGTTCTTTGGGAGCAGGTCACGTGAGTTTTGTAGCATGAATCAACATAAATTGCTGTTTCTATTTTACCACAGTCACCGAACGGTGTACTCCATAATCATCACCTGCATTAAACTTCGTTCCAGCACAATGTATACAATCCTCAATTACGTCGAAAAAAAAAATACGGGTTTCACGCAAAGAATTTCCTAATGCTTCGTTAGATATTCAACCGTTAAATTTAAAAATAGCACCACTGTGAACGGGATTAACTCCATGACCAAATTTCACTGCAAAAAGGGCTCGAATAACTGCACTTTGCAGGTATGCAATATACATTGCATGAGGTTTTAGATGTGTGGTGACATCATTAGTTCAGGTTACATTGTGTAGAATTAGCATATTAGTCACGTTTACTATGCTTTTTAATGTTAATATTTCACCTCATCAGTTATTTAGTGATGGCCATTTCATTTCCACATCTTTAATGAGAGTTATGAATAGTTGATATCCAAGCATTTTTTTTAAGATGTAAGACTGGTTTTTATCAAACGACCAAGCCTAGAACGAGTTCCGGGGAGGGGGGAGATATGAACAGTCTTATAATTTGAAAAATAAAATTTCCGGCTTTACAAGCCGGAACGTCAATACGACAACAAGGCACGCCATCTTGGGTGGTTTTAAATATTCGGAACCATAGGTCAGCAAAATTAATGGAGCCCACATAGACTCACTCAGTAAATGTTCTTTTATCTTAGGACTCGTTATAGGGCCCAGCCTATTGCCGGAACTTCAGTCACATATAGGTGACCAAAAAAATTTTTCTCTGCAAAACATTTTCGCAATAGACTGCTTTCAATAGAGTAAATCAGCCCGACATTTTTCGAATACACCTGAGATAGTCGCCAGAACGCCTTGGACGTTTGGCGTGGAATGACCGATCAAACTTCACGTCAATACCTATCACTTTTCGTCTCCACTGTCTCTTTCCAAGTTCGCGTTCTTCCTTTCTTGACATTCAACTTCACAGTAATTTAACAAATCCGCATCATATAGAAGAAAATAGCTTGTGGTATACGCATCTCAAATCAAACTTGGGCGTGCACTTACGCCCCATCTCACTGTTTTGTATCGAACATTTCATCGTTCTCATTTCACTTACGGTATTGCCACGTGGTTGCTACGTCAAAGAATATGGTACGTGGGTTGCTCAAGACGACACTTTAATGAGTGAACATGTGCATAGTAAAGTGCAAAGTACTAGAAATTCGTGCTTTACACAGATAGTGGTAATCAGAGCATTGGTCGTTGCTAATATGATCTGCGCGAAGGTACGTCGCCATTTATACACGTAGCATCCATATCGTAGGTGTCTCAAGCTTATCAGAAGATTCTAAAATAATCTAGAGTTTTCGCCGACAGCCAAGCGTCCTTTGCGCAAGGCAATTGATTAATATGTGGTGTTTAACGTTTCAAAACCACCACATGATTATGAGAGATGCTGTATCGTGAAGGACTCCAGAAATTTTGGCAACCTGGGGTTCTTTAACGTGCACCCAAATCGCAGCGCATGAACCTACAGCATTTTCGCCTCTATCGAAAATAAAGCAGCCGCAGGTGGGACTTGATCCCGCGACCTGCGGGTCAGCAGCCGAGTACCTTAGCTACTGCACCACTACGGCAGTGCCTTTGCGCAAGACAGTGACATAAAAATACAAGCGAGCGTGGCAGTATAATAATGTTGCGATAAAATTTCAGCAGATGCAACATGTTTCACTGTGGATGCCATTTTCATACAGAACCGTCAGCGGGTGGCCACGCGTTGCAAGGTGGATCGACGTCTTTGGGTATTTTGAGTAGGCTAAATTTCTACCTAAAACATACGGCGTGACGACAGCCCACACGTTGACTGTAAACTTTAACGAAACGAAGTGCACGCTTCGGTGGGATGATATGCATATCATTAAGAAGCTGTTGTGTATTTTTCAAAGGTCGAGACCATCAATGGTCAAGCAAACCTTCACTATCACGTGCTGGATGAAAGGAATATATTCATGTAATGTTTACAGCCAGCTTATAGACCGCAATAACAACTAACGGTGTGGGCCGACATCACTCGTGTAAGTCTATTTAGTGATGTATCCGTTACAGTAAAAATAACTAAATACCTCACTCGTTACTCTAATAAGAAAAAGGGGAACGTTTCACGGCTCCACGTTATATAAATACATAAAAAAGGTAACGCATTACCGTTACCGTAACCGAAAAAAACATAACGAATGTTACCTCTGCCGTAGCTCCGAAGTCATCAGTTTTAATCAATGTGTCTTTGCTGCTGAAACCCACAAGGAGAATTTTTAAAACTCAACTTTATGTTTCACACATACTAACCCAAGCAAGGATTATACTCAAAATGTTCAATTAACGAGAATTATTTGTTCAAATGTACTGAATCTTAGCAATGTTATATATAAGCTTAATGATGCCTGCACATGTGATGGCTTCTGACTCTGCAGGGACACAGGATGAAACCATTTTTTTTTTTTCATTGGAGGATTACACTCAAAGTGAGGTTCAATAATCCACGGTATTCAAAAAGAAACTATTACTGAACTCTCAAGAAATTTACAAATATCGGCCTTTTTTTGATCCTTCAGCACCTGCAATAAAGCAAGTCGAAATCGGCACTGTTGGTCCTAGCCACCGGAATGGCCCGCCACGCACCAGTATGCAATCACGGAGGCCTACGGAGGCCTACATTGGTGTCTTTTTATTAGAGAGGTGGGGGGGGGGGATCGGGAAATGTCATGGGGAAAAGGGGGGACACTTGCAAGTTTGTGACACCAGATGTGCCTTGCAGAGATGTAAGTCTAGAAAAATCACGTCTTGCAACACACATCTTGCAATAGCAGCCTTTTTTTTTAATATGTTGCAGGTTTTATTTTTGTTTATATAAGAATTTAAATCATGCCTAGAAATCAAATATACAAACGAACATAGGTTCCAGCACTCGTAATTGCATTCTTCTATTGAGTCTTTTCCGGAACAAGTCGAGAGTGGCAGTTGCTATTTCGATTGTCTCACACATCTGATGGGTATTGAGCACGTGTACACGCTATGAAAAAGCATTGGAAAGTTGAATGTTTTATACATACTTATCAAGCATTTTTATTTGTGACGTTTTTAAGAGAAATTTTAATGGGGCCCACTTGCAGGGGGTGTCCCCCTCCCCTGACCAAACACCAAAGGTCGGGGAGTCAACGTTGTCTGCAGGCGTGGTCAACGGACGCCCAGCTCGTGACCAGTATGGGCTGTGTATCTGAGCAAATATTGCATTTGCTCTCATCTGCACATATGACCATCGACAGGTTTTTGTCTTGGGGGGATGCAAACCCTTCTTTCAACTTGCATCACGACTGAGGGAGCGGGTCGTGTTGGTGTCGCTAGAGTGGGTAGCAAGTGCTGGTGGAGCTTGAAGGGTTCAAGTGTCCATGTTGCATCACCCGCCTCGCCCACGCCCATGTCTCCACTTCATTCATTGAACACCGCACTGAGAAATAGTTGAATAAATGCGCAGATTTGTTTCCTTCCGCATCCTATACCACTGCATAAAAGATTCTGACATTGTGAAAAAAAGGTATTTTGATTCGTTTCAAGGAAAGTTACATTTAAAGCATGACAGATACTCAGAAAAGTGGTTTCATGCAATCGCAACAAGAAAACTCGAAGCAGAGGTGCTTCTTTTTTTTGCAGCGTACAGTGTAAATGTAAGATCGGATTCGGAAAAAGTGAAATGAGTGACGTGTGTCACTGCTTGCTCATTGTTCAATGAAAGAAGGTTTCATAAAGTATGACGTAGCCAACAACAGCAACAAACTGCTGCATCTTAAATTTAAAAAAAAAGCAAAGTGCTGCACACTTACGGTAGAACATAGACACAGATTGAAATACGCGTTATTTTTTATGAAGGCAAAATAAAAACTACTTTACAAAACGCTTTGCATTCATCGGGATGTCGACACATCTGTGTAGTGTCATTTATGCTATTTGGATGAAAATCTCTGAATTTCAACGAATTCAGTAACCTGTGGCAGAAGAGTCTTTTGAATTTTCAGTTTAGGTTTCTGCGCCGCCGACGCCGCCGCCGACGACGAAAATTGTCCGCACGCCGCCGCCGATGAAAAAACCGGCGTGCGCCGACAACGCCGCCGCCGCCGACTCTGGACGACCCCCACGCCGCCGCCGGTCGAAATCGCCTCGGCGCACACCTCTAGGTTCACGTTGGCGGCAGCAGCGCGCCGACCAGTCGGCGCACACCTCTAACCCTGACGCGAGTTTACAAAAACGAGCAAATAGAGCCCCCCCCCCCCACAATGCACCGCGGCTCAGCGCTCTTGGAGGCTATGCATTTCCGCCGGCCTAACTGTGTCATCGCGCTGTCGCTCCCCGCACTTTCGCACTTTCATTCGCTCGCAGGATTGCCGCGTTTGCTGCCACCGGGTGGCACGAACCTTTTCGAGGCAAAACGGTTCGGTTCACCCAATAGCCGCTTAAAACCGGCTTGACTTGGTTGAAAACGTATGAATAGACGGCGACAGAATCGCCGTGTTGGACATTTTTTGGGGGACGTTTAGGTGGTGGGAACGAAAGGTCTAAGGTTCCTCACTAGCTTGTGAGGATCTTTACCGTGCGGTGGTTATTTATGCGTGGTCTTTGCTTGGCCGGGAGCCTCATGCATTCGTGAGAACCGCCTCTGCGCATGAATACGTGGTCTCGTTCTGTAATACTGTCTATAAGCAATGTGGTAACGACTTGCCCGATCATGAACACCGTGTGTTATGCTATTTGTGGATGTATGCCGTACGTGTATGTCTGGTAAGTGCGTGTGTAGCGTAAGGATCGATGTGTCGCTTCGGTGAAGTGTATGCTTGCGCCAAAACTTTCATTGAAGCTTCTTCTTGCGTAACTGCGTGAGACAGATACGAAATGCACAAGTTGGAAGCGATGGACTATTACCAGGCGTTCACACGACGTTATTTTCCAAGTGGCTTAAATATGTTGTCGCCGAATACGATAATCGGTTTTCTAAGCTATGTCTTTTCTTGTGGGTGTATACAAAGAAAAAAAAAAGAAATAAAGTTGGAGATATGCTGGGAGCACTATAAATATTCGCTCAAAATTGCCACCTTAAGCGTCTTCTTAAAATTAAACAGTGCCGCAAGGCAGTCGTGCCTTGCGGTGAAGTGCACGCTGTGTATTGCGGTAAAGCATACATATTGCGCGCGCTCGTGTTTAAATTGGATATGTAGCACTGACATTGGGCCTCGTGTGTGCACCTAAATTGTACACGCGCTATCCTCTGCCTCATCAGTGACGATGCGGCAGTCAGTATCGTCATCATCTTCAGCTTGTGTAACAAGCCCAGAACAATTTACCTAGTAAAATACATTTTGTGGCAGGCAATTCGCAAGGCATTCAAATTTTAGTTCATTGCAGGATTAATTCAAGATTGTTAAATGGCACCTTCAAATAAACGAAACATGCATATGAGAGGCTTCAGTCGTACTTCAAAATTTGTGCCATGCCTCAAATTGAAAATGATTATAAAGGAAATATATGCTAAGTCTGGGTGTAGATTACCATTCACATTTCAATTGCCATTCATATTTTAGAAACTTAGAAAATTTGTAGCTCATGTCTTCTTATTGAGTAAGCACGAAAATAACTGTTGAAGGCCGTACGACGTAGGTGTTGAAGAATGGTCTACAATTACTCACACAGTTTGCAAGAAATAAATCTTTGAAACCTATGTCGTGCCAAAACTAAGTGAAGGGTGGTTAGAGGAAACTGGTTATGACCCGACATAATAACGCATGTTCGAACGTCTTATATGGGCTGCTTGTTGGCAAAACGGGGTGGTAATTAGGTAAGTGCCTGCAGGGATCTGCGCCAAGAGATGAAACTTGCTACATCTTTTTCATAAATTTCATTATTTGTGTCAAGCATGCATGCACTCTTCGTTGTTGTGTTCTCTCAGGGTGCAAGTATATGGCATACGCTTGAAATCCATACGTTACCCCTGCGATTTGAAGATGTTATCACAGTGGACATGAACGTGCAATGTAGTTGAAAACGTTGCTGGGCACCAACTTTCTTAACAATCTGAACCCGCTTATACTACAAAAGTTACCATGTGACTTCAGCCAAATAGTTTCTAACTGTTGTGGTTACTGTCAGATAAAAGTAATAATGAGCTAGTTGTGCTTGGACAATAGTCTTGCTTTACTGTATTAAAATACACTAATTTAGTACCTGCATATAGAACTGACCACTTATTTTTTTTTATTTGTGGTCCTATTTGTTACAGTTTACTTTCAAAATATTTCATACAAGGTGGTTAAGTTTTAAGTCCATACAGTGGGCAAATTTTATCAGCAGTACCGCATGCTGTACAATCACTTTTACTTCTCCTAGAAAGCATGGTGTTCCACTATTCCGGTATGTCTCGGCTGGGCTTCTCGACCTCGACGACTGTACATGTCAAACAGTTTGCCAAGTGTAACTACTTACTCCCCCCATAACTCTAAATTTTGTCGAGCCATAATAAATAGTTGGCAGTAAGAACCAGTTACAAAACCCTTTTTTTATGAAGTGCTCTTTAATCAGGGACCTAACAATTCTGTACATAAACGATGACAGCAACCACTTCTCCACAGATTGAACGATTAGGTTGTACTCATAAAAGCATTAATATAATCAGACTCTTTTTTTTTTTTGGAAAGTCAATACAATGCATAAATAGTCTTACCAGTCTGTGATTCAATATTCTAGCTAAACTATCGTTGAAAGCCAGAGTCATTTACAAATGCCATGTGAATTCCCGGAAAGCGCTAGGTAGCTTTATATAAATTGGGGATGTCTGCAAAAAAGCAAAAAGCCTACGTTTATGTTGAGCAGAAGTCCAAGTGAAGATGCATGCATATGTTCATGAACTAGTTCCCTGTAACATGTGGTGCAACAGCTCTAGCTTAAAAGCTTCAGGCAGCTTTTATGCTGCTCCAAAAAAATTTTAGTTGCACCACAAGCTCCGGATATGCCTTTCATGAGTCACGTCACTGTGCCTGTTGAGTCTTTAAAAAAACAGGTTTGAAAGGGATGCTAAAAACTTTTTTTGAAGGGGTGAGTAGCAGAGAGCATTAATTTATTAAAGTCTTCAATTTTATTATGTTAGCTCTGAGGCTTGCAGGTATGTTAAATCAGCATGGTCATATGAGTAACACCTCATAGGTCAATAATTTTTGGGTTGACAGCAAGGTATGAAGAGACAGGATTATGAAAATTGCAGAAGTAGAAGTAATGAAGTTGTCGAGAAGACTTTGTTAACAGTACAATTACAGGCTTCACGCACAATTGGCTTTCCAGCAGGGTGAATTTACTTTTGCTGATGCTTCCGATGGCATCATTGCACTTATAAGCACTGGTTTTATGCACTGCACGTGACGATCTTGTTTTTTCAAGGTTTATGTACTGATTAAAAAGTATAAAATCAAGAAACTTACATGCTGTCTTAAGGCATAATCAGGCTCACCATAGAGGTAATTGGTGACATTTTAGTGAGTTGTATGTGGGAGGTCTGTGTACATAACATCATAGTAATCTTGCAATGCTGTAGCTTTATTTGTGTAACGAGTGAAGCTCCTTTTCCTGTTAAAAATTTCTGCCAAGCAAACAAGTTCCAACAGTAGCATTTGCTTTGGGTAAAGCAGGTGGCAAGAGTGAGCTTATTCAGAAGCCCTTCAAGAGTACCCACTAAAGAAATTAGTACCTATAGGGCAAAAATTCCAGTGCACCAAGAAGGGCAAGGGAGGACGGTGCAGGTTAACATTTCAGGAGGGCATCTTCTGGACATCATCCTTCTCTAGCCACAAGCTTGTATGGCCAATGTTTAGCAGACTCCTACTAACATAAACTAGGTATAAATGTTGCTTCTCTATTGCAAGATGACACACCATATACCTATTGAGAGTCTCCTCACCACAAGCCCTTACATTAGCCTAAAAATATTTTTTTCTACGGTGCCCTTTTTTTTGTCGTAAACAGTTTTCTGAAGCAACAATATGCACATTGTGACAGTCTAGCTGGTGACCACAGAGATGGCTCCCGCCATCACGATGTATACTCCACTCAAAATGTAAGACACTGCAAAATCATAGTCCGGTGTGCGTGCATACGACCTTGAACATGCAAGCAGTGACCACTTCTCTTGTGTTCTCTGCACTGGCGCATGCTTGTTGCACACCAGTTCAAGATTGTGACAGTGAAATTAGTTCTGGCAATGCTGTCTCAGAGGTACACCCTTAGGAACACCATGGTGGAGCGAGCAGAGATTCATATCAAATGTAGTAATAAACTGGCAACACCATGGTGATATAAGCACACTTGCATTAATTTATTACATTTTTATTGAGGCAGACATCACACAGCTAAGCCTAGTTGTGATCTCTTTTCATTATTGTCTACATAGTTTTCCCGTTGGTCACAGCACAGGAAGAAAAATTTCTCTGTGGGAGCACCATATTTTAAGCTTGCATGACTCCAATGAAGCACTGTGTGAACAGATATATTGAAAATGTCAATACTTCGGGTCCTATAAATGGTGAATTGGTTGTCACATTCAGCCGGTGATCCTGCAGGAGCTTTAGCATATACTCTAAGGTCATTTTGCATCAACAATGCCACATACAATAGTTTAAAAATGGTTGTTAATGGGCAAGATGATGCATAGCTTCAGGGAGGTAATTAAGCTAAGGGGGAAAATTATAGATGCCTAAGCACCACTGGAAAAATGAAAAAGCACAGAAAAAGAGCATCGGTCGCAGCTGAACTACAGAAAATATTTACACTGCATCACACATTCGCATCGTCTAGAATTTCCCCTAATAATGTTATACCAACCTGCCTAGCAGCAAGTACTTCCAAGGTAATAAAGTGCAGAATGACACTTGCATAAGACAGGGAACAGGACGCGAGTTAACTGCCATCTATCTTTGTTTGTGCAGGGTGTCTACCAACCTGGGAAAGTCGGGGAATTGGGGCCTTGCTGGAAAACTGCAGGAACTTTGGTAAAACCTGGCTAATTCATGGAAACTGGCGGCAGTCTGTGCCACCATCACAAAAATAAGCATTACCATTGATCAATAATCAAAAAGTCACTCCTTCGACTGCAACTACAGTGAACAGCTAGAAGAGGCCTAAAAAAAGGCAATGCATAACTGTTTCTTCTTAGTGTACAAACAAAAGGATACACCGACCAAAATAACACAAAGTTTACAGATGTTTAGGCACCTGATATTGTTCTGAATGACAGCCATAAGAAAGGTACATCGTATTTAAGTATGACTAGGTGCGTGATGTAAGCACCAAAAGTATATGGTCAGCGTTCCATAAATCTTATTGAGTATATGTGCAGCTGTGTGAATGTGCAGGGATTCCAGGTGCTGGCATGATGCAAGCTTGTTTTCTTCGACCAGAACACGGTTGCTTGACCAGTCAATTTGAAAGCCTGTATATTCCGCATGTTCAGCGAAGGCATCCAAGGCCACCCATCATTTGGTGACTTCATTTTGAACTGTTGTGTTGTTTAACTCTTTCATTGAAATCACAGGTCTCATAGACTGACATGTTGTCACACTCGTGGCAGATTACAGTGTAAAGAAGACTACAGAAAGTTCGCTCGGCAGCTTATTCTTCCCATTGACTAAAACATTCCTTAGCTTCCACGTTGGTACATGCACTATTTTGATGTATGTTCCTTCTACATATCACATATCATATCTGACTTTCCAAGCACAGCATTTCTCACATCGGTAAATTTGTGCATATTTGTCGTGGCCACAAATTTGGCTTGGCTTGAAGGCCTTTTAGTTTGGTGCTTATGTTAGAACTGCCATCACTAGAGGTTTGGTGGGCTATGTCTTGCCTAGTATAATATTATTGCTATTATTATTATTATTGGCGATGCAGCTGCAAACGTCCTCTGCTATGCACTTATTGCAGATATTTCAAGAGTAGCACACTGTCTTCTCATTTCATTTCCTTGAGATGGTGTTATTAAATCCATGAGTATTTTTTATCATTATGTTCATAGAAGAGTACGTAAATGAAGGTAACCAAAACACGCAACTTAGCTTCACAAAAAAAGCCTACTGGCTTTTTCAGCTTGCCTTTGTTGTACATAGCCTAGTTACTCCTCACAACGGTGTTCATGCTGTCTGAGACGCATCTGGAAGCTAAGTTGCATGTTTTGGTTGCTGACAAGGAAGGCTTCTTTTAAACTCTAGATGGCTCTATGTATAATGATAAGGTAGCCACTGGTTTGGAAAAAAGCTGAATAAATCATTTTCTGAGCAACTGCAGCCAATCAATTTATGTGGATGGACATGCATCTTCACTTTCACATGCAAAGTCTGGTGTTCCCCAGGGATCAATCATGGGACCAGTTTTGTTTCTCATTTACATCAACGACATTGGACATGGTTTGTCATCTACTATCAAATTATTTACATACAACTACATCATTTATAGAAAAATTGACAGTACCCAAGCTAACGAGTCATTATATTTGGACCCTAATAAACTCGCATTTTGGTGTCACCATGGCAAATTAACACTTCCAAAACGAAGACCATGACGTTTACAAGAGCACATAAAACAGAAATGAGTCAATATGAAATTCAAGCTCTCCCCATTGAAAAAGTATCCCTATTTAAGTATCTTGGAATTCATTTATCTTCTGACCTGCCTTAGAATAAGCGCATCGATATCATAACTAGTGAGGGGTCAAAAGCACTTGGATTTATTCAAAGAAACCTTTACTTGGTGAACTATACCTCTAGAATGCTAGCATACACTACACTTGTCCGTTCAAAGATAGAATGTGCATCCATTATCTAGAACCCACATCAATCATATCTCATCGATTAACTAGAATTAAAATAAAATGAAGCAGCAGGATTTATCACCAAGTGGTATTCTCGCAACTGCAGCACTACATATATTACGCACTCACTTTCATTACCCCTTCTTGAAAAACGCAGACTGTCGTCACTGTTGTTGCATTTTCGTACATTTTATCATAGTAAATGTGCCTTCATGAAGCTTGTACAAACACACCTCATAATATTTTGAAACATATTGATCACCAATTCAAAATACACCCTTTTTTGGCACGCACAATTATGTATCAACACTCACCATTACTTCGAAGCACACATTACTGGAACACACTGCCAAGCAACATCGCTTGATTCATTGATCGTGCCACCTTTGTAAACCAATTCAATATTTTCTTGGACATATGACTTACCTATCTGTGTGAGTTTGTAAGTGCATGTATGTGCTTATTTTTACTCTTCTTTCATTGTAAATATATTTCCTCCTTAAAGATGATAGTCTTGCTTGAGATACTCCAATGCAAAAATTTTGGTCAGTCAGCAAAAAGGCTCAAGTACGACCACATCCACAGCATCCACCAGTATTGCTCAAGTTTCTGCGTTCATACTTGTACGATTGTCAATAAAAAGCAAATTTTGAGCATATTTGAGGCACAATATCAACACGTCGATATTGTGCACTGTGTTTATTTACACTAGAAAAGGTATAAATAAGTAATTCTAAGCGCTGCAGCTGACAATGCGACGCTTCGCATGGAAAGGCGAGTCTCCTACGCTTTGCTAAGACGATACTGTGCTGCTACCTGTCTTGAAATCTACAAAATATGGCCTCCAAGATTGCACGCATGCTGCGTGCTGCGTGCTCGCTATAACAAAGGCCATCCTTTCGTTTTCTGAAATTACCGCCAGATGGCACTCATGTCTCACGCAACACCTCTAGGATCCCATTCACCAGTTTTCTCGTGCAAAACATCAAATAAATATTTCTGTCTATTCACTCTTTTCAGGCGGAATACAATAGTCTTTCGACGACATTTTTGGTCAAATATGCAGATAGGGGGCAATTTTTTTCATGGCAATTTTCTGTATATATATATTTTTTGCACTATAGCTGTGTCTCTCTTATTGAGTTTTCATTCCTGCCACAATTTTTTTTTCCTTTTGCATCTTTG
The DNA here is from genome assembly GCF_043290135.1 of Rhipicephalus microplus. NCBI lineage: Eukaryota > Metazoa > Arthropoda > Arachnida > Ixodida > Ixodidae > Rhipicephalus > Rhipicephalus microplus. Next base: position 506,232,062 of record NC_134710.1, read on the forward strand.
TCTATGGAACTGTATTTTACATTGTTTACCACTTTAATTTTATAATGGCAATGTTCTGATTATCAAATTTATTGTATAACTAAAACCCCCTGCGTAATGCCTGAATGGGCCTTTAGGGTATATATTAATAAAAAAAAGTGTTGATGCACAAAGCGGGTGACTGAACGAATAAGTTTATGCCCTGTCACTAACGCTTAATCAGGAACATGTAGCGGCAAGTGTGAAAAAAGCAAAAAGGTAAAAACTATCAGTTTTTATTCCAGTGAAGATTCATGTTGCCACTAAGAGCTGTTGTTTCAGAAAAAGACACTTGGTAAATAAATGTTTCAGAGTATATTCAAAGAAATTCGGAGCGTTTGAAGACTTGTGATCCGCTAAGAATTACTAACTCAGAATCTATCATCTTATCACTAAGGGAACAACCTTCTTTGTGCCGTAATGCATGCGGTATAGACGTAAAAAATTTATATTATTGTTTGCCCCAATGTGAAGATTTGAAGTGTATAAAGCAGTGCATGAGAGAAGATAATGATGAGTTGTTGTTTCAGTGCCAGTGTGGCATCTCTATTGCGTCGTTTTTAGAGCTCATGCAGGCCACCTAAATTCTACCGTTGTGTCTTGGAAGGGAAATAATTTTGTCCAAAAATCTGATATCTGCATTGAATCATAAATATACCTGTAATTAGTTATATTTTTTTTGGGTATGTAGACGGGCAGCTGCAAAAGCATTTGAATTGGTTATCATCACACGCTGTTTGATATGTCCATGACTTCTTAGTTCTACTGGACATTAACAATTGCTCTTTACTGGTTGCTAATATAAAGGAAGATGTTAAGGAAAACGAAATGTCAGCATTTCACTTTGGAGTTTCAAAAAATTGATGAGCTACAGTTTCTTGATTTAAGACAGGCTTTCGTCAAAGATCACATATATAGCAATACCAACCTAGATTCATAAAGCCAATTCTAAATTTCAATTCTGGCCACTCAAAACCATACAGGGAGTCATTGCATCAACTGTGCTGGGTGCCGCTCTTCAGAAGTTACGCGAGCACCTTATGGCGCATGCATTTTTTATGCACAAGTTGCTCGCCTTGCAAATTCTGGCTTTCTGGGTGAAGGATTTGCTCCTTGTCGGAAAAACTTATTTCAAAGATCGAGAAGTTTTATCATTGTGATTCAAGTGCACTAGAAATTAGCAAGAAGAAGAGGCAGGCAGTTATCCTATACCTACACAGGATAGCACATGGTTTGAAAAATGTTGGTGCTCGTTATTGCATAAACATGTCATTCTCAGCACGTAATAAAGTGCATAATGTGTGTACTTTGGTGGATAGAGCATTGTGTCAGCAGCCAGGGAAAGGGAACAAATGTGTCTCCAGTCATGTCCACAGATATGCTCCTTGCACTACTGGCGTGGTTCATGGGATTCCACTGTCTTGCAGCTGCAAATATTTAGGTGAAATGGGGCATTACATAAGCGTGTGCTTAAGAGAGCATGGGCTAATGCTATCAGATGCTAAAATCACGCCTAATTTGGCAGCTCGTTGTAGGCCATGTGGATGTGTGCTCAGGGCTGGGCAGAGATGCCCGAAAAAGTATTCTGGAATGCAGATATCGAAATGCGTGGTTTGGAAGCATAAAATACAGATACTGAGATAAATTTGTAATTCATGTGACAGGATATTTCAGAGATACGTTTGCAAAAAGACAAAAAAGTATTCCAGAATACATATACTAAAATACTTTTGTCTATGTCGGGGATAGTTATACTCCATACAAACATTTGTTATGTGCAGCACATTGAAACTTGCAAATGAAATTGATTTATTATATTTTCGGCATTCTCCGAGTGTCAATAAGGCACTACAAAGGATGCTTACACTGCACATAATTGTTAATAACCACATATTTACAGATATCAGTTGCAATAAAAAACTATGCCATATGAGAGCATCAGTCACACGCATTGTACACTGAAATCCGGAACTCAACAGCAACACTATTAGTTATGCTAGAAGGAGCATAGTTCAAGCGAAGTGCTGGAACCATAAACAAACGAACTTCCAGTTGAAGGTGTAGTGTTTTCTAGAAACATCTTAGAAAAGGCAGAAAGAATTAAGAACGGACAAAACAAGGAATGCGAAAGGAAACTCAAAAAGACCTTTTTCAAATCGCTGTTTGGCCATGCTGGCGTTTTTCAGAAATGCTCTGCAGAAAGAAGTATCGTAGATGGCACATGGCACCAAATTCTCTTTGGGTGGTTTGTGGCTTCCGCAATAAGCTCCAGTTTTTCAAATGGGTGCTGCAAAAGAAAAGTGGAAAAAAGAGAAAAACAAACACTACTCATTCGATTGGCATGAGGAAATACATTTAAAAAATGGCGCCCATTGTGCAGTATACAATACTCCTCACAATGAAAATATCTGTGCTAGAATTCAATATAGCAGTATAACATTGTTGTCACGCTGAAGCAGGCCATCATTCAAACACATCATGGGATGCGAGTAGCAAAGCAACTAGCTCGCTTTCAAGAAGGTAGGAGTCAGTTTCGCCCTCAGCAGAAATGTAGAAATGGTGGGTGCATATCTTGCCGTGGACTGCCAAGGTCACAGCAGAAATTTTTTTCCCCATTGTCAACACTTCTCAGCTCATTTACAAAAAAAAAAAAAGTAACAAGATACTCGTGTCCTGGATAGTATCGCGATACATGCGATACGCCGTGAAAGTATTTCACTACTGAGATACAAATACATTTTTTAAAAGTGCCTCGATACAGCAATACAGACACTCAAAAGTATCTCTTAAGTACTATTGCGATACTACCCAGCCCTGTGTGTGCCCCACTTGTAGAAAACAAATATCAAATATTGACATGTTGATTAGCGCATGTGTGAAGTAGCCAAAGCATTTTCATTAGATCTAACAACAAGTGCACAAGTATTTCATGTAACACTCGTCTAGATGAAGAACATAAGGTCTTAGAGAAGACATGAATCATTCTGTGTTGTAACAAATGTGTACATGTGCATAGTTTTGATGAGTCAATATTTTCTATATATGTTCTTTCCTTTTCCAAATAAATTTCAGTTGTGAAATCAGCACTGTGACCCTCTCTGACTGCTTCTAACCCGTTCCTTTGTAAAATATTCTACAGTGAACACTCAGCAATTTGCCTAACTCACGATTCTGCATCTTTTATTTACCTATGGAATCGGGGAAGCAGTTGCGGTCTGACAGATTCCTTTTTTCCACACCATATTCAAACATCAGCGCTTCAAACGCTACCGCAGCTTTTATTGCAGGTGTCTGAGTACTTTGATTGTGCTCCACGTGTCAGAACCCAGAGAAATAAAACACCAACAAGCATGTGTGCATTGTGTAAAAAAGAAAAAGAGAGTGAAAGAAAGGATAAAGTAAATTTTGCTGTACAGTTTCGTTGTTGCGACATTGTTGTTAGTCGTTGTCAAGACAAGGTCGCATAAAATACGTAAGTACTCCTTTTTGCTGAAAAGTATATTTTAGACATGTACAAATGAGACGGGGATGCAAATCATTAGTAAATACAGCAGTCTAGATCAAGGTAATCTAATCCAATCCTAAATTGCCTGCAGGCTATAACCATTATAATGAACTAGAATGTGCTCCAGTAAGCCAACTGGCCGGGCTGTTGCATCCTTGTTTTATACGCATGCCACGAGATAGCGCCACCTTTACGTTTCATAGCAGCATTGGCTGCACTGTTGGACTATCGCAGGCTCCTTCAAACTTGCAGCTACAGTTGATTTTATTTGTGTGGTTGTGTTCTGGTTGTTCCAAAAAACCAAACAGCCAACTTCCTCAGTGCCTGGGTCGCAAGTTTTGTTTTGACCAGATACACACATTTTTTCATATTTACCACATACACTCACAACATTATGAGTGTGTGTGTAAAAATGTGTTCATTTGTTTTATATGAGTGCCTCTTATTTTATTTTTTTTACTGCTAAAGTGTTCTTTCCACCGCACATTTTCCAAGAAGACATTATGGTCATGGAGTTTGCTTTTAATCTATGTGAAAAACCTGGAAAAATCACTACATTTGAAAAAAATTAAATTGATAAATACCCTGTTGCTTTGCTAGCAAGTATGTTAGGAAACAGACACATGTGCAGTATGGAAGTGTGCAATGTCACAGTCATGTATTGTCAAGAAACGTCACATACTTACGCTTGAAATACTTTTCTGACCTTCCAAGTTTCAACAGATGTGTCAATGACACATCACTTCTTTCCTAGGATGAAATGCTTTCAAGAGTCCTATCAGGACCCCTGCCTGTGATCTTTTTCAGGTATTTAATATGAACTGACATGCCCTAATGCTTGCATACTTACACAACAATCTGTCAAATTTTCCATACACTCTTAACAGCCTGTAAATTCCCTCCTAACAACACCCCCTCCACTCTTCCAGTATAGGCCAAAAGGGTCATTAGGTATTTACAATACCATGCTTGTGGAACATTACTATCTATGAGTCTTACAATTGTTTGGTGAAAAAAATTAGGGGACCCTCAAGGTTTGAGTAGAACACAACAGTGATATCCTATCCCTAGTGCATACTCCAACCACCTAGTGCATACTTTTTGCAGGGTAACATTGCTTGAAAAGTTCATACTGCAGATTATTACTACGTAATCAATGTTTAAAGTGGCTTGTGCTAGTAAGGGTTTCGCATATAGTTGCAGTCTGCGTAATGGATTTCTAAATGGTGGCTAAGCGAGCTTGTTGATACGTACACATAGTTACTTCGAAGAGCGCAGAGATGGGACACAGGATAGACCACGCAATACAAGTACTGTGTAGTATGCTTTAAACCACGAGCAACTATGTGCATGAAATGTTTTTAAACTTGATATGCACCCAGTACATGGTCCTAGGAGAATACTCCAGTAGCACTTGTGCCTTTTGTTTTTTGTGGCTGCTTTAAACAACGAAGTCATTATGATAATCACACGTTCTGATGGCCAGTGGCAATGCACATTTGTACCATGAAATACTGCGATATTACATATTGTATTGTGAAGCGTGTATACTAGACGCGTGTATTTGTAAAGCATGAAAATTATTTTTGAGCAGGCACGTGGCTTTGTGGTAGAATGCCTGCTTGCCACACAAGCAGCTTGGCTTCTATTCTCACTCAGACCTAGAAGGTTTTATTTGCTATTCTTTTTATTTCCACGTTTTTATATAATAGACCAGATGTAAAGTGAACATGGAGAATTTCATGCACCAAAAAAATGCCAACACTGCAGCTGTACAGGTGGAATCACACTTGTCCAGAGCAGTGGAGCGCATGGCTCTTGTTAGTGACGGCTTCTACGTCACCTTAGCTACATGCTTCTGTTCACGCTTAAATTATCGCACAAAGGCCTAGCACGCCGTATGCCATGTTAGATATTCATACGACGTCGGCATTAACATATTTCTGCAGAAAACAGCAACTGAAGCGGTCGGCTGGGTGTTTTAGACAAGTGTGATTCGATCTCCAGAAATATTAAGTGATTTAACACTCCAAATTTAATTTTGTTGTGTTCAATTCAACAGTCATGATTTGTAAAACTGTACATGCCCAGAGTGTTTCAGTGCTATAGCTATGTTTGTGCAGGATTTCGCATGTGCTTTGTTGATTCTTTGCGGTGATATAGAATCAAACCCAGGTCCTACCACCGAAGAATTGCTCACTGAGATTCTAGCGGGGCAAAAGGTGATACAGAAAAGGCTCGATGAAATTGAACAGAAATTTAAGGTTGTCGACTCGACAGCCTCTCTTATTAAAGAGGTCTCCTCAGTCACCCACCTTCTGGACAAGAAAGTGAAGGACATGGAAAAAAAGTTAGTCGACCTTGAGGACCGCGGGAGAAGAAACAACCTTTTGGTGTTCGGCGTTCCAGAAAAACAGAATGAAACACAAGCAGACCTTGAGCAAAGTGTTGTGAAAGGTATTTTCGAAGAGGTACTAGGCACAAAAATAACGTCTATCGAAAGGATTCATAGGATAGGCCGTAGTCATAGTCGCAAACCTCGGCCTGTAATCCTAAAGTTATTTGACTACCGCGAAAAGATTAATGTTTTGAAAAACGGCTATAAGTTAAAAGGACAGCGAACTTCTATAGCAGAGGATTTTTCCGCGTGCACTAGACAGAAAAGAAGAAACCTGTGGGAGAGCACAACTGACATCAGAAAGTCTGGTAAAAAAGTTAAGCTGATTCACGATAAAATTAAAATTGAAAACAATCTTTTTGAATGGGATGACAGCCAAAAAATGAGAGTTCTTGTTCAGCGCAAGAATACTAGAAACGAACAGTGACCAGCGGTCGTTAATAAACCATTCCTTTGCCTCCAGTTTAATGCTCGCAGTATTGTGAATAAAGTTGACGTGCTGGAAAGTGTTATTCTCTCGTATAAACCTCAGGTAGTCGTAATTACGGAAACTTGGTTGCACAATGATATATCCGATTCTGAAATCGTCCCGCCAGGCTACGCTATCCTTCGTAATGATAGAAGCTCCCGAGGGGGAGGAGTTGCCATTCTTTACCAAGATACGTTACATATAAACAGACTTTCCCCTATAGCTGGTGTTGAATGTGTCATCGCTAAAATATGCCTGAATGAATGCAGCTTAGTAGTAGGTGGATTTTACCGCCCCCCAAATGACAACAGTACATTCTTCGAGAAACTAAACCAATTCTTATGTGACAACGTCGTCCACATCAATAATTTTTTGATAGCTGGTGACTTCAATCTGCCATCCATTGATTGGAGTAACGAAATTCCGGAGCCTCTTAGCACTGTTGCAGAACAGTTAACTGATCTAGTTTTCTTTCATAACCTTTCTCAGTTAGTCAAAGAGCCAACTCGCATCAGCAACTCAGCGAATTCTATCCTAGACCTTTTTCTCGTTAGCAGAAACCTGCTTAGTAAAGAACCCGTAGTTGCCGTTCTCGATGAAATATCGGATCATAAGTTGATTACATTGACACTGAATCTTGGCCATGTGCCTAAAAAGAAAAACGAAGTGCGTGTTGTCCCGGTTTTCGCACGTGCAAATGACGTGGGCATTTTGGATGCAATGGATGAATCGTTCTCAAATTTTCTTTCTTTCTATCAATCAAGTGATTGCAGTATCGATGAGTTATGGCTATTTTTCAAAAATCTCGTTCTTAAGTGTATCAAAGATTTTGTCCCTATGAAAAGTAAAAGCATAAAAAAATTTTCAAAACCATGGCTTACTAAGGAAGTTGTTCGCCTTGAGCGCAAAGCGAAAAGGATAAGAAAAACGTGCCGGCAACGCCCCTCTCCTGCGAATGTATCGAAACTGTGTGCCATACGCTTGGCTCTTAGGGACAGTATCGCTGAAGCTAAAAATTACTACTTCAACGTGACATTAAAAAACTTTCTCTACACGGCTCCGGCTAAATTCTGGAGACATTTTTCCTCAAAGCAAAAATCGCAGTTAAACCTTACTGTGAACGGTGGCAACGTGTCGGATAAACTACAATTAGCATCGACTTTTAACCGCTTTTTCTGCTCCGTATTTGTACAGGATGATGCTAGTGACCCATCTTTCATTCCTGCAAAAGATGCTCCGTCTATAAGTGATATTTTTGTGTCCGAAGAAGGTGTGCTGTCACTGTTGTTAAAATTGGACACAAAGAAAACTCCTGGAATTGACGGCATACCCAACACCTTTTTAGTCAGGTACGCTGAATGGTGCTCCAAGTACTTATGTTTAATATTTAAAAAATCGATCTCAGAAGCTCAACTACCAACAGAATGGAAGTACAGTAAAATTATTCCGATACCGAAAGGTGGGGACTCGCGCCAAGTAACTTGTTACAGGCCAATCTCCCTACTGTGCTCCTGCTCAAAGACGCTAGAGCACATAATTTTCGCGCACATATCGTCGTTTCTGGAAAAGAACAACCTTATTGATAATAGGCAACATGGTTTTCGCAAAGGTAAATCTACAGTGACGGCACTCCTTGAAACCGTGCATGATTTTGCTGCTGCTATTGATGCTCAATCTCAAATAGACGTGATTTTTTTGGATTTCCAAAAAGCTTTTGATTGTGTTTCGCATTCAAAACTAATAATAAAGGTTAGGGCAATTCTAAAGAATACTGCATTAGTATCGTGGATAGAGGCCTACTTGCGCCACAGACAGCAATGTGTTTCAATTGATAATGTTTGCTCAACTCCTGCAGCTGTCGGGTCGGGCGTTCCACAAGGGTCGGTGTTGGGGCCGTTATTCTTCCTAATATTTATAAATGACATAGTTGACCAGGTACCGGTCAAAATTAAACTATTCGCAGATGACTGCGTAATTTATCACAGAATTGACAACCTTCATGACCACGTCCAACTAAAAGAAGCTCTTCAGCACGTTGAGAAATGGTGTGAAACCTGGCAAATGAAAATTAACCCCCAAAAGACCGTTCTCATGAGGATAACTAGAAAGAATTCACCGCTACAGCTTAGCTACAGCTTAAATGGAAGCGTATTATCCAAAGTAAAATCTTTTAAATACCTAGGTGTCATACTCACATCGGATCTTCGGTGGAATGAGCACATTTCTTACATAAAGAAAAAAGCAGTAACTAAACTAGGATACTTAAGACGAACTTTGCGCCAAGCTCCTCAAGATATGAAGCTATTAGCCTATAAAACGTTTATCCGACCAATAATCGAATACGCATCGATAGTATGGGACCCTCACACGAAAAGGAACATTGTCCACTTGGAAAGTGTTCAAAGAAAATCGGTACGCTTTATTTTTAATATGTACAGCTGGCGGACATCGGCAAGTACGTTAGTGGAAAGGGCTGAATTGGAACCCCTGGAATTACGACGCCACACGGAAAGACTAGGGTACCTATACAAAATTTATCATAATAAAATAGGAATAGAAAGGGATCATTTCATTCAACCTGTAAGTAAGCGAATCACACGTTCTCATCACTCAAAAAAACTACGAGACTATAACTGCCGAACAGATGTATTTCACAACACATTTTTCCCACGAACAGTAAGGGAATGGAACGAGCTCCCAGCCGATGTCGTGGAACGCATGACCACAGCAGATTTCATTTCAACACTTCAGGCTCATTTGACGACTGTGTAAATGTACGAGTTTACTAATCTTCTTTGTATATGTTCACTTGTGTGTTTCTACTTTTATGTATCGTCACCTTATATGTAAGGAAATACATATATTCTTTTATTCCATGTATGTATTACTGGCATTTAGAATATAATGGTTACAGTGTAGTTACCTACTGCTGTGATGATCGATATAACTGATGATATTATTGCTGTAGAAGAGTACCTAGTGTGAAGCATGCCGTTATCGCTTTCTTTTGCGCAGTATGTATATATATCATCTTTGTATTCCCACTCCTGCTTACAGCCTTTTTTAGGCTAGCAGTATTTTGCAAATAAATAAATAAATAAATAAATATGTTTTAAAAGTTTACTAATGTTTTAAAATGTTAAGTACACCAAAATAAAAGAAAACTTGTGCAACAGTATGATACACAGCATCCGCCCTGGCACATTAAAAGAAAAAAGACTTGAGAAGTTGTGTAGCGCAGCTCCAGGAATGTGCTTGTACCAATGAATACTTACCCTTTCTTAACGGTTCTGTGGATTTCGAGGGCCTGATTATTTCCTACGGCCAATCAATTTTTTTAATGTACATTTCTTTTATGTCACTGGAAAGCTCGTAATTCAGAATATCTAATCACGCATTGGCAACACAAAAAAGGCAATGAAACAGTTTTCACCAACCGTTGTTGCTGATGGAGTCTTATATGCAACACATGTTGAAAACAGTGGCCTACAGCTGTTCACTGCATTGGTACCAAATTCTGCCATGACAGAGTGCATGAGCAAAGTGCTGGAGAAATGGTGTGTGCATGCACTGTGGTTCAATGCAGGTTTTTTGTTGCTGTGGAGGAAGCTCCACTGCTGAGCATCAATTTCTTAACCTTTTGATGGTTAATAGGATGAATGCATCCCACTTTTTCCTCAGTAAAACTTTCTCTGCCACTTTAAGTTGCCATCAGCACAATGCCTTCCAGTTGTGGTGTACCAGAAACATTAAGGAAACTGAGAAACTATATATTGCACATTTACAATGCATGTATCAGTGATACGTTCAGTTTAAAATCTTTCATTCTGTTAATATTTTTTTTCAGCCGGTGTCATATTGCGTACCAGGTAGCTAAAGTTTCAAATTTATGGTATTCTTCTGCTCAGATTTTTTAAAGAATTTTAGCATGCAACTATAGATTTTCTTTCTAAATTGCAAAAATTATATCTGCCTAAAATCATTGTGGAAGTGCACTCGAATGAAAAATGATGAAGCAATTCCTTGCATAGCCTAACAACATAGCATACATGCATAACTGTTTTTTCATGTTTGATGGATGCCACAAAACAGCACATTCTTTGATATTTTTTATCATTATGAGGAGAGGCGATGAGACCAAAAGCTGTGGCTAAGACACTGTTGCTAAAATTTCGTGCCAAAGGAAAAATATGGCAAAATTGCTGCTTCACACAGCCAGGAAGCCAAAGAGAACACGAATTTTCAAGATCATCAAATCATGCAAGATATATGAGAAAAGCAAATATGTCACACCTGAATAGAGTTCACGAATATGATGCAGCATTTGTTAACACACTTACAGCATTCAGTGCATTGACACCACGTCAAAGTGGCTTGCCATGATTCATTACCACAATTTTAATTATTTGCGAAAATGCAGGCTTAACTAAGATGTTCGCCCTTATTCATTGCAGATACAAGACAAGACATGCGTAGACACAGCTTCGTTAAATGTGAATGAAAAGCAATATTCTCCTTTTTCTTTATTTTCATATGAATGCGTGCACTCATCTATGCCTGCTGTTTTCTCCTTGTTTTCGACGAGTTTCAATATTATCGCCACCTACCGACAAGACAGACACAAGCTGAAAGGGTACGTGTATGTGAAGACCTTGGGACAGAGCCGCTAGACTCAATGCCACAGGCAGAGGCGCAGAATTGCGTAGAAAATCTGAAATTAAGGTTCACTGGAATTTTTCTCCCACAGTTTTAGAAGTGTTCCTCTGTACTGCTTTCATTGGGCCTTTTTGGGCAAGAAATTTGGCAGCAGAATTACAGCTTAGTGCCCTTATGAGACAATGTGACATGTGTTGCCCCACTTATTCAAAGATGCTTCATGGGTCGATGAGCCACATGCGTCCCACTTTTTTCTCATAAACTGATGGCCATATTTTAGTGAAGATTGTGTCACACTATTTTTAGGCATGAAGTTCTGCAAATTTCTGTTATTATGTGAAAAATATCGATGAATTCACAAAGGGTAAGTTAAATTGCATAATAAGCAAAATTGAAAGTGAGAATGCAATATATATACTATATAATTTTAAGCCAGACTAACGATTGTCTGAGCTGCAGCAGGCAACGTGCAGAAATTCTCCAGAACTCGATACTAAGCTTTTGCCACGAAGCGGTGTAATGGCACAGCTGCTGTGATTTTCAAACACTATTTCAAAATACATATACAACTCAAATTACTCAAGAGAAAGGAAGCTTGACTTTATCATACTTCTGCATGTTTCCAAATAAAGATCTATTTACACTTCCTGGCCACTTAATTGCTGTACCCCTAAACAGACATAAAAGTGAAAACCATGACATTTGGTAGTCTAACAATGGACCTAGGGATTTCAACATCACACCAATGTGATTTGGAATAAGCTGCAAAAGCTTATTCAATCAGTCGTACATTGTTACGCTTTTATGCCAGTTTTAACGCGATAGTTTTAAAAATCTCGTGGGCATCGTTGATTGTGAGTGATGAACCTTGTGAGCAACCGGAAAAATCAAGAAAGATGCAAATAAAATAAGTAATAAAAAATTTCCCAGTTTGCGGGAGGATTAAGCCCAGGCCATTTGCATGGCAAGCAGGCGTTCTACCGCACAGCCACACATCTGCTTGGAAATTAAGGAAAATAACTTCATCTGCTTGAAAATGCAGTGAAAATAATGTTAGGCTTTACAAACACATGTGTCCTGTATACTGCCTTCACAATTCAATATATAATATCACAGTAATATTTCTTGATACAAGTGTGCATTGTAATCAGGCATCAGAACATGTGATTATCTTAAGGACATCATAGTTAAAAGGTGGCCAGCCATAACAAAACGCACACATTTTGCTGCACACATTTTCTTCAGACCACATAGTGAGTGCATACCAAGTTCGAAAATATTTCATGCACCAAGTGCTTGAAGTACGCACTAGGGCCAGGGTATCATTATCGTGTTCAATTCTTGAAAGCGAACCTTAAGGGTCGCCCAATTTCCTATGATGCAGCTGTGATATCGGGTTGACGTCAACTGTTGCTAGGTGCCATGCACTGAAGTTGATTTATGCAGCAGCGTCCAGGACTACCATCCTCACTAGCACCAGCACTTCATACCAGCTTATTGATTCTGGTGTTCCTAATGCTCAAGTTCATGTTTGCATCATTGCACAAGTGCAAACAACTGGTTATATAAACACTTGGAATTCTTCAATGTATGTCTGTGTGTGGAACATTTGGACGTATATTTGGCATAATTTCATGACGTGCCGCTATAAAAAAATCACAACATGGTCACGCTAAGCATGTCTCCGCATGCTTCGCATAATGTCGATTCCGGAGCTACGTGGAATATGCTGAATTTTTCAGAAATATCCTTGGGCAAGACGTACTTTCGGCACGAATCTTGACATAAGTATGTGTCAGTTTTTTACAAGAAAATGTAACTCTTAGAAATGCCGATTACCATATTTTTAATTGTATAGTCAGTGTACTTAACATTTTAAGCAGTACTTTCTTTTATATTCACACAAAACACAGCTGTAGTGTATGCCTCATAGTTGAGGAAAATGCTGGCAAAGCACAACTTGCACTTTTGCAGTTAAGACAACATAACTTAAAGGCCCACTGAACGTTTGTGTTATGCATGGTGTACTACTAAGTTATTACCGTTACTTCGTGCGATCAGGCTGACATTATGATCTGTGCATGATACAGCTCCTCAGCTGCACGGTAGTGATTTTCATTGCAAAGCTGTTTTCTGGCACGACAGGCATGAGAATTTTGGGACAGAATGTGACAACGAGCATGTACGCTAAATCTGAGTGTGCCGTCGATTCAGTCGATCTGTGTATAGGAGCGAAAATTTAGCCAGGTAACGGTAAAAAAGTGACACAGGGAAAAAACGAGGAGCCCTCAAAAATGAGGGCGAGAGAAGTTCAATGTGCGTGTGCCTCCTTCTTTCTCTCTTTTCTTCTCTCTTTCTCTTTGAGAGCTCGCCTTTTTTTTCTTGCTCTGTTTCCTGTTTTATCTTTCCTCTTTGTTTTCTTTTCTGCCTTTGGATGCATCACTTTCTACATTCTTTCCTTTCCAGGTGAAAATACTCCACGGTTTCAGTTCACTTTAACTGAAACCATGGCTCTATACAGCTGGGACTAAGTACAAGCCAACACATTAGCAACATGTTCCAGTTGGTCCAAGCATGAACCACTCGAGACTGAAAATGAAACCAGCTGGCCTGGAAATGGAATCAGCTGGAATCATTTGTTATAATGAAACCAGTTGGTGTGAATTATTATTATTATTATTATTATTATTATTATTATTATTATTATTATTATTATTATTATTATTATTATTATTATTATTATTATTATTATTATTATTATTATTATTATTATTATCATCATCTTCCTTATGGCCATTCTATTCATCCCAGAATAGCTGTAGTGCAAGGCAAATAAGTGATAAGGCACATTGCCTTCATGATGGTTTTTTTTTTGTGCATCTAATGCTGACAACATTTACAGTTAATTGTATGCCAGTACAAGTTTCATTTCAAAAAGGCACAGGGTATTTCAAGCATTGCAAACAACTAAAAAACAGTTTGTGTAAAGCACCGGACATATGCACAACCAAATATTGCGGTGTGTTGCATCGAAGTTTAAACGGGCGGGCACTCCCTTACCTCCTATTGCCTAGCACCTCTCTGCCAGAGGAGGACATGGCACTGCAATTTATAGAAAGGCATAAAGCTACTCTGAAAAGGTCTAACTCCTTTGCCTCATACTGCCATCACCTGATCTTTTGGAGATAAGGTAAGGTTGCATAAAAAACAGGTAGCCGTGCATCAGTCATTCCCTAATACGTACCTCCTTCAAAAATCCAAAACATCCCCGGGATGTCCTGTAATGACGAAAATATTCTTGTCTTGTAGGGTGTGCCACAAGACTGGCTGATATATCTGAGTCCATTAAATGCAGTTAAAATATGTAGGTCTTTGTAAGGACATTATAAATACTGCCTTGAACAGTGTAACAGTGAAATACAGATTTAATGAGTAAACTGCAAATCAAGTGCAATGTTATCAATGCAATAATAATAATAATGAATGAATGAATATATTACAGTGCAGTCCACTTATAACGATACCACATATAACGATATATCGGTTATAACGATGGGTCGACTTAACAGTCTCATTTTATGCATTGGGGCTATGGGGAAAAAAACCATATATAACGATATGTTATCCACCGCATATCGGATACAACGATGAAAAGTTTGCCGTGGACGGCATGTTTCATTCAGAATAATCGTAACATTTAGATTGATAAGTTCCTCTGAAACGAACTATGCCGAGACAAGACGAAAAGTTAGCGTAGGCGAGTACGTATCTGCCGCCACTGCAGCACAGCGCCGGCAGCGCGTCCCGGCCGTTCAAAAAGCCGAGGAGAGCATCGCGAGTTGGCGCGACGCGCTACAGATGGCGCCAGCTGTGTCACGTTTTGCGCCTCGCCGCGCGTCGACCGCGGAGAGGCTGAGAGAATTAAAAAAAAAAATGCGAAAAGCAAAGCGCCGCGCTCCGCGGCTCCCCGCCTTCTACAACGGCAAGCCGGCAAGCTACTCGTAGCTTGCCGAACGAAAGCGGGAAAGAGAGAGAAAAAAAAAAAAGCGAAAAGCAAAGCGGCGTGGCGGCATCGGTACCTCTGGCTGTGCTTTCTTCCTCCCACTGCTCCCACCCCGCCGTCGGTCAGTCTCTCTTCCTCAGCGAACCCGTGATGCGTTCTTCGGAGTAAGAAATAAAGTCTTGTTTTTGACATCCTACTATCTACAATATTTATTAATTGGTGAAAATAGCGAAATGAAGCCTGGAGCTACAAAAGGTACGTCCGGCGACGAGTTTTTGGCGGCAGTCCAGATATAACGATCACCGGTTATAACGATCATATTTTTAGGTTTTCTCGATATCGTTATAAGTGGACTGCACTGTACTAACATGATTATAATAGTATTGTGGGGTTTACACATACAATGTAACTAATTGCAAGGATTAAAAGGGGGTGCACAGGAAGGCAATGAGGTATATTTATAACAAATTCAATCTAACGAATTCTCCTACTGAGTTGCAAACGAAAGCTGGTCTATTAACACTACAAGGTAGGGCAAAAATAGCGAAACTAAAGATTTTGTCTCAACTAATTCATAGTGACATAAACATCGACACGTCAAAAGTAATTTTTTTGTGTCATTTTAAGTTAACACCTTACAGGAACTCACAAACACATAATAAATACACTTTTAAATCAAGTTGCTATAAATATTCATACTTCCCCCAAACTATAAAAGAATGTAAACCAAATAAGTCCTTTTGGTACTGATGCCTCATCTTTCACTGTGTCCTTAGATATGGTACAAGCATCACGCATAACCGAGAGGAGAGAAAACAAAGAAAGAAAGGCAGTATTTGCTGAACAGTATATTAGACAGCGCTTTCTTAAGAATTACATAGAAACTGCAGTTGGGTAAAGATAACTAGATGGCGCTGTACCCCTACTCTCAGATTGGCTGCATGGGGGGCTGTGCCTGGATATGCATAGAATGAGCGGATCTCTCAGTGTCCTTTATAGTCACCATACGTAGTGGATCGTTGGTGGGGCATGAACGAAGCAGAGTGGCGGGCACGTTAAAGACGCTTGCGCTCGGCTCCTTTGGCACGCGTCTCATCGGTGTTACCCATGCGTCATCTGCATTCTCAAACGCGATCGAACGCATAGACGCATGCATGGACGGACGCTTCACCCCACTCATCATCAATCACTCCATGAATATGCTGTAATTTTTTTAACTTTCTTTTTTTCTTCTGGAATTTAAAAATTTATTATTATTTTTCCTCATTTTAGCTTGCACATATGTTGTAATACCACTACTAATATTATATTCTAACAAAGCTTATTCAGCAGCTAAGTACCTCTAAATCACCCTACATTTCATACAACACTACGCAGTATAGATTTAAAACTACGCTTCAAAGTTAGACTCCACTTATTTACTCATAAATTGTGCCATTCTCTTGATGGAGTGATTCATAGACTGAATTATTTTAGAATTTTCCAACACATTTGACAAGGTCAGTCATAAACATTTACTTTAAAATTAAGTCATCTGGACCTTGGCACTACCGAACAAAGTTTAGTACTTTGAATGCTTCGCATGAAATTGAACTCACTTTGTGCTCAGCTAAGCCCAGCTTATTTCTCATTTTAACTGCCAATGCCCTTTTCTTGCTATCATCTAAATTTCGTCATGATTTGCTGATAATAGTGTTGTCATTTGTGAAATTACTAACAGAAACTATTTGTACCACATGTTATAGATATATTGCTAAAAAAATAGGCTGGAATTAATCTGAAACTCCAGCCCTAACTATAAAGTTAGTGCGGGATAAATACCATATTCTTTCGTCACGATCGTAAAAATTCACGTGGCGGAGGCATACTCATCGCCACTAAAAAAGAACTATCATGCTCTCTAATCAACACATCTTCACAACTAGAATCATTATGGGTAATATGCCGTGCCCCTCCCGAAGCAATAATACTTGGCGTATGCTATAGGCCCCCTCGAACTGACCCAGACTTCTCCCGCAAACTTAACGAAATCTTATCCCAGCTAACTAATAAACACCCTAACGCACGTGTTCTGCTTTATGGGGATTTTAACTTTCCCTCCATTAATTGGCTCAATCAGGATTCACCAACCTTGGGGAAATACTGAAGCAAGAGAATTCGTCGATGTTTGCCTCAATTTTAACCTCCAACAGGTAACCGAACTAACGCACGTCACTAGTGAATCCTCAAACATTTTAGACCTGGTATTAACAAATAGCCTCGAAAGCTTAAAATCTATTGCATACTTACGTGAAATTAGCGATCACAAAGTCATCCATACCATATTTAACTTCACCCCAAAAATACGCTCCATTTTCCGCAAAACGATTCACTTGTATGATAAGGGTAATTATGAATTAATTAATCGTGAATTACGAGATTTCCTACCATACTTCGAACTCAATCTCGGTTCCTGTTCTCTCAATGACAGCTGGCTAATGCTTAAGGACAAGATAACTGACTTGACTGATAAATTCATCCCCACAGTGAGCTTTACTGCCAATAAAAATAAACCATGGTTTTCCACAAGTTTGAAAACATTTGAAAATAAAAAAAGCGCCTCTTCCGAGCTGCGAAGTTTAATGGTAATGCGTGCGCATGGGGCAAGTACTATGCTGCGGAAGATGCTTATTATGCTGAAATTAGAAAAGCGAAACAGACATTCTATCACAATGATTTAACTAAAATTCTGAAATCTAACCCTAGAAAATTCTCGGAAATCATAAACCTGCAACTAACACGAGACATCAGACAGTTACTAACATTTCTGATCAAACTACACTCCAACAGGATCTGGATCTCGTGCAACAGTGGTGTGATCTTTAGTTAATGAAGCTTAACCCTACTAAATGCAAACTCGCCTCATTTCAACGCCAGCGTAATCCTTTATCATTCTCATACCTAATCTCTAATTCCGCTATCGAACAAGTTCAGTCATAAATACCTAGGCGTCACCTTAACATCTGACCTTTCCTGGAACACTCACATAAACAACATCATATCATCCGCAAACAGACCCCTCGGTTTCCTAAAGCGTCATTTGCGTCACGCACCACTAGACATAAAACTTATGGCTTACAAATCGCTCATCAGACCTAAACTAGAATATGCAGCGCCCATCTGGAGCCCGCACCAGATATACCTAATAAACGAAATAGAATCTGTACAAAATCGCGCCACTAGGTTCATTCACTCTTCATATTCATACGAAATAAGCATATCATCCCTAAAACATGACAATGATATTGATAATCTTTCTGTGCATCACCGCATCGTTAGCCTCTGTTTGTTTCACAAGTTCTTTCACAGTTCCCTCAATCAAGCACCTTACATTATCCCACCAACGCGCATATCTCACCGCACAACTCATTCTTATTCAATTGCATGCGCACGCGCTCGCACTACTACTTTTGCTGCCTCATTTTTTCTTCGCACAGCAGTGGACTGGAATGGCCTTCCCCATGACATTGCAGCCATCACGTGTTCATCAACGTTTGCGCAAAACATAAATACATATTGCTTGTCAGAAGATCACTCTCTGTAACCTCCATTTGTTAACCTACCCCTTATGTAATACCCCCTCACCGGGGTCTTTAAGGTAATAAAGTGAAGTGAAGTGAAAGTTAGCACTTAATGTTAACGTACAATCAAACCAAAACATGTGCACGCATGTGCCTTTAACACATTTTGTAAACAGATTTGTCCAATGCCTATGAACAAGCCTTACCAATGCCTTTTGGCCTGTTTGACACTTCAGGGCCTTCGATGCACTGTAAGGGCACAAGAAAACTTGTGGGTCTTAAAAGTGACTTGTTTCAAGACTTTGCAATATGATGGTTAATTGAAAGTGATAAAATACTGAAGTTGATAAATGAGTTAGTTGTGGTGTCTTGTATAATAATATGCATACTCTTAAAAAAAGAAGCAAGCATGCAAATTACTAAATTCATAATGAAAACATAATGACATTAGTGGAAGATTGGTTGTTGTGGTAACTCACCTGTAGTTCGATCGTAATTATGGAATATGAATGTTTAACTATCTTGAGTTTTAATGAACTGGCATTTAGTTTGTGAATAACAGTATGCTAAAGAGCATGTACATATTCTTGTTTGGTTGTACAACAACAGCGTTAGGAAATATTTTTAAAGAATGAGTGGTACAAAATTTGTGGCACAAGCAAGAACATTATTAGCATTGCTCATTTTGTAGCCAGCCTGGACATTCGAGAATAATTTTTACAGACATCTGCCCAGCCAAGTATTTAAAATTACCAAGGATGTTTCAATGGATGACTACATAATAATTGCACCTGCATGCATGAGCTTTTGTCTCTCAAGTTTCATGCACGTGCTTCGTCATGGCAGAGCATGGTGCAAATACACCCAATGGTTGTCAGTCACTGTTTGGTACACAAGTTGCGCAGCAAAACGAATTTGAAATAATATTTAATACAAAATGTTTCATTGCTATTTCACAGTTGATGTATTATTTCCCTTGCAATATAAAAACAAGTACATCAAATACTGGCTGTATCTCCCTTTGCAGCTATGATAAGGGCTCCTAGAAATCTTAAAAGTAGGAATCGAGTATCTGGCGAAAACATCAAGCCCTTAAAATCTACAGAAGTGTTAAGAAAGGGTAAGTGACAATTGTATAGGTAGCAAAATTACTTTCCTAGAGCGAAGCAGCCAGCTGCACTAGATAAGCTGTCATGTTTAATGCGTATAACCTGCCAGGGATGAAACTTATGATACTTTTACACATTTTCGCTTTATTTCAGTGCACTTAACATTTTAAATTTTATTAAACTAGTAAAAAATGTTTAGTTCTACAAATAATGGCGACTGAATCAAATAGAACAGTATTCAACTTGGTATGTGAAATCGTAAAATATTTTGCACACTCTTCGAATTTGGCAGTTGCAGAATTTCCCTGGGACACATACTTCTCCATATGGGCTTTACATGTTTTATAGAGAAAGCTTATGGGCCATCATCGTGAAATAATTTTTTCAATTAAGCCATCATAGCAAGTGTGGTACTTCATTTGTTTTTTGCAAAGCAGTTGTAGGGTTCACATATCTCTATTTTCAAGAAATATGAAGTGAATGAATGAAAGTATAGTTAGGCAGCTAACTGAATGATATAATGACCCTTATGGACTATGACCACTGGAAGCGTGGAGCGTGTGTTGTTACACGTGAACTTACAGGCTGTTAAGGATAGATAGACGAATATGGCTGACTGTGTGTAAGTATTAGGGCATATCAGTTGAGATTAAATACCAGACAAAGATTATAGCCAGCAGTCCTGATAGATGTGAACTATTGGAAGCAGTTCAAGCTGGAAAAGAAGTGGTGTATTTAATTGTGACACATTTGTTGAAACTTTGAAAACCAGGAAAATTTCTCGAGCAGGCAATGTTAAGTGATGTTTTTGATGACTGTGACATTGCACACTGTCACTCTTCACATGTGTCTGTTTCCTTATATATTTTCTACCAAAGCCACAAACAAAGATAGATGGCAGTTAACTCGCGTCCTGTTCCCTGCCTTATGCAAGTGTCATTCTGCACTTTATTACCTTAGAAGTACTTGCTGCTAGGCAGGTTGGTATGACATTATTAGGGAAAATTCTAGATGATGCGAATGTGTGGTGCAGTGTAAATATTTTCTGTAGTTCAGCTGCAACCGATGCTCTTCTTCTGTGCTTTTTCATTTTTCCAGTGGTGCTTAGGCATCTATAATTTTCCCCCTTAGCTTAATTACCTCCCTGAAGCTATGCATCATCTTGCCCATTAACAACCATAGTTAAACTATTGTATGTGGCATTGTTGATGCAAAATGACCTTAGAGTATATGCTAAAGCTCCTGCAGGATCACCGGCTGAATGTGACAACCAATTCACCATTTATAGGACCCGAAGTATTGACATTTTCAATATATCTGTTCGCACAGTGCTTCATTGGAGTCATGCAAGCTTAAAATATGGTGCTCCCACAGAGAAATTTTTCTTCCTGTGCTGTGACCAACGGGAAAACTATGTAGACAATAATGAAAAGAGATCACAACTAGGCTTATAGATGGCAGTTAACTCGCGTCCTGTTCCCTGCCTTATGCAAGTGTCATTCTGCACTTTATTACCTTAGAAGTACTTGCTGCTAGGCAGGTTGGTATAACATTATTAGGGAAAATTCTAGATGATGCGAATGTGTGGTGCAGTGTAAATATTTTCTGTAGTTCAGCTGCAACCGATGCTCTTTTTCTGTGCTTTTTCATTTTTCCAGTGGTGCTTAGGCATCTATAATTTTCCCCCTTAGCTTAATTACCTCCCTGAAGCTATGCATCATCTTGCCCATTAACAACCATAGTTAAACTATTGTATGTGGCATTGTTGATGCAAAATGACCTTAGAGTATATGCTAAAGCTCCTGCAGGATCACCGGCTGAATGTGACAACCAATTCACCATTTATAGGACCCGAAGTATTGACATTTTCAATATATCTGTTCGCACAGTGCTTCATTGGAGTCATGCAAGCTTAAAATATGGTGCTCCCACAGAGAAATTTTTCTTCCTGTGCTGTGACCAACGGGAAAACTATGTAGACAATAATGAAAAGAGATCACAACTAGGCTTAGCTGTGTGATGTCTGCCTCAATAAAAATGTAATAAATTAATGCAAGTGTGCTTATATCACCATGGTGTTGCCAGTTTATTACTACATTTGATATGAATCTCTGCTCGCTCCACCATGGTGTTCCTAAGGGTGTACCTCTGAGACAGCATTGCCAGAACTAATTTCACTGTCACAATCTTGAACTGGTGTGCAACAAGCATGCGCCAGTGCAGAGAACACAAGAGAAGTGGTCACTGCTTGCATGTTCAAGGTCGTATGCACGCACACCGGACTATGATTTTGCAGTGTCTTACATTTTGAGTGGAGTATACATCGTGATGGCGGGAGCCATCTCTGTGGTCACCAGCTAGACTGTCACAATGTGCATATTGTTGCTTCAGAAAACTGTTTACGACAAAAAAAGGGCACCGTAGAAAAAAATATTTTTAGGCTATTGTAAGGGCTTGTGGTGAGGAGACTCTCAATAGGTATATGGTGTGTCATCTTGCAATAGAGAAGCAACATTTTTACCTAGTTTATGTTAGTAGTAGTCTGCTAAACATTGGCCATACAAGCTTGTGGCTAGAGAAGGATGATGTCCAGAAGATGCCCTCCTGAAATGTTAACCTGCACCATCCTCCCTTGCCCTTCTTGGTGCACTGGAATTTTTGCCCTATAGGTACTAATTCCTTTAGTGGGTACTCTTGAAGGGCTTCTGAATAAGCTCACTCTTACCACCAGCTTTACCCAAGGGCAAATCCTACTGTTGGAACTTGTTTGCTTGGCAGAAATTTTTGACAGGAAAAGAAGCTTCACTCGTTACACAAATAAAGCTACAGCATTGCAAGATTACTATGATGTTATGTACACAGACCTCCCACATACAACTAACTAAAATCTCACCACTTACCTCTATGGTGAGCCTGATTATGCCTTAAGACAGCATGTAAGTTTCTTGATTCTATACCTTTTAATCAGTACATGAACCTTGAAAAAACAAGATCATCACGTGCAGTCCGTAAAACCAGTGCTTATGAACTGCAATGATGCCATCGAAAGCATCAGCGAAAGTAAATGCACCCTGCTGGAAAACAAATTCTGCATGAAGCCTGTAATTGTACTGTTAACAAAGTCTTCTCGACAACTTCATTATGTCTATTTCTGCAATTTGCATAATCCTGTTTCATACATGCCTTGCTGTTCACCCTATAATTATTGACCTCTGAGTGTTACTCAAGTGACCATGCTCATTTAACATACCTGCAAGCCTCAGTGCTAACCTAATGAAATTGGAGACTTTAATAAAGTAATGCTCTCTAATGCTCACCCCTTCAAAAAAAGTTTTTAGCATCCCCTGAAAACCTATTCTTTAAAAATTTGATCATCAGAGATGCGATGTATCTCCACACCTGATGACAGACATTTGTTCAATTACAGCCACATTATAACAACAAGCAGCCTTTGTAAGATGCGTGAACACGTGCCATCATCCCAGGTCAACATGTTTCCTGAAACCAGCTTGCTCTTAGTTATGCGACAGAATGGTTTTCATAAATCATTTTCTTGCTAAGCTCAACTTGCCCCATGACAAACTGTGTGTTTAATTTTAGACCATTCTTGGGGAGCTATTTTTCTTAATAACTAAAGAAAGCCCGATAAAGTGAAGCATGAGCTTTTAAAAGGAAATTTGCAAAACATGCACAATCGTCTCCAATACCTAGCCTGAGTATATATTTCACTAATAATGATCATTTTCATTTTAGAGCACATATCTGATGGCACAAAATCTGGAGTACCAAGGAGTCTGTCACAGGTATCTCTCACTTCTTTATTAGAGGTCATGCAACAATTTTAAATTATTCATGCAATATACTAGAAGTTTACTGCAGTGTGAATCACTTGCCACAATTAAAAAAAATAATTATGGGGGGAACATATGGACTCTTTACAAAGGTTGAAGTTGGTGCTGATGCCGTCTGTCGCATGACCAGTAATGAGACAAAGCACGGCGCATCGTATTAGGCCTAATAGCAGTGCTACGATTCCATTCCACACACACACGCGCGCATAATGTGTGCTTTACTGCAATACACTGCAAGCACTTCACCCCATGACACTGGTGTATTGCGGCAATGTTAACTTTTAAAAAGACCTTTACGGGTTAGCAATTGAAGCTCGACAATGCTCCCAGCAATTAAATTTCTATTTTATTACATTTTTTCATTGTTATACACTTGCCTAAACTAGTGTTGCCAGCCGTCCCGAATTTCGCAGTCGAATTCCGAATTTCGCAGTCGGGACAAATGTCCCCGATTTTTTCCGGACTGTTCAGTAAATGAAAAAAAAAAAGAAACGTTTTGCGTTATAAAAGGCATGCCAAGTAACGAGCGTCCGTCTGATCACATAGACAAAGAAATGTTGCTGTGGTTAGCTGCAAGGAACTTTAAACACTTCAGCTGAACTTTAGCGTCAACTTTTACTAGAGCATTCTAGAGGGAGAGGAAGTGTCACGAAGAGCACATAGCAAAATTTAGTGCCACATCAAGAGACCGACGCAATGAAGAGAAGAAATAACGGATTTGTTTGGAAGGCACCGCAACAAAGAAAACTAATTTCCTCACCCACACACAACT
The DNA here is from genome assembly GCF_043290135.1 of Rhipicephalus microplus. NCBI lineage: Eukaryota > Metazoa > Arthropoda > Arachnida > Ixodida > Ixodidae > Rhipicephalus > Rhipicephalus microplus. Next base: position 506,256,403 of record NC_134710.1, read on the forward strand.
ACCTTCACTGTTGGTTACCCCAATCTAAACACACACTGCTAAGCAAACAAATTGCCATCATCTGCGACTGCTTAATAAAGCCACTCGGACAAGAACGTTCTCTAATTCCAACTTGTGCATTCCGTATCTCTCTCGCGCATTTACGCAAGAACAAGCTTCAATGAAAGCGTTGGCACAGTATATACTTCCTCCCAAGTGACACGTCCAGCTGTTTGATCGGTCCTCAAGCAACACGCATGCACCTACCATACATCCGCGTAGTACATGCATCAGACAAATATTCACAAATCGCGTTCCAAAGGCCTTTATTTTATGCTCATTGTCATTGCTTGTAGATTTGGTGGCAAACACTTCGGGCTGGTAGGTGTTAATTCTGTGCTTCGGGCGAATGACGTTCACTACTCGATAAGCACGGCGACATCACAGGAATTAAGAAAAGCGGCAGCGACTTGCGTATGAATCACTTTCTAACAACAGAAAGCGACCACGACCCCACGGGCATAGGCGCTTCTCGCCATTTCAAACAGATTACAGTCCAATCCAACACCAACATCGGAGAAAAAAACATCACGACTAGAATACGATGAACCCGCCACAGACTGTGTGTCACAAGCTAGTGAGGAACTCTACCTGAACCACAGAATAAAGAACGCCCAAATCGCCTGAAAAATGTTTTTTAACACACCGATTCTAACGCCATCTATTCATACACTTTAAGCCAAGTCAAGCCGGTTTTAAGCGGCTATTGGGTGAACCGAACCGTTTTGCCTCGAAAAGGTTCGTGCCACCGGGGGAACCGAAACACTTCCACGGTTGTGCCTTCGCGATCTCCGACATCAGCGTAGCTCCCGCCGACTGGTTTGCCCTCCGCGGGCTCCTGACGCCGTGCAGCTCTCGCATTGTGGCACCCCGCCCTTGGACTGCTTCGACCGGATCCCCACTTTCCTATCTCCTTCTTTTTCTCTCGCTTGGCTGTCTTCTTCTCCGTCTATTTTCCTTCTATTCTTTTTATCCCTCCTTCCCCCTTCCCCTATAAGGCACTGCGCCGTGTCGCCCGAAGGCAGACAGAAATTAGGTGCCTTTTTCCTCTTCATTCTAACCACTACCACCACCACTTTCGCATAGTGTTGCCGGAGGCTGCTGCAGCAGCTAGCGTGGGGTCGCGCTCGCGGGAAGGAAGCCCTGCCAAGGCATATGGCCTTGCAATCGGATGCTCGCGAAGTAATCGTGTGCGGCTCGTCTGACCGAACGCGCTGCGCTAAGTTAGATACTCGTGAATAAAGCGGGTGCCCCCACCTCTCACTGCCGAAAAGCCGCGCCATTCAGGACGCAGTGAAGCCGAGTCGCCGCTACGCCTGTTGCCAAAGTGCTCGGAAGGAAACCTTGCGCCGAGTAGGATACTCGCGAAAGAAGCGTGTGCGCCCACATCCCACTGAACGAACGCCCTACGCCGAGTTGGATACTCATGAAGAAAGCGTGTGCCCCTCCTTTCACTGCCGAGTCGCAAAGCCGCGCCGTTCAGGATGCATTGAAGCCGAGTCGACTGACTACGCCCAGTGCCACCTGTATAAAAATCTGCTACGCCTGATACACCTAGGCCTGCTGCGAAAAACGCCACACCGGAGATTACTGCACTCCACTTGGTGAGTTTTTGTTGATTCTCAGCATGCGGTTATTGAAAGCGGGTTTCTGATACTGTCGTTTTTAATAAGGCTACGAACTGTGCTCGGGCAGCAAGGACAGAAATGTAGTGGTGATACATGCGTGCGATCGTAAAATCCTTGAAAGCCTGCGCGCAAACTTTGTCGTGCGTCACTACCACACTGTTGAAGCTGAAAGGAAAGCATGGAGCCTCAAGATATTGTCTTTAGTCGAACTAATTTAACACAAGAGAATTAAACTTATTAAAGAGCTCTTCGCGGATGTTTTTTTTTTTTTCATGGCTTCACTGCAATACGGCCCCGTGTTCAGGTGAAGGCAAGTTAGACTCGCAGTTATCCTCGCCCGTTTGTGGTTGTCGCTTTTTTTTCGCCCCCTGTGTATTATGTGACCTGAAAATAATCTGCCACCCTTCTCTATGAAACTGTCGAGTGCACTCCATGCGGCTCTACTCTGCGTGATGTCTCCTTTGAGAGGTTTCAATAAAAGAATGTATTAGGGCGAAGCTTACTAAAATCACAGCTGCCAACTGTTGTAACCACTATACCCATGCAAAAATAAATATGCAATACATGAGATAACAATTTATTAACATGAAAACTGTCCCATGAGAGAACACTGAAGGTATTTACAGGAGAATGGCACAACAAAGATAGCACTTTATGCGTCAAGCACAGACGTACGTGGATGTATACATTGGTGAGTTCATGTATGAGCAGACATGGTAATAACTTTGAAAAACAAAATGAACTCTGCTTGCAGTGCAAGCTGAAGGAAAAATGAGAAGGGAGACAGGAAAGAGCGTACTCTTTCCTGTCCCCCTTCTCGTTTTTCCTTCAGCTTGCACTGCAAGCAGAGTTTTCAAGTATGAAACCAACTAGTCTGTAAAGAAGTATTGATACAAAAAACACAAAGTCTTTGTTAGAATTTTAGTGGAAGCGGCATGGCAGGCACGTATATTAAATGGACACTGTCGACACGATGCTGTCATGCCAATATGTGTAAAGCACACAGATGCAGCATGGTGCACACACAGGCAATATCAATTTGACTTTCTGTTGACCAGAAAGCACTATACTGCACTTAGGCTCAGTCATCTTGAGACTAGAGTAGGGCGCTGTTGTTTTGAGCTAAAATTGAAAATGCAAGTGGCACATCGGTACTAAAAATGTGGGCTCGGTAGTTAGCCATCATATAATGGTGCACTGGATGATGTGGTGTTCACAGAAGGGCATACTATTGCTGACAGCACAGGTAGTTTGCCAGGTTAACACATAAGTGTGCATTGCAGGGAACTTGGTGGTGACAAGTGGTGTTCTGGTACCGTTTTTTACATTGAGTGATGTGGGCCGACAGCACTGAGGACCAACCCACCACATCTAGTGGCGACCTGCAGGTTGCGTCATTGAAATCCCGGCCGCGGTGCCAGTCTCGATGCAGCACATTGGAATGGAAGAAAAAGGATGAGCGCACTATACAATGGGACGGCGTGTCATAACACAAAATAGCTCAATCGGCCGCTATCAAGCAAGGTATCGAATAAGAATAAACAGCAATCAACAAAATGGAGAGGGTGAAATAAAGGAAACAATGCTAAGTTGTCAAAACACTGTAATGTTGCTAATTAGACGAGTAGGAGCAAGAAAAGTACGGTTAAAGTCTAGAAACGCACGGGACTACACTTTCTGGAAGCTGATAGCAGTTTCTTGAGGTGCCTTCTGGGAGAACCTCATAGGGTACTTCAGTGATTCGCTGTAAAACCTTGTAAGGCCCGAAATAGAATCATAGCCCAAAAACCTTCTCCAAAAATATGTATGTGCCCCAACGGGTGTTTCATAAGTGATATTGTTACTGGTAGATGACAGAAAACAGGTATATTTACAATATTTACAGTCACAGTAATGCGGGTAAAAACAACTAAGATAGCGAGAGCAGGCACCACCTAGTCCTTCACTTTTTCGTCCTCTCTATGTGAGCGGCACATAACGTTACCCTCCGGGGGTGAAGGCACTGATTCGGTGCAGTCAGAGAAAGACGGTATAGTGGTGGTTATTATACATGTGCGTTGCGGCAGCCCGGTGTATGACATGGCTTCAGACGTACAACGTAAACAATGTTGGTATGGGGTTGAGTCGAGGAGGACAAAGACAATTCAATTTCTTATCTCACGTCGGTCACTTGGCGGCACACAGGGTACGGTTCGGAGGGCGGGAACAGTAGCTTTGTAAAAAGCTCAATACAGCGTGCTGGAGACCACAGCACAGGAATCCTGGAGAAAAGTGGGTGTTTGTATGACTGCTCTCGTAACGAAATTGTTGGCCCGTTTGCGAGTCGGTTAGCCGAACGCACACAAGTTGACGTGTATGGTCGGCATGGGCTTTAGCTTATTGAGCATATTCAGTGGGTGGGCATGTTGAAGGAGGCATCATTGGTGTCCATAGGCAACATTGGATTTCAGCCAAATAAAATAAAGGCGAACAGCCAGCTGCCTCGTGTTACGACATATATGTTGCACAAGACTAAGACATCTTGTGTGTAAACCATGTACGGCTCCGTTGAGGTTCGGGCACGGCACGAGAGTTCTTTATGTTGGCGTGCAGAGGGCTTTCCGAAAAGGTGTTTCATTTTTTTGTCTACATACGTCTTTTTTTTTTTGTTACGTACGTTTACATTCTCCTCGTGTGTGTCGAACTACACACTGGCCCTACCCCTGACGTTTGCAAGCATCAAAGTCGAATCCCAGCAATTGGTCTTGCTGCTGCACTCTTAGTTGGCCAGCCACTTCTCCACGTGACCGTTATCAGTCCCGCAGAAGGGGCCTGGGTCTCGGAGGTGGGTCACGACAACGTGACTGGGTGCATTCGGCATAGCGAGGGCTGGATCAGCAGAATTGTCTGCCGGCGTGATGGACCGTCCAAGAATACGTCCGCTGCGAAGTTCTGTTGTGTGCTCCTGATGTGCCCAGCACCTCCACCAAAGGTGTTACGGAGAGATGACAGAAAACGAGTGTACTTACAATATTCACAGTAACAGTACTGCGGGTAAAAACAACCACGGTGGCCAGGACAGGCACCACCTAGTCTTCTCACTTCTTCGTTTTCTAGGTAAGCGGTACATAACAATACTGTCAGTGTCGTGGTTTTAGGACATTAACCCGCCCGCCCCTCAAAAAAACACAATTGAAGACCTCATAACTCCTGACGGTAAGGCGAAACAAAAGTCACTCATGGTGGAATAGCACAATGTTACTGCATAACATTGATGAGTATCTGATTGTGACTTGTAAGGGCCACACCTGGTGGATCCAAGGGACTAGTGGGATTAGTGGGCACCATTCTTTAACATCAGCTTTGACAAGGCTGTATGCATGATACTGAGGTAGTAGTGCAGAGCCAAATGCATATGCTTGTGGCTAAGGTGACCAATTCTAAGGTTATGATATTACAGCTAATGCGAGGAGTCGTTCTCGCTTCGGTTCAATGAAAGATGAAGCATCAAGTGCAGCGGTGGCGGTGAGCTACTCCTCCGCTTAGATTTAGGTACACTTTAAAGAATCCCACATGGCCTAATTTGATCCCAAGTCTCACCCACTGTGGGCCCCGTCGCGGTGGTCTAGTGGCTAAAATACTTGGCTGCTGACCCGCAGGCCGTGGGATTGAATCCCGGCTGCGGTGACTACATTTCCGATGGAGGCGGAAATAATGTAGGCCACTGTGCCCAGATTTGGGAGCCCGTTAAACAACCCCAGGTGGTCGAAATTTCCGGAGCCCTCCACTACGGCGTCTCTCATAATCATATGGTGGTTTTGGGATGTTAAACCCCACATATCATCAGTCGCCCACTGCGGTGTGCTTCACAATCATATCATCGTTTCGCCACTTAAAACGCTAGAAATTATGTTTGAAACTAAGTTGGCTCTGTGCCTAGAACTGTCGTGCGCCCAGTTGGTGGGAGGCAGCTGCCATTCAGTGCAGCCTTGCACCAGGCACATTTTTCTCTATGTTGTGGCTCAAAGAATTGGGCCTCTTCTTTGCTTTCTTGGCAGCTGGCTCAACTGCTGGGTGCCCTGTAGGGACCCTCTTGGACCCCCTTGTAAGCCCTGGCCGATGCCTAGCAGTGCTGGTCGGTTGCAACCTTATGTGACGGGCCCGGCGACGTCTTGCTGAAGCGGTAGCCTTGAGTGCCAGCATCAGTCCTGTCCCATCGCTGCTGTTCTGAACACGAGCAAGCTCCTCTCCAAGGCCCTTCACGATATCAAGGTAAGCTGGATTGTGTGCATTCATAGAATGCACACGCCACAACTGGACCTCGAGGAACTCTTATGCATGCTCTTGGGCCTGCACCAAAAGTGGTGAAAGAAATATACTTCACGTGTACCGCACAACAACAAGAACTGCACAATTATTTTGCTCCTCTCTAACTGGAGACAACTGCTCGGGAATAAAGTTCAAGCTGAGGAGTCAGTTTAAGTCAAGTTTTTCCTGTCACCTGTTTTGACTATTCTGCTAGTGGAAGTGCTGCTAATACCAACAATTGGTGACCTGTAGTCCCAAACATGGAACAATACGACACCGGTAGTGTTAAAATCTTGAAATCGCCCTCAGAATGATGACATCCACCAATATGAAATTGTAAATTCGTTAGTGCGGTGGAGCACAATAATAAGCTTACAAGAATAAAAGAAGCCTTGACTACTGTTCAGTAGCATTCCCTATGTTTAATTGAAAAGTATTTCAGGGCCCTTTCAAGGGGCTTGTCCTACCTGAGCAAGTTGGGCCGCATCAGGCACCGACGGTACAGGTGCGACGTGTGTGGCCTCTTGCGTGCTGGTGCCTTGCATTGGTTGGAGTTTGTCTGGCTCCTCCTGCTGGGCACTGGTATCTTCCGTGGTTCTGGCACTACTGCTGGGCTCCTCCTCTTGGAAGGGTTCGAAAAATATCCTGGGGGGACACTTTTCGCCCAGGGCCAGCTATCCCAGTTGGTAGCGGTTGTCAGTACTCGGTGCCGGAGCATTTGGAAACAGTCCTCTGTACTTTTTCTGCACCAAAGCCTGGTGCTGACAAAATGCACCTTGCTTACCAAAAAGACACGTGCATAATCCTATTTCTGCATAGTCTTCATAACTGGAGCTGGGGTGGGTGGCACTAGGCACAATGTACTGTCCCTGGCCTACCACTTGTATGGCCTCTGCTGCGTCTTTTGGCATTCTAGACAGCAGCCGCTTGCACAGCTGTTGATGGGCTGGAACACGGCTATAGGCGTGGCGGAGGATATGGCTTTCAAAGTATTTCTCCCACACCAGAGCCACCAAGTCTACGAGTGCGACTGCGTTAAATGCTTTGACTCTGTTCAGTATAATGTCTTTGAGCACGCGTATGGTTGCCTCCGCAAAATTGTTGGTGTTGTGGCCCCTTGCCAACACGTCCAAACGGTAGAGCTGCACCCACTCTTCTTGTTGGCACAAGAATGTCAGAACTCTAGACACGAAGGCCTCGTGTTGTAGGGACTTCAGTTCGGCAGTGGCAGCTTCAAGTTTTTCTGCTGTGTCTGCATACATGACCTGTAGATAGCAGGAAATTTTTCAATGAGGTGCTCGTATTTGCATATTTTCACTTTTTTTAAACTGCACCATAATGGAGATTCATTAGCCTGCTTCACTGTCTGCATTGAAGTCACTTTGTGATCTGCACATGCTTGCCCCAGTTCAAAGGGTCAGTAAACAACCCCCAAGGACCAAAAATCAAAAATATGTGCACCTTTGCTCCGTGAACATGCTGCCTCAAGGATTTTGCGAATGCTCTATTAAGGAATTCACAAGGGTTAGAACATTGGTTTCAGCTAGTTTCAAATATTCGCGCGGTCTCGCCACCCTTCTCTTTCAAAGGGAGGAAAAAGCGTAGCCTGCCGTCGTGACTGGTTTAACCCAATCGATGAGCTGCGTGCTTAGTCAAGTCGCCAGTCGGCGAATTTGTGTCACTGCGCATGAAAGGAGGATTGGTCAGGTGTAGGAAAGGAGCGCGGGAATCGTTTTTCAAGATAGAGGCTGTGCACGGTGCGCAGCGCTGTAATCTGGAAATTGATTGCCGCGGTCTGCTCTACGAATTGCCAAGCGGTGGTCCATAAAAGTTGATGCTGCTGACATTTTCTGTACGCTTGTGCGAATAGGGAATTTTAGGTTCGAAGTGAATTCGAAGCGAATAGTGATTTTAGTCAAATAATTTCTAATTGAATTGTAGTAGTATATATATTGCGTATTATAAACAAAAACGGGCATATTTGTCATGGCCAAACAAACTTGCACAGATCTTTAAAACTTGAAACAGGGCCTATGCAAACGCCATTTTTTTTTATCAAAGAAAGTGGCAACAACTTTGAATTGTACAGCATTCGACTTTTGGTACAGTCCAAGTAATAGCCAGTAAAATATGCTGCGTTTTTTTTTTTTTTACTTAGTGCATATAAGTCTGTGTAACGAGCTTTTCAACTGAAAACAAAAAAAGCAGAATCGATGTCAGGGTAATTCTTTATTAAAACTTTGAAGTGGGGCTTTGCTGCAGCGCGAATTTCTCTTGATTACGTGTTTTGACTGCTTAGCACCAATTCACTGCAGTGAAACCACTTTTACATGTGGTCTATATGCTTGGGTAAATGTTTTCATGGTTTAGCATCCCTCCACTGCCGTGAAACCACCTTTACAGAGTGTTACATGTGGACTAATATGCACCTATTTGTTCGTTTCGAATAATTCAAAATTTTCAACAATTTAACTTCGATTCAAAGCAAATTTGATTACTGCAGTATTCATTTGAATATTCGAAGCATTTGAATATTTGTACAAGCCTAATTTTATGGCATTTGAAATCATTTGAACCCACCAGACGTTTACTGGTGTACTTTTTGAATGTGATTAAAATGGACACAAATGCTGTCAGCATTGTCATCTGCAAATTAGGGCATCTTGTGCGCCATACACTCCAAATTATGTCACGAGGAAGTGAAGGTAATTCATGAACTAGCTTTGCACTTGCATGACAGCTGTGCTTTTTATACACCTATGCTGCAATGCCAGTGCCATCATGTTGGAAACACGAAACGAATGCCAGAATAGCAGACCATTGTGAATTTGTTCACTAAGTGCAGATGCAACAAATGCACCTCGTATCTTAGAGCTAGAGTTACAGCTAGATAGCAAAAAAGCTTGCCAGCTGGAAGGCAGGCATGAATCGTCTCCTCTGATCTTTGTCGACAGAGTTGTGAGATGTCGTCAGCCAGCGCCACTCCGCTTGTGCCACATGAAAATGGCACAAAAGCTGCCTTGCTGACGGGCATGTCTGCTGCAGGGCGGCCTTCTTGGCACTTGAATTGTCACTCATGAGTACCTGTGGGGCCTGGCAGACAATGCAATAAAGTTGAAAGCTGTTCATAGTTATAAAGGCATAGAAAAGTCGTGGATGTTGTGAGAACATTTTTGGTGGGTGAATCTAAAAATATAAATAGCCTTGGCTAATAATTTTCTATTGAATTTGAGTTCTCTATTTGCTTTTTAATAAATTATAAAGAGCAGTAACATTTATGGTAAGTTTCAAAGTTAAAGACAAGTGTAAATTTGCATCTGTTACCAGTATTTCAAAAAGAGGAGAAAGTGTGGGCAATAGGTCGCCGAACTCACTCATTGGCCAACTCACACGAACTCACTCAGACTCACATTATGAGTCTGAGTCTGGATAAGCAATATTTTTGTGAGTTGAAGTATGAGAGAGTTAGTTTGAAGAAAATTTTAGTGAGTGTGAGTCCGAGTGGGTTAGGCTAAGCAAAATTTGGAGAGTCCAAGTCCGAGTGAGTCTAAAGCGCAAAATATATTTCTTGAGCGAGTTCCACTTTCTTTTGCCGACTTGAGGTTCTACCTAGACATTTTCAGCATTACTCAGCCTTACCTAGATTCACATTTATACTCACATCTATTCACAGGTATTCCAAAGCAGTGTTGTTCATACACCGTTTCAATATTTATTAATTAGATGTGTGAATTATACAAGGGGGCACCTTCACAGTCCCGAACTAAGTCTTCCAGGGAATTTCTTGACTATTATACCTTATCATCTCCTCCAAGAAAAATGACTTTACTGGTTTGGAAGCACTTGGAACTCGTTTTCGAAGATGCTGTGTGAAGCGGCACCAAGAAGAGCACCGATTACGTCAGATATTGGTGTTAAAGAGCATTAACACCACAATCAAAGAAGCTAATTCTAGGCTGATGAACTCATGAGTAGACTCAGTAGTACTCACTCACACAGGTCCAACCGTGAGGCTGAGTGCGTGCGGTTGAGTAATGTTTTGGTGAGTTTGAGTCTGAGTGAGTCCGGCTTAAGAACCTGTATGGGACTGTACAAAAGCTTACAGTATTGTTAAATAAATAAATATGTGTGAACGAGAGTTTGAGTGAGTTCAGCTCAGAAAAATTTTTGTGAGTCTGAGTAAAATGAGTGCAAAGTTCATAATACAAGGTCCGTTTGATTTACCTGCACCAATTGAAACCGGTTCACGGCTGTTCATGCAAAGTTCAGAAATTGTGAAGCGCAAGTTCAGTGGTGCAGGCACAGTGCAACACCCAAAACAAATGACGATGTGCTGATGCAGGCCTTATTTCTGTTCGCTTAGTTAACACCGTTAAGCTAACACTGACCGATGACAAAATGATTATGCATACAGTTTATGAGGCACAAACTTCTTTGCAAAAAACGCATCGTGTTAGTGGAGGCAGGTACAGTGCCTACACCAAAGTGTTGCGTCGTCTGCTCAGCTGTACGCGCGGCTGCACCAAACCGGCACTGTCAGTGTGGGAGAGGCGGGAAAGTCGTGAACCAGCGCTCTACCTCTTCTGCACCTTTAGAAATGAATGGCAGGGTTCAGAGGGCGTCAATGCTGCACCGCTGAAACGAATGGCAAGGCGCAGAACATCGTGAACTGGTTCACGTGGTGCAGGCAAATTTAACAGCCTGATATATTTCATGAATGAGCCTGAGTGAGTTCCACAAGTTATGCCGACCTATGGTGTGGGCACGTGTTTTAGCTGGAGAAATGCTTATCTAGCCTGAGTGCAATGCACAGAACAGGCACACTTCACCCACAATGATGGTGTCACATGGAAAGAATAGAATTCATAGCCAAATGTATGATGATGATGAGAGCATGTAGGTGATTTCTATAAATGCCCACAAGGACCACAAAGGCCCTCTCCTGTGGCTTAGTCTGTGCAGTAATATTTACTTTTGTTTTTGTCACAAATAATTTCTGTCCTGGTACAACTTTTTTTTTTTGGTCCAGCTTAATGGGGCTATTTGCTATTGTGCCATTACTTACACTATGCGAATTCAGAAATGTCTTCAAAAGTAGTTACAGAAGTTCCATAGGAAACTACAGGTTTTCCCGCTCACTTTGATCCAAGTGGCAGCTTAGATAATCTGCATGCCGTTGAAATAATCTGAGCGCCAACCTCTTTAATACATGTGCCAAACATTTAATCCAAGCCCCAACATATTTAATCCAAGCGCCAACTCAATCAGGCCGCGTGCTAGTGATTTTAATCCAAGTGCCACAGTGTTTAATCCAATCGCCAATGGCTTCAATTCAGGTGCCAGTCAGTTTAATCCATGCACAAAAAGCACAATACGGGGCTTAAAAATGGCAGTGCATTTGAAATGCAGTTTCTACAATATAAATACTATAGTCGGAAAATAGAATAAATCATTATTATTAGTATTCGCTGCTAGTATTCGTGGAAACAAAAATTCAGTGGTTCGCTTGAGCCATGTTTGGAGTGCTTATACTGTGCTATGTACAAGTTTGTAGATGAGTGCTTGGCCCGGGTGGAGTCATTTTAATAGCAACGAAAGAAAAAAGCAAGAATATTTTGTGTTCGTCAAAAAAGCTCATAATTAGATTTGTATAGCATTACATGTCTGGGCCAGGTCATGTAATGCGGCAGACATAATATTGTTATTGGAGTGCCGGGATGCATAACAAGATATGAAGAACTTGACTGTGGGCAGTGATGAGTCAGAAACAGGTACATGCTCAATACATTAGGGGGCCATCACAGGGCAGAGCAAATTAGAAATAATTTAAGAGGCTTTCGTCCTGCAGGGCACATAAGACGTAAACTCGTGACCCTGATGTGGAAAACGGAAGTCATATTTTATATTCATATTAGTTGTTATCTTTTTATTCAAACAAAATTATGTGTATTCGATGAACGCGTGTTTCAAGCAAACACGCTTCAGGAGTACTAGCGTCGTCTTTTGCATGAAAACAGGAGTATCTCCTTTGATGCTTTTATAAAAAACTTAATTCCACATGAACCGAAACAAATACAACTTCAGTTTTAAATGGTTGTTTCTGATTTCAAGAACGAATGAATATCAAATCAAATCAAACTTTATTTATTTACCAAACAAAAACTGGAGGGTCGCCAAGGCTCAAAGCCGCGAGAAGGGCTTGAAAAAGGCCCTGGTGACCATCTGTCTATCACCGTTATCACCGGGCTGAGCAGACGACTGCGAATGCCTCAGTGAATAAGTAGCCGACACGAATCTATGCATATGCGATGGTGTACATGGTTAGCCAGAATAATGCAGTAGCGACGAACCATAGACTAACATGGACTCTATGAGCAAATACTTTTAGTACCCATAAATGCAATTAACACACACTGTTCTTTTTTTATTTTGAAGCTATGACACCAAAATGTTTGGAGGAAATAGCAATGCACACTTCATTTCATAAGCGCAAGCATGTATAGGCGAAGGAAAAGTTCTTCCTGTGACTTCATGTTTACGTTATTCTCACATTTCTACTGTATAAAGTGGCAAACTTGTGTTTCTAGTGCATGGATTAAAATCACTGGCACTTTAATTAGTCATTGCAAATTGGATTAAACTCATTGGCATGCGGCCTCATTGAGTTGGCACTTGGATTAAATGTTTGGCACATGGATTGAATAGCTCGGCGCTCAGGTTATTTCAATGGCGTGCAAGTTATTTAAGCTGGCACTTGGATTAAAGTGGGTGGGAAAACCTGTAGTTCGGTTATTGAATTATATTCAAGCAACGCATTGAGCACTGGCCTCTACATTTTCTTCACTAGTTGCTCTTGTAAGTTTGCGTTAACAACTCTATTGTAGAGCATTGGGATGGCATTAATACATAGCAATTCACTGCGCACAAAATTTACAATTTTGTGCCTACTTCCTTATTTACTGGTTGGCATCCAAAGCATTGAGGATGGGCTTCCTTGAGGAGCTTGAAAGCAGCCAGGTAGCCATCGGTGCTCTGCTCCTTGTGAATTAGTACTGTGAGTGAGACAGCACCAGCCTTGGTCGCAGTCAGCACCACTGTTACTGTGCATTTGGTGGTGTCGCATGAGGCAGTCGAATCGACAAAGACGATCTCCCTTGCCAGCTCGAGGTTATGAGCTCGTCGCATGATGGGGGTAACCACGACCACTGCCCAGCAGGCACTGCTGCCACCACGGGTCACACTTATGTGAGTGCCTGGAAAGTTATGTGGAATGGCAGGTTGTCTTTTAAGAACAATCTTCTGGTGCATGACTTTTGCTGGCCATTTTGCTCTCTGTACAGTGCAAAGTGTTCCTGTAAAATAATTTTTAGTTCTAGCTTCACCTTGCCTTTTAAAAACGTCCTGCAGGCTTTTTTCAAGCAATCATAACATTACCTCATTGTCGGAGTTTGTTGCCTCACAAATCAATAGCAGCAAAAATATTTGGACTCCCTGAAGTACGAGTGGAGTTCAGGTTTACTGCAAGCCTTTTGTACTTCATTTATTGATTCTCCACGAGCACACTGTAAGCTACACAGTGATTAATGACAAAGGGGAATAAGCTACATCAGCGAGCATTGTTACATATTAGTATCAGATAGAGCAGGGAAGATGAGCAAAATCAAGAGAGCATGGACCCGTGCAGGTGCCTGCATTCCCTTATAAATGCGGAGCATTTCTTTGCGTACTGCATGCACTTTCGGTATCTTATCTATCTATATATTTATCTATCTAAGCCCTGCCGCGGTGGTCTTGTGGCCAAGGTACTCGGCTGCTGTCCCACAGGGCGCGGGATCGAATCCTGGTTGCGGTAATGGCATCTATCTATTATCTATCTATATCTATCTATCTATCTAATCTATCTATCTAGCCGCTTATTCTGGGTGCTCTCGTGATAATCTCCTTAACTTGGTGGGAACCTAAATTAGTATGAGAGGGTTTGATGATTATGACACCCTGTTCAAAACACAAATAACATTACATACATTGTAAAACACTTCTTGTTAAACAGTTAAACAGTGGCACATACCTGCGGGTGGGTATGTGCCACAGCTGTTTGACACTTGGTATCTACCCAAAAACAACAAGAACACACATGGGCCATTGTAACGCCTGGACGTTAAAGGGACCTTGAAACACCTTTTTAAGTAACCATGGAATGGATTCACTAAAAGAGCTTATTGCTTCACGAATTCAACGCTGCAAAAATTTTAAGAATACGTCCAGTATGAGCGGACTCGCAAAGATTTGTCATGTTGCAATCGCATTCGCTCTGCTCTCATCCCGGCGAAAGCTCTGGGAGCCAAGCATGGCATGGGCAAAAAAAAAAAAAAAACGTCACACATGCCTTTTGTCACTGAAGACTTTTTCTTTGTTTTGTTTTTTTTTTTTTTTTCGCTTTGAAATACGTGGCTTTTTCTGTGTGATCGCGAGCGCACGCCGGGACAAGTTGCGGTCCTCGCGGCGATCCCTGTAAGGACCGAGCGCGCCATGTTAAAATCGGCGAATGGCTGATAGATGGCCTTTGAATGATTTTTCAGCTTCCTCCGTCATTTGTTGAAACGAGAGAAAGCAATATTTAGCTGACTTTGATCATTTATTTATTGCGAATTCTAAGCCGCGTGCTGCACTATAATATTTAGCTCACGTGTTCTCGGGAGCCTCTTCTACCAATTGGCAACATTTTCTGGCCATGCTCAAAAAGTGTTGCAGGGCCTCTTAAGACAAAACTGACAGCGGCAGCGTTGACTCGACAAACGCAAAGAAAAATGTCAGGGTGCCAGCAGGGCCCCGCCGCGGTGGTCTAGTGGCTAAGGTACTCGGCTGCTGACTTGCACGTCGCGGAATCGAATTCTGGCTGCGACGGCTGCATTTTCGATGCAGGCAAAAATGTTGTAGGCTCATGTGCTCAGATTAGGGTGCACGTTAAAGAACCCCAGGTGTTCGAAATTTCCGAAGCCCTCCACTACAGCGTCTCTCATAATCATATGGTGGTTTTGGGACGTTAAACTCCACATATTAATCTATCAGGGTGCCAGCAGGAGTCGAACCGAAGCATAATGCGAGGCAATCAAGAATTCTACCACGGAGCCATGCTAGATCTCGGAACTATTTTTCAAATAGACCGTAATGTTCGTGAAACGTCAAATGTGGTTGCAGTGCTGGCTATGCAATCTCATAAAGATTACATATTTACTCCTATGCTACAACCTTTATGTTGTGTGAACGTCCATTGTAGTTAGGTGCCATGCGCAGAAGTGGATTTATGTACCAGTGTCCAGGGCTACCATCCTTGCGAGCACAAACCCTTCATATCAGCTTATCGCTTCTGGTGTTGCTAATATTCATGTTACTGATGGCACCATTGTGCAGGTGCAAACACCTGGTTATAGAAACATCTGCAAATGTTCAATATGCATCTGTTCCTGCAACATTTGTACATATATTTAGCATCATTTCATAACATGTCACTGAAGAAAAAAAATTACAACACGGCCACCTTCCCTCCGCATGCTTCACATAATGTTGATTGCCAAAGTACATGGGATCTGCTGAATTTTTTTGTTAGTTTCGCATCTGTCAAATAAGGTGTTCTCTGGTTTGGCTCTACTTCTCAGTCTTCAACGGTATGGCGCCAGGACCAGGATAAGATAGGTATAAGACACCTGACCATCTTCCTGAACAGTAAGAGCGATTGGTGCCACCAAGCGAGGCAGAATGTGCCGCTAGGCGGAATGTGCCGCCATGCGAACGAACAGGAAGAAAGCGGAGCAAGCTGTTCAAAGAAACATATCAAGCCGTTCATCCAGTGATCAACATATGTCATAATTCAGTGTTCGTGCGGCTGTGCGTCTGTGGCACAGACTGGGCGGTGCATCAGTTATAGGCCTTGCAAACATGTCAATTCATGTAAAGATTGGTGTTTGTAGTAATTTAGCCACACATTGTGCTAGGCATGGGTGCAGCATGCCTCCGTCTGTCGGATGTTACAGTCCTAAAATGCTGTTGTCAAAGGCTCGCACGGGAGATATTTGAGGCTTTTACCATCCACCAAAGGGGCCATAGATGTGTGAGCACTCCACTACTTAATCTGTTTGAAAAAAAAAATCAATTTGATGTGATGCACATGACTGAAGATTTGTAATCTAACCATTTTTTTTTTGTATCCGCGTATCCTTGATTTTGTCGATTAAAATTTCAGTTGGCAGTCAGCGGCCATTTTTGTATCGCCTTCCTTTGTCCCGTTCTTGCGCTTTACGCTTCTTTTATTTTTTTGTTTTCTCCCAAGTTTAAATGGCCTCTCTAGATTGACCTGTGTGGCTGACACTCTGTACAGCTCTGGTTGCTGCTGCTTTCATGCTTTCTGAAATTTCAACATTTCCTTTTTAATGACATTTACAACCAATCCTTTCAACTAACAGCCAAGAAGGACAAAATGCCTTTAATGTTTTATATTTCACAATTTGTTTCCATGGTCTGACTCGCGAGCTTCATTAATGCTGGTTCCCTGTGAATTGATGCTCATGCAACGTGTCAGTTGTTCTAGGTTGCCAACTAATGCCTTGAAACAAAAACCTTTTAAAAATGTGTCAGTGTCACTTTCAAAGAAAATAAATAGCGTTTTCGTTATTTTTTTGATCTGGTCATGTATATGTTCTTCTTTCCCCCTTTCTTTTTCATCATTTTGGTTTTCCTATCAATCTGATCTGGTTTTCTGGTTTTGCCACTTGAAACTCCGACCACCTGTGCACCTCTTGGGCTTTAAGTTTGCCATACTCAAGGTTACTCCAAGTATTTAATGTTTCTGATTTCACAGGAACATAAATTCATCATAAAGTTTTGGGTTTCAAAGTAACAAGTACATAATTTCTTACTTCCCAAGCAAATAATGGTAAATGTATGCTCTGACTGGCAGGTGCAACGTACAACCAAGCCACTGGCATGAATCACAAGTAGATGAGGCTTTGTGCTGAATGTGTCTGTAATTTGTCATAGCTACAACTTGACCATTCACACTTAGAAAATGAGTGCTTACGAATAATGTTTTACGTAGAGGACAGATTCTCCCACAAATTTAGACATACCTTGAGCTGCATACAAAGAAGCCTTTTCCTCCAGTTTCAGCACAGGGTCGATGTGAGTACCACCAAAACAGGCCTCCCTCCAAACGCTGTGCCAGTGGTAGACTGTTCTTTGAGGCGGATTTAAAGCCGCATTGGCCAGCTTTGCTGGGCCATCATCTTCCATAGAGAGCTTGCTCTCATGCAGTCTCCTTGCTTCACTTGGGGTCATGCCTTCGCTGAAGTAACACAGGAATGTTTGCCTTGTTGACCTGGTGCCCCGAAGTAGCCGCAGAGCATCCGCTGAGTCGGTGCTGTGGCTGTGCCTGTCGTCGATTCGTATCACTGCAGAAAGAGGCACCTCTCTCTGCAGATACTTGTCCCTGTGTTTGGTGTTAAACGTGAACAGTTTTATTTTTACGTCAACTTTGGCCATGCACTTGGCATTGCGTGGGCCACTCTTCTTGTTCTTGGTGTGATGCTGGCAGCGCCAAATTTTGTGAAAAGCCATCCTGCATGACACACATGGGTGCAAATGGGGATAAGCTCTTTTATAATGCACTGCTTTGTAAAATATAATTATCTAAGTAAGAATAACTAGAAGTACAAAACTCTTTTCACAGTTGCACTGCTGTAATAGCTATACTTTTATCACATTTGCAGCTGGCTGCTTGTATGTTGCATTCTGTGCAATGGCATGGCACCGTACGTATGAGCACCATATGAGTGGTTGTCACACATTTGACTGGGGAACCCCAGAGGTGCTTCAGCCGCCATGCCATCATGAAGATGATGGTAGTGTTGAGCAATCGTTTGTCTCGGTACACGCCAGGAGACGACACTGTTCATAGCCCCATCAGTGCAGGCGTAATTGGCAACTGGGGTGGCCTTAGAACATGTCCAGACTAGAGGGAATATGTGCACAAGCTTACCATGGCTGTGCACCCACAAGGCTACATTTATAGCAGTGGTCTCACGAGACATTAGATAGACGTTAAGGGTAAATATCAAGTTGGCGTAGATTGCTGAAGTAGCGGTCCACAAACGTCGTAGTGCTACTTCGATGCCAAGGAAATACTGACTTTGAAATAAGATCATGTTTGAGTGATCCGCACGGTGTTATTGCGCTTCAAATTGCCCTCCTGAAAAAATGGGGCTCCTGACATAGTTGTTTTGCTCAACATTACCCGACTTTACTGCACGGCCGCCGATGCTAGTACCAGCAAAGCAAGAGTAGCTGGAGCCACAGAAGCAGCAATGGCCATTGAAGCTTACCGCGATAAGTGTTGTTTGTGAACCTTGCAATGAGACATTGGCTTGCGACACTGGTGCAGAGGCATGCCACTCAGCCACTTCAAGTATAGGGTTAGTTTTGCAGCACTCAGTGGAAAGTCGCATTAGTTACTTTGCTGCAGTTTAAGTGGCATATACTGTTCAGGCATCAGGTCACCGGCATGTGCATTGTTTTCTTTTGTTGAACTTTCGGTCGCAGCAACTTTTTTAATTTGATCTGCAGTGGCGGTCGGGCTTGGCAAAAATGGTCATTTTACGCTTTCTCATGCAAACACACACAGACAGCCGGAGAAAAAACCCGATTGCAGCATCACAGCTGTTTAAGTCTCTCGTAGACCGCCTCGCTTGCCTCCGTGCACCGCCTTGACAGCGCGCTCCTGCAAGTGGCCGGTGCTATGAGGGTGAGGCATTCATAAACAAGAAGAAGCATACTGTGCGGTTACACGAGGCATTCTGTCCCCAACTTGCATGGGCATGCGTTCCAGCATTTATTTTATTGGTTGAAGGAGCACGCAGCTATATTTTCTTGTTAATAAACCAGCAATGAGCTAGGGAAAGTTCATAGCCTTGGTCTTTAGCTCATTCTTTATTATGATGAGGTGAACTTATGCAAGGCTGCCTTTAAACCTAACGAGGCGAGTTTATGAAACGTACCCTTGCCTTTTCTCATACTGAAACTTTTTTTCCTAATTAAAGAGGGCCTTGTAGTGTTACGAAAGGTGTGGGAATACAAGTCTAGTCTGGCAAGAGGCTACCAGTATTTTTAGAGGGGCACTTACATCATCATGTATCATAAGTGTCCTGAACACAGCATGTTTGGAATATTAGAAAAACAGTGCCACAGTGCTGCTGTTTTTTCCCTTACATTCATATCAACAGTGCCACTGCAATGCTGATAAAAGGAAGAAGTGTTACTTGTAGGCACAAATAAAGAGAAGGCAATCGTACCATCTCCGTCCCTTTGTGGTGTGACGAATTAAAATTATAGCAATAAGCATGTCTGTAAGGTGTTGATATGGCAAACAAAACATTTCATGCCACTTTTTCACCCAGATTGAAAAGACTTTTTTTTTTTGCACAGACATTTAAAAGGACTATCACTATATTCATAAATCCATCTAAGCAGCAGTTTGAAGACACTGAATATGAATATGACATAGAGCTCAGTAAGCATAAAATACCAGCACTGCAATCAACATATTATTATTATACAAGTGATGCAACACTTAATCCCATCTGTTAATATACAGGCATAGTGCAATCAGGCATGATGACATGCGCAAGCACGCATGCGAGCTGAGAAGCAGCAGAGGTGGGGAAATGGCTTGCATTTCTTAACCCTTTGCGGTTACAGAAAAAATGATAAATCACGTGGCCAGCCAGTGAAGGCAGAAAAGAAGACTACGTTTGAACACATTCATGTTTGCGTAATGGCTTTTGGCCGAGTTTCTCATTACCCATTCGTGTCTTGACATCTGCAGCAGTGCAATCCCAAACAGAAGCCATTCTGTGAATTTTGGGTGTCATAAAAACAAAATTCTAGCCACACAAATGTATTCGGAGGTTTATTTGCCCTTTAATTATGCATGAGTACATGTGCTGTATAATTACGAGTACCTGTGTAATTGCTTATGTCTTAGAAAAAAATTTTAGGGGCAATTATCTAGCATCTTTTAGAAGTCCAGTGGTTAACTGGAACACTTTTAATCAGGAGGCCTTGTTGCACATGAAAAAATAAATATTTATGGTGACCTTACAGTAGCGTTGCGGAGTCTGAATGAGGAGCAGAACTGAGTGGTGTTTTTTGTTTTTCGTTATTTCTTTCTACCTTATTTTTCTTTCTATTACTTTCTTTTCCCTTTCTCTGTGCTTCTTTCTCTTTGTTTTTTTTTATTTCTCTCTTTCTCTTGTCTTGCTGTCAGTTCTTCCTGTCTCTTTTGGTCTGTTGCTCTCTTTCTATCTTTTTACGTCTTTATTTCCTTTAGTTCTTTTTATTTTCCTGTTTCATTTTATGGCTGGCTGCCTTTCTCTTCCCCTGTCTCGTGTTTCACAAGCTCCACTTCACCAAGCAGAGTTTTCATTTTAATGGTCACACCTGCTGTATTTAGTAGTGGGGCTTGCCCGAATACTGTAGCGCATACCCACCTGCGGTTTTCTGCAAACACAAAGTTTTTACAGCTGGCTTAAAAGCCAACTCTGAAGATTTTTCAATCATATCAAGGTAATGGTGTTTGTACGTTTCTGAGACAATAGCTGAAATTCTCAGAAAATTGGAAAAAGCTTTTAATAAGCAAAAAGGCGCAATACTGAAACACAACCAAGCGCACGGTCTACGCATGACACCCTATTTGGTAAGAACCAGAAGTCGCATATTGATCCCGCTGGCGCAGAGTATGAAAACTGTGAAAGCCAGGCCAGCAAAGTGCCAGCCAAACACCACAGAGGAAGGAAGGAATCTTTTTCGTACCAAACACTGCCGCTAGATTTGCCCAGCCGTCGTACTTCACGTTCGTTCTGACTTTGGGTGGCTTGAAGCTGCTTTGTCATGAAACAACAAACGGCAAATGTTTGGCAGTTACGCTTCACCACCTTAATCGTTTAGGCTTACCATTTCACATCGGGTCACGAAATGAAAAACTGTTTGTTCTTTCCTTCGAAACAGTACTATAACACAGGAATAAACAAAGACACAAGTTTGTCCGCCACCTGCAAGCAAATAGGTGTTCTGCAAGCAGGAAGAGTTGGCAAATAAGTGTTTTACTCATGATTCTCATGGTCGCCGAACGATCGTACTGCTAGAGTCTCCTCTAGTTCATTTTAGGACACTCTGACTTCAGTTGACATGCCAAATGTGATGTTACATGAACAGTGTTGCCATTAATTATGGCAAGTCAGTTGATCATTTCGAGGCAAGCCTAAAAATTTATTTGCAAACAATCAGTGCATCTCTCAATCCTGTCATTCGGCATAAATGACAAAAATCTGCGAAGGAACGTACCCACCGAATTCTATTGAGATCCATTGATGTCAAAAAATCACCGGAGTTGATCTTTAAATAGCTGAGCTGTTAAAACATACTCCATTTTCATTTTGTTGCATCCTCTGTGCCTATTTATAAATCTCCCAACAAACAAGGTGGCCTTCAGATTACTGCCCAAACATGATGCGACGGCTTCTATGATCAGCTCAGTACAGTATGTTATGGTCACTCTCAGTGATGTGATCAACGAAGCAGTTTCAGTGTAGTTTTTTTTCTTCTGGGAATGCTAAGCTACTTGCAGCGGGAGCGAGCGAACATCGCCGCATATTGTGACGGCCGCGGTAACATTGCCCATCACGGGCTGTCAAATCAGCCAGTGGCCGTCCACTTTGAGTTTATGGCACGGTTAGGTTGATGGCATCATTGGGGGGAGAGAAAAGCGAACGATTTAAAGGTGTTTAAGAATTGTAAATTCTGTTTCACATGCTGCGCTATGTTTGGCTCACATGCTCTGAGGAGCCTAGACTACCGATTTGCAGCACAATTGAATATGATATGCAAGTAGGCACGTAGAGGACACGGGACAAAGCGCGTTTTTTCGCCATGGTGAAAATTGGTCGAGCACTCGTGTTTCGATCGCCTACCACTTTTTTTTTCGCCAAAAGACTGTGAAAACAACATCTTGGCGCACGCTCAGCGTTAATTGTGCCTTTTCTTTCGAAATGTTTCAGTATGTAGCAGTTTTCACATCTCGGCGCA
Source organism: Rhipicephalus microplus (assembly GCF_043290135.1). Taxonomy (NCBI): domain Eukaryota; kingdom Metazoa; phylum Arthropoda; class Arachnida; order Ixodida; family Ixodidae; genus Rhipicephalus; species Rhipicephalus microplus. The sequence continues at coordinate 506,278,488 of NC_134710.1, forward strand.
ATTGCCGCAGCAACCTCATCACCCCAAATGGAGTTGCCGCCATGACATCAATAAAATCGCCTTGTATCGTGGCGCGGAATTTCGAAACTATGATTTCAGCTGTAAGCCCTGTGTAAATGATCGCTCAAACGGCTGTAGTGCAGTAAATGGCATCGACAAGACAACCCACTTTTCCCTAACACTCTGGACGCGCCAGACAATCCAAGAAGTGTTGGTCCGTACGCTGTACGCTTCCATCCATTCATTGACGACGTCTTCGTCGACCAAGTTCGCTCGGAACACGGACTCGTTTTCAGTAGACTGCTGGTCGTCTCTTACGACCTCAAGTGGCTGACGCATCTCCTCTATTGTGCCTCGACATTGTGCAACAACGCGATCGGCACTCGTAGAAACTTGACGGTCACAACCACAGTGGTAGGACGAACTTCGTGGAGCGATCACCTTCGTGGACTGCACGGGTGGACTGGGTCAGTGGTCTCACGTCACTGCCGATCCAGCATGCACACTGTGGCCAGTGATGTTTCATTCTACGTCGAAGAATTTCCATTCATAGACATGAAAATTCCCCATTTCGAAGATATTTCCCTGTTAACGTTGACGAAAGTTCCAGCATATTTCCCTGCATAACAGTACTAATTTCCGCCCTCATCTACGCAAACGCTATAATTACACATGTATGACGTACTGGCCACTTTTGAAATCATGACTAGCCCATCCGCTGCCGCACAACAAAGCCATGGCATATTCATTCATACAGTGATAGTACACTGCACATCGCGGGCTTCGAGTCTAACACCAATAATGAACTAGAAATCGCTTCGCGTATATCAAATCTCAAGGGTTCTGCTAGCGTGGTGCATGCACCAGAACCGATTACAGCAGATGAAGGCGCACTGTGACCGCTAATTATCGGTCGTCATATGAGAATTTAACCATTCCTGAAATACCCTGCAATATCGCAAAGATTCCTTTTGGCTCAAAATGACAGGTGAAAATTCCCCGATAAAGCAAAAATTTCCTGCACGGAACATCACTGAGTGGCTGCACCTGTGAGACATACTTCACCGTGTGTAACCGCTTTGAAAGGTGGTTTCACTGCCGCATAGGTTCTCTGTGCGGTGAAACCAACCACTTTGGTGATATTCGCACTGCCGTGAAGCAACCTTTCAAGACTGAGTTAGGTTATAGTGCCTGCAACCCTGTTAATTTTAAACAGCGAAGTTCATTGGACATTTGTATTTATAGTGGGATCATATCATATCATCCATCTATATTAAAACACTTGTGGGCTCTTATCGCAATAAGAACAAAAATTTATTGAGAAAACTGAGTTCATGTGTGTTACCAAAAAAAAATCAAGCAATGCTTTATACCGCATGGCACAAGCAATGAGGTGGCACCTCGCTTCCAATTTTCTTCGTCTATTTGAATAGAACCATCATATGCATTATTTATAAATTTGTCGTACTGTTCTTGGGTCATCTCTATTCTCAAAATGTATATTCTGAATTTCCTTTGTTTTGGAAATTTTGGGTATACAGTGTTTTTATTTCGTTACTTGATAAGACAGATGTTTGGGCTAGTTGGTGATAGGGAATCAACATATTTGTACAGCGCAAGACTACGAGTAGTTACGACGTAACTACAGAAGAAGAGACAAGGACAGAAAGAGCGCTGACTTCAACTGAAATTTTATTAACGAAAATGCTGGAAATATATACTCATGACGGAACACTACCGCGCAATGTATTGCATCACAGCAAGACAATCATCATCTCATTATATGGTTACAACGCCACAGCTCAGCACAAGTTCACAATCAATTGTGTCAAAGCCAGAAACTCGCTTTCTTTTTTAGTCAGAGCAAGCGAAGGCAGGCTGATACATCGATCACCCAACATTTGTATTTAATTGGCCTCCATAATCTCTCGTGTTAGCTGCTGACGGTGTTTGGCTACAACAGTGCACTTCTCGAAGTGTTGGAAGGCGCTATTAAGTTTAAAAGCTTGTTATATGGGCCAAGTAGGAAACCTTTAAACACAAATATTTTACTGTGTACAACTTGCAATGTAGTCATATTTAAATCATACATTTAATAGAAACTTGCTTCCACTTTGCTTCAGCCCAATAAAGCGTAAGTCAGAAAAACTTTTGGAGCTTGCTCAGACTCGAACTCAATAAACATTTTTGGGAGCCGTACTCACTATCACGAAAATTTGTTCAACCGGACTCGCTCAGACTCGCTGTCTTTTTCGACCACAATGCCAGTGCTTTTTAACACCGAAATTTCACATAATCGATGCTCTTCTTTGCACCTTTTCATATGGTGCCTTCGAATACGAGTTACGAGTGCTTGTAAACCAGTAAGGTCATTTTTATTGAAAGAGATGACAGTGCAATATGTATTTGTCACCAACTTCCTTTTGTTGTCAATGGTAAGGGAAAGGTCAAGGCCTTCCACCATGTAATTCATGCCACTGATCAATAAATATTCAAATGGTATATAAAAGACACGGCTTTGAAATATGTGAGCATTAACGCGAGTATGAACGCTGATCTAGGTAAAGCAGATAGTAATGCTGAAGACGAGCACATATGACCATAGCTTGCCAAACAAAAATTGAACTCAGATTCCCTCAGGAAATGTATCTTGCACTTTGGACTCGCTCGGACTCAGAATCGCCAAAATTTTCCAGAGACAGACTCATTTGGACGCACACTCACACAAATGTTAAACTGAACTCTCTCATTATGAGACTAGCGCCTCGATCCGAGTTAGAGTGAGTAGACTCTGAAGTGAGTTCGCTGATATCTACAAGAAAGAGACATTCCTGGTATAAGAGCAGAAAAGGACACTGTTAAGAGGCGAGGAAATCACACAAGCGCATGTGATATTCGTACAAGCCTGTGCTTATTCGTAAAATTCTTAAGGTTATTGGATTATAATAAAAATGCTTGATTTTAAATGATTCAATCAAATTACTACTTTTTCAACCTCACATAACTATTTGCCTATCACTAAACCTTGCAGTTCTTGCTTCTTCTGGCTGTTTCGGACAGGTGCGTGGAAGAAGTTGTGGCCGAAAATCACATGCATGTTTTCTGACAGGGCGAACTGTTGGAGGCCTATATTTTTCAATCAAATGTTGAATGGTAGAACTGAAGATTACCAAGCATATACAAGCTATCTTGTCAGGTTTCATGCATATTCGGAATTCGCTGTGAGGAGGGCTCGACATTTGTAATCGATTTCCAGCATTTCTAGTGCAATGAAGCTGTAATGTTCTGGTACAATTTTTTTAAAGGGACTGTCTACTGCACAGAACTTTTTGCTCATTGTGGTGCGAATGAGAAGCATATTTTTGTACTATATAAAAGGAGTAATTTTGATGTTGAAAATCTACAAAGCAACTACTGGCACCACCCAGCAGCGATGTGGTTCTATTTATCCACACAGAAATGCTTGCAAGTAGGCTGATTTTGCTTAAAAACAAACATGTTTAACTTGAAATTGCATTTCATTCACTTGACGCAACTTTAGACTGCACAAAAGAGTATTTTTGCTTGTTTTATCACGTGTTCAAAGAGGTACCGTGGCACTGCCGGCGAGACGGTCGCGTGCTTGCCTACGGCAGAGAAAAGCGAGTGCTGCGTCTGGCGCCACTCTCAAAAAAAAAAAGAAATCTTCGGCAAGTATTAGCACAACTGATTTCAGTAAATTTTCAAACCTTGCTTGTGGGTCCCATGTCATCTAGTAATGTCGCACGAGCCTTTGTGCTTAAAGTGCACAACAGTACTTACCAAAGTTCTACATTGGAGAACATTTTGCCATCACGTTTCGCTTAATCGTGTTTCCCATGCTGGCTCTCATCCCATATTCAACGCAGAACACCTAAACACAACTGCAAGACAGCGGGGACCTTCTGCTGTTTTGTGAAGGACATTTCATGTTTGTTTTAGTTGCATGCACACTTCGCAGGAGTAAAACCACTACAGTTTGTTTCACAATGCTGGCGTACCAGTGTTGCTGGAACAAACTCTTCCCCTCAACTGTGGCGGTTTTTGAGGCTAACTAAACAAAGCTGGAGAAACTTCGGTAATACATTATCTGACAATTTCCATGCTTTATACAACCAGTACGGTGTATGTAGTATTATTGGTGAAGGCCTTGCAAAAACTGTACACGGTTTCAGTTTTAGACTTTCACACCATTGTGATCACGTCCACCAGCCATCGTTCTGGGCGTTCATCACTACGATGAAAGAAGACTGAATGCAGAATAAAAACTTTTTTTCTCAGGATTTCTACACACTTGCCAGAGAAGCCGTTGGAATGTTGGACACTTCAGACGTATGCTTTTTATTGCGGTACAAAACAGCAAAGCAGTGGAAGACTATCATAGTCACTTGAAAGTGAAAGACTTACTTGGGGTGCTGCCTTGCATTCTGGCCTTCAGAGCTTGCATTTAAATGACTGAATTACTTATGAGCCCAGACTCGGAGAGTACACTGCACTTGTTTGCGCTTGTTTCATCATTAACCTTTGCCAACACGCCCAACTGGCAGTCATCCTACTTACTTATGAGCACTAAATAAAGCTAGAATAGATTTACCGTTATTGTACCCTACCCACCAGAAGCTTCAGATGGTCTCGTCTAGCCTCTCGATGCCCATGGGGTGTGTGAAAAATGATGCAGACAGTTTTTATTTCACTTGTGTATTTATTTACTTATTTGTAAATAATAAAATCAGCAATGTTCATTTTAATGAGTTTGGTACAGTAAGAACATAATAGTAACACACTGTTATTACAAAATAATTGAACTCTCTCTTTTTTTTCTTGCAAATGGTGCTTTTATTCCTTATTGAGCCACCTTTGCTGCTTCTCAGCGCACAAGCTCTGCCATCCATTGCCGCGCACCCCCACAAGGCAGTCCTACATGCCCATGAAGCATAGAAAAATGTGAGCCATGTTAACTCAATACTGTGTGCCCACAGTTGACATGCATCTCTATGTGCAGTACCCTATAGGTGTGCTGCTTGCCGAAAATATATCTGGTAAGCTTAGTGATCAAAATTCATCACCCACAATGCACTTTTCATAGTGTTGTATGCATTATGTCTTGGGGTCCTCTTTATTGTGCTGCTTGTGTGCTTCTCTGTGCGTTCAATTTCCTGCCTTCTTTTTGACTTGTACTATAGTTCTGATACATCTAGGATTGCTGACTGTTTCCATTTCCTCATATTTCCTTGCAAAGCTTTGAGAAACTAAACTCCGTTTCATACATCAGGTGCAACGCTGTGATGGCTAGGCAAGTAGCCCGTAAAGAAAACACGAGGTGTTGCTCCGCGCGGTTTCGTAGCCGAGTGGTCTGACGCGTCGCTCCGGAGAGTTCACCGTAGTTTAGAAGTGCATGGGTTCGAATCCACGTGGTGCCATTTTTTTAAAATAATTTTTGCGAGTTCAATTCGAAATCTTTTTTTTTTTTTTTTCAGTAACTTCAACTTACTTGCACGCGGAAGTGAACTGCACGTATCTATTCATTTGTAGCATACCGTGTTGCCTTGTGAGGGCCGGAACCTGCTGAGCTGGCACCGAGGTTTGACCAGCATGGCGATTTCGTCGCGATTATACCGCATTGTCGGTTTACCTCGTTGATGTGAGCGAGTACTGCGTGCAAGATGACGTTAATTCATTGATTAGGTAGCACAGCAGCTCCAATGAGGCTGGGTTAACGACAGGTGCTCACCTTCAACTTTTGTTTTCGTCATTGCCCCGATGATCCAATTTTCTGTGCCGCTCTTTAAACGCTCAGCAGGTTATTGATTATAGCGGGCCGCCGGCAGAGAGAACCTGTTCAGTTTTAGCAAAACAGTGCGGAATCGACCTTCCACTGCATTGTGCGGTATCCCGACGCACTGCGTGCGAGTAACGAATGATATGTTATTCAGGGAAAAGGGAAGAAAGCAAATTTGTGTAGCTCGGAGTAGTGATTTTTGGCACACAAACGCATAAAACATTTCCTAGACTTGGTATTCGCCCGTTTACTGTCTTAATATATGCGACATTTTTGTGAATTGTTATGCGCGATTTATTTCTTCAGTATAATTCCAACCCATCCTCCTTCCCGCAAGTAAGAGTTCATTTTTTATCGTTCAAAAGAGAGTTTCAGCTAAGGCTGTTATTTGGCAGAAACTCTAAATTTTAATTTATGCGTCAATCGTTTTTTTTTATAAAAACCTGGATATGGCCTGTGTTTCTCGGTTGAGAAAATCTTTATGGTATAGGGTAATTCAGTGCCCAAAAATTGTACTGGTTCAAAAAGTTGGAGATTTGTTCCATACATGCATACATCCAGGGGCAATACTCATTGTGCGCGATGGACGAATATTCCAAACGGATGACGACTTTTGTGGTTTAAAAAACGCAAACTTTATTTACAGAAGAGCACCTCTGGCTGATGTCGTGGTGGGTTCCGACATCTTCTTTTTTTTTCCTTTTTTATACCAAGTTTTCACAGAGGTCATGTGACCATTCCGAACATGTCCACTTCACAACAAAACATAAATAAGGTAATTATTAGGGAGCAGTACAGTGCAGTGTCTTTCCTAGCCCGGGTCACTTGGCGACGTTAAACCCAACACACAAAATCACACGATGAGGAAGCACTCTGCTTTGTCATAATAACACAGCCTTCTTGGGGAATGAGCTCAGCACGAAGCAGCACGAGCAGGTTCGCTAGAAAGGCGTCCACAATCCAGCTCAACCAGTCGACCCTCGTGAACAAAGCCACCACTGACAGGCCGCACATTCCTCGAAAGTCAGCAAAGTTCTTCAATGCCACTCAACTCATCATCACTGAACTGAGCACCCGACTCATCGGAGGAGGAGTTGCACGAATCACAAATGCAGAAGACAAGTGGTTCGATTTCACAATCCACAATCATGTCCCGTTCCCATGCTTCAGCTTCAACTTGCTCTACATGACCGCAGCAGTTTTGCCACTTTTCCTGTTTTACAGATGCCAGTGCTTCTGGCAGAAGCTTCTCTACTTCAGCCAAAGTGAAACCCGTATTCCGTGCTGCGATGTACCCCTTTACCTGGCTCCAAACAAGCTCGATTGGGTTGAACTCGCAATGGTATGGTGGTACACGAAGCACTTCATGGCCGTGGGTAGCCGCCAGAGTGTCGATGCGGTACACAATACTGGGTGTGTTGACCTTTTGGGAAAGTTCCAGCAGTTCAGCTCTCACCATGTCCTCTGACCACGGAACACCTTTCTTTGTGAGCCAAAGCTGAATATCAGCTTTGCGCGTCGACTTGGTAGGTGCTTTCTCAAGAGCTACGCTGTGGTATGGCACATTGTCCATGACAATAACGCTATTAGGCGGAATGTTTGGCAAAAGCTTGTCGGTGAACCACTCCTCAAAGTATCTGCCATCCATCTCAGAGTGGTAGTCAGCGCTGCCCCCCTTTTTTGCTCGGAAGTAGTCAGCAGCTCCTTCGATGAAACCAGTTGCACTGCTGCCAGCATGTACGAGGATCAAACGGGCCCCTTTGCCCAAGGGTGCAGCCAATCCTGTCGTCAGACCTTTGAGGAAGGCATCTTGCGATGACTTCACAGACGTGTCCTGCCAAACGTACTCCTTCGTGTGCCCTGCGTTGACCCATGTTTCATCCAAGTAGATGATGCACCTGTACAAAGCAAAACGAACGAGCGCACGAGTTAGCGCACACAAGTAAACATACCCACAGCAGCAGCTTGAGTCTTGGCATGACCATAGTCGAAAGTACTGCAATGGACAACTTGAGCAAAAAGTACAAAAAGCATTGATATGCATATTCTATTTTCTTTGTTACCCACTCATATGCTGACTGCTCTTTCGTAAACAGCTGCTTAGCGTCAATCGAGGAAAAAAACGGTCGGCGTCAGTGCTTTCTTTAGTCGGGCTTTAATTCGGCACGTAGGTGGCATTTGGCTGTCAGTTCTGATTCATGGCAAGTTCACATGTCACACATGCGGTATTCGGTAAGAATTCATAGGCCGTCGCTATCATTTTGCACGAATGGAAACAAAAATAGACACCAAAATTCCCAACAATGCTGCCAGTAACTCGCATCTTTCATGGGAATGAGCGCTTACCGCACCAAACGGCGGAGATTTAGCGAATAACTCTCACCGATTGAGGCAAATACCCCCACCCAACAAAACAAAAGTCGTGAAATGCGACCTGCAAGCAATTACCTTGCTTAACCGTTTTCTTTTTTCCAGGTTGTAATTCAGATGTAATCCTCTCCATTACGATGATGAAGTTGCAATGCTAACATCAGGTGTTATATCAAGGCAATCTACATGTGCTGCGTAAGGAAATGTGAAAATAACGGTTCCCACCTGCCCTGTCCTCGGAATTTCTTGATCGCCCGCAAGTACCTGCGACGCCAGGCAATGATGTCACTGCGCTCGATTAGCGCAAGATTCCGTTTTCTCCTAGCAAAGGTGAAGCAGATGTCCTTCATTAGCCTCCACAAGGTGGTTTACGTGAAGTTCGGCAAGTCGTCGTCTTCGTTGACAGCCCTTATCACACTGTCCAGTGTTGGGATCTCCCTCTTGGCGTACATGCTGTGCACTTTCAGACGGATGGCATGGATTGTCAAGCTGTCATGTTTGACGGTTTGCGAGCTCGAAATCTTCACCTCGCGAGCTCGTTTTTTCGGTGACACCAAAGGCCCACGCAGACGCTCCGCCTTCAATTTCGCCACGGTACGGGGGAGATATTCCAGTGTCCTCGCTCACAACACTCAGCACTTCCCGCACAGATTTCTCCGGGAAACGCATCCTGGTACGGGCGTACACATTTGCAATTACTTGCTTCGCGTGCTTTGACAGCTTTGATGTGCGAAGCTTCGAAAAAATTCGCGCAGGAGAGGTGGTGGAGGACGCAGAGCTGGACGCCATTTTTTCGAAGCTGCCACCATGACCTACTACACTCCTGACCTGCCCAGAGAGCACCTCTTCCAGCGCCCACGTTCTAGTTCATACCTTCTGCCGCTAGGGCCGTCACCTACGAGCGGCGTGGCGCTAGGCAGCACCTGTTCACTGTCGTCTGCTTCAGCCATCGCTGTGGCAGTGCAAATCGTTCTTATTGTGCATGAATTGTGTATGAATGTGTAAAATATGGCAAATAAAGCGATATGATTCCTCGTCAGAGTTGGCTGCATTCGTGTGGACGTTTGAAGCAGAAATAGAACCGTAAAAAAAGCACACAAAGGGTCACAGTGGCAAGCAGACGGGAACTTTTCTACAAATGAAGGAAAATTTATTATGAAAATATTTCTTGAATGAAAACGTAGTCCAACGAGATAAAAAAACTATTGTTAGGCATTCATTGTTCACACTGAATCACGATGGTTCCAGACGATACGCATACACAAATTGCAGAAGATACGCAGAAACACAGTAGGTCGTGTGCAGAAACTTGCAGACGGCAGATAGCTGCAGTAGTCAGCTCTAATAGTGGCCGCGTGCAGTTTTTTTTTTTTAGATGAGCTGACACCTCAAATGTAAGTATGGTGTATTGCTGCGTGCCATATTGCAAATCGGAACAAGGCAAACAAAGTAAAGTAAATGGCAAAAACAACCATGCAGCAAGACATTTCTACGCAAATATACAGCTTTAGAAGTCAATCAACCAGTATAGCCTAACTACTAAAATGTAACACATAGCACACGTTAGCCTTTTCAGCAAAAAACAATCACACGTATAGGCAGTTTGTCACAGAAGCAGACGCATGGTATCAGTCCGTCGCCCTCCTGCCGGCCGCACAGTAGCAGACGAACAGGTTATAGGTAGCGCCACCTACGGCGAGCGATTGAACGAGAGCGGGGACACGCGCTCCCATAGGAACCCCGCTATCTGAACAGGTCAGGAGTGTAGTAGGTCATGGCTGCCACAACAAGTAAAAAAAAAAAAAACGGCGGCGCGGGTCGCGCGGAGAGCGAAAACCTGGTGCGAAAGCGACAAACATAAATTACCAACTCGCATATTTGGATTGTTTATCCGACAACACAGGCGTTTGTTTTTTAACCTGATGACAAATATGTATGCTTAGAAGTTTCCCGAGAAGCATTTATTGATTCTCGTACACTCTAAGCGACGCACTACTTTTTGGTCGCGGCAGTACACAGCGCAAACAAGAGCGCTAGCTTTGACAGCGTTGCACATGATGTATGAAACGGAGTATAGAATAAAAATTGACTTGAAAGCAGGTCGCAGAACTCGGTACTTAAAAACACTTTGGTATCTTTCCTACTTGCAGGCTGGCCACCAAAACAGTGTGAACCTCGGTGCTAAGGGCTTGAATGCCACTGGGTTGTAGTGCCACCAACAGCGAGAAGATTGCGTCGTGATGGAAAAAGAGGATGCGCGTGATCACGTGCGATGCAGCAGCAATACTGGCACGAGGGGGACAGAAAATAAAGAAAACATCGGTTGTGTGAAAAACCTGTCGAGTCTTTTTCTCACATGTGCTACACAAGGTATAGTAACGTTCTCCTCATTGTGGACATGTAATGTGATAAGGACAGCAGCTGCCCTTGTGTAGTATTTCTGAATGCTTTGTTGTTGTTACTAACACAAAGCTGTCACATAATTTAACCTTTTACTTCACTAAAATTATAAATAAACTGTAACAATTACAAGAGCAAGCCTGAAAATGTTGATACTTCATGTTACTCTGCCTGAAAAATGTTAGTTTTTGAAGCATGAAGTTGGTTTTGTTTAATCCCAAACCAGCGTCTTAAAGGAGTGCCAACCCCCTGAAATCCGACTAAGTTGGCATAAAAAGGACTAAAGCATCGCCTTTCAGTGCTTGCAAGGAATGCTGCGTGAATGTCAACTGTTTGACACGCTATGTACACACTTGTGTACACCACTTGATTTTTCTATTTGTATTTGTAGGGGCTAAGAAACATCAAAATGTATTGGCTTTCTAATCTCTTCATTTAACTTCGTTTTGCAGCATACAGTTGCATATTTATTTTTATTTTATTTGCTCTCAAAATACTTATGGCATTAATAGAGGGGACTGGTTACAAAGTAGACAAGGAAAATGCAGCATGAAAAGTTATTAAACAAAGAATAAACTCATCATTATACAATGTTAACTGTGTAAGGACAATAAACACAATACATAATTTAGCCTGTAAATACAGAGTATTAGTCTATTTTGGATGATTACAGAATACTGAGTAAAGTATATTGGAAAACAATTACTAATAGTGACATGTCTTCAGGTAGTTGGTTTCAATGTACCAATGTACAAGATGAAAACTCTGGGAGTTGCATAATGCCATGCCAACCTTATGAGGAGGTCACTGCAATGGGATATGTACTGAGGATTCAGGATTAGTTGGTCATGCAGGGTGGTATGACAGAATAATTCGTGAAATGAAGCCAAATGGGATATTTTCCAAGGGGGTGCAAAATAAGCAAGGCTTCGGCAGGATTTTATTGAAGTTATACCAGCAATGCAATTACAGTGAGAAGGTTTCAAGTGGATGGAGTTATTCTGTACAAACAAGTGAATCAAGTTGTCGTGGCAAGGGTCTCGCAGAGAAGAGGCATATTCAAGTTTGGGACGTAATAATGTTTCATATAGGAGTAGTTTTAGTGTATATCGTGGTTTTGAGATGTTGCAATGTATGTAGCCAAACTTGTAATTGGCATTATTAGTAACATATTCAGTGTGAGGTGCCTGAGGTAAGTTCAATGTGATAAGAACACCTAATTATATATATGAGCTGACCTGATTGTGTAAGACATTTACCTTGTATATTAGCAAGATGTCTGCATATCTTCTTACGCACATTTGCTTACATTTATGCATGTTTAAATCTATTTGCCTTGTGCTGCACTAAGCTGCTAGTGTTGAGGTAACATTGGAGAAATGAACTGCCATTACTACTACTTACTTTATTAAAAATTATGCAGTAATCTAAAAAAGATTAGGTAAGATCGGAGGAATGACCTGCGATTACCACTAGTTATTTTATTGATTACGCAGTAATCTAAAAAAGATTAATGTTTGAAGAAGTTGATGTCAGGCTCAAGGTTGGCGTCGGGTATCTTTTTTGGCACTGGAGCTGGGTTCATGGCTTGATGGGGGCACCCAGAACATGAAAGAAACCACCTCCACCAGATGTTGCATAGTTGTGATATGGACTAAGACAGCAGGCAGCATTTCCAAGATGAAATTTTTTGTTTGGCCATACTTCTGGCCGAGAAACAAAGTCAAAGACTACAGCAAAGCACAAGTTCAGTTTATTTTTCAGCGCACCTCGTGTTATGCCGCTATCTTTGTTGCAATAGAATATCGAGTGCCTTGAAATGTCAGTTTCACACAAGTACATACAGTTCTTCATAGGTGGTATCTGAAAGGGCTAAGAGAGCAGTTCACTTTTATTAATTTTTTTTCTTCTCTCAAGAAACCCTTGCACCACTTGGGTCGTAGCCCAATCATTCACAAAGTTTGAGACTAGCTAGTTTGTATGACGAGACCTCAATGTCGAGGTGTTTCATGCATTTGGCACTGTAGTCACTGCCTGCATTGCTCCATTTATGGTGCTGGCAACAGTGCTGTCACCAGAGGTATTTTAGGGGGAGAGAAAAACACATGCTCAGTACAATACGTGCAACAACCCTGAATGGCAGTGAAAAACTTGTGCAAAGACACATGCCATTCATGAGGCATATGAACATCGATACTTGTATAATGCCTTGCTGAATCGAAACTTCGTATAGAGAATAAATAAGAGGTGTGAGCATAACATTTCACAGCTCTGAATTTGGATATCCTCGCACTTGTCGAAATTTATATTTTGGGGCTTCTGGATTTATAGACGTCCACATCTCTTTGAGAAACATTAACTAGTATGCCAGCAGTCATCAAGCTTCTAATCTTCATAACTGCAAAAATATTAGAAATGTATGCAAAGGAATAAGCTATCTTTTATCCTCAATGCCAAAAGACATGATAAACTGGGTGTATTATGGTGTGTCTATAGGTGCTATTATGAATATTTTCATTGCATTATAAAGACTTAGCATCGATATGTACAGCTTACTGAAATGCGTGGCCTCCACATTTGACCAGCAGCTTCCGTTGGCAAGTATTTTTACATTTTCAAGGCCACTTGTGGCAGCCTCAGTTGGTCTACTTTTGTTCAGAATGCTTCTTCAAAATTAAGAAATATATTGCTTTTTCTTTTTACAACAGCTTATAAATCTTAGAGCTGGTTTACTATTTCCTCTGATTTTAACATTACATTGCAGTGAAATGCCAAGTTCATAGGCCGAAGAGGTGTATAGGCATTTTAGACAACTCGTGCAAGAGCTTTCAGAGCTTTGCAGAAAATAGACATTGCTGGCATTAACCGATATATTTGCCACCATGCCTGTGAAGGCTTTGCAAAACAATTTCCAGAATATATTTGCCTTTGCAGCATTTTCTACCTGGCATATGCTGTGTTACAAGAGGCAGTTGAACTATTTGCTGCATTGAATTTAATATCTGTTTCTAAAGTGTATACTATTGAATTGTGAAGTCTTATTGCATCTTATAATCCTTGCAGAAATCAGGCAGTCATGCACGGATGTTTATTTGAACAGGTACATGCGTAGGGACTGGCTCTCACCTATACAAGGTTGGATGATGAGGGGTCTAAGCAAGCAATGATCCTGTGATACTTCGAATGGCATTTCACCTCAGGAAAGCATTGTTTTTAAATGATGCAAAAATAAAACAAGGTGTAATTGCAAGATCCTGGGTGACTTTTATGTTCTCATAGTTTCCTAAAAGTAACTCTGCCACTGCAGTCGTTCAGATTGATTGATTTGTGGGGTTTAACGTCCCAAAACCACCATTTGATTATGAGAGACGCCGTAGTGGAGGGCTCCAGAAATTTTGACCACCTGGGGTTCTGTTACGTGCACCCAAATCTGAGTACACGGGCCTACAACATTTCCGCCTCCATCGGAGATGCAGCCGCCGCAGCCGGGAATCGAACCCGCGACCTGCGGGTCAGCAGCCGAGTACCTTAGCCACTAGACCACCGCGGTGGGGCCTGCAGTCGTTCAATTACCATGGGAATGATGGGTACTTCACAGATTTGCCTACTTTTCGTGTTTGCAGGCTTCCCATGCACTTGTGGCTGTGTTTATAGCTATGCATTGATTTTAAACCTTTGCTAAACTTTGCCTTGTGGCAAAGTGAATTCAGGCCACACGGAGCTAGAAGAACGAACATTAGACATATTCGTGTACTACCCATCCCTGCCATGCTAGCTGAAGTGCTGTGCGTTGCAGCTGCCACAGACACTAGCATCAAAGTTCTTTATGTTTCATTCAGAGCATGGTCTTTGCTTTAGAACATCCTCCAGTGTATCTCTATGCATGGTCTGCACTCCTGCTTTCATTTCAATATCGTGTGACCGCTATGCGGCACTTGTGGCCAGGTATATTTTTTTACTTGCCATCAAGTTTGCATGACTGCTTGTTGGACAAGGGCGGGTTGTAGAAAAAAAAGAGAAAAACATCATGTCGAGGTGCTCGGTCGCATATTATAACGTTGCGCGTGCCCCCACAGCTTCACGGCATTGCACATGCATGCTGCACTGAAGCGCCAAAAAAAGAAACCACGGGCGCTTTTTTCTGCAGGACGCACCAGAAAAAAAAATTGTTTTTGTTCGAACCTTACTTGCGCTGATACGCAATATTTAAGCAGCGGCGTTCTTTCGCCTTAATGATGGCGTATTATCTTGTCCGTGTAATAAACCAAGGGGCCGCGTCTGCTGCCACCGGGTGGCACAAACCTTTTCGAGGCAAAAGTGTTCGGTTCATTCAATAGCCGCTTAAAACCGGCTTGACTTGGCTGGAAACGTATGAATAGACGGCGATAGAATCGCCGTGTTGGACATTTTTTGGGGGATGTTTAGGTGGTGGGAACGAAAGGTCTAAGGTTCCTCACTAACTTGTGAGGATCTTTACCGTGCGGTAGTTATTTATCCGTGGTCTTAGCTTGGCCGGTAGCCTTATGCATTCGCGAGAACCGCCTCTGCGCATGGATACGTGGTCTCGTTCTGTAATACTGTCTATAAGCAATGTGGTAACGACTTGCCCGATCATGAACACCGTGTGTTATGCTATTTGTGGATGTATGCCGTACGTGTATGTCTGGTAAGTGCGTGTGTAGCGTAAGGATCGATGTGTCGCTTCGGTGAAGTGTATGCTTGCGCCAAAACTTTCATTGAAGCTTCTTGCGTAACTGCGTGAGACATACGAAATGCACAAGTTGGAAGCGATGGAATATTACCAGTCGTTCACACGACGTTATTTTCTAAGTAGCTTAAATATGTTGTCGCCGATTACGATAATCGGTTTTCTAAGCTATGTCTTTTCTTGTGGGTGTATACAAAGAAAAAAAAAGAAATAAAGTTGAAGATATGCTGGGAGCACTATAAATATTCGCTCAAAATTGCCACCTTAAGCGTCTTCTTAAAATTAAACAGTGCCGCAAGGCAGTCGTGCCTTGCGGTGAAGTGCACGCTGTGTATTGCGGTAAAACATACATATTGCGCGCGCTCGTGTGTAAATTGGAAATGTAGCACTGACATTGGCCCTCGAGTGTGCACCTAAATTGTACACACGCTATCCTCTGCCTCATCAGTGACGATGCGGCAGTCAGTATCGTCATCATCTTCAGGTTGTGTAATAAGCACAAAACAATTTACCTAGTAAAATATATTTTGTGGCAGGCAATTCGCAAGGCATTCAGATGTTAGTTCATTGCAGGATTAATTCAAGATTGTTAAATGGCACGTTCAAATAAACGAAACATGCATATGAGAGGCTTCAGTCGTACTTCAAAATTTGTGCCATGCCTCAAATTGAAAATGATTTAAAGGAAATGTATGCTAACACTGGGTGTAGATTACCATTCACAATTCAATTACCATTCATATTTTAGAAACTTAGAAAATTTGTAGCTCATGTTTTCCTATCGAGTAAGCACAAAAAAAAATAACTGTTGAAGAATGGTCTACAATTACTCACACAGTTTGCAAGAAATAGATCTTTGAAACGTATGTCAGGCCAGAACTAAGTGCAAGGTGGTTAGAGGAAACAGGTTATGACCCGACATAATAGCGCATGTTCGGACGTTTTACATGGGCTGCTTGTTGGCAAAATGGGGTGAGAATTAGGTAAGTGCCTGCAGGGATCTGCACCAAGAGACGAAACCTGCTACATCTTTTTCATAAATTTCATTATTTGTATCAAGCATGCGTGCACTCTTCGTTGTTGTGTTCTCTCAGGGTGCAAGTATATGGCATACGCTTGAAATCCATACGTTACCCCTGCGATTTGAAGATGTTATCACAGTGAACATGAACGTGCAATGTAGTTGAAAACGTTGCTGGGCACCAACTTTCTTAACAATCTGAACCCGCTTATACTACAAAAGTCACCACGTGACTTCAGCCAAATAGTTTCTAACTGTTGTGGTTACTGTCAGATAAAAGTAATAATGAGCTAGTTGTGCTTGGACAACAGTCTTACTTTACTGTATTAAAATACAGTAATTTAGTACCTGCATATAGAACTGACCACTTAGTTATTTTTTTTAATTTGTGGTCCTATTTGTTACAGTTTACTTTCAAAATATTTCATACAAGGTGGTTGAGTTTTAAGTCCATACAGTGGGCAAATTTTATCAGCAGTACCGCATGCTGTACAATCACTTTTACTTCTCCTAGAAAGCATGGTGTTCCACTATTCCGGTATGTCTCGGCTGGGCTTCTCGACCTCGACGACTGTACATGTCAAACAGTTTGCCAAGTGTAACTACTTACTCCCCCATAACTCTAAATTTTGTCGAGCCATAATAAATAATTGGCAGTAAGGACCAGTTACAAAACCCTTTTTTTATGAAGTGCTCATTAATCGGGGACCTAACAATTCTGTACATAAACGGTGACAGCAACCACTTCTCCACAGATTGAACGATTAGGTTGTACTAATAAAAGCATTAATATAATCAGACTCTTTTTTTTTTTGGAAAGTAAATACAATGCATAAATAGTCTTACCAGTCCGTGATTCAATATTGTAGCTAAACTATCGTTGAAAGCCAGAGTCATTTACAAATGCCATGTGAATTCCCGGAAAGTGCTAGGTAGCTTTATATAAATTGGGGATGTCTGCAAAAAAGCAAAAAGCCTACGTTTATGTTGAGCAGAAGTCCAAGTGAACATGCATGCATATGTTCATGAACTAGTTCCCTGTAACATGTGGTGCAACAGCTCTAGCTTAAAAGCTTCAGGCAACTTTTAAGCTGCTCCAAAAAGATTTTAGTTGCACCAGAAGCTCCGGATATGCCTTTCATGAGTCACGTCACTGTGCCTGTTGAGTCTTTAAAAAAACAGGTTTGAAGGGGATGCTAAAAATTTTTTTTGGAGGGGTGAGTAGCAGAGAGCATTAATTTATTAAAGTCTTCAATTTTATTATGTTAGCTCTGAGGCTTGCAGGTATGTTAAATGAGCATGGTCATATGAGTAACACCTCATAGGTCAATAATTTTTGGGTTGACAGCAAGGTATGAAGAGACAGGATTATGAAAATTGTAGAAGTAATGAAGTTGTCGAGAAGACTTTGTTAACAGTACAATTACAGGCTTCACGCACAATTTGTTTTCCAGCAGGGTGAATTTACTTTTGCTGATGCTTCCGATGGCATCATTGCACTTCATAAGCACTGGTTTTATGCACTGCACGTGACGAACTTGTTTTTTCAAGGTTTATGTACTGATTAAAAAGTATAGGATCAAGAAACTTACATGCTGTCTTAAGGCATAATCAGGCTCACCATAGAGGTAATTGGTGACATTTTAGTGAGTTGTATGTGGGAGGTCTGTGTACATAACATCATAGTAATCTTGCAATGCTGTAGCTTTATTTGTGTAACGAGTGAAGCTTCTTTTCCTGTTAAAAATTTCTGCCAAGCAAACAAGTTCCAACAGTAGCATTTGCCCTTGGGTAAAGCAGGTGGTAAGAGTGAGCTTATTCAGAAGCCCTTCAAGAGTACCCACTAAAGGAATTAGTACCTATAGGGCAAAAATTCCAGTGCACCATGAAGGGCAAGGGAGGACGGTGCAGGTTAACATTTCAGGAGGGCATCTTCTGGACATCATCCTTCTCTAGCCACAAGCTTGTATGGCCAATGTTTAGCAGATTCCTACTAACATAAACTAGGTATAAATGTTGCTTCTCTATTGTAAGATGACACACCATTTACCTTTTGAGAGTCTCCTCACCACAAGCCCTTACGTTAGCCTAAAAATATTTTTTCTATGGTGCCCTTTTTTTGTCCTAAACAGTTGTCTGAAGCAACAATATGCACATTGTGACAGTCTAGCTGGTGACCACAGAGATGGCTCCCGCCATCACGATGTATACTCCACTCAAAATGTAAGACACTGCAAAATCATAGTCCGGTGTGCGTGCACACGACCTTGAACATGCAAGCAGTGACCACTTCTCTTGTGTTCTCTGCACTGGCGCATGCTTGTTGCACACCTGTTCAAGATTGTGACAGTGAAATTAGTTCTGGCAATGCTGTCTCAGAGGTAAGACTGTGTACACCCTTAGGAACACCATGTTGGAGCGAGCAGAGATTCATATCAAATGTAGTAATAAACTGGCAACACCATGGTGATATAAGCGCACTTGCATTAATTTATTACATTTTTATTGAGACAGACATCACACAGCTAAGCCTAGTTGTGATCTCTTTTCATTATTGTCTACATAGTTTTCCCGTTAGTCACAGCACAGGAAGAAAAATTTCTCTGTGGGAGCACCATATTTTAAGCTTGCATGACTCCAATGAAGCACTGTACGAACAGATATATTGAAAATGTCAATACTTCGGGTCCTATAAATGGTGAACTGGTTGTCACATTCAGCCGGTGATCCTGCAGGAGCTTTAGCATATACTCTAAGGTCATTTTGCATCAACAATGCCACATACAATAGTTTAACAACGGTTGTTAATGGGCAAGATGATGCATAGCTTCAGGGAGGTAATTAAGCTAAGGGGGAAAATTATAGATGCCTAAGCACCACTGGAAAAATGAAAAAGCACAGAAAAAGAGCATCGGTCGCAGCTGAACTACAGAAAATATTTACACTGCACCACACATTCGCATCGTCTAGAATTTTCCCTAATAATGTTATACCAACCTGCCTAGCAGCAAGTACTTCCAAGGTAATAAAGTGCAGAATGACACTTGCATAAGACAAAGAACAGGACGCGAGTTAACTGCCATCTATCTTTGTTTGTGCTGGGTGTCTACCAACCTGGGAAAGTCGGGGAATTGGGGCCTTGCTGGAAAACTGCAGGAACTTTGGTAAAACCTGGCTAATTCATGGAAACTGGCGGCAGTCTGTGCCACCATCACAAAAATAAGCATTACCCTTGATCAATACTCAAAAAGTCACTCCTTCGACTGCAACTACAGCGAACAGCTAGAAGAGGCCTAAAAAAAAGCAGTGCATAACTGTTTCTTCTTAGTGTACAAACAAAAGGATACACCGACCAAAATAACACAAAGTTTACTGATGTTTAGGCACCTGATATTGTTCTGAATGACAGCCATAAGAAAGGTACATCGTATTTAAGTATGACTAGGTGCGTGATGTAAGCACCAAAAGTATATGGTCAGCGTTTCATAAATCTTATTGAGCATATGTGCAGCTGTGAGAATGTGCAGGGATTCCAGGTGCTGGCATGATGCAAGCTTGTTTTCTTCGACCAGAACGCGGTTGCTTGACCAGTCAATTTGAAAGCCTGTATATTCCGCATGTTCAGCGAGGGCATCCAAGGCCACCCATTATTTGGTGACTTCATTTTGAGCTGTTGTGTTGTTTAACTCTTTCATTGAAATCACAGGTCTCATAGACTGACATGTTGTCACACTCATGGCAGATTACAGTGTAAAGAAGACTACAGAAAGTTCGCTCGGCAGCTTATTCTTCCCATTGACTAAAGCATTCCTTAGCTTCCACGTTGGTACATGCACTATTTTTATGTATGTTTCTTCTACATATCACATATCATATCTGACTTTCCAAGCACAGCATTTCTCACATCGGTAAATTGGTGCATATTTTTCGTGGCCACAAATTTGGCTTGGCTTGAAGGCCTTTTAGTTTGGTGCTTATGTTAGAACTGCCATCACAAGAGGTTTGGTGGGCTATGTCTTGCCTTGTATAATATTATTGCTATTATTATTATTATTGGCGATGCAGCTGCAAACGTCCTCCGCTATGCACTTATTGCAGACATTTCAAGAGTAGCACACACTCTTCTCATTTCATTTCCTTGAGATGGTGTAATTAAATCCATGAGTATTTTTTATCATTATGTTCATAGAAGAGTATGTAAATGAAGGTAACCAAAACACGCAACTTGGCTTCACAAAAAAAGCCTACTGGCTTTTTCAGCTTGCCTTTGTTGTACATAGCCTAGTCACTCCTCACAACGGTGTTCACGCTGTCTGAGACGCATCTGGAAGCTAAGTTGCATGTTTTGGTTGCTGACAAGGAAGGCTTCTTTTAAACTCTAGATGGCTCTATGTATAATGATAAGGTAGCCACTGGTTTGGAAAAATGCTGAATAAATTATTTTCTGAGCAACTGCAGCCAATCAATTTATGTGGATGGACATGCATCTTCACTTTCACATGCAAAGTCTGGTGTTCCCCAGAGATCAATCATGGGACCAGTTTTGTTTCTCATTTACATCAACGACATTGGACATGGTTTATCATCTACCATCAGATTATTTACACACAACTACATAATTTATAGAAAAATTGACAGTACCCAAGCTAACGAGTCATTATAGTTGGACCCTAATAAACTCGCATTTTGGTGTCACCATGGCAAATTAACACTTCCAAAACGAAGGCCATGACGTTTACAAGAGCACATAAAACAGAAATGAGTCAATATGAAATTCAAGCTCTCCCCATTAAAAAAGTATCCCTATTTAAGTATCTTGGAATTCATTTATCTTCTGACCTGCCTTAGAATAAGCGCATTGATATCATAACTAGTGAGGGGTCAAAAGCACTTAGATTTATTCAAAGAAACCTTTACTTGGTGAACTATACCTCTAAAATACTAGCATACACTACACTTGTCCGTTCAAAGATAGAATATGCATCCATCATCTAGAACCCACATCAATCATATCTCATCGATTAACTAGAATTAAAATAAAATGAAGCAGCAGGATTTATCACCAAGTGGTATTCTCGCAACTGCAGCACTACAGATATTACGCACTCACTTTCATTACCCCTTCTTGAAAAACGCAGACTGTCGTCACTGTTGTTGCATTTTCGTACATTTTATCATAGTAAATGTGCCTTCATGAAGCTTGTACAAACACACCTCATAATATTTTGAAACATATTGATCACCAATTCAAAATACACCCTTTTTTGGCACGCACAATTATGTATCAACACTCACCATTACTTCGAAGCACACATCACTGGAACACACTGCCAAGCGACATCGCTTGATTCATTGATCGTGCCACCTTTGTAAACCAATTCGATATTTTCTTGGACATATGACTTACCTATCTGTGTGAGTTTGTAAGTGCATGTATGTGCTTATTTTTACTCTTCTTTCATTGTAAATATATTTCCTCCTTAAAGATGATAGTCTTGCTTGAGATACTCCAATGCAAAAATTTTGGTCTGTCAGCAAAAAGGCTCAAGTACGACCACATCCACAGCATCCACCAGTATTGCTCAAGTTTCTGCGTTCATACTTGTACGATTGTCAATAAAAAGCAAATATTGAGCATATTTGAGGCACAATATCAACACGTCGATATTGTGCACTGTGTTTATTTATACTAGAAAAGGTATAAATAAGTAATTCTAAGCGCTGCAGCTGACAATGCGACGCTTCGCATAGAAAGGCGAGTCTCCTACGCTTTGCTAAGACGATACTGTGCTGCTACCTGTCTTGAAATCTACAAAATATGGCCTCCAAGATTGCACGCATGCTGCATGCTGCGTGCTCACTATAACAAAGGCCATCCTTTCGTTTTTTAAAATTACCGCCAGATGGCACTCATGTCTCACGCAACACCTCCAGGATCCCATTCACCAGTTTTCTCGTGCAAAACATCAAATGAATATTTCTGTCTATTCACTCTTTTCAGGCGAAATACAATAGTCTTTCGACGACATTTTTGGTCAAATATGCAGATAGGGGGCAATTTTTTTCATGGCAATTTTCTGTATATATATATTTTTTGCACTATAGCTGTGTCTCTCTTATTGAGTTTTCATTCCTGCCACAATTTTTTTTTTCCTTTTGCATCTTTGTCTATGGAACTGTATTTTACATTGTTTACCACTTTAATTTTATAATGGCAATGTTCTGATTTGCAAATTTATTATATAACTAAAACCCCCTGCGTAATGCCTGAATGGGCCTTTAGGGTATATATTAATAAAAAAAAGTGTTGATGCACAAAGCGGGTGACTGAACGAATAAGTTTATGCCCTGTTACTAACGCTTAATCAGAAACATGTAGCGGCAAGTGTGAAAAAAAGCAAAAAGGTAAAAACTATCAGTTTTTATTTCAGTGAAGATTCATGTTGCCACTAAGAGCTGTTGTTTCAGAAAAAGACACTTGGTAAATAAATGTTTCAGAGTATATTCAAAGAAATTCGGAGCGTTTGAAGACTTGTGATCCGCTAAGAATTTCTAACTCGGAATCTATCATCTTATCACTAAGTGAACAACCTTCTTTGTGCCGCAATGCATTCGGTATAGACGTAAAAGATTTATATTATTGTTTGCCCCAATGTGAAGATTTGAAGTGTATAAAGCAGTGCATGAGAGAAGATAATGATGAGTTGTTGTTTCAGTGCCAGTGTGGCATCTCTATTGCGTCGTTTTTAGAGCTCATGCAGGCCACCTAAATTCTACCGTTGTGTCTTGGAAGGGAAATAATTTTGTCCAAAAATCTGGCATCTGCATTGAATCATGAATATACCTGTAATTAGTTATATTTTTCTTGGGTATGTAGACGGGCAGCTGCAAAAGCATTTGAATTGGTTATCATCACACGCTGTTTGATATGTCCATGACTTCTTCGTTCTACTGGACATTAACAATTGCTCTTTACTGGTTGCTAATATAAAGAAAGATGTTAAGGAAAACGAAATGTCAGCGTTTCACTTTGGAGTTTCAAAAAATTTATGAGCTACAGTTTCTTGATTTAAGACAGGCTTTCATCAAAGATCACATATATAGCAATACCAACCTAGATTCATAAAGCCAATTCTAAATTTTAATTCTGGCCACTCAAAACCATACAAGGAGCCATTGCATCAACTGTGCTGGGTGCCGCTCTTCAGAAGTTACGCGAGCATTATGGCGCATGCATTTGATGCACAAGTTGCTCGCCTTGCAAATTCTGGCTTTCTGGGTGACGTGATTTGCTCCTTGTCGGAAAAACTTATTTCAAAGATCGAGAAGTTTTATCATTGTGATTCAAGTGCACTAGAAATTAGCAAGAAAAAGAGGCAGGCAGTTATCCTATACATACACAGGATAGCACATGGTTTGAAAAATGTTGGTGCTCGTTATTGCATAAACATGTCATTCTCAGCACGTAATAAAGTGCATAATGTGTGTACTTTGGTGGATAGAGCATTGTGTCAGCAGCCAGGGAAAGGGAACAAATGTGTCTCCAGTCATGTCCACAGATATGCTCCTTGCACTACTGGCGTGGTTTATGGGATTCCACTGTCTTGCAGCTGCGAATATTTAGGTGAAATGGGGCATTACATAAGCGTGTGCTTAAGAGAGCATGGGCTAATGCTATCAGATGCTAAAATCACGTCTAATTTGGCAGCTCGTTTTAGGCCATGTGGATGTGTGCTCAGGGCTGGGCAGAGATGCCCGAAAAAGTATTCTGGAATGCAGATATCGAAATGCGTGGTTTGGAAGCATAAAATACAGATACTGAGATAAATTTGTAATTCATGTGACAGGATATTTCAGAGATACGTTTGCAAAAAGACAAAAAAGTATTCCAGAATACATATACTAAAATACTTTTGTCTATGTCGGGGATAGTTATACTCCATACAAACATTTGTTATGTGCAGCACATTGAAACTTGCAAATGAAATTGATTTATTATATTTTCGGCATTCTCCGAGTGTCATTAAGGCATTACAAAGGATGCTTACACTGCACATAATTGTTAATAACCACATATTTACAGATATCAATTGCAATAAAAAACTATGCCATATGAGAGCATCAGTCACACGCATTGTACACTGAAATCCGGAAGTCAACAGCAACACTATTAGTTATGCTAGAAGGAGCATAGTTCAAGCGAAGTGCTGGAACCATAAACAAACGAACTTCCAGCTGAAGGTGTAGTGTTTTCTAGAAACATCTTAGAAAAGGCAGAAAGAATTAAGAACGAACAAAACAAGGAATGCGAAAGGAAACTCAAAAAGACCGTTTTCGAATCGCTGTTTGGCCATGCTGGCGTTTTTCAGAAATGCTCTGCAGAAAGAAGTATCGTAGATGGCACATGGCACCAAATTCTCTTTGGGTAGTTTGTGGCTTCCGCAATAAGCTCCAGTTTTTCAGTTTTTCAAATGGGTGCTGCAAAAGAAAAGTGGAAAAAAAACGAGAAAAACAAACACTACTCATTCAATTGGCATGAGGAAATACATTTAAAAAATGGCGCCCATTGTGCAGTATACAATACTCCTCACAATGAAAATATCTGTGCTAGAATTCAATATAGCAGTATAACATTGTTGTCACACTGAAGCAGGCCATCATTCAAACACATCATGGGATGCGAGTAGCAAAGCAACTAGCTCGCTTTCAAGAAGGTAGGAGTCAGTTTCGCCCTCAGCAGAAATGTAGAAATGGTGGGTGCATATCTTGCCGTGGACTGCCAAGGTCACAGCAGAAATTTTTTTCCCCATTGTCAACACGTCTCAGCTCATTTACAAAAAAAGTAACAAGATACCCGTGTCCTGGATAGTATCGCGATACATGCGATACACCGTGAAAGTATTTCACTACTGAGATACAAATACATTTTTTAAAAGTGCCTCAATACAGTAATACAGACACTCAAAAGTATCTCTTAAATACTATTGCGATACTACCCAGCCCTGTGTGTGCCCCACTTGTAGAAAACAAATATCAAATATTGACATGTTGATTAGCGCATGTGTGAAGTAGCCAAAGCATTTTCATTAGATCGAACAACAAGTGCATAAGTATTTCATGTAACACTCGTCTAGATGAAGAACATAAGGTCTTAGAGAGGACATGAATCATTCTGTGTTGTAACAAATGTGTACATGTGCATAGTTTTGATGAGTCAATATTTTCTATATATGTTCTTTCCTTTTCCAAATAAATTTCAGTTGTGAAATCAGCACTGTGACCCTCTCTGACTGCTTCTAACCCGTTCCTTTGTAAAATATTCTACAGTGAACACTCACCAATTTGCCTAACTCACGATTCTGCATCTTTTATTTACCTATGGAATCGGGGAAGCAGTTGCGGTCTGACAGATTCCTTTTTTCCACCCCATATTCAAACATCAGCGCTTCAAACGCTACCGCAGCTTATATTGCAGCTGTCTGAGTACTTTGATTGTGCTCCATGTGTCAGAACCCAGAGAAATAAAACACCAACAAGCATGTGTGCATTGTGTAAAAAAAAAAGAGAGTGAAAGAAAGGAGATAAAGTAAATTTTGCTGTACAGTTTCGTTGTCGCGACATTGTTGTTAGTCGTTGTCAAGACAAGGTCGCATAAAATACGTAAGTACTCCTTTTTGCTGAAAAGTATATTTTAGACATGTACAAATGAGACGGGGATGCAAATCATTAGTAAATACAGCAGTCTAGATCAAGGTAATCTAATCCAATCCTAAATGGCCTGCAGGCTATAGCCATTATAATGAACTAGAATGTGCTCCAGTAAGCCTACTGGCCGGGCTGTTGCATCCTTGTTTTATACGAATGCCACGAAATAGCGCCACCTTTACGTTTCATAGCAGCATTGGGTGCACTGTTGGACTATCGCAGGCTCCTTCAAACTTGCAGCTACAGTTGATTTTATTTGTGTGGTTGTGTTCTGGTTGTTCCAAAAACCAAACAGCCAACTTCCTCAGTGCCTGGGTCGCAAGTTTTGTTTTGACCAGATACACACATTTTTTCATATTTACCACATACACTCACAACATTATGAGTGTGTGTGTAAAAATGTGTTCATTTGTTTTATATGAGTGCCTCTTATTTTATTTTTTTACTGCTAAAGTGTTCTTTCCACCGCACATTTTCCAAGAAGACATTATGGTCATGGAGTTTGCTTTTATTCTATGTGAAAAACCTGGAAAAATCACTACATTTGAAAAAATTTAAATTGATAAACACCCTGTTGTGGCTTTGCTAGCAAGTATGTTAGGAAACAGACACATGTGCAGTATGGAAGTGTGCAATGTCACAGTCATGTATTGTCAAGAAACGTCACATACCTACGCTTGAAATACTTTTCTGACCTTCCAAGTTTTAACAGATGTGTCAGTGACACATCACTTCTTTCCTAGGATGAAATGCTTTCACGAGTCCTATCAGGACCCCTGCCTGTGATCTTTTTCAGGTAATTAATATGAACTGACACGCCCTAATGCTTGCATACTTACACAACAATCTGTCAAATTTTCCATACACTCTTAACAGCCTGTAAATTCACTCCTAACAATACCCCCTCCACTCTTCCAGTATAGGCCAAAAGGGTGATTATTTACAATACCATGCTTGTGGAACATTACTATCTATGAATCTTACAATTGTTTGGTGAAAAAAATTAGGGGACCCTCAAGGTTTGAGTAGAACACAACAGTGATATCCTATTCCTAGTGCATACTCCAACCACCTAGTGCATACTTTTTGCAGGGTAACATTGCTTGATAAGTTCATACTGCAGATTATTACTACGTAATCAATGTTTAAAGTGGCTTGTGCTAGTAAGGGTTTCGCATATAGTTGCAGTCTGCGTAATGGATTTCTAAATGGTGGCTAAGCCAGCTTGTTGATACATACACATAGTTACTTCGAAGAGCGCAGAGATGGGACACAGGATAGAGCATGCAATACAGGTACTGTGTAGTATGCTTTAAACCACGAGCAACTATGTGCATGAAATGTTTTTAAACTTGATATGCACCCAGTACATGGTCCTAAGAGAATACTCCAGTAGCATTTGTACCTTTTGTTTTTCGTGGCTGCTTTAAACAACGAAGTCATTATGATAATCACACGTTCTAATGACCAGTGGCAATGCACATTTGTACCATGAAATACTGCGATATTACATATTCTATTGTGAAGCGTGTATACTAGATGCGTGTATTTGTAAAGCATGAAAATTATTTTTGAGCAGGCACGTGGCTTTGTGGTAGAATGCCTGCTTGCCACACAAGCAGCTTGGCTTCTATTCTCACTCAGACCTAGAAGGTTTTATTTGTTATTCTTTTTATTTCCATGTTTTTATATAATAGAGCAGATGTAAAGTGAACATGGAGAATTTCATGCACCAAAAAAGTGCCAACACTGCAGCTGTACAGGTGGAATCACACTTGTCCAGAGCAGCGGAGCGCATGGCTCTTGTTAGTGACGGCTTCTACGTCACCTTAGCTACATGCTTCTGTTCACGCTTAAATTATCGCACAAAGGCCTAGCACGCCGTATGCCATGTTAGATATTCATACGGCGTCGGCATTAACATATTTCTGCAGAAAACAGGAACTGAAGCGGTCGGCTGGGTGTTTTAGACAAGTGTGATTCGATCTCTAGAAATATTAAGTGATTTAACACTCCAAATTTAATTTTGTTGCGTTCAATTCAACAGTCATGATTTGCAAAACTGTATATGTTTTAAAGGTGTACTGTTAAGTACACCAAAATAAAAGAAAACTTGTGCAACAGTATGATACACAGCATCGGCCCTGGCACATTAAAAGAAAAAAGACTTGAGAAGTTGTGTAGCGCAGCTCCAGGAATGTGCTTGTACCAATGAATACTTACCCTTTCTTAACGGTTCTGTAGATTTCGAGGGCCTGATTATTTCCTACGGCCAATCAATTTTTTTAATGTACATTTCTTTTATGTCACTGGAAAGCTCGTAATTCAGAATGTCTAATCACGCATTGGCAACACAAAAAAGGCAATGAAACAGTTTTCACCAACCGTTGTTGCTGATGGAGTCTTATATGCACCACATGTTGAAAACAGTGGCCTACAGCTGTTCACTGCATTGGTACCAAATTCTGCCATGACAGAGTGCATGAGCAAAGTGCTGGAGAGATGGTGTGTGCATGCACTGTGGTTAAATGCAGGTTTTTTGTTGCTGTGGAGGAAGCTCCACTGCTGAGCATCAATTTCTTAATCCTTTGATGGTTAATAGAATGAATGCATCCCACTTTTTCCTCAGTAAAACTTTTTCTGCCACTTTACATTGCCATCAGCACAATGCCTTCCAGTTGTGGTGTACCAGAAACATTAAGGAAACTGAGAAACTATATATTGCACATTTACAATGCATGGTATCAGTGGTACGTTGAGTTTAAAATCTTTTATTCTGTTAATATTTTTTATTCAGCCGGTGTCATATTGCGTACCAGGTAGCTAAAGTTTCAAATTTATGGTATTTTTCTGCTCAGATTTTTTAAAGAATTTTAGCATGCAACTATAGATTTTCTTTCTAAATTGCAAAAATTATATCTGCCTAAAATCATTGTGGAAGTGCACTCGAATGAAAAATGATGAAGCAGTTCCTTGCATAGCCTAACAACATAGCATACATGCATAACTGTTTTTTCATGTTTGATGGATGCCACAAAACAGCACATTCTTTGATATTTTTTATCATTATGAGGAGAGGCAATGAGACCAAAAGCTGTGGCTAAGACACTGTTGCTAAAATTTCGTGCCAAAGGAAAAATATGGCAAAATTGCTGCTTCACACAGCCAGGAAGCCAAAGAGAACACGAATTTTCAAGATCATCAAATCATGCAAGATATATGAGAAAAGCAAATATGTCACACCTGAATAGAGTTCACGAATGTGATGCAGCATTTGTTAACACACTTACAGCATTCAGTGCATTGACACCACGTCAAAGTGGCTTGCCATGATTCATTACCACAATTTTAATTATTTGCGAAAATGCAGGCTTAACTAAGATGTTTGCCCTTATTCATTGCAGATACAAGACAAGACATGCATAGACACAGCTTCGTTAAATGTGAATGAAAAGCAATATTCTCCTTTTTCTTTATTTTCATATGAATGCGTGCACTCATCTATGCCTGTTGTTTTCTCCTTGTTTTCGCTGAGTTTCAATATTATCGCCACCTACCGACAAGACAGACACAAGCTGAAAGGGTACGTGTATGTGAAGACCTTGGGACAGAGCCGCTAGACTCAATGCCACAGGCAGAGGCGCAGAATTGCGTAGAAAATCTGAAATTAAGGTTCACTGGAATTTTTCTCCCACAGTTTTAGAAGTGTTCCTCTGTACTGCTTTCATTGGGCCTTTTTGGGCAAGAAATTTGGCAGCAGAATTACAGCTTAGTGCCCTTATGAGACAATGTGACATGTGTTGCCCCACTTATTCAAAGATGCTTCATGGGTCGATGAGCCACATGCGTCCCACTTTTTTCTCATAAACTGATGGCCATATTTTAGTGAAGATTGTGTCACACTATTTTTAGGCATGAAGTTCTGCAAATTTCTGTTATTATGTGAAAAATATCGATGAATTCACGAAGGGTAAGTTAAATTGCATAATAAGCAAAATTGAAAGTGAGAATGCAATATATATACTATATAATTTTAAGCCAGATTAACAATTGTCTGAGCTGCAGCAGGCAACATGCAGAAATTCTCCAGAACTCGATACTAAGCTTTTGCCACAAAGCAGTGTAATGGCACAGCTGCTGTGATTTTCAAACACCATTTCAAAATACATATACAACTCAAATTACTCAAGGGAAAGGGAGCTTGACTTTATCATACTTCTGCATGTTTCCAAATAAAGATCTATTTACACTTCCTGGCCAGTTAATTGCTGTACCCCTAAACAGACATAAAAGTAAAAACCATGACATTTGGTAGTCTAACAATGGACCTAGGGATTTCAACATCACACCACTGTGATTTGGCATAAGCTGCAAAAGCTTATTCAATCAGTCATACATTGTTACCCTTTTATGCCAGTTTTAACGTGATAGTTTTAAAAATCTTGTGGGCATCGTTGATTGTGAGTGATGAACCTTGTGAGCAACCGGAAAAATCAAGAAAGATGCAAATAAAATAAGTAATAAAAAATTTCCTAGTTTGCGGGAGGATCAAGCCCAGGCCGTTTGCATGGCAAGCAGGCGTTCTCCCGCACAGCCACACATCTGCTTGGAAATTAAGGAAAATAACTTCATCTGCTTGAAAATGCAGTGAAAATAATGTTAGGCTTTACAAACACATGTGTCCTGTATACTGCCTTCACAATTCAATATGTAATATCACAGTAATATTTCTTGATACAAGTGTGCATTGTAATCAGGCATCAGAACATGTGATTATCTTAAGGACATCATAGTTAAAAGGTGGCCAGCCATAACAAACGCACACATTTTGCTGCACACATTTCCTTCAGACCACATAGTGAGTGCATACCAAGTTCGAAAATATTTCATGCACCAAGTGCTTGAAGTACGCACTAGGGCCAGGGTATCATTATCGTGTTCAATTCTTGAAAGCGAACCTTAAGGGTCGCCCAATTTCCTATGATGCAGCTGTGATATCGGGTTGACGTCAACTGTTGCTAGGTGCCATGCACTGAAGTTGATTTATGCAGCAGCGTCCAGGGCTACCATCCTCACTAGCACCAGCACTTCATACCAGCTTATTGATTCTGGTGTTCCTAATGCTCAAGTTCATGTTTGCATCATTGCACAAGTGCAAACAACTAGTTATATAAACACTTGGAATTCTTCAATGTATGTCTGTGTGTGGAACATTTGGACGTATATTTGGCATAATTTCATGACGTGCCGCTATAAAAAAATCACAACATGGTCACGCTAAGCATGTCTCCGCATGCTTCGCATAATGTCGATTCCGGAGCTACGTGGAATATGCTGAATTTTTCAGAAATATCCTTGGGCAAGACGTACTTTCGGCAGGAATCTTGACATAAGTATGTGTCAGTTTTTTACAAGAAAATGTAACTCTTAGAAATGCCGATTATCATATCTTTAATTGTATAGTCAGTGTACTTAACATTTTAAGCAGTACTTTCTTTTACATTCACACAAAACACAGCTGTAGTGTATGCCTCATAGTTGAGGAAAATGCTGGCAAAGCACAACTTGCACTTTTGCAGTTAAGACAACATAACTTAAAGGCCCACTGAACGTTTGTGTTATGCATGGTGTACTACTAAGTTATTACCGTTACTTCGTGCGATCAGGCTGACATTATGATCTGTGCATGATACAGCTCCTCAGCTGCACGATAGTGATTTTCATTGCAAAGCTGTTTTCTGGCACGACAGGCATGAGAATTTTAGGACAGAATGTGACAACGAGCATGTACGCTAAATCTGAGTGTGCCGTCGATTCAGTCGATCTGTGTATAGGAGCGAAAATTTAGCCAGGTAACGGTAAAAAAGTGACACAGGGAAAAAACGAGGAGCCCTCAAAAATGAGGGCGAGAGAAGTTCAGTGTGCGTGTGCCTCCTTCTTTCTCTCTTTTCTTCTCTCTTTCTCTTTGAGAGCTCGCCTTTTTTTTCTTGCTCTGTTCCCTGTTTTATCTTTCCTCTTTGTTTTCTTTTCTGCCTTTAGATGCATCACTTTCTACATTCTTTTCTTTCCAGGTGAAAATACTCCACGGTTTCAGTTCACTTTAACTGAAACCATGGCTGTATACAGCTGGGACTAAGTACAAGCCAACACATTAGCAACATGTTCCAGTTGGTCCCAGCATGAACCACTCGAGACTGAAAATGAAACCAGCTGGCCTGGAAATGGAATCAGCTGGAATCATTTGTTATAATGAAACCAGTTGGTGTGAATTATTATTATTATTATTATTATTATTATTATTATTATTATTATTATTATTATTATTATTATTATTATTATTATTATTATTATTATTATTATTATTATCTTCCTCATGGCCATTCTCTTCATCCCAGAATAGCTGTAGTGCAAGGCAAATAAGTGATAAGGCACATTGCCTTCATGATGGTTTTTTTTTTTTTGTACATCTAATGCTGACAACATTTACAGTTAATTGTATGCCAGTATAAGTTTCATTTCAAAAAGGCACAGGGTATTTCAAGCATTGCAAACAACTAAAGAACAGTTTGTGTAAAGCACAGGACATATGCACAACCAAATATTGCTGTGTGCTGCATCGAAGTTTAAACGGGCGGGCACTCCCTTACCTCCTATTGCCTAGCACCTCTCTGCCAGAGGAGGACATGGCACTGCAATTTATAGAAAGGCATAAAGCTACTCTGAAAAGGTCTAACTCCTTTGCCTCATACTGCCATCACCTGATCTTTTGGAGATAAGGTAAGGTTGCATAAAAAACAGGTAGCCGTGCATCAGTCATTCCCTAATACATACCTCCTTCAAAAATCCAAAACATCCCCGGGATGTCCTGTAATGACGAAAATATTCTTGTCTTGTAGGGTGTGCCACAAGACTGGCTGATATATCTGAGTCCATTAAATGCAGTTAAAATATGTAGGTCTTTGTAAGGACATTATAAATACTGCCTTGAACAGTGTAACAGTGAAATACAGATTTAATGAGTAAACTGCAAATCAAGTGCAATGTTATCAATGCAATAATAATAATAATAATAATAATAATGAATGAATGAATGAATGAATATATTACTAACATGATTATAATAGTATTGTGGGGTTTACGCATACAAAGTAACTAATTGCAAGGATTAAAAGGGGGTGCACAGGAAGGCAATGAAGTATATTTATAACAAATTCAATCTAACGAATTCTCCTACTGAGTTGCAAACGAAAGCTGGTCTATTAACACTACCAGGTAGGGCAAAAATAGCAAAACTAAAGATTTTGTTTCAATTAATTCATAGTGACATAAACATCGACACGTCAAAAGTAATTTTTTTCTGTCATTTTAAGTTAACACCTTACAGGAACTCACAAACACATAATAAGTACACTTTTAAATCAAGTTGCTATAAATATTCATACTTCCCCCAAACCATAAAAGAATGTAAACCAAATGAGTCCTTTTGGTACTGATGCCTCATCTTTCACTGTGTGCTTAGATATGGTACAAGCATCACGCATAACCGAGAGGAGAGAAAACAAAGAAAGGAAGGCAGTATTTGCCGAACAGTATATTAGACAGCGCTTTCTTAAGAATTACATAGAAACTGCAGTTGGTTAAAGATAACTAGATGGCGCTGTACCCCTACTCTCAGATTGGCTGCATGGGGGGCTGTGCCTGGATATGCATAGAATGAGCGGATCTCTCAGTGTCCTTTATAGTCACCATACGTAGTGGATCGTTGGTGGGGCATGAACGAAGCAGAGTGGCAGGCACGTTGAAGACGCTTGCGCTCGGCTCCTTTGGCACGCGTCTCATCGGTGTTACCCATGCGTCATCTGCATTCTCAAACGCGATCGAACGCATAGACGCATGCATGGACGGACGCTTCACCCCACTCATCATCAATCACTCCATGAATATGCTGTAATTTTTTTAATTTTCTTTTTTCTTCTGGAATTTAAAAATTTATTATTATTTTTTCTCATTTTACCTTGCACATATGTTGTAATACCACTACTAATATTATATTCTAACAAAGCTTATTCAGCAGCTAAGTACCTCTATATCACCCTACATTTCATACAACACTACGCAGTATAGATTTAAAACTACACTTCAAAGTTAGACTCCACTTATTTACTCATAAATTGTGCCATTCTCTTGATGGAGTGATTCATAGACTGAATTATTTTAGAATTTTCTAACACATTTGACAAGGTCAGTCATACACATTTACTTTAAAATTAAGTCATCTGGACCTTGGCACTACCGAACAAAGTTTAGTACTTTGAATGCTTCGCATGAAATTGAACTCACTTTGTGCTCAGCTAAGCCCAGCTTATTTCTCATTTTAACTGCCAATGCCCTTTTCTTGCTATCATCTAAATTTCGTCATGATTTGCTGATAATAGTGTTGTCATTTGTGAAATTACTAACAGAAACTATTTGTACCACATGTTATAGATATATTGCTAAAAAAATAGGCTGGAATTAATCTGAAACTCCAGCCCTAACTATAAAGTTAGTGCGGGATAAATACCATATTCCTTTGTCACGATCGTAAAAATTCACATGGCGGAGGCATACTTATCGCCACTAAAAAAGAACTATCATGCTCTCTAATCAACACATCTTCACAACTAGAATCATTATGGGTAATATGCCGTGCCCCTCCCGAAGCAATAATACTTGGCGTATGCTATAGGCCCCCTCGAACTGACCCAGACTTCCCCCGCAAACTTAACGAAATCTTATCCCAGCTAACTAATAAACACCCTAACGCACGTGTTCTGCTTTATGTGGATTTTAACTTTCCCTCCATTAATTGGCTCAATCAGGTTTCACCAACCTCGGGAAATACTGAAGCAAGAGAATTCGTCGATGTTTGCCTCAACTTTAACCTCCAACAGGTAACCGAACTAACGCACGTCACTAGTGAATCCTCAAACATTTTAGACCTGGTATTAACAAATAGCCCCGAAAGCTTAAAATCTATTGCATACTTACGTGAAATCAGCGATCACAAAGTCATCCATACCATATTTAACTTCACCCCAAAAATACGCTCCATTTTCCGCAAAACGATTCAGTTGCATGATAAGGGTAATTATGAATTAATTAATCGTGAATTACGAGATTTACTACCATACTTCGAACTCAATCTCGGTTCCTGTTCTCTCAATGACAGCTGGCTAATGCTTAAGGACAAGATAACTGACTTGACTAATAAATTCATCCCCACAGTGAGCTTTACTGCCAATAAAAATAAACCATGGTTTTCCACAAGTTTGAAAACATTTGAAAATAAAAAAAGCGCCTCTTCCGAGCTGCGAAGTTTAATGGTAATTCGTGCGCAAGGGGCAAGTAGTATGCTGCGGAAGATGCTTATTATGCTGAAATTAGAAAAGCGAAACAGACATTCTATCACAATGATTTAACTAAAATTCTGAAACCTAATCCTAGGAAATTCTCAGAAATCATAAACCTGCAACTAACACGAGACATCGCGCTTACAAGCGATAAAAATGAAGACGTAAGCGACACTGTTTGTGCCAATATCTTTAACACCGCGTTCTCATCAGTGTTCACTAAAGAAGCCAACGTACCGTTTCTTACGCCACCTGCTACGACATTACCAGTGATGGACCCTGTTGTGTTATCCGTTAGTGGCATTTCATCACTCATTGACAAATTAAAACTTTCATCATCAGCTGGCGTAGACAATATTAACTCTAAATTGTTAAAAAATACTAAGGAAATTATTGCAGTGTACTTTTCGATGATGTTCTCATTGTCACTAGAAACAGGAATTTTACCAGACGACTGGATGGAGGGAAAGGTCATTCCAGTCCACAAATCAGGTAACAGACAGTCCCCCCTAAATTATTGACCCATCTCTCTAACAAGCGTCCCCTGCAAAATCATGGAACATATCATATAATTACACATCATGAACTTTCTTGACACCAACAATTTTTTTCATTTTTCCCAACACGGATTTCGTAAATCATTATCCAGTGAATCCCAACTTGCTATATTTATTCATGATATACACTCTTCTCTCGACCATCACTTTCAGACCGATTCAATCTTTCTCGACTTCGCAAAAGCCTTTGATAAGGTACCGCACAAACGCCTACTGTTAAAACTTTCCCAGCTGAACCTGCACCCCAACATTCTTGCATGGACCACACAATTTCTTACTAACCGCTCTCAGTTCGTCTCCATTAAAAATACCCGTTCTAGCTCCCTCCCAGTAACATCCGGCGTCCCCCAAGGATTTGTACTCGCACCCCTCTTGTTCCTAATATATATTAATGATCTTCCTGTTCATGTATCTTCCCATATCCGTTTATTTGCCAACGACTGTGTCATCTATCGCACAGTTACTAACATTTCTGATCAAACTACACTCCAACAGGATCTGGATCTCGTGCAACAGTGGTGTGATCTTTAGTTAATGAAGCTTAACCCTACTGAATGCAAACTCGCCTCAATTCAACGCCAGCGTAATCCTTTATCATTCTCATACCTTATCTCTAATTCCGCTATCGAACAAGTTCAGTCATAAATACCTAGGCGTCACCTTAACATCTAACCTTTCCTGAAACACTCACATAAACAACATCATATCATCCGCGAACAGACCCCTCGGTTTCTTAAAGCGTCATTTGCGTCACGCACCACTAGACATAAAACTTCTGGCTTACAAATCGCTCATCAGACCTAAACTAGAATATGCAGCGCCCATCTGGAGCCCGCACCAGATATACCTAATAAACGAAATAGAATCTGTACAAAATCGTGCCACTAGGTTCATTCACTCTTCACATTCATACGAAATAAGCATATCATCCCTAAAACATGACATTGATATTGATAATCTTTCTGTGCATCACCGCATCGCCAGCCTCTGTTTGTTTCACAAGTTCTTTCACAGTTCCCTCAATCAAGCACCTTACATTATCCCACCAACGCGCATATCTCACCACACAACCCATTCTTATTCAATCGCATGCGCACGCGCTCGCACTACTACTTTTGCTGCCTCATTTTTTCTTCGCACAGCAGTGGACTGGAATGGCCTTCCCCATGACATTGCAGCCATCACGTGTTCATCAACGTTTGCGCAAAACATAAATACATATTGCTTGTCAGAAGATCACTCTCTGTAACCTCCATTTGTTAACCTACCCCTTATGTAATACCCCCTCACCGGGGTCTTTAAGGTAATAAAGTGAAGTGAAGTGAAAGTTAGCAATGCTAACCACATGCTTGGCTTGTGCGAGAAATGTCGCACCACTCCTTCCTTTCTTAATGTTAACGTACAATCAAACCAAAACATGTGCACGCATGTGCCTTTAACACATTTTGTAAACAGAGTTGTCCAATGCCTATGAACAAGCCTTACCAATGCCTTTTGGCCTGTTTGACACTTCAGGGCCTTCGATGCACTGTAAGGGCACAAGAAAACTTGTGGGTTTTAAAAGTGACTTGTTTCAAGACTTTGCAATATGATGGTTAATTGAAAGTGATAAAATACTGAAGTTGATAAATGAGTTAGTTGTGGTGTCTTGTATAATAATATGCATACTCTTAAAAAAAGAAGCAAGCATGCAAATTACTAAATTCATAATGAAAACATAATGACATTAGTGGAAGATTGGTTGTTGTGGTAACTCACCTGTAGTTCGATCGTAATTATGGAATATGAATGTTTAACTATCTTGAGTTTTAATGAACTGGCATTTAGTTTGTGAATAACAGTATGCTAAAGAGCATGTACATATTCTTGTTTGGTTGTACAACAACAGCGTTAGGAAATATTTTTAAAGAATGAGTGGTACAAAATTTGTGGCACAAGCAAGAACATTATTAGCATTGTTCATTTTGTAGCCAGCCTGGACATTCGAGAATAATTTTTACAGACATCTGCCCAGCCAAGTATTTAAAATTACCAAGGATGTTTCAATGGATGACTACATAATAATTGCACCTGCATGCATGAGCTTTTGTCTCTCAAGTTTCATGCACGTGCTTCGTCATGGCAGAGCATGGTGCAAATACACCCAATGGTTGTCAGTCACTGTTTGGTACACAAGTTGCGCAGCAAAACGAATTTGAAATAATATTTAACACAAAATGTTTCATTGCTATTTCCTAGTTGATGTATTATTTCCATTGCAATATAAAAACAAGTACATCAAATACTGGCTTTATCTGCCTTTGCAGCTATGATAAGGACTCCTAAAAATCTTAAAAGTAGGAATCGAGTATCTGGCGAAAACATCAAGCCCTTAAAATCTACAGAAGTGTTAAGAAAGGGTAAATGACAATTGTATAGGTAGCAAAATTACTTTCCTAGAGCGAAGCAGCTAGCTGCACTAGATAAGCTGTCATGTTTAATGCGTATAACCTGCCAGGGATGAAACTTATGATACTTTTACACATTTTCGCTTTATTTCAGTGCACTTAGCATTTTAAATTTTATTAAACTAGTAAAAAATGTTTAGTTCTACAAATAATGGCGACTGAATCAAATAGAACAGTATTCAACTTGGTATGTGAAATCGTAGAATATTTTGCACACTCTTCGAATTTGGCCGTTGCAGAATTTCCCTGGGATGCATACTTCTCCATATGGGCTTTACATGTTTTCTAGAGAAAGCTTCTGGGCCATCATCGTGAAATAATTTTTTTAATTAAGCCATCATAGCAAGTGTGGTACTTCATTTGTTTTTTGCAAAGCAGTTGTAGGGTTCACATATCTCTATATTCAAGAAATATGAAGTGAATGAATGAAAGTATATTTAGGCAGCTGAATGATATAATGACCCGTATGGACTATGACCACTGGAAGGGTGGAGCGTGTGTTGTTACACGTGAACTTACAGGCTGTTAAGGGTAGATAGACAAATATGGCTGATTGTGTGTAAGTATTAGGGCATGTCAGTTCAGATTAAATACCAGACAAAGATTACAGGCAGCAGTCCTGATAGATGTGAACTATTGGAAGCAGTTCAAGCTGGAAAAGAAGTGGTGTATTTAATTGTGACACATTTGTTGAAACTTTGAAAACCAGAAAAATTTCTCGAGCAGGCAATGTTAAGTGATGTTTTTGATGACTGTGACATTGCACACTGTCACTCTTCACATGTGTCTGTTTCCTTATATATTTTCTACCAAAGCCACAAACAAAGATAGATGGCAGTTAACTCGCGTCCTGTTCCCTGTCTTATGCAAGTGTCATTCTG
Organism: Rhipicephalus microplus; assembly: GCF_043290135.1. Lineage (NCBI taxonomy): Eukaryota > Metazoa > Arthropoda > Arachnida > Ixodida > Ixodidae > Rhipicephalus > Rhipicephalus microplus. Next base: position 506,317,766 of record NC_134710.1, read on the forward strand.
CACTTTATTACCTTAGAAGTACTTGCTGCTAGGCAGGTTGGTATAACGTTATTAGAGAAAATTCTAGACGAAGCGAATGTGTGGTGCAGTGTAAATATTTTCTGTAGTTCAGCTATGACCGATGCTCTTTTTCTGTGCTTTTTCATTTTTCCAGTGGTGCTTAGGCATCTATAATTTTCCCCCTTAGCTTAATTACCTCCCTGAAGCTATGCATCATCTTGCCCATTAACAACCATGGTTAAACTATTGTATGTGGCATTGTTGATGCAAAATGACCTTAGAGTATATGCTAAAGCTCTTGCAGGATCACCGGCTGAATGTGACAACCAGTTCACCATTTATAGGACCCGAAGTATTGACATTTTCAATATATCTGTTCGCACAGTGCTTCATTGGAGTCATGCAAGCTTAAAATATGGTGCTCCCACAGAGAAATTTTTCTTCCTGTGCTGTGACCAACGGGAAAACTATGTAGACAATAATGAAAAGAGATCACAACTAGGCTTAGCTGTGTGATGTCTGCCTCAATAAAAATGTAATAAATTAATGCAAGTGTGCTTATATCACCATGGTGTTGCCAGTTTATTACTACATTTGACATGAATCTCTGCTCGCTCCACCATGGTGTTCCTAAGGGCGTACACAGTCTTACCTCTGAGACAGCATTGCCAGAACTAATTTCATTGTCACAATCTTGAACAGGTGTGCAACAAGCATGCGCCAGTGCAGAGAACACTAGAGAAGTGGTCACTGCTTGCATGTTCAAGGTCGTATGCACGCACACCGGACTAGGATTTTGCAGTGTCTTGCATTTTGAGTGGAGTATACTTTGTGATGGCGGGAGCCATCTCTGTGGTCACCAGCTAGACTGTCACAATGTGCATATTGTTGCTTCAGACAACTGTTTAGGACAAAAAAAGGGCACCGTAGAAAAAAATATTTTTAGGCTAATGTAAGGGCTTGTGGTGCGGAGACTCTCAAAAGGTATATGGTGTGTCATCTTGCAATAGAGAAGCAACATTTATACCTAGTTTATGTTAGTAGGAGTCTGCTAAACATTAGCCATACAAGCTTGTGGCTAGAGAAGGATGATGTCCAGAAGATGCCCTCCTGAAATGTTAACCTGCACCGTCCTCCCTTGCCCTTCTTGGTGCACTGAAATTTTTGCCCTATAGGTACTAATTCCTTTAGTGGGTACTCTTGAAGGGTTTCTGAATAAGCTCACTCTTACCACCAGCTTTACCCAAGGGCAAATCCTACTGTTGGAACTTGTTTGCTTGGCAGAAATTTTTAACAGGAAAAGAAGCTTCACTCATTACACAAATAAAGCTACAGCATTGCAAGATTACTATGATGTTATCTACACAGACCTCCCACATATAAATCACTAAAATGTCACCACTTACCTTTATGGTCAGCCTGATTATGCCTTAAGACAGCATGTAAGTTTCTTGATCCTATACTTTTTAATCAGTACATGAACCTTGAAAAAACAAGATCATCACGTGCAGTCCATAAAACCAGTGCTTATGAACTGCCATGATGCCATCGAAAGCATTAGCAAAAGTAAATTCACCCTGCTGGAAAGCAAATTTTCCATGAAGCCTGTAAATGTACTGTTAACAAAGTCTTCTCGAACCTTTAATTTTGTCTATTTCTGCAATTTGCATAATCCTGTTTCATACACACCTTGCTGTTCACCCTATAATTATTGACCTCTGAGTGTTACTCAAGTGACCATGCTCATTTAACATACCTGCAAGCCTCAGTGCTAACCTAATGAAATTGGAGACTTTAATAAAGTAATGCTCTCTTATGCTCACCCCTTCAAAAAAGTTTTTATCATCCCCTGAAAACCCATTCTTTAAAAACTTGATCATCAGAGATTCGATGTATCTCCACACCTGATGACAGACATTTGTCCAATTAGAGCCACATTATAACAACAAGCAGCCTTTGTAGGATGCTTGAACACGTGCCATCATCTCAGGTCAACATGTTTCCTGAAACCACCTTGCTCTTAGTTATGCGACAGAATGGTTTTCATAAATCATTTTGTTGCTAAGCTCAACTTGCCTCATGACAAACTGTGTGTTTAATTTTAGACTATTCTTGGGGAGCTATTTTTCTTAATAACTAAAGAAAACCCGATAAAGTGAAGCATGAGCTTTTAAAAGGAAATTTGCAAAACATGCACAATCATCTCCAAAACCTAGCCTGAGTATATCTTTCAATAATAATGATCATTTTCATTTTAGAGCACATATCTGATGGCACAAAATCTGGAGTACCAAGGAGTCTGTCACAGGTATTTTTTTCTTCTTTATTGGGGGCCATGCAACAATTTTAAATTATTCATGCGATATACTAGAAGTTTACTGCAGTGTGAATCACTTGCCACGATTAAAAAAAAATAATTATGGGGGGAACATATAGACTCTTTACAAAGCTTGAAGTTGGTGCTGATGCCGTCTGTCGCATGACCAGTAGTGAGACAAAGCACGGCGCATCGCATTAGGCCTAATAGCAGTGCTACGCTTCCATTTCACACACACACACGCGTGCGTTATGTATGCTTTACTGCAATACACTGCAAGCACTTCACCCCATGACACTGGTGTATTGCGGCAATGCTAACTTTTAAAAAGACCATTATGGGTTAGCAATTGAAGCTCGACAATGCTCCCAGCAATGAAATTTCTATTTTATAACATTTTTTTCATTGTTATACACTTGCCTAAACTAGTGTTACCAGCCGTCCCGAATTTCGCAGTCGAATTCCGAATTTCGCAGTCGGGACAAATGTCCCCGATTTTTTCCGGACTGTTCAGTAAATTAAAAAAAAAAAGAAACGTTTTGCGTTATAAAAGGCATGCTAAGTAACGAGCGTCCGTCTGATCACATAGACAAAGAAATGTTGCTGTGGTTAGCTGCAAGGAACTTTAAACACTTCAGCTGAACTTTAGCGTCAACTTTTACTAGAGCATTCTAGAGCGAGAGGAAGTGTCACGAAGAGCACATAGCAAAATTTAGTGCCACATCAAGAGACCGACGCAATGAAGAGAAGAAATAACGGATTTGTTTGGAAGGCACCGCAACAAAGAAAACTAATTTCCTTACCCACACACAACTACCTTCACTGTTGGTTACCCCAATCTAAACACACACTGCTAAGCAAACAAATTGCCATCATCTGCGACTGCTTAATAAAGCCACTCGGACAAGAACGTTCTCTAATTCCAACTTGTGCATTCCGTATCTATCTCGCGCATTTACGCAAGAACAAGCTTCAAGGAAAGCGTTGGCACAGTATATACTTCCTCCCAAGTGACACCAGCTGTTTGATCGGTCCTCAAGCAACACGCATGCACCTACCATACATCCGCGTAGTACATGCATCAGACAAATATTCACAAATCGCGTTCCAAAGGCCTTTATTTTATGCTCGTTGTCATTGCTTGTAGATTTGGTGGCAAACACTTCGGGCTGGTAGGTGTTAATTCTGTGCTTCGGGCGAATGACGTTAACTACTCGATAAGCACGGCGACATCACAGGAATTAAGAAAAGCAGCAGCGACTTGCGTATGAATCACTTTCTAACAACAGAAAGCGACCACGACCCCACGGGCAGAGGCGCTTCTCGCCATTTCAAACAGATTACAGTCCAATCCAACACCAACATCGGAGAAAAAAACATCACGACTAGAATACGATGAACCCGCCACAGACTGTGTGTCACAAGCTAGCGAGGAACTCTACCTGAACCACAGAATAAAGAACGCCCAAATCGCCTGAAAAGTGTTTTTTTAACACACCGATTCTAGCGCCATCTATTCATACACTTTAGGCCAAGTCAAGCCGGTTTTAAGCGGCTATTCGGTGAACCGAACCGTTTTGCCTCGAAAAGGTTGATGCCACCGGAGGAGCCGAAACACTTCCAAACCAAGGAGGCGTTGGATATACGAACGGGCGAGGCCGGAAGCTTTACTTGTTTTAAGCCGCACAATGGCGTTTGGAAGGTCTTCGGGTTGCATGGCATGTTCTTTATTCATAATGCGTAGCTTAGAAGTCAGTGCTGATCATCAGCTAAAGCTAATTAACGCTGAAGTGGCGACCGCGACGTAGCGGAGTGAGATTTTTCCGAAACTCCCTTTCTGACCAGCGAGGAGGCAAGGCTTGCAACAAGTACGTCGTCGCGTCGTTTTGTGTTGATTGCATACGACTTAGTAAACATCCAAACTTAGATCGTTGATAACAGGCCGGCAAAACTTTGGGCAGAGCGAGGAGTGAAGCGCAGCGGCGATACAAGGCGCGCACACTGCTTGAAACATGAACGATTGCGAGATGTCAATCGTAGAGGGTTTTCCTTTTCTTGATCACATCGTTCCAGTGCCCACTTGCGTCATGAACGAGTCGGCTTTCGGTTGCGAGAGGCGACAGGTGGGCGCACACGATTTCTTCGCGAGTATCCAACTCGGCAAGGTTCTATTTGGCGTTGCATAAATCTGTTGCCATACTTTGGGGTGGTTGTTGCCAGACTGCCGCTAAATTTGGCAGAAAATTTTTTTTCTGTGGTTGTGGCTTCTCCGTAAGAGTTTGGTGCTATCCGCGGTGCACTTCTTGGCTGAAAACTTTTCTCCTGTAATTGTGGCTTCTCCGTAAGAGTTTGGTGCTATCCGCGGTGAATTTTGCGAGTGCATGAGCGACGCTGGCCGTTTTAATTAACGGAATATACCGCGCCTAGCAGAAGTCGAGCGCGGCGCTGCCGTGCAATTAAGAGGCCGTTTTAATTCCGTTTTAATTAACGGAATATACCGTGCCTAGCAGAAGTCGAGCGCGGTGCTGCCGTGCAATTAAGAGGCCGTTTCAATTCCGTTTTAATTAACGGAATGGACCGAGCCTAGCAGAAGTCGAGCGCGGCGCTGCCGTGCAATTAAGAGGCCGTTTTAATTCCGTTTTAATTAACGGAATATACCGCGCCTAGCAGAAGTCGAGCGCGGCGCTGCCGTGCAATTAAGAGGCCGTTTTAATTAACGGAATATACCGCGCCTAGCAGAAGTCGAGCGCGGCGCTGCCGTGCAATTAAGAGGCCGTTTTAATTCCGTTTTAATTAACGGAATATACCGCGCCTAGCAGAAGTCGAGCGCGGCGCTGCCGTGCAATTAAGAGGCCGTTTTAATTAACGGAATGAACCTCCCATTACAGAAGTCGAGGCGCGTTCTCTTGCTGTGTGCGCAGCTGTGCGATTAAGATATCGCGTCTCAGTATTAGGGATTACGGGGAAAACTGATTAGAGTCGCAGGAGGGGATGCGCTGCCCCCCTTCCCCCTTACTTTTCTTTTTTTTTCTCTCTCAGCTGATCGTGTCGCGTCGACCGCGCGCTACGATGGGGGACGCTACGCTTCCCCTAGCTGTGTCAGCACAAGACACATCGTTCGGACTCGTATATACATGTGATGAATAAGCGTTCCAAGGCTGGTTAATCGGAGTACGTCGGATATGCTACAGCTATGTACGCCTGGAAGGCTTCTTTATCGAAGCAGATGGAGTGAACTAAGCGCGACTTGCGCGTACCTGTAAATGGGACCCAGCCGACGAGCCGCCGTCGCTTACAGGGCCCCACCCACAATAAGCACAAACTACCAAAATTCCAAATAATGATTGTGTATTGTTTCTCAGCTCAAGAGTTTAGTATACAAGAAGAATAAAATGACATAATAAACATAATAATGACAATAATAATAATACAACATAATGAAAACGTAAGAAGAAAATGACATAATAATAAAACATAAGAATAAAATGACATAATAAACATAATAATGACAATAATAATGCAACATAATGAAAACATAAGAATAAAATGACATAATAAACATAATAGTGACAATAATAATAATACAATATAATGAAAACATAATAATAAAATGAGATAATATTAAAACATAAACATAAGAATAAAATGACAATATGTCTCACAACGCACTCATTATAATTAAACCGGATACCGGCGAGCAATTACCTCCATTAATCGAAGAAAAGGGTCTTTCACGTTGGGACGTGCGTTAATTGATTTCCACCAAAGCCAGGCGAGGTGAGCCGGCATAAGTGAGGTAGTCGTCTTGTTGCTGTTGCGCACGAGACGGCGCTTGGCCTTTTGCCATTCACTTTCGATCCTTTGCGTGTTGGCGCCTGTCGTAGGATCAACGAAGTTGACACTGTGGTTCACGGTGTGCCAGTCCAAGTTTAGTGGTGTTCCGTTGGCATCCACAAGTGTGGGTATGCACTGGTACGCGGCCCACTCGTCGCTGTACACCGTCGTCCCGGGAAGAATGTGTTTGGCTATCAGTGAACCAAGGGTGGCAGCATCCCTTTTATCCACTTGAAACAGCCTCAACTCCTTCGTGGACACGTGCAGCATGCCGAAAATCTACGGGCCCTTGTTCGAAACGCCACCGTAATTGTTGCGGCGCCTTGGAGGAACACTGTCGCCAGTCAGCAGGCGACCTCGATTCGCCTTGCGCCGACCCCTCAACAAACATTCGTCGATTTGGACGACCTCGCCCACTCCACCCATCGCCGGCTGTGCGCGCAGCTCTTCGAGTGCTACTTCTCTTATATAATTTCTCCAGTCGGTCCGCGTGGTGTTGCTCAATTTAAACTCCTTCTCTGTAAGCTCTCTCGTGTTCCTTGACGAGAACCCTTTCACCATGGCGTACGTGAGCCATATTATTTCGCGTCGAGAGAGTTTTACGTTAGGACGACCAAGTACGTCTTGACAGGCAAAAAAGGAACCTTGGCCCTGCCTACCCTGCAGAGCCTGCGTCCCGCGGAGCTGGGAGAGCTGTTTCCTGCAACGATTGCACCTGAATGTGGGTCTGCTTCCTTTCTTTCCCGGGCGATTGTACGTCACGACTTCTCCACCGCATCCTGGCTCACCTGGATTAAAGCAGAGATCCTTGCAAATACCCCAGTACTCGGACGTCGGTGGCCGCCCCGTTGTTGTTCCGGCTGCCTGAGGTCGAACTGCCGGTCGAAGCGATGGCGCAGGCGACAGTCCGATTTCACGAAGGAAGACCTCTTCCGCGGCAGGGTACCTTATGATGTCGGCGATTTCGACAATGCTGGGGTCTATCCGTGGCGTGGCCATGACGAGACGCTTCCTGATTTGGTAACAGTGTAACTTGCATGGCTAACGTTACGGCATTTTATAAGGGTCATGAGGTGAAAGGGGGATAGAGCGCTCTAACCTTGACAGGGCGCCTACGTGATGCAGCATCAGCGGGGAAAGAGGGGGTGGGTCACGGCGCCGACGTGGCGCGAGCATCTGGGGAGAAAGAGTGGATGGGCCACGGCCCTAACGCCACGCGAGCACCTGCGGAGAAAGACGGGGCGGGCAAAGACGCCTGGAACAAAAAAAACATAAAAAAGCCTTTTCGGACCTCGAACGTTGGCTGACATGGCGCCGACCCGACGCGACGCGAGTGTCTGCGGAGAAAGAGGGGGGGAGGGCAAAGACGCCTGGAATAAAAAAACATAAAAAAGCCTTTTTGTACCTCGAACGTTGGTTGACATGGCGCCGACCCGAAGCGACGCGAGCGTCTGCGGAGGAAGAGGGGGTGGGTCACGGCGCCGACGCGACGCGAGCATATGTGTGAAAATGCGGGATAGGCGAAGACGCCTCGAATCGTACAACACCTAGGTCACGTACTCCACTTCAGTGCCCCTCCTTCTCCACAGCAACGGTGACTTGAGCGGGAGTGCGAACGACGTTACGTGATGCTACGTGATGTGACCAACGTATCACGTAAACAGTACACCACCTAGGGCACGTACTCCACCTCGGTGCATTGGGCGTCGACACATGGCCAAACTTGCTCACGTAAACCTCTTAAATTTCCTTATTTGGTGCTCCCTATCTCGGCGCAATCCCTAAGCTTTAGGATCGTGATCCCTATGAAATGTCGTAACGTTAGTTGTGCAAAGTACATTGTCACCGTTTCAGGAGCTGTCGCGTTATTGGACTGTCGAAGACGCCATCGCTTCGAGCGGGAGTTCGACCTGCAGACAGTCGGGAACAGCACAGAAGCGGCCGCCAACATCCGAGTGATGGGGAATTCGCAAGGACCTCGGCTTAATTATGGTGACCTTGGATGCAGTAAGTCGTCACGTACAATCGCCCCGGCAAAAAAAAAAAAAAAAAAGGCAAGCAGACCCACACTTCAAGTACAATGGTTGCAGGAAACAGCTAGCTGTCCCAGCTCCGCGGGACACTCGCAATGCTGGGTAGACAGGAGCAAGGCTCCTCTTTTTTTTTTTTTTTTTTTTTTGCCTCTCGAGACGTACTTGGTCGTTGCACGTCTCAACGTGAAAGACCTTTTCCTTCGATTAATGGAGGTGATCGCTCGCCGATATCCTGTTTAGGGATCCCTGCCATATCGTGAGTGATGAGCGTGTAGTGAGACATATTATGCCATTTTATTCTTATGTACCCACCCTATTGTTTTATACTGCGCTCTTGAGCTCAGAAACAATTTGTGCTTATTGTGGGTGGGGCCCTGTAAGCGACGGCGGCTCGTCGGCTGGGTCCCATTTACAGGTACGCGCAAGTCGCGCTTAGTTCACTCCATCTGCTTCGATAAAGAAGCCTTCCAGGCGTACATAGCTGTAGCATATCCGACGTACTCCGATTAACCAGCCTTGGAACGCTTATTCATCACATGTATATACGAGTCCGAACGATGTGTCTTGTGCTGACACAGCTAGGGGAAGCGTAGCGTCCCCCATCGTAGCGCGCGGTCGACGCGACACGATCAGCTGAGAGAGAGAAAAAAAGAAAAGTAAGGGGGAAGGGGGGCAGCGCATCCCCTCCTGCGACTCTAATCAGTTTTCCCCGTAATCCCTAATACTGAGACGCGATATCTTAATCGCACAGCTGCGCACACAGCAAGAGAACGCGCCTCGACTTCTGTAATGGGAGGTTCATTCCGTTAATTAAAACGGCCTCTTAATTGCACGGCAGCGCCGCGCTCGACTTCTGCTAGGCGCGGTATATTCCGTTAATTAAAGCGGAATTGAAACGGCCTCTTAATTGCACGGCAGCGCCGCGCTCGACTTCTGCTAGGCGCGGTATATTCCGTTAATTAAAGCGGAATTGAAACGGCCTCTTAATTGCACGCTGCTCGACTTCTGCTAGGCTCGGTTCATTCCGTTAATTAAAACGGAATTGAAACGGCCTCTTAATTGCACGGCAGCACCGCGCTCGACTTCTGCTAGGCGCGGTATATTCCGTATAAACAAAACGAATTCTGTAATGCGCGGTTCATTCCGTTAATTAAAACGGAATTAAAACGGCCTTTTAATTGCGCAGCAGCGCCGCGCTCGACCTCTGCTAGGCTCGGTCCATTCCGTTAATTAAAACGGAATTAAAACGGCCTCTTAATTGCACGGCAGCGCCGCGCTCGACTTCTGCTAGGCGCGGTATATTCCGTTAATTAAAACGGCCAGCGTCGCTCATGCACTCGCAAAATTCACCGCGGATAGCACCAAACTCTTACAGAGAAGCCACAATTACAGGAGAAAAGTTTTCAGCCAAGAAGTGCACCGCGGATAGCACCAAACTCTTGCGGAAAAGCCACAACTACAGAAAAAAACTTTTCTGCCAAATTTAGCAGCAGTCTGGCAACAACCACCCTTCCAGTCTGGCAACCACTTATGCAACGCCAAATAGAACCTTGCCGTTTCGCCTCCAACTCAATTCGGCGCAGGTCCAAAAGCCTTGGCAGGGCTTTCCTTTGCGAGCAAGGCCACAGAACACCTACCCCGCTGGTGCAGCAGCCTCACGGCAACGCTATGCGAAAGTGCGGGGAGCTACAGCGCGATGACACAGTTAGGCCAGCGGAAATGCATAGCCTCAAGCATGACCTACTACACTCCTGACCTGTTCAGATAGCGGGGTTCCTATGGGAGCGCGTGTCCCCGCTCTCGTTCAATCGCTCGCCGTAGGTGGCGCTACCTATAACCTGTTCGTCTGCTTCTTTACGGTTGTTTTGTAGGCGCTGGTATAAGAATGCCTGCTTTCTGTGGTGAACTGTCGGCATATATGTGACTATTTCTTCCCATACATTGCTGGTCAAGTAAGCTGTTCAGTGCGCTTAAGAATTTATAGCACACTGGTTGACAAACGTGGAAACCCGTGGATTTACATGATTTTGGACAGCCTATGCGTTGTCGCGTGCATTTTATTGCAAAAAAAATTCTGAATGTCTTTTAGTATTATTATTTCTGGATATTTCTAAATTGTGGATCATAAATTCGCACTACGAGTGCTTTGTTGGTTAAAATTTGACTACAAAGAGTGAAGGTGACGTCAGCGAACAGGTGCTGCCTAGCGCCACGCCGCTCGTAGGTGACGGCCCTAGCGGCAGAAGGTATGAACTAGAACGTGGGCGCTGGAAGAGGTGCTCTCTGGGCAGGTCAGGAGTGTAGTAGGTCATGGCCTCAAGAGCGTCGGGCCGCGGTGCATTGTGGGGGGCTCTATCCGCTCGTCTTTGTAAACTTGCAACCCTGACAGAGCATCGACGGCGTGCCCACATTGCCTAGCAACCAGTGCAAAAAAGCACGTGACTTCCGTCACACTTTTTTTTCTGCCGCTTGGATAGCGCGAGCCTCTCCGCACTTCCTCCGTGTTCTCCTCAGTCTTCTTTCCTCCATGCAGAGGAATCGCAATCACGTCTCTCTCCTTTCTTGGCGGCTGTGTTGGGGGCACGGAGGAAGTGGCTGGGGGTTCGCCAGTTTATTCCTTCCTCCATGAGGGTTCGAGTGACTGTGGAATGCGGTGGCAACAAGCCGTTTTAACGTGTGGAGTCTCATACCGTAGCTTTGACGATTGCTTTCACGACACTTACGTGATATTATTAGGCACGTCATTTTAGTGCGTTGTATAGTCGAGCACTTTTCCACGATGGCTTCGGTGTGGTGGCTACTTGTAACTGTAGCGACGGTTGTGAGTAGCTTAGCATCAGGTGAGCACGTTCTTCTTTTTTTTCCAGTTTTTTCCCCTTTGTTTCCATTCATGCCCAGATTCATGACCTTCGATCAGTCATCGCTACTCCTTGGCAAGAATCTTGCCATGAATGTTGTATTGCTTTCTACAATTAATGAAAGTGACGCTGCTTTTCGGCATGCAGAACCGACGCCTGTTCGTTATCCGGTCACACCCTCATCTAAGCCTCAAACACGCTCCGTTTCGCTCAACATCGGCACCGCTTCTAATTTTTTTTAAGCTGCTCTCTTGCAGCTGTTTACTTGCAACGGTAGGCTCTTGCCATATTCAAGCTTCATTAATTTCTTTCTTTTCACTGGACTGTGTGCATTAAGGGAAAAGCGTTGAGTTACCTTCAATGAACCTATGAGCTTGCCGCTCTCTTTGGAACGCTTCATTGCGCACGAATTCGCCGCGGGCGTTGCCACTTCGACCTGTCAAGCATGTTTTGTTAACGGCTGGACGCGCGGGCGGCATTTCCTTGGCGTATTTTGAAAACGATCGGTTGCGCGGTTGTTGTAGGAACGAAATATCGTGCTGTCATTGTAGAGGGCGCCGTGCGCTATAGAGGGCGCCATGCCTTGCCCTCTATGCTAATGGCCGACAATATAGTGCTAATGGCCGTCAACAAGGAAGATTTGCTGAGATTGATGGACATCTGTGGTAATGAGGGAGATAGATTAGATTTTAGATTCAGTAAGGAAAAATCAGCAGTCATGATGTTAATGATAATGAAGGTAGTGAGCTTAGAATACAGGAGGTCACGCTAGAGATAAGATAAATACAAATGTCTGGGCGTATGAATAAGCAATAGGGACCGAGTACCTAAGGGAACACGAAATATACGTGACGACTAAAAGTAACAGGAATGCAGCAGTGATGAAAAATAGGGAACTGTGGAACTACAATAGGTGTGATGTTGTGAGAGGAATATGGAAAGGGGTTATAGTTCCTGGGCTGACGTTCGGCAATGCGGTCTTGTGCATGAGATCAGCAGTTCAAGCAAGATTAGAAATTAAGCAACGGGGAATAGATAGGCTTGCTTTAGGAGCTCACGGGAATACACCAAATTGGGGAGTACAAAGTGATATGGGATGGACATCATTTGAGGACAGGGAAGCTAGCAGCAAGATAAAATTTGAGAAGCGATTGAGAGGAATGGAGGAGGAGCGTTGGGCTAGGAAGGTTTTCAGCTACTTGTACATGAAGAATGTCGGTACAAAATGGAGGAATCGAACCAGGAAATTGACTGTACATACTTTGAAAACAGCAGGTGGCCAACCAAAAAGAATTATCGGTTAAGAAGACAGTGAAGGAAACGGAGACTGACATGTGGAGAATTGGCATGATTAAGAAGTCTGCACTAGAGATCTATCGAACTTTTAAGCAGGAAATTGCCATGGAAAGGATCTATGATAATACTCAGGGGTAGTTCTCTACTGTTTGAGTCCAGGACGGGAGTATTGCAAACCAAAACATATCGGGTCAAATACAAAGGGGTCGACACAGTATGCAATGTGTGTGGAGAGGAAGAAGAAACTGCCAAACACTTCATAATGTTCTGTAAAGGGCTTCAACCTATAGCTCAGGATGATGGCGCAGTTTTTTAAATCACCGGTTTAGGGACAGGGAGGGCAAAACAGACTTTAAGTGGGTAGAATTAACTAGAAGGAGGTTATCTGATTGGGGGCTAAAGTCAAGGCAAGAGTGAAAATTTAACCATTCACTGCAATGTACCAGTCCTATACTTCACTATTGAAAGGAAAAAAAATAAATTTAGTTGGTGGTTCACTAAGTATTACGACAAGGTGGCGTTAGCCGCCGCCCGATCTAAAAAGTACAGCCACATCAATCCATCCATCCATCCATCCATAGGGTGGTCGAATAAAGCTAGGGCGATTCGTTTGGTCAACCTGCCTTCAAGTCACTGATGTAGACTTGCCTAGCGTCAGTCTGCATGTCGCATCGTACATGGTGGTGCATCGTACATGGTGTCAGTAATGTCCCTTAATAGAGAAAGTAGCTATACTCTCCTCCATATTCTCTTTAATGTGTCCAACCTTCCTCTCCCAAGTGTCCAAACCTTATCTGTATTCTCTCCCACCGTGCGGCGCCAACCCTATGAACCGGCCCGCGCCACTTTACTATCAAGAATGTCATGTCTTGCTGATAACGCACGCAACGTTGATGGCCGCGAAGTGCCGGAACCGTGGTAGTAACGCGAAGAAAGCATGCGAAGTAGAGACGTCGATTGCAGTTGTGTGGCAAAAAAACACCCCAAATACTCGAGTTTTTATTACAGTGTATGCCTTGGAAGGCGGCCGCAGGAACGCCTGCTAAAATGGTATTGCTTTAGCACAGCTTAGTTAGAGTGTGAAGTTTTTTTTTTTTTAACTAGACTGCTTTAAAGACCTCGGTTCGTAGAAATTTCTGTGTTGGCGGCGTCGGCAGCAGCGTCTTTCTCTCGCATTTCTCTGACTCTTTCCTTTCATGACACTTGATGTGACAAGAGCACTAGCGTTGTGATATCGCGGCGGTGCAGTAATCATTGGTTTAAAAAGATGCGTATAGATATAATAGCAAACGTTTGAATATCTGCTTATAACTTTGTGATCCTCATTTATGGATTTTATCGTTTATTTTTTTAAGCTGATGTCTTACTGATTTACCCAAGTGCCATTTCTCTTGCAATTGTTATGTAAAACAGCTAGTAGGACCAGTAAACGCTGACAGCACCGGCAGATTGAGAGAGCTGCAAAATTTTAATATTTTGCTAGTTTGTTGACGTACTTGTAGAAAATATTCAGCGCTGACGAAAGAAATTCACATTAATCGTTAGGGTCATGGGCAATCGATTGCATAGCAGCCATAACATAATTCAGACTGCTCAGGTGCTGTTTTTATTTGACGTGCCTCCTGACGCTTTGTTCGGGAAACATACAGAGGAACAAAAGATGACATTAACAAAGTGAAATGAAAAATGCTTGGTGAAATGTAGCTGTAAAAGAGACTTTCAGAGCCCTCGGTTAATGAAACACGCTGCCTTTCAACCATGCGCATCAGCATCATTAGAAAGGATTCAAGTAGTCTATCATAGACTGGATACTGCGGCACGCATACGAATACTCTTACTTCGGCACTTACTCTGTGCTGTGTTAAGTGCGATCTGAGAAGCGTCTGTACGGACTTAAATCTGCATTTGTACTCTCAAGAACACACGAACGACTTCTGGCAATATGGTATGGCAAGAAGGGTTAAATGTTTGCACGCGAACACTCTGAAGTATCATCGCTTCAACTTCGAATAATCTCACTTGGTTGGATGGCAGTGCCTTTTTGCTTGCACAGAAAACGTTCTCTGCAACTTTTGTAACTTCGATCACACCTGCGTAATGGCTAGTGAGCAACAGGTGTGACGTAGAAAAGTTCTTCATCTGAATTAGCCTGCAACTAGCAGCACTAGAGGCTAGAGAAGCCTTGCAGTGTTCGCAGTTAAGTCTCTTTGTTATTTTCGATACAACGTATCCTGCTAGGTAGACTAGAGACTCCTCTCCTTCTGTGCTCAAGTCTAGAATGTCAGAAGGAACAGTTGCAGTGGGTTCTCCACTGTTCCTTTCCCGCATTCAAGCTTACGAGCAAAAAGCCTTCGTCGTCTGAGTAACTGCTGTGCGTAAGCGGCTTTAGAAATTGTGCTGCGCTCTGAAGTCTACACTAGAATTCATAGAGGCGTGGAACGCGGTTTTTTGCTTGCAAAGTTGAAAACAAGTTCTCAAGTCTATCTTGACTAAACCTACTCCTGGAACTTGTATTTATTGAGTAGCATCTCTTGCAGTTCGAGAGCAGAGAGTGTCGACAAAATCATGCCTGTTTGAACAGGCTTCCATACCGATTTTGTCTGTGCACCAACAGAAATTTTAGAAAACAGCTCCACTGTCTCATTCAGAAATGATACGCTGTCTTCATAGGCTCCTTCAACTGCGCTGCTAAAGGCGAGCTTGGTAGTCCTAGATGTTAGCAAGTGAAATGAGCGAAAAATCACTGCAACAAATTAAGCCTTCGAAAGCGCATTCTTTGATATGATCCATCTCTACCAAAAGGTGCAAACCAGCTGATGTGTCGTTGTGAAATAAACTGTAGGCCGTGCTGACTTTCATTTTGTCATGGTGACTAGGGTCTAAACAGGCCGAATTTAGGTGAGGGGCTAGTTTCAGCTCAGATTTAGCGTCACGTTGGACAAGAATTTTTATAAATTCGAGATTAACAACGTTTTTCAATAAGTCATTTTTCTAGACTACATTATCAGGAAGATCAATTAGCTGAGCTCTAGTCAAGTGATTTTTCAACAAACTCTTGAGCAAGTGTGGCACATCAGCAAAAAACCACAGTTTTCATTCAGACCCACAGGGGTGAACGCAACTCATGTGTGGCCTGCTGTCTTCCCATGAGAATACCGAAACTCTTCCAAAGCGCCAGGTTTCCACCCGCCAAGTCTGAAGTCACTGCATGAATTTTCAGCCCAAGTGACTCACAGGCCGTTAAGATGTGAATGATCTCTTCCTTCATAGCTAGAGCACTTAATGAATTGCCCGTTCAATGATACGCAGTAGTTTGCTTCCATCTGGTTGACAGTCCACCCAACATGAACACTAAGCCATGGGTAGCTAAGGTATCTTTCGGCAGAGAACCATCAGCTAGAGGAAGTGTAGGAGGGCTGAAAACACACCGGGATGAATGATCGTAAACAAGCCCCGGTGTGAGTTGCATTTCGTCGATCATTAATGTGGCGTGGCATTCATGAGGCTTCATGAGGTTCACCTAGGGGAAAAAATATAACCAATCCTCAGAAGAGATACAAAGTCCGCTGTAAACACATTTATATATAGATACATAAGTAGTGCTAACATCATTTCTGGGAAACAGGAAAGAGCACAATGCCGTAGACGCTAGGACAAGGACCTGAATGGAAGCCCTGATATCCTCCTTGAGTCTACTCTGTGTGGTCTCTTTGATGATTACTCAAAATTCGAGATGATTAACGAGCCTAGCCTCTAAAGTTGGCAAAAGTTAATAATAATCACCGAATCAAAAATATTTAAGCCCTATTTATACTCTGAAATGAAAGTAACATAGCATTATTACAATGAGAAGCATGAGGGTGCAGAAGCTCATATATTAATTAACAGAATGATTAATGCTATTACCTATTTATAGCACCAAATTTAATCCTGCGATGTTTTTTTTAGGTATAAAAAAGTCGTCTTAAGCGTACCTTCTCCCTTAGAGGTTCGAGCATGTCTTGAAGAAGCCCAGGCTGAAACTTGAAGCTCTCTAGATGGCGTTGGAGTGTACGCTCAGCCGGAAACAGAAAACCACTATCTCGCACTAAAGAGTACCCTTGAGAAATGCAGGACAGACGAAGCTTAAGTGCTTTCACCAGTGTGTTGGCCTCCCAGCACATCCCCTTCGTTGAAAGCTGCTCTAGGAAACTCATTTGGTCATCACTGAAGAGATGTTTGATTTTTGACTCCAGCACTTCTTTTTCTAGTTCACTTTTAAGGTATCTGCTCTTGGCAAATGCTAGCTTTCTCTTCGATTCTTTTTGAAGGCGCTCCAGCTCGGGTATGCGATCTAACAGGGCGTGGTGTGCTGTTAAAGAAAACCACACAACCACACATATATGATATCTAACAGACACTAATGCCAAGGAATGTATAGGGGAAGTTATTAGACCCAATTGTAATGTAAATATGAAGAAAGAAAAGTGGGTGAAAAGATAACTTGCCGTGGGCAGGATCCGAACCTGCGACCTTCGAATAACGCGTTCGATGCTCTACCACTGAGCTACCACGACAGCTATCCCCCCCCCCCCCCCAGCCACTCTATTGGGTATCTATGTCAAATTAAACGTGGGAGTGTCAGTCAGCACCACTAGTAGCCATGGCGGCGAGTGTGGCACACTCTTTATGAGCCTGTTTGGCGTCACGTAGCACGTGAACTTATTACGAGCTGGCAGCTGACCAATAGTCCCTCGTATACAATCTAACGGCACCAAGTCTGCCAGTACGAGACCCTCATTAATGAATAAGGGGAAGAAGTGTATACTTAAGGGCTCGTTTTTCGTGTTTTCACAGAATGAGATAACTGACAATAATGCCAAGGAATATATAGGGGAAGTTATTAGACCCAATTGTAATGTCAACAAAGAAAAGTGCATGAAAAGATAACTCGCCGTGGGCAGGAACCGAACCTGCGACCTTCGAATAATGAGTTCTTCTCCTATACATTCCGTATACCAATTCAACTTGGTCTACATTCCGGGCTAAGAGCTAGGCACTGCCGATACTCTTTCAAGGGCTTTGGACGAGAAGCCATCGATTAGTCCAGTGGATGTGCTAGAGGAGTTCGTGGAATCGCAAGTGGCAGTGGTCACTGACACGAAGCTGGTTACTGTAGAAGATGTCTGCAGGCGCCAAGAACTCGACGGCGAATGCATCCAGCTCATCAAGTATTGTACCCAGGGCTGGCCTCGTTGAGACAGGCTTCCAGATCACATTAAGAAGTACTGGGACCATCGAGGAGATCTCTCTTTTCGCGATGGTGTCCTGCTCAAGGGTAACCGCTTTGTCATCCCGACTTCACTGAAAACGGATGAGCTCGATCTTATCCATGAAGGCCACCAAGGTATCAACCAATGCCGGTGGAGAGCACAAGACTCCGTGTGGTGGTACGGGCTTTCGCAGCAAATACGGAACAAAGTCAGTCGCTGTAGGCTGTGCGCAGCCAGAAGAGCACAACGAAGTGAGCCATTCATTGTGACGGAAACTCCAACGCAACCATGGCAAGAAGTCGGAATGAACTTATTCACTCACAGGGGACACTATCTTCTAGTGGTAGATTATCGTTCTCGCTATCCTGAAGTCACCTACATGCGAAGCACAAACTTTGAGGCAGTCATCAATGCTGTCAAAAGCATTTTAGTGCATTTTGGCATTCTCGAAGTTAACAAAGCGACGATGACCGCTGTTCGCTTCACGTGCATTCGCTACTTTTGTGAAACACTATGGCTTCCAACACATCACTCAAGTCCAAACTACCGGCAGTCTAACGGGGAAGTTGAGAGGATGGTGCGTACGGTCAACGAATTGTTGGAGAAAGCAGATGATCCTTTTCTGGCACTTCTGTCTTACACAGACACTGCAGGCGTTACAGGGTTTCGCCCAGCGCAGCTCCTCATGGGCCGCAGCCTGTGAACCAGACTTCCCAAGCCGGCGGATTGCCTCCAACCGCGCTGGCTTAAGCCCGAAGTTGTGAAGTGCTAAGACGAACAAATAAGAAGAGGACAGAAGAAAGACTTCGATCGTCCTCATGCGGCTACTGTCCTTCCTCCACTGGAGACGGGAGACACGGTGTGGGTTCGAGAGGTTAAAGAAACGGCGTGCGTTTTCAGCTCAGTCTCCAAGCTTCGCTCGTACGTTGTAGAAACGCCTACCGCAGTGCTTGTGCACAATAGAATGCATCTAGTGCCCTATTCGGATTCAAGGACGAGCCAAGTCAACGAGCCAGCTTCCCTAGCGAACAACGAAAGACGTTTCCAGATCACATTAAGAAGTACTGGAACCATCGAGGAGATCTCTCTTTGCGCGATGGCTAGCGTAGGTCTGCATGTTGCATCGTACATGGTGGCACATCGTACAGTCAGGGCAATCTGCAATCAAGTAGCATTATGACAGCTTATTGGCTCGTTCTTATCTACAACCATTGGACAGCAGCGCTAGCTTCTACAAGCTGGGAGTACAGGTGATTCTTGAGATGTAATTACTATGGTGATGGATGCCGTCAACGCAGGCCCATCAGCTTAGTGTAATCATGATTATGGGGGCGGGGCTCGTCATAATAGTGATGCAGCTATAGTGATGGGCCCCATCACCGTGAAACATAGTTCCATACAATAATACCGCGAAGGGAATCTGGCGCTAGTGTGTACGCAGGCTCTTTTAGCGGCGCTTATACCCTCATGGGAATTATGGGAAGTACAGGCTTCGGATCCGCTTCAGATGGATTGCATTCTTGAGATTCGCGACACTTATTTTCTAAGTGTAAAACAAAGTAATATGAACTTATATCCAATTGAAACTTGCTTCAATTATTTGTACGCAAACTTTATTGCAAAAAGCTTTTGTGACCAGGCGGCAAAAGTGAAACCTGGGCAGGCAAATTTAATCATCAGGGTATGCATCGCTCAGTCATTGCGTTTCAGTTTTGGCATCAAGATTTATTAAATTATTTTTTCAACACTTGAAACAAACATGCTTGTTTTTCTCTTGGGAGTATGTATTATCTATTTACAAAAATAACAGTATAGTATTAAATGAGAAACACTTATAGTATAGTTTCATCTTCTTCGACGCTAGGTGCACATGTTCCAGTGGTCTGCCCCCTACGCATCTCTGGTTTTGTTGTGAGATTGAGTCAGCGAAGCGTGATGATGAGTCTTCTTAGCTTTGTGATGGCATTCTTGAGATTCGCGACGCTTATTTTCTAAGTGTAAAACAAAGTAATATGAACTTATATCCAATTGAAACGTGCTTCAATTATTTGTACGCAAACTTTATTGCAAAAAGCTTTTGTGACCAGGCGGCAAAAGTGAAACCTGGGCAGGCAAATTTAATCATCAGGGTATGCATCGCTCAGTCATTGCGTTTCAGTTTTGGCATCAAGATTTATTAAATTATTTTTTCAACACTAGAAACAAACATGCTTGTTTTTCTCTTGGGAGTATGTATTATCTATTTACAAAAATAACAATATAGTATTAAATGAGAAACACTTATAGTTTCATCTTCTTTGACGCTAGGTGCACATGTTCCAGTGGTCTGCCCCCTACGCATCTCTGGTTTTGTTGTGAGATTGAGTCAGCAAAGCGTGATGATGAGTCTTCTTAGCTTTGTAATCGTTTTGCAGTCGATTTAAAATGAGTTTAGGCAAGACGCGCTCGTGAAAAACATGAACTCGAGGCAGTATCCTGCATCGACATGGGATGCTACATCTATGCACAGCGGTGAGTGGATGATGCTTCGTGAAACTGTGAAATGCGACTTGTAACGTTCCAACGTGACAGAAAATCAGGAGATCTAGTGTTCGTCAGCCTACTCAAACAACAAAATCGCTGCTTCAGCCTTTTTCACCACACCCCAGTACCCACGCTGCGCGAAGAACAAAACTGAAACTGTAGAAAAAAGTCCGTAGACACTTCGCTAGCTAACCCTATTCAATCCGAATCCGGTACTTCGTATAATTCCCATGGAGGTACATGATCGCAGCGCCAGATTTCTCTCTAGGTATTATTGTATGAAACTCTATGCCATGAAGCAATGACTATTGGCGAGAGGGTTCGTTGCCGTAAATTTGTAGTCGTTTTAGATGCTATTGCCTAGTTGTTCTGTTGGCGCAGTGGGTTGACGCGCAGTTGGGAATGCGGTCGTCCTGCAGGTTCTCAGTTTTACCTACATTTTATTATTTTTGTATTTAATTTTTTTATTGTAATGTATCAATATTGACGTTACTGCTTTCAAGGTGGCGTAATTTTGCTTTTGTACAAGAAAATCACGTCGCTGTTTGTGCCGGTTGTTAGCCCTACCAAAGTGATTTCTCGAAGTGCAGTGGGTATACATTGTTGGCGTGCGACTTGAGTTCGAGTCGCACTGACCAACTGTACTTTTCTCTTTCTTTTTGGCTTTCAATATTTTTTCGAGTAATGTTGCCTATTTTAAAGGCAGCATCCTACATTTAAGCGATGGGAGGAGCCACTGACCAGCGAGAACCTGGGCGATGAGCTGAGTCGAGGTTCTCGCTGACGGAGCCGGCTTGCTGAGTGGTAGCTGCCACATAGCCTTGGTCTGAGGAAGAAACGACAACATCGGTAAAGGAAAAACCACTACATCTTTGAGGTAGACGAGACACGATTGCCACTTGAGTCTAGAGCGCACGGTGTCCATCATACTCTGGTAGGTAGCGGGAGCAGAGCACAAACCGAAAGGGAGCACTTTGAACTTTAGTCCGCCTGGGGGTCACAAATGCCATCTTCTCGCGATCTCGTTCGTCCACCTCGATCTGCCAATACCCACTTTTTAAGTCCAATGATGAAAAAAAGTGAGCATTGCGTAACTTATTCAATGCATCATCGATCCGCCGAAGTGGGTAAACATCACACTTCGCGACTTTGTTCAACTTTCTGTATCAACGCAAAATCGCAGAGTGTTGTCCTTCTTTTTGACTAGCACTACCGGTGATGCCCACGGAGTGTTCGATGGCTGGATTACATCATCGTTGAGCATTTCCTGCACTTGGTTCTTGATGACTTCCCTTTCTTTTGGCGCTACTCGGTATGGGCGCTGATGCACAGGTCTCACGTGTTCTTCGACCACGATGCGGTGCTTTGCGACGGGAGTACGTCCGACTTTCGACGAAGTGGAGAAGCACTCAGCGAACTCTCTGATGAGGTCAGCAATCTGTTGTTTCTGAGATGACGAGAGCTCTCTCTCAATGTCTACTGATTGGAGTACATTATCTACTGTCTCTGAAGCTTTATCAAGAGTGCAAACATCTGAGACTTGCACGTACTCATGCGCCGCAATGCTACGGATGTTCCCTTCGCGACATGCAGCAGCTCATTTCCAAAGTTGGTTATTAGGACATACGCACATTCATCACGAAGGGTCACCAGGCCTCTTGCCACGCATATTCTTTTTTCTAGTAGCAGTCCAATGTTTCCGTCCGCTATTCCGTCACAGTCACGGAGAACTTCACTACTCAGAAGAACGGTCACACTGGAACGTGGCGGCACGGTTACATCTTCGTCCACAATGCGTAGAGGTAGAACGATTGGTTTATCCACGTGACAGATTGCGAAGGCATTCTCTGTAGGTAACGAAACCTGGGACTCTTGTAAGTCGATGACTGCATTGTTTGTTTGCAAGAAGTCCATGTCTATAATCAGTTCACGGGAGCATTCAGGAAGCACCATAAAGCTGCCGACATACACGAATCCTCTTATTCCTATCCTTGCGGTGCATAACCCCACGGGACCAACTAAGCGCCCTCCAGCGGTACGTATTTGATGTCCGGTCCATTCAGTCATTACCTTCTTCAGCTTCTTTGCGAAAGCATTATTGACAACAGAATAGTCTGCACCAGTGTCTATTAGCGCAATGGCATCGACCTCGTCGATCGTGACTAATATCTCGGAGGTAACGTCGCCCATACTATACTTGTCCGTCGTTGAGTAACTGCCACCGTCCTGTCGGGCTAACAATGGATGCTCTTCAGTTGTCAGTATATCAGCGGCCTCACCTCCAGAGGTGGCTGTCTCTAGTTTTCCCGCCGTGGGCTAGGTGAACGTGGTCTTCAAAGATATGATGACGGACGAGGACTCGGCGACCGATAGCGCATCGGTGCTGTCCAATGTGGCTCCCGTTGTTGCGTGTCTTGAGGTGAATAGCCGTGAGGACAAGTACTCTTCGATTTAATAGGGCCGTTCACCGTTCCTCAAGCATGGTGCATTGACTGGAAAACCACGCAGCCCCGCTCGACGATACTGGCACACCCGGTAAAGGTGACCTGCTTCTACGCAGTGGTAGCAGAGGGGCCGCCGGTCTACAGTGCACCATACATCGCTCTTACGTGATATTGCTTCCGGCATTGGTAGTGGTGTACTCGGAGAAAACGTCGGAGGCATCACAGCAGTCGTAGCCGTCCGATTCATGCGTCCGAGGTCAATTCGTACAACTTGCGCTTACGACAACTGAGGCGGAGGCCCCGGCCGTGCGCGCTGTAGCACCTGAGGTTGTGGTTGAAGAACCGCTTGCCGCACTTCTTCACGCACAACGGCTGCAAACGATGACATCGCTGGATGACCTTGAATCATTTGTATTTTCTGAAGTTCTTCCCTTACGACAGCCCTCACCATTTCACGCAAGAGGTCAATGTTACTCGTGAGGGTTGTCGACGCCGTGCTAACAGATGAGACGCTTACGTCCCTGTTGTATTGGCGAGCGCGCTGCTGCAGGGTCTTTTCTATCATTGACGCCTCTAATCTGAACTCAGCAAGGTGGATTATGCACCAGGCCTGCAAAAAGCTCCTCCTTCACTCCACGCATCAGGTGCCGCAAGTTCTTTTGCTCAGCCATGTTCGGGTCGGCCCGGCGGAACAGTCGGGACATGTTTTCAATGTACATGGCGACGCTCTCGTTGTTGCGTTGGTTTCGCGTCTGAAGAGTGGCCTCTGCCTTTTCTTTGTGGTCCGTGTTTGGGTATGTAGCAAGAAATTCTCTCCGAAAGTCGTCCCACGACAATAAGGACGCTTCGTGGTTTTCGAACCACGTACGCGCAGAATCTTGCAGTGCCTCGTAGACGTAGCAAAGTTTCTGGTCTTCGTCCCAACCGTTCAGTCTGGGAACGCGTTCGAACCCGTGGAGCTAGTCCTCGGAATCCTCGAAAATATTACCATGGAAGACCTCTGGTATTCGGGGCGGGTCCACGACGATATGAGATAGAAATGAAGTCGCTTGGGCGGCCATTGCAGGGGCTCCGGAACTTACGGCCTCCACTGGTCTTGAAGAATCGAAGAGGGCACCAAACTCGGGCTGCTCACCTCGTAGGCGGCGACTTGTGCGTTGGTGCACGGGAGTCAACTACGCTGGCTCTAACCTTCGGGTTTCTGTGCTATGTTCTCTAACCTGAGGTGGGCTTGGAATCATACCCAGCACCTCCACCAATTTGTAACGAACTAATACAACGCCGAAAGCTAAAACAACTATTTATTTATGGCAAACTTGTGCCCATCAACTAAATACAAAAAGGTTGTTCTGAGCTCGCTAGTGAAGAACCTCGTCAACGTCTTCTTTATGCGTCTCGCCACGTGCCGCTCCTTCGAAAAACCGCCAGCCTTCTTTTTCCAGTGCGTCATGTGGTGACACGTGTAGCCAACGTTGCATGGCGCGTTTGGCTTGTCAGTTGGTGTGGCAGTATTCATAAGAGCAGGAAGCGGCGCAAGACTTTTGTAGGTGCCTAACATGTGGCAATATATACGAAACACGTTTTGCTCCCGCAGGACAAGCGTTGTCTCGGTATTAGAAGACAGCTACAGAGAGCACACCACCGTGCGAGTATCTACCGCATTGTAGAGAGCTCAAATGTCTATCTACGTTTGCATGTAGCAATATCACATATTCATAAGACAAAAGCAACATGCATATCCTCTTGTTTGAAAGAGCCGATTTGATCACATGAATAAGTCTAAGTCTGTGTGTGCGATTTCAAGTGAAGTAGGCCTGAAGTTGGAGCTACATGTATTGTAGTCATATGTATTGTGGTTTTGGGACTTACTGAAACAGGCTATTGAACTACACAGCCCTCAGGGTAGGAACACATTCTATGTTGACCTGCACAACGTGTGGCATCAGCCCATATGTCGTCTTTATACAGCGACACGAAAAATGCGTGAACGGATTGATTTGGGAACATCACATTATGTGTAACAAATTGTTAGTTGCAGCTACGGTATCAATGCAAAGGAATGGAAACCACGCCGAGGGTGGTTGTTCACTGTGATAATAAACTTAATTTGCATGCACACAACGGAATATATGGCCCCGCCGCGGTGGTCTAGTGGATAAGGTACTCGGCTGCTGACCCGCAGGTCGCGGGTTTAAATCCTGGCTGCGGCGGCTGCATTTCTGATGGAGGCGGAAATGTTGTAGGCCCGTGTGCTCAGATTTGGGTGCACATTAAAGAACCCCAGGTGGTCGAAATTTCCAGAGCCCTCCACTACGGCGTCTCTCATAATCATATGGTGGTTTTGGGATATTAAACCCCACATATCAATTACAATGGAATATGCTAGTTCAGCGCTGTAAGAATCCGAAATCATCGGGGAAAAGTCTTTGTAGCACGTTGGACATAAAAGGAGGTTGATAGTTATATCTTCGATAAATAAACACGATTATCATTTAAAAAGAAGTAACAATACTAAAAACAATACTGAGAGAAGAAAATAAAAAAGAGTGCGATTTGCACCAAAGTCTGACACCAATGACACTGCACGACGAAATCCACATGGTAGGGCCATCTAACAACCGCCACAGACAAAGACATGACTTTCTTGCAGCATTACCTTGAAAAAAAAACAAGTTAAAATAAAGTAAAACATTTGAAAACGGGAATTCGAACTGGCCACCTGGATCATGACACGACCGCTTCCCCAACCGTGCGTCAAGCCACACCACGCCACCAGAACAGCTTGACCGTGGTGTTCAAAAACAAATTTACGGCAAAGTGCCCCCTCATTTTTATCATTACACTATGGTGAAGGGCCTCCTCACCGTAGTCATTGCTTTACTATGGTCCCTATAATAATTTAGGGAGCATAGCTTTATGATGACGGGGCCGTTGCTATAGCTGCATCGCTATATGACGGGTACCGTCACTGTTACGATTTCACTACGCTGACGGGCCCCTTCACTTTTAACGATAATCTTACTGCGCTGACGGGCCCCCTCATTCTGACGATAGCACTGCGCTGACGAGCCCCGTCACCATAGTCCCTGTCTTCTTGAGAGCCCGAGACTCAAAGTCAAAGTCAAAGTTTATTTCACCAGAGAAATTCTGGATGGGCTTCAGGGATAAAAGCTGCTCGAGGCAGCTTGACTTGGTCCCTGAAGACCCTTTACAATTGGCAGCATACGACGTTAACAGTACAAAATGGGCTTGTAAGATCATACGTAAATATACATGAGCAATATTGTAAAAATTGCAGTTTGAATTACATCAAGCAATAACAATAGCATACAGAGAGTCAAAATGAGATTATGCATTTAAACGTTTAGTACAGCATAAACAACTTTGTAATACAGAAAGGTACAGAAAGTATAGAAATTTTACGGAATAGCAATATCGCGTAATGATCAAACACAGAATATTGAAAATAGAAGAATGCGGTATGACAAGATAAGCTAAAGTTTGCATAGTCAAGACATATCAATGCGAGGGCTACAACATAGACGTAAAAAATTCACGCAACTGCCGGTGTGTAGCAGTAGTAAGTTCGGTATATTCATTTAGGATAGATGGCAAATTATAGTGCAATGCTTGTAAGTTGTATGTTGTTCGGTAATGAGGAACAAACCACGCTAAAGTATGTCTCGTACTTATGGTAGTGTCATTAAGTTTTAGGTGGGATATAGTTTCCAGGAATTTTTTATAAGTGTCGGAAAAGTAGAAAGCTTGTAAGACCCGAAATTTGTATAAGTGCTGAACCCGCATGACAGTGTATTCTTGAAAGACTGTTCTAGTTGAGGCCAGGTAGGGAATATCTGCAATATGTCGGAGAATCTTCTTTTGCAGAAGCAAGATTTTATTTAGGTTCTGTTTAGTTGTGGTGATCCAAACCAGGTTGCAGTAGTTGAGGTGGGATGCGAAGAGCGCGTAGTATATTTGAAGCTTTACCTTTGTCGGGAGCAAGCGTTGACATCGTGATAATGCTCCAGTAGTTGATGACAGTCTCCTACATAGCTCTTCTACATGCGAGTTCCAACTAAGGTGAGAGGAAAAAGTAACTCCGAGTATCTTGTGTTCGTCTACCACAGCAATGTTTTGACCTTCATATGAAATTGGGTTTAATAGTTGAACTGTTTTGCTTCTTGCATGAAATATAACAATTTTAGTTTTTGTTGGGTTTATCTTTAGTTCGTTTAGGCTGGACCATGTTGACAGCGTTGACAGTGTGTTGTTGCATTCAGAGACAAGATCACCCACATTAGGCCCCGAAAATAGTATGGTGCTGTCGTCGGCATATATGACAAATTTTGCTGACTTATCAATATTTACGAGGTCATTTATATATAAATTGAATAATAGGGGTCCCAAAATGCTTCCTTGTGGCACGCCTCTTGAAATAGAAAGAAATGGCGATTTAGAGCCCTGCAAGCACACGTATTGCTGGCGGTTTTGCAAGTAAGATTTCAATAAATCTAATGGTTTCCCGCGAATACCACATGCGAACAACTTGTCCGCAAGAATCTGATGACTGAGCGAATCGAACGCCTTGGAAAAGTCAATGAACAGGCCTAGCGTGTAAAGTCTCTTTTCGATGTTGTGTACTATAAATTCTTTCATTGTTAGTAGGGCTGTTTCAGTTGACCTTCCTTTTCGAAACCCGAATTGCGAGTCTGATAGGATATGTTTGCTAGAAAAAAAACTTGTTATGCGATTACAGATAATTTTTTCTAAACCTTTGGAAAAGACTGGGAGGACAGATATTGGTCTGTAGTTTTTCATGCACTGTTGGTCACCTCCTTTGTATATTACAGAAACTTTCGCTTTCTTCATTTCTTCGGGAAAGGTAGCAGTAACCATTGCAAGGTTGAAAATATGCTTTAGCACAGAGGAGATACAGGCAATGACGTATTTTACGGGTTTTATCTGCATATTGTTTACATCTAGGGCCCTGCTGTTTGTGAGACTCATGAACATTCTAACGATTTCATCTTCATCGGTTGGAGTTAAAAACAAACTGTCACTAACGCTGTATTCCAAAAATTGAGTATGTGACATGCTGCCAGATTTCCTCTTATAATCAGGCATGGCAGCGTTCACAAAGTATGCATTAAAGTGTTCAGCCAACACGGTGCCAGTAACACGTTGACCGTCAACAAGAATACTTTCCGGAGTTACATGCTTCTTGTCACGACCCAAAACGGAGTTCATTACCTTCCATGCAGCGTCTGGGCGTTTCTTCGAGATATCAGAAAAAATGGAATGATAATAAGTAATTTTAGCACGCTTAAGCTCGCTGTTCAGCTTATTTCGTAGTGACTTGAATTCTGTCAGCTGTGACGGGCATCGTGTGCGCAGAAATAGATGATAAAGTTTATTTTTATTTTTTATCATATCCAAGTGCGCACGCGTTACCCATGGTTTTCTTATCTTTTTAGATTGTTTATAGGTTTTGAAGGGAAAATGCTTAACGTAGATGCGCAGAAAAGTTTCAACAAATCTGCAATAAGCCTCGTTTACGTCTTTCGTTCGCGTGACATGTGACCAATCGCACTTACTGATTTCATGCCCGAACGACTGCAAGGCTGCTTGAGATAAGTGCTGAATAACGAGAGGCTCGAACTTGCGCTTTTTGTCAGTAACAATGCAATCAAATGCAGCAAATACAGGGCAGTGGTCACTTATACCTGATGCTAATGTTCCCGCGTGCAGTACTGTATTTTCAACGTTCGTGATAATTAAGTCAAGTGCTGAGGCAGTATTAAGTGTCACGCGTGACGCAGTACTAATTAAATTAGTGAAACCAGTAGAGCTAAGAATCTTTTGAAAATCGGCCGCCTCGCGTGTGCTCTCCAAAATGTTGATGTTGAAGTCACCGCCACAAACTAGATGAAGGTTGTTTACTGAGATATAATCTAGAAGATTTTCAAAAAAGGAAAAAAAATTGTATGTGTTACCATGGGGTGGACGGTATACAACGGTTATAAATTTTGTGTTTTCCCGCAGTGTCAGTATTTCATAGTCCTCAGTAACTTTGCAAAAATCTGGTACCAACACATATCTTGGACCTTCTTTAACATAGATAGCGACGCCACCACCTCGTTGTTGAGGCCTATTCAGAAAGAAATTATTGTAACCGGGTAAGCTTAGAGTGGTACATCCATCATTGTACCATGTTTCTGTGAGCAGTATGGCAGAAAATTTCAAACTAAATTCAGTGACAAAATCACATATTTCTTCGTGCTTAGAAGCAGCCGAGCATGTATTTATGTGCAGAACAGAAAAAAGATTTTTGCTGACTGGAGTAATATGACGTGGCAGGGCAAATTCGTGGTAATCCATCTTGACAAGTTTTTGGTTATTGAATAGCAACGAACATATGTAACCCTCAAACTAGTGAATTTTATCAAGGTCAGCCTCGTCCGCGATCTGAAACACTGCAGCGTCGTCAGACTGCCTCGCAAATATCCTGCCACCGAATGTCCACACAGACTTCCACTTGTGTTCATGCTTGCGTCTGATAGCCCTGCCAAGAAGCGATTTTAGCGCAGGGCACAAATGCTCATTAACGAAAATGG
Source organism: Rhipicephalus microplus (assembly GCF_043290135.1). Classification (NCBI taxonomy): domain Eukaryota; kingdom Metazoa; phylum Arthropoda; class Arachnida; order Ixodida; family Ixodidae; genus Rhipicephalus; species Rhipicephalus microplus. The sequence continues at coordinate 506,346,937 of NC_134710.1, forward strand.
CATTTGGGCTGTTAAGCCCAATCTGCAAGTTAGTGAGCCGCGTCTTCTTCGCTTTCTTTAGGGTCACATCACGTTTTGCACGAGATTTGAACTGCACGATGATGTTTGATTTCTCTGGATTTCTTGTGGACACACGATGGCAAGACTCGATATCGGAAAACGCAATCGGCTCACCGATAGCAGCACCTATCTGCGAAACAATATCACTGACCCGTTCATTTTCGCGCTTTTCAACGCCCTTAATTTCAATGTTGTGGTTTCTTGAATACTGCTCTTGATTGGTGATGCGTTTTTCAAGTTCACACGTGCGCTTTTCAAGTGAGTTACATCTCATCTGCATAGCCTCATTCTCGCTCTTCAAGTTAGCGTTCTTGGCAATTTCTGCTTCCAGACTCTTCTTTAGTTCCTCTATAACACCGTGAGAGAATTCAAGGCTTTGGGTCATGTTTCTTTGCTCAGTACGGAGCTCACGAATTTCAATTCTTAAGTCTCTCTCCAATGACTCTCTGGATGTCTTGAATTCATCTCTCAGTTTATGAATTTCCGCTTTTAGCTCCTCTTTTACCTTTGCAACATCCTTTGCCATTTCACACAACACTTTCGCAGCCAAGCAACAAGTACAAAAAAAAAAAAAAAAAAAAAAGGTATTTTGCAAAAAATACAGCAGACTATGGCAGTGGCAACAACGGAAATGTCAAAAAAAAAAAAAAAAAAAAAAAAAACACGATAGAGGATATCGTAAGTTTTCTGAGCACTAACCTGCACCGAGAACCAACAGCGATTAGGCCAATTGCACTGCCGTCGTCACCACTGCCAAAATGAGGCGGGTAACAGTTTTGCAGTCCTTTTATGCGGTTTCTTCAGGTTGAAAAATCGCCGCCGCTAGTCGTCGCAGGCCCCAAGCTCCGCTGACCGTTCAGCTTCCGTCCGGACGTTATCTTCACACGTCGCTGAGGCAGCAAGTAGTGATGCGCAGCTGGTGATGCGTAGAAACGGAAGGGCGTATTGCAGCTGAACAAACGGGGACCTGCACCGAGAACCAACAGCGATTAGGCCAATTGCACTGCCGTCGTCACCACTGCCAAAATGAGGCGGGTAACAGTTTTGCAGTCCTTTTATGCGGTTTCTTCAGGTTGAAAAATCGCCGCCGCTAGTCGTCGCAGGCCCCAAGCTCCGCTGACCGTTCAGCTTCCGTCCGGACGTTATCTTCACACGTCGCTGAGGCAGCAAGTAGTGATGCGCAGCTGGTGATGCGTAGAAACGGAAGGGCGTATTGCAGCTGAACAAACGGGGACCTGCACCGAGAACCAACAGCGATTAGGCCAATTGCACTGCCGTCGTCACCACTGCCAAAAATCTGGAGACTGGACATTAAAAGAAGAAAGAAAATTACTGCAGATCTCTCGCCTTGTGGAAATCTATTCCAGCCAAGGGTGTCGTATTTATAGATGTGGCATTGGCGATTTCAACATTATGGTGGTGGCCGTGTTAGTCTAGAATAAACTTTATTGGTCGCTTTGGGAGCAGTGTTATCAGAAAGTTCTGAAAAAATCAGCAATGTTCCCAGACGTTGAGGGGGGACTTTAACAAGGTAATGGTAACGTGCAAAACGGGCAGATTACATAGTAAAAAAAGATAAGCATGCCTTGCGTTGCTTCTCTCTGAAAAAGCATTCACCTAATGCTTAAAACAGGAAATGGAATAGGAAAAAATATGGGTGCACAAGAAAAGAACAGTTAGAAAGAATGAAAAAATTAGACTATGTTTGCTAATGCAGATAAAACGGCTTGAGGTGCATGACATAAGCAACATAAGGTAGTGTGCAGTGTCTCTAAGAGCTTGTAATGCTGTCTAGGACAACTTCATACTCCAGCGAGCCAAGACAGAGTATTTTGTATTATGGGCTGAAGCACCGTCAAAGTTTTTCACTGAGTCCATGTCGGCATATCAATGTCAAGACCCAAACAAGGTGTTTGGGTTAGTGTCCCTGTACCTTCGGAAAAGCTCTTGGTATACACCGCTTCCTCCTCTCCATGACTGATCATGCATGCACCCTTTCTTTACTCTCAGCACCGTGTTGCTAGCTCTTGAGTGCCACTGTCCTGTGCGTTTGGTGCAGCAGGGTGTGCGAAGTGCACATGTGTGTGCAATGCTAGGTAGCTGTACGTTTGGCTGCCACAACTGTGACACCTCAAAACTTTTTGCCATTTCGCATGGAAAAAAGATTGGTAGTTGCAAAGTCTGGCTCCACAGTTTAGTGCTTGCAAAAAAAAAAAAAAGGCTTATGTAGCACTTCAATCATCAATATTTATGACAACACACTGTGATTTTTCATCGCAAAGATGTCACGCTGGGGAGGGTGTTGAAAGAATTTTTCACTAGGAATAGATGCCACCCTTGCTGAGAGGAAGTGGTGATTTCCATAGTAGTAGTGCCGTGACTGCGTTCGTTGACTCTCCACGCACCAACTGGGCCATCCAGCAAAATAAAAGTTTGTGTATGTAAGAACGATCACCTAAATCAACAACATCCTAGAATGCATGTATCAAAACAATGGGTGCTATCTGCACCGCACAGGCGAAACATGACAGAGCCGCATACTGCATGCACACGTCATTGGGCTGGCAAATGAGAGGTGAAACATCAAGTTTAAAACCTTCATGGGCATTGGTGGCATTGCTGCAGTAAGGGTCGATCTAGATAGTTCGTGCACTCAGAAAATATTTCATCCATGGCATTGCTTGATACTCTAGCTGCCATTTAAATATTTCTTCCTTATGCAATAAATGGTACGCCGTGTTTATAGAATTTAAGTTCAACCTTGTCTAATAATATATGGAGTTTAACATCCCAAAACCAAGGTATGATTATGAGGGATGCATAGTGGAGGGCTCTAAAAATTTCGACCATCTAGTGTTCGTCAACGTTGCATAGTGCACGGGCCTCTACCATTTTGCTTCCATCGAATGTGACCACCACAGCCGGGATCAAACCGCAACTTTCGGGTCCGCAGCCAAGCACCCTAACCACTACACCACTGTGGCAAACTCAACTTTGTCTAAACAAGCCCACTTAGGGAGATCCGCATATATGCACAAGAAAACCCTGTACTCCAAAAGAAAGCTTAAACGACTTGCAATGTGGTACAAATTTGGCATGGCTTGCTGCATGATGTTTTATTCAGGAAATCAGATGGTGCACACACCCACATCGACTAAAAAAATCAACACAGAATTGAATATTGTATTGTGGTGTGCTGTGTCAATAGAAGGACACATCCCAACATAAAACATGATGATCGTTCATGAAGGGGGCAAGGTAAGTAAAAGTATTGAAAAGTTCTTTTTTTTCCTATTGCATTATTTGAAATCTGCAGCCTTTTCTAGTCCTTTGTCTCAGTGTAATCTTTTTTTTTCTCTAAAAGTGACATATTTCAAAACTTGTGTGGTGGCCTGCCATGCGCCTATTTTTGCGTAGCAAAGGATTCTTTGTAGTTCAAGCATCATAGCCATATGAAGAGGTTACATTCTGAAAGCTGCAGTGCATTTTGGCACATTCAGAAAATAATGGGCCCAGAACTGCAAAAACATAGTAAAGGCCATCCACGGCCTTTGCCCGAAGGACGTCGAAACTTGGTGCGATTTCAACAAAGCCCAATTGAGTGCTGAACCATTCATTCATGAAGAACACCTTTCAGCATCTGTTGTTAAGACTGTTAAGCCCAATTACCTGGAGCGAGCTCATCCAAAATTTTTTGCTAAATGTCTCTGTGGGAAACTTCAAAACCCTAATGAATTGTCATGTGTGAGCGAGTTCCGAAAAACATTTTTCTCGGACACTAAACACTGAAAATATGCACTCTTGATGCTGTTTTCACTTTTAATGATGACAATATAGCACATGTGAATGTGCTGAACTCCTTTTAAATTTCGCCAGAGCACTACACAGTGCAGGGCCTACACACCTTGAGTGACAGTACTTTGCTGACAGGGCTGCACAGTAGGTAACAGAAGGAGGCTGGCCAGGCAGGATGTTTCGACACGGAAAAAAAAAAAAACGATCTTGGTGATGAGTATTTGGCTGGTGTCTAGGGAACGGGCCCGTCAATTTGCGGTTATGTCGTTGTACTTTTGCAACAATGCACATTTTTCACATAAAGTGCGATTATTGCAAAACGTTTTTTTATACCTATTTTTCTTTATCTCACCAACCATGGTATCTAGAATCATAGATTTTGGTCAGTATTTGGATGTCATACTAGGGAATTCGCTGAAGGAGAATTACTGTTGTGGGAGTAATTGCAAATTTGATGCAGACAAGGGAGACACACAGACAAGCGCTGTGTGGCTTCTTTGTCTTCGTCAAATTCGCGCTGAAGCTTATGCGAGTATTTACGAACTCGCCCAACTCAAAGTGCTAGTGAGTAAGTGCTCTTCTGCAACATGATATAAAATTGCTATTATCATGTGATAATTAGTTACCTAAAGTAAAACAAAATTGACAAAAACGAGCATTACAACTTTAGTGCTAAACCAGCTTCAGTAAGAAGAGGAATGTCTTATGATCACAATAATGATAAAATAATTTTTATAACTCTCATGGTTATAGAGAAAAAAGTATATAAACTTCACCTAAAGTACATGGCAGGTATAGGCACTGGGCGGCCATCGTATATGGCGTCAGCTGCTCTCCTCCCGAAAAGCGCTTCGAGCAGCGGCAGGGGCACCACTGGCATGTGAAATAGACAACGCAGAAAAGACCCTGGTGCTTTCGGAATCGCATTCGTAGAGTAGCAGGAGTGTTTTGTTTTGAACAGTCCGAAGCTGTAGGCTGTTGTCTTTATCGCCCAAGCAAAGAGAAGCAACCGCGTTTTTTTGACAATGCACAAAGCGGTCAACTGTCTGACATGTGTTCAGATAACCGAGCCTGCCGTCGAGTTTCCAGAAAACTCGGGCAGCTGTTTGTGGGAGTACCAGCGTTTAGCAGTCGCCAAATCATCTGGAAAGGATGATATGTGTCCCTTTTGTGTTTTCACAACAAGAAGCATCGTCAGAGCATCAAGCAACTCAGCTTTGTGTAGTGCTGTGCTTTCAGGCGTTTGTTTACGTTGACAGTCTGGTTAGAGAGGGCATGATGCCTTCTTCCCTTTCGGGGCTGCAAGTGAGACCGACCTGGAGAATTATTGTAAACAATTTTGCATTATAACTACCGAACTTGCTGTTTTACACTGTTGTTCATACCGCTTCTGGAGGAACGGCGAGTCCTGATGGCTGAAGTGAACCCATGGTGATGCCAGTTATATTGTGCGGTCGCTTTCAAGGCTTGACCAGCTGACGTACGCTTTGTGTGTCTGCTTTAGGGAAAGCAGGCCACATGCGTTAAATTACGGAATGCAAAGGTGACAGCAAGTGTAAATTGTGTTGCAAATGCACCCTGCATGTGACGCTCAATGCGACAAGCTTAGCAGGAATAGCTCACCATTTTCATTTACATTTTCACTGCGAAGCATTTCTTAGCGAACCTTGTACACTTCGAGCGTTTCTATCTACGTGTCTGTTTATCTAGACCCTGAAATTGATAGGTGCTCTAGTGGTCGCCTTTTTGAGCGAAATGGTATTGACCAATATTGCCTAGGTGTTTTAGCGTATCAAGAACATGGCTATCTGGTTGTGACATGAGTAGCGCGAAAAATCTTGGCTTGTACGTCATGAAACCATTTCCTACCGCCATGTGTAGCGTGTATACGGGCTGCGGGAATAGAAATAAGGGTACCAGAAGGAACTGAACTTAGGCATTCTTAGTGGCAATTAAGTATTCTACATCAGAGGAGCCAAGCCCGGTCTTGAAGCTGCTTTTGAAAAAACCCTATGTGTAAGAAGATGCCGGGTGTAACCAACGTCAGTAGTGGTTGCAGTGCTTACTTTCTAATTTTATGGTAAGGTAAGGTAATAAACATTACTTATGTGAAGCTAATCTTGTGATACAGGCGCCATGTCAGCTTAATGTCGATTCTGCTTGCAGTACATGTTGGCTCTGCTTTTATAGCCGTCGTATAAAAATATGTGCTAATATGACTCGGCAAGCTAATATCGGGAGTTGTACGACTCCGAAGAAACACTCTGTTGAATGGTACGTATAGAATTCACAACATCACACACGAAACGTTAATTGCACCGTAGCGTGTGCCTTGTTGCAATAAATGACGTATTTTAATGTCATTACGTCGAGCGATAAGTTACCCTTCAAACGTCAATGTAGTCGGCATGGCTGGCAAGCCCACTATGTCCGCACAACTACTCCACCTACAAAAACACGTCGATTCGCTTCATTATAGTTCACTCAAAGCTAATAAGGGCAGCATAGACTTGCTGACTGCTTCGCATAAAGCTGATCCACAATGTGTGGGACCAGCCGAATCTTTCCTAATGCTTTGTTATGGTGTCTAATAATAATATCAGGGGTTTAATGTCTCAAAACCATGACATGATTTTGAGAGATGTCATAGTGGAGGGCTCCAAAATATTTGACCACCTGGGGTTCTTTAACACGCACCTGCACCTAAATCTAAGTACACGGGCCTCAGACATATTCGCCTCCATATAAAATGCAGCCGCTGTAACCGGACTTCGATCTCGCGATTTTTTACTTGATATTGTGTCTACACATTAACATTGATTGGTTTGATTTGATTGATGTGTGGGGTTTAACGTCCCAATAGCACCATATAATTATGAGAGACACCGTAGTGAAGGGCTCCGGAAAAATCAACCACCTGGGGTTCTTGAACGTGCACCCAAATCTGAGCACACAGGCCTACAGCATTTTCGCCTCCATCGAAAATGCAGCTGCCGCAGCCGAGATTCGATCCCGTGATCTGCGGGTCAGCGTACGTGTTAACATTGTCCCCTAACGTTGAAAAAAAAAAAAGAAAAAAAAAGAGAAAGCATACATCTCTCATTCTGTTTTCACCTTTTTTTTTGTACTCGATGTTTCATTGATTGTACTTGTTTCTCCGTTGTAGTTCTTGCCTGCTCCTGTTTTTTTTTTGTGTGTGTGATGCTTCACCAGTCTTGATATTTTAGCAGGTAATGTAATCATCATTCTTTATATACCTGACGTAGATTTTTGCAGCGCATGAGACAAGCAACGGCAGCACAATGAAACGAAAGCAACATCTAGCCCCGCAGCAAGCGCCTGCGTCCACTCCGGCACCCACATGCCACTAGTTGCCCAGTGCCACTAACAGAGGCACCACCAGTCCAAACTCGCCTCGTGCCCGGTGCCTATAGGGCTTACTCTGTTTCCTGAATGTGGTAGTAGCAGCGAGGCGAGTATGCCACCGCTGCGTTCAGAGAAGCAAGGAGGAAACCGAGCTTGGCAGCTTGAGTTTTATAGCCACCAGTGGTGACGTTAGCCTCTGGTGAAGCTGCGGTGGCGCTGTCCATTATCAGAAGCGTGTTGCAGCAAGTGGTCGTGTCATGCCAGGCTAACCAGTGACGAGGCGAATGCTGTGCAGGTTTGTGCGCAGTAGTAGCCACATCACTCTGCCTCGGAGTGCAGAGCCCTTAGGGTCTGTAGATATTTGGGAGGCGTACCAGATGTTCAGAGCATGTCGTGAAAGAAGCGGGCTGCGACGTCGGCGGCTGTGGACGGAGTGGCTCTGCCCGGTTTGTTTGCAGTGATGTATGCGGGCTTGAGTTGGTCAATCGAGATGCGGACGTCGTTCCCGTTCAGGCGCAGAGTGAAGTTCTTGTCATCTGGATGGACAAATAGTTAGGGTCCACTGTAAGGTGGCTCTAAAGGCTGGCATACGGTGTTGTCGCAGAGGAAAGTGTGCGTGCATGGTGCTAGCTCCTTGAACACAAAAGGTATGCTTGCCTTGTGGGCTGCACGTGACTTGTGTTAGGCGGCGATGGTGCGTCGAAGTCGGTGGCGTCTGAGGTCATAGTGCTAGATGGCAAAGCTGTGAGAAAGTCCCCTTGGAGACAGAGTGGTTTCTCATAGACGAAAAACACGTATCGACGTAGGGCGATGTTCTCAACGGAGAACTCGGCTACCTCGGAGGCACTGCACCTGCCCCAATGGCCTGGTGGTTATGCCACTCAACTGCTGACCTGCAGGTCATGGGATTGAATGCCAGCCGTCGTGGGCGCATTTTTGATAGAGGCAGAAATGCCCGAGGGCTGTCTACTTAGATTTAGGTGCTGTTAAAGAATCCTAGGTGGTTGAAATTACTGGACCCTCCATTAGAGCCTTTTATAACAATGTGTGGTTTTCAGAAAATTTAACCCCAGATATTATTTTTTGGCGGCACTGCCTTTGGGCAGGGTCGTTGTTTTGGAATAGCGGGTGAAGTAGTAGGTAGTTATATTGATACATTAATATCCGGCAGTTGATGTTAAGAATTGCCGCCGTAAGTCCAATAGGTTTGCGTGAACTATTGGAAAGATGGTTTGATAGGTTGCGGAAGACCGCATGGTCTGGTTGACGGTTTAAGTTTGAGTTTGAGTTTATTCAACCACGTGACAAGTACACGAAAATACAATGTATACGTGGTTTGGTGCAAAGGGAAAAAAGCTTCATTTCACAGCTTGACTGGCCCCTTCACCCAGAAAAAAAATCTAAACTACAAATATACAAAAAATTACAAGCATTACAGGCAGCGGACGGTGTCTTCCATTGCTAAGTCTTTGCAAGTATGTAGGTATGTGATGGCTGACATCGACAGTGAGATGAGGCCAGTAATCGTTTTCTTATATCTTTGAGAGCGTGCGAGAAAATTTTATGTGTCCAATGGTCAGGTCGTCATGCAAAGCTTCCAGAACCTTTGTGGCTCAAAATGGCGAGAAGTTTTTCTTTAAAAGTTTGTTTCTCTAAGAAAACGACGCCACTCCTCTCTTGAATACCTTCAAAACAATGGTCTTGCGTTAGAGGTATTCCACAAGTTCCGGGTCGGCTTGCTGTCATTCGATGAAGTCATCGGCACTTATAATTCCCAAGAAGCAATCATTTTCTTGATCTCCCTGTCATGGTGGGTAGATGGAAGCACGAGGCAGCCAGTAAGCGTCAGAATACATTTTTATGGACTTGTAAACAAAAGTAATGACTCACCCCCCTATTCTAGAACATTCCTTCACTCAATGCTTTACCTTGACTTGAGAAATTCGATAGGAGTGCCGTCACTAGGTAGCGCAAGCCACTACATATTGCCACGTTTCATTTCCCAAGTTTTTGTTATCGTCCCAAAACCCCCCACGATTCTCAGCGCAAATCGTGCCTGCAGTTTTCGAGAAGGTTCCGGACTGTAACAGATCATTTCGATAAGATCACGCCCACTGTGCGAACGGTACAGATTCTTCTGGAACCTACGCCACTGCCAGCGATAACGCTAGAACAGCGTCTGGAAGCTTAAACATCGCCTCCAGACGCCTCCGTTACTTGCCCATTTCGACGAATTCGCCGAGACAGAAATACATACTGACGCAAGCAGCGTAGGTCTTGGCCCCAATCTTGTGCAGAGGGCTGACGGACTTGAAAGGGTTATTAGTTACGCCAGCCGATCGCTATCCAAAGCAGAAGCAAATTACTCCACAACAGAAAAGGAGTGCCTCGCCATCATCTGGGCTACGTCGAAATTTCGCCCCCACCTCTACGGCAGGCCCTTCGAAGTTGTGAGCGACCACCACGTCTTGTGTTGGCTAGCCACCTTGAAGGACCCTTCAGGTCGCCTCGCACGATGGAGCCTGAGATTTCAAGAATATGACATTACTGTCATTTACAAGTCCGGCAAAAAAACACTCCGACGCCGACTGTCTCTCTCGTGCGCCTGTCGACCAACCGCTACCCGACGACCCGGATGACGACTACTTCTTGGGAACGATAACTATCGACAACTTCGCTGAACGACAGCGGGCCGACCCGGAACTTAAGGCCCTAATAAAATACCTCGAAGGCAAGACCGCCGAAGTCCTGAAGGTATTCAAGCGCGCGCTTGCGTTGTTCTTTCTACGAAACGGTCTTCTACAAAAGCAAACTAAGAAAAACTTTTCACCGCTTCGAGCTAAGTACCTCCTTGTGGTGCCTTCAGCTCTGCGACCAGAACTCCTGCAGGCCCTGCACGACGATCCGACGGCAGGGCACCTCAGTGTTTCTCGCACGCTCGCGAGGATACAAGATAGATACTACTGGCCACATCTTACTACCAACGTCACTCGTTAAGTGAGGACATGCCGGGACTGTCAGCGACGCAAGACACCGCCGACAAGGCTAGCGGGACTTCTGCAGCCAATTGATCCACCTTGCCGACCTTTCCAGCAGATTGGTATGGACCTACTGGGGCCGTTCCCGACGTCGGCTTTCGGAAACAAGTGGATCGTGGTAGCTACCGACTACCTCACCCGCTACGCTAAGACAAAAGCCCTGCCAAAAAGCAGTGCATCCGAGGTAGCTAAGTTCTTCGTCGAAAATATCGTCCTACGTCACGGCGCCCCGGAGGTCCTTATCACTGACAGAGGAACGGCATTCACTGCCGACTTAACTCAAGCGATCTTGGCATACAGCCAAACAAACCACCGCCGGACGACAGCGTACCACCCACAGACCAACGGCCTCACCGAGCGGCTTAACAAGACGATCGCCGACATGCTGTCAATGTACGTCGATGACGAACACAAGACGTGGGACGCTATTGTTCCGCATGTGACCTTCGCATACAACACGGCGGTGCAGGAGACGACGCAGCTATCTCCATACAAATTGGTCTACGGAAGGAGCCCGGCAACGACGCTCGATGCCATGTTACCCAACGTCACCGACGAAGAAAACCTCGATGTGAGCGAGTACCTTCAACGCGCCGAAGAAGCCCGACAACTTGCGCGTCTCCGTATCAAGAATTAGCAGACGACCGACAGCCATCGTTAAAACCTTCGACGACGCTTCGTGGAATACCAGCCCGGTGAACGTGTTTGGGTGTGGACGCCGATACGCCGACGTGGACTAAATGAAAAGTTTCTGCGACGGTATTTCGGACCGTACAGGGTGGTTCGACGTCTCGGCCCACTTGATTACGAGGTTGTCCCCGACGGCATCACGAACTCTCAACGACGCCGATCGCGACCTGAAGTCGTCCATGTCGCGCGCCTCAAGCCGTTTCATGTGCGTTAACAAACTGAAACAGTGGTTTTTTTTGTATTATTGTTGTATCGTAATTTATTCATTGTACTTTCTTGCATTATTATTGTACCTTAATTTTTAGAGTAAGCATCGGGACGATGCCTTTTTCAGAGGGGGGCAATGCCACATTCCATTTCCCAAGTTTTTGTTATCGTCCCAAAACACCACACGATTCTCAGCGCAAACCGCGCCTGCAGTTTTCGAGAAGGTTCCGGACTGTAGTAGATCATTTCGATAAGATCACGCCCACTGTGCGAACGGTACAGATTGTTCTGGAACTTACGTCACCGCCAGCGATAACGCTAGAACATTCGACGGCAAGAGTATAAATGCCGACGCGCTTCGCCGCTTGTCAGTTGTTGATCGAAGGCCGACGCTCCGTTCGCCGCTATCAGTCCGAGACTGCTATCTGTGCGAGACTGCTGCTGTAATTGGACTTTCGGTTTACCGGGCACAGGTTTGCCCAAATAAACAGTTAAATCCCAACACGAAGTTTCCTGTCTTCGGCCACGTCACGACCCCGTGACATATAAGCGATAATCTGCAGCGATTCTTGAGAGCCGCAGTGTCATTTTTAGTTGAGCAGCGGTGGAGTGAGGTGTGCAACTCTGTAGACGGCCAGATGCATAATCTCAAGACATAGAACCTGCTCAAGCACCTGCTCAACAAGACCAGCACCAAAACTAACCAGCGGAACATACTAGCACGAGCCGTGCACGAAGCCAAGCACTCCTCTTCACAAGAGGAGGTTTTGAAGCATCTGGTGCAGAAGTACCTCCCTGTCGACTTGAACCCCGCAACAACGTACCCCGAGCACTCGGGACCGACCAACACTGAACTGGACGCCGAGATATGCCACGAATAGGTTCGGCAGGCGCTCCACACGCTCAATGGAAGGTCTGCCGCGGGCGCCGACGGCATAATTTATAAGACTCTGTGCAACCTGGACGACCGGTGATCGACTACGTCACCGAAGTAATCAACAAGGCATGGAAGAGTGGCGACGCCAGCTCCCCGACCCGTGGAAGGTCGCATGCACCGTGCTCATTCCCAAGCCGGGGAGGCCACCCAACTTGGACAACATGCGCCCCATTTCGCTCACGTCCTGCGTGGGCAAGGTAGCCGAGCATGTGGTACTCAATAGGTTGGCTCGGTACCTGGAAGATAATGGGCTCTACCCGCGCACCATGATTGCTTTTCGGGCCAAGCTTTTGACACAAGACGCTATAAAGCTGCTCAAGCACCAAGTCATCGACTGCAACACTCAAGGCATGCGGGCCATTTTTGGCCTCGACTTAGAGAAAGCCTTCAACAATGTTACTCACTCTTTCGTGTTGCGGTCGATTGTTGAGCTCGGCCTCGGAGTCAGATTCTACGAATATGTCAAATCGTTCTTGACCCGTAGGAGAGCCACCCTCAGAGTGGGACACCTCAGATCCGAGGAGATCGAGCAGGGCTTCCACTCTGAGGGTGGCTCTCCTACGGGTCAAGAACGATGAGCACACTGGCGAGTATCCCAGTACACACATTCCCCCTGATTCTGCATCCGATCATATAGACCTCTGGTGACATGAGGCTGGCGAGAAACGGGACGATGAGTAGTGTTGCCCTGGAGGGGTATGTGAGCTGAACACCCTCTCACCTGTGAAATATCATTCGGCCATACTAAACCAATACCACCATATGATTATGAGAGACACCGTAGTGAAGGGCTCCGGAAATATCGACCACCTGGGGTTCTTGTACGTGCACCCAAATCTGAGCACACAGGCCTACAGCATTTTCGCCTTCATCGAAAATGCAGCTGCTTTAGGCTGCTTCAGGATGGGAAGTAGGAAAACCTACTTCCCACCCTACTGCACGTTATATATACACAGAGAGAGCGCCTTTATTTGAGGCAATTTGTATACTTTCAGTAAAATTCATCTTTTGGCTCCTCACAGCTGACGGTGTTCAGTCAAAGCCAGACTATATCACATCTCGGGGTATCACAGCCGTGCCACCCGCAGTGGAGTGATGGGAAGAGCTGCTGGATAGCCACATCACCAATCAAGAGCTACCCATAGTTTCCATGCAGTAACACTACTGCTAATGAATAGGCTTTTACAACTGTCGCTGAAAATGATCATCTCAGCCCAAAAATGTTTAGCCAAGATTGTCAAATTCTTGCCCAAGCTGCACCATTTTTAGGCTTAGAACTTTATTTATTTATATATTTTCATTACCCCCCATCGCTGAAGCATTACAGAAGGAAGCGGGTCACAATATATAAAAGTTTAAAAACAAAGAAACAAGACATGCGATATTATACAAGTATCAAAGCCAACAGAAATAAAATCTCTACTTGATGAAACAACAAAACAGAAGCATAAAAAGAAGAACTCTGGAGACAAAACTTTACTGTACTAGCGGCAGAATGTGAACATGAGAAAACTGCTGAAAAAAAAAGAAAGGAAATAATATAATGCTGGCATCTCAAAACATGTCAAAAAAATAAAAAGCTGTAGGAAGTAGAAATACATCATGTGACTATGGAGAGCTATCACAAAGCAGGTGAGCTTATAATGAATGACACAAAAGGGAGTGATCAGAGATGGAAACAATGTCACTGTGTAGTTGGTTCCAATCGTTGGATGTGAACGGTATGAAGGAGCAAGAAGAAAATGCGTTTGTGTTGAAAAAAGAACCTTTAACCTTATGTTTGTGATCAGTGTCAGATGAATGATGAGTGGGAGGTGTAATGAACTCAATACGTAGGGATAGATGGAAGACGGTAGATCTCATGGAAAAAAGGCAAAGACGGGAGTACTTGCGACATAGTGAGAAAGCTGGCAGTGACAAACGATGTTTCATAGTTGTTATGCTTGATGTCCGGTTCTGGCATAAGCATGCCCACCAAGCACTGTTCCAAGTAAGTCTAGGTGCAACCATGATAAGAATCAGGACGGGACGATTCAATAAGTGGCCAACACCTTTTGCACGAATCTTACTGTTAGTCCCACGTGGAGTGGATCCTGCAGGTGTGTGTGACATCCCCTGCCTCCCTCAAACTTCTGCTCACAGTGGCATATGGCACTTGTAAAACTTGTTATATCTTCCTTCCCAGCTGTGGTTGATCTGCTGTGGAGTAAGGAAAGGAAGTGGGCGAGTTGGCATTTATGCATGTTATAATCAGTGCAAACAGAGCTTCACTGTTAGAATACACAAAGCTGACAGGCATGCTATAGGGTAAAAAAATTTTGTTCAGTTTGTATACAACCAGAACTGTTGCAGAGCTGCATTACTGCTCTCTTCATATTCCTAAGGAAATCACATATATTAGGACCAATACAACGTTAAAGAACATTAGGAGTGTTTCCAGCCACGCATTGATGACTGCACAGAAAAACCCTCCTCACTATGTGCAACCATTGATCTACCCTCAAGAAGTGTTTTTGAACGCTTTGTGTTTAGAAAAGAAATGGGCTCACTGGTATGAACATGAATTTATTATTGGCATCTCTCCAGTCATCACCATTATCCCCCTCTTCGAAAAAAAGGGGGCTGGATGCCCACTCGTCAGAGCCTGGCATGTGTCGTTAGTTGCCAGGACTCTGGATCCCAACCACGGATTGAACTTGAGAGCTTTATATAGGCAGTGAAACAGAGTGAATGCCTAATATTCTCTTTTGAAAGCAGCAGGTAGTTATGGGTGAAATTGAAATGGGTAAATCTATGGGCATATATTGAAGCTCTGTGGAGGTGATCTTCATTTGCCAACATTTGTTGCTGGCAACTTTGAGTACATTGGACACGCATCAAGTAGGTACATAGATGGTTTGCACAAATGAAGCAATAGCTACTGCTCAGTTCACATGTGTGCATGAGTGAAAGGAAGTGTGAAGCTCTGCATTAGTTATTGTGTGTATTTACTATGTTCCAGTTGAAGCCGTTTATTGCCACCAGTGTGATTCCAATCAACACCTTCACTGCTCCGAGCTGTGGGACCATAACAATTCACCAGAGCCAACAAGTTGTGACAACCTGTACGAGGCCAACTACTGCATCAAGGCCACAGGCATGTATGGGGGTGAGTTGTCACAATATGGCTCATTGGCAATGAAAATAGGACCTTGGGAGGCGTGTATTTGACAGCACTTTTTTTAGGAATCATGCATGGCTCATCCTAAGGGCGATGACTGTATGATTTCAGTAATCCACTTATTTCTTAACCTACTCACCTTTCTTTCTCGCATAAGTGCACTAAACATTTAGACAAATGGAACACTCAATCTTCACTCAATCTTAACCCACAAGCACGAGTTCCAACTGACTGTGCCTTTTACGTGTCTACCACTTCATTGTGTACAGTATTTTGGACTATAGTTGTGTTGTCTGCAGCATAGGCAGAGAGCATGGGGCTGAAGCCTCCTCTAGCACTGGCCCGGGATATTTTTTGAGAGCTTGGCTTAGGCTCTCATCCATTGCCAACAGACTGTTGGCCAACCTGTTTTGCAGCTATTTTACCGGGGATTGTTTATGCCAGCTTCTTTTCCTTTCAGGATATTAAAATTCGGATAACGGAGCAGTCATAAGTAGGAAGTTTGGTGCTGTGGTCACATTACGAATGAAGCTACAGGATGGCGAAAATTGCGGCATTTGCACGGCTTTTGTGCAAGATAAGTACTGAATGTACGCACACGCATGAGGAAACCGAGTTTTTTTAATGTAGCAAACGTTTATTTGTTGTCTTCATAAAACTTTCAATAAATGTGTGAGTGGGCACGGCGGCAATGCCAAAATGCATCGCTCAAACCCCTTCTTGTTTGCCGTCCAGGTTATGCTTGGCATGCTGCTTTCTTCGGCTGGACCGACATCGGGCAACTCATCAATGGATTTTCAACGTGTACCCACGAACACTGGACATACCTGGCCTTATCATCGGGCACCGGATGGCGTTGGCCGTCACTTCACAGCTAACAGTGCAACATCGTCCGAGACCATGACGTCACGGAGCTGCTGCTCAAGAGACTGTCTTGGCGAGGGATCCTTCAGTGGGCGTGGCGGCAATGCCAAAATGCATCGCTCAAACCCCTTCTTGTTTGCCGTCCAGGTTATGCTTGGCATGCTGCTTTCTTCGGCTGGACCGACAGGGGCAACTCATCAATGGATTTTCAACGCATACCCACGAACACTGGACATACCTGGCCTTATCATCGGGCACCGGATGGCGTTGGCGGTCACTTCCCAGCGAACAGCGCAACATCGTCCGAGACCATGACGTCACGGAACTGCTACTTAAGAGATTGTCTTGGCGAGGGATCCTTCAGTGAACGCGGCGGCAATGCCAAAATGCATTGCTCAAACCCCTTCTTGTTTGCCGTCCAGGTTATGCTTGGCATGCTGCTATCTTCGGCTGGACCGACATCGGGCAACTCATCAATGGATTTTCAACGCGTACCCACGAACACTGGACATACCTGGCCTTATCATCGGGCACCGGATGGCGTTGGCGGTCACTTACAGCGCAACATTGTCCGAGACCATGACGTCACGGAGTTGCTAGCTGCTATTTAAGAGACTGTCTTGCGAGGGATCCTTCAGTGGGCGCGGCGGCAATGCCAAAATGCATCACTCAAACCCCTTCTTGTTTGTCGTCCAGGTGAGAAAGCGATTTGGCAAATGCTTTCATAGCAGTAATGTATGCCTGGTCTTGCTGCCGTGCCAACACCTTTTGCTTGAATGGTTCTGTGATTTATCGTCTTCCTTGCGTTTGTTGCTGCTGCTGGCGGGGGATGTCGAGACTAATCCTGGGCCTCGTGACACTGTGCTTGAAGAACAGCTCAAAATAATTGCAAAGGATATCCAGGAGATAAAGAACGAAAAAATGGTGACCAACCAAAAGCTTGCAGCTGTAGATAAAAAGTTTGAAAAAATAGGCAAAATGGAAAAGCAGGTACTTGAATGCGTGGAAAGGGTTGATAAACTTGAAAATGTGGTTGTATCTTTGACTAAAAAAATTGACGAGTTAGATAACAGAGGCCGTAGGTCTAACCTTGTTGTGTATGGTGTCAAGGAACTTGAAACTGAAACGCACCAGGATCTGCTTGACGCTGTTGAAAAAGGAATCTTTGAAGATAAGATTGGAATAAAAACGGCTGGCATAGAAAGAATTCACCGTCTTGGGCGACGGAAGGCTACTGGCAGTCCTAAAAACAGACCTGCAATCTTAAAGTTACTTGACTATTGGGATAAAGACAATATACTTAAAAATTGCAAGAAGCTAAAAGGAACGGAATACTCAATTAGCGAAGATTTCTCGCCCGTAGTCAGAGAAATTAGAAGAAAGCTCTGAGACAGAACAAAGGAACACCGAGACCAGAAAGACAAAGTTTTCTTGTCTTATGATAAAGTCAGAATTAATAATCGCCTGTACACCTGGGATGACCAGAGTAACGACATAGTGGAAGTCGCAAAAAACGGAAGCAGGGACAACGAACAAGCCGGGCGACCTTGAAACCGCCCTCGACGCTAGTTGTGCTTAACGTTAATGCGCGCAGCCTTATCGATAAAATCAAACACTTTGAAGCAAACCTGATTGCACTCGAACCCAACATTATTTGTGTGACTGAGACTTGGTTACATTATGATATTGGAAACTGTGAGGTGGCTCCACAGGGCTATTTCATTATCCGAAAAGATAGACCAGCTAGAGGCGGTGGTGTCGCCTTGCTCCTAAAACAAGGCATAAGTTACACAGTGATGCCAGACGTTTCGGGTGTAGAGGCGGTCTAGTGTAGGATTCAGCTAGGCCAGAATAGACTCTTCCGAGCCGAAGCGTCATATCTTGATCAGCTTCTAGATTATATGCAAGATCACATGGCGGGGAGCGGCATAATAATGGGAGGAGATTTCAATCTCCCCGATATTAATTGGAACTCTCTATGCCCATCAAGTGTAACAAACAATATATTTCTAAGTCGTCTGTTCACTTTCAACCTTACCCAAGTTGTTTCTCAGCCTACTCGTGTGCAGGGCACTTCAAGCTCCATCTTAGACCTCGTTTTTTTGAGTGATTTCTTTTTGAAAGGGAAATACAACGTCGAAGTCCTTGAAGGAATATCTGACCATGATATGGTTTTGTGTACGCTAACACTTCCAGAAAAGGTTGCTCAACGTGGTACTAGAAAGTCCGTGTACGCCTTTAACAGAGCAGATGACGATGCCATTATGACCTACCTAGCCCATGAGTACCACAACTTCAATGAACTGGTCTCAGACGGCTCGGCTGGCTTAGACGAGATTTAGCTTTTGTTCAAAGCACATGTTATGCACTGCTTGGGGCAATATATCCCACAAATTCAAAAGAACACTAACAAGTACAACCCATGGATCACGCGCGATGTAATTCACATAAAACGAAGAATAAAAAGACTGAGGAAATCTAATAGGGTCCTCCCGGACCCGGACTTCCACCAAAAAATAAATTCATTAAACAGGCTGCTAAAAGAATAAACAAAGTTAGCAAGGCAGCACTACTGCAGTACAACGCTTAACAACTTTATCCAACATTCACCCCAAAAATTCTGGCGATATATTAGATGTAAAGAAAGCAGTGCAAAACCACTGTCACCCAAGGAAGAAAAGCAACAAGCAGAAACCAGGGTGTCTAGCAACCGGGAAAACCGGGAAAACCGGGAATTGTCAGGGAAATGATACACGCCGGGAAAAATCAGGGAATCGTCAGGGAATGTTGCTAAAAAAAAAACCCATTCAGGGAAAATGACTCGCAACTTGTTCCCCGGCGCGGAGCGCGCGCTCAGCTCACCGTAATTGGCGCAAACAGCCAACGGGGACAGATCCAATCCAAGCCAGTGGGGCAGTAGTGCCAAGGTTGACAAGTTTGGCCTTTTTTTCTCCGTGGCCTGGCAACCTTGAGCAGTGCGCGCTGGGCATGCTGGGTATACACTTTTGTTGTTTTGGACCACCTCTTCTGTCCGCCATGTTTTAAACGACGGAACCTTCCCGTGACGGTGTGTTTTCATCGTTTTTTTTTTCTGAAGAGAAGCCTTCTCACTGACGATGTCGGCGGCGAGAAAGTGCTCCTTTAATTCGGACTGGACGAACCCGAACGTATCGGAATATGCAAGCTGGATTAAGCCCGTGTAGAATGATCCTCACAGTGCTCATTGCACACTGTGCTGCAAAACGTTTTCTTTAAGCTACATGGGAGGAACTGCAGTTTCCAGTCACGTGTCCAGCAAGAAGCATCTTGCTGGTTTGAAGTGTCGGTCGAGCGCCTCGCAAACTGGTATGTTGTCCTTTTTTACGCCAGCGACGAACGCTTCGGCCAAATGTAGCGAAGACCGGACAGTCGTGCCCGAGGAGCCTGCCCCCACCACAAGTGCGAAGACATCGATGAGTGGCTTTCTTCTGAAGAGCGCTGTGACAAAGGCCGAAATAATGTGGTGCTTAAACGCGGTAGTGACTCACACGGATCTTTTCGGTCAAGAGCGGCGTTGGCCTCGCTCTTCCCTCTCATGTTTCCGGGATGTGAAGTCGCTGAAAAACTTCATCTAGGGAAGGACAATGTAGGGTATACGATTTGCCACGGTATTGCGCCTTACTTTCGTAAGAATCTTCTATCAAGCCTTGCCGGTGTGCCGTTCTTAGTTGTTTCATTTGACGAGTCGCTGAACAAAGTGACCCAGAAGCAACAGATAGATGTGCTCGTCCGATATTGGGATGACACTACTGATGGCACTGTGAAAACGCAGTAGCTAACTTCATGCTTCTTGGGGCAATTGTGTGCAGAGGACCTGGCATCTGCATTTAGGAAGGCCACAGAAGAGCTCAAGCAAGCCAAGATACTACAAGTTTCAATGGATGGGCCGAATGTGAACATGAAGTTCCTGAGGTCACTGAAGGAGGAACTCAAGGAGTTGGATGAGAGTCACAATATCCTAGATATTGGAAGTTGCGGGCTGCACGTAATGAATGGAGCATACAAGGCAGGTCATGCTGCAACTGGCTGGGATGTGATAGGCTTTCTTCGCAGCAGCTACAACTTGTTCAAATGTGTGCCTGCACGTCGTGCAGACTACGTCACCTTTACAGGAAGTGCACTATTTCCCCTCAAATTCTGTGCTGTCAGGTGGCTCGAAAATGGGAAGGTAATCACCAGGGCGTTAGAACTTCTTCCTAACCTGGTGAAGTTTGTGGAGGGCCCTGTGAAGGCAAAGAAGCAGCCTATATGCTCTAGCTACAGTGCTGTTGCGAACGCAGTGAGGGATCAGCTGTTGCCAGTAAAACTGGCCTTCATGCTGTCAATTTGTGAGGAACTGGAGCCATTTTTGGCAGAATTTCAGACTGACAATCCAATGGTGCCCTTTCTTTCAACTGCACTGCACAATATACTGCGGTCACTGCTTGCAAGGATTGTCAAGAAGGAAGTGCTTGTTGCTGCAGACACACCCGCAAAGTTGCTCAAGATTGACTTAGAGAAGCTTGAGAACTGTATACCCGTACCTATCTTCGACATTGGGTTCGCTGCGAAGAATGAGCTCCGCAAGGTGCCCAAAATGCCACAGCTTACTTTGCACCAATTCAAGAAAGACGTCAGAAGGTGGTGGAGAGGTCACCATTGAAGTACAAGCTAACAAGGGGTGCCAGCTGTTCGGACCCCACATTTGCATTGTCTCCGGAGGCTGGCCCAAAACGATTGACCCTGGCACTTGAAGTGCTGTCAGAGCAGCAGTGGATGACTGGTCTGCAAGCAGAGCGGGCCCATCGTTCTTACATAGAGGTCTGTTCATCGAGCCTCAACCAAGAAAAATTGAAAAATTTTCACAGGAAAGAGCAGAGGCTGGACGTTGTGTGGCCAGATCTCTGCTCACATGATCACAAAGAGCTGCTGTCTTTTATCAAGATCATCCTCTGTCTCACGGCAATGCTGCCGTAGAAAGAGGCTTCTCGGTCAACAAAGAATGCCTCGTCGAAAACTTGAAAGAAGACTTGCTGATAGCACGACTGGTGCATGATGCCGTGTTGGCGGCAGGCGGCGTGGAAAAAGTTCTAATTACTGACAAGATGCTGCAGATGGTTCGGAATTCCTACAGCATCTTCAGAGAGGAACTGCAGAAAAAGAAGGCAGAAAGACGAGTGGAGTCAGGTGTTCAGAAGAACAAGAAAAGAGTGGCTGCTCTTGTCAAAGAACTGGAAGAAAAGAAGCGAAGGCTGCTTAGTGACTCGCTGACGGAAGCTAGTCTCCTGCAAGAAAAAATAGATGCTCTTAAGAAGTAACAGATGAGTGCTTCAAGAACTCTTGTGCAGTGGCTGACACAAACAGCAGAAGCCGATGTGTGTTTGCATAGACTTTGTGCAATAATACTCTAGTCAGCGACTACAATTTGCGGTGAATTATTTATGTTTGCGCTCTAAATAAAACAATGTTTTGTCGTCTGCACTAATGATCTTACATGTATTGCCGCCTATGCAGAGGTCAGGGAATTTCACTTGAAATTGTCAGGGAAAACCTGGAAAAGTCAGGGAATCTTAAAATAATAATTTGCTAGACACCCTGGGAACGTTTAACGTTTTTTTCCATTCCGTATATGCTCCTTACAATGGCATTGCGCATGCCTACAGGCCAGAAAATATAGAGAGAAACGAGACGCTAAGTGCACCAGTCATAACCGAAGCAGGCGTGCTTTCATTCTTATTGAAGTTAGACGAAAAGAAGTCCACCGGCCCAGACGGAATCCCGAACTGCTTCCTGAAACGCTACACCGAACTTGTAAGCAAATACTTATGTCTTCTTTACAACAAGTCAGTTTCAGAACAATGTCTGCCAGCCGAATGGAAAATGGCAAAAATAGTGCCTGTCTACAAATCTGGTAATCCTTCTTCTCCGTCTAATTATGGGCCTATTTCTCTCACATGTACTTGCTGCAAAATTTTAGAGCATATTATACTAAAATCTATTACCCAGTTCGTCGAGGAAAACAATGCTCTCCATCCCCATCAACATGGCTTCAGGACTGGTCTCTCTACCGTTACCCAACTTGTAGAAATCCTGCATGATCTCGCTAAAGGAATAAACGATCAGACACAAATAGACATAATTCTACTAGACTTTTCAAAGGCATTTGACCGTTATGCCGGTGCTTTCTGGAGTACCTCAGGGTTCAGTTTTGGCTCTTATCCTGTTTCTTCTGTTTATAAACGACATAACTTGTAGGGTTCAATCTAAAATTAGGTTATTTGCAGATGACTGCGTCCTGTATAAAGAAATACAAAGCCAGCAAGATCAAATAAGTTTGAACAATGATTTCGCCTTGTTAGCACAATGGTGCGAGAGTTGGCAAATGGTCATCAACTTCGATAAAATAGTTGCAATGACAGTAACAAAAAAGAAATCCAAACTTACTTTCTCGTATGGCTATGATAGGATCATCCTTAAAACAGTCACTCAGTACAAGTACTTGGGCGTCGTCATATCGTCAGATCTCAGATGGTCGGCGCATGTAGATCACGTGACTGGCAAAGCGATGCGGAAGCTAATGTTATTAAAGCGGGCCTTGCGATACTCGACAAGAGAAGCGAAGCTCTTGGCCTATGCGACGATTATACGCCCTATCTTAGAATATGCGAGCGTGGCATGGTTCCCGTCTACCCAAAAACACATAGCCACTATTGAGGCCATCCAGCGCAAAGCCGCGCGTTTTATCTGTAACAGATATTGGCCTTCACACGCTAGCCAGTCGTGCGATGCTATCCCGACTCAAATTTATGTACCTAATCCTACACAACAAACTTAATGTAGATTCGAACACCTACATTTCTTTCAACACTTATAGAGAAACCCGTCACAAGCATCACCTTACACTGCAAGAATATTTATGCACCAACAATACATTTAGTTCTTCGTTTTTCCCGCGGGCAGTGCAAGAGTGGAATGCTTTACCCGAGACGGTGGTTGTGCAGCCTACTGTCAACAAATTTTACGAACTTGCTGGCCAAGCCGTTCTATCAGCTACATGATAGTGACGCTATCAGGATTGTACTGATCATTGTCCTCCCTGCCAGTACATTTGTGGTTTAAAAAGGTGGAAGTCGGTACCGACTTTGTATCTTGCGTGCTTACCTTTTTCTTTTTTTTTCGTGTTTTTTTCAGTGTGTGCACATGTGACTGATACATGTGCCTCGTTAATAATGTAGGTCCATAATTGTTATCATTTTATACCATGATTTTTTTGTACCCATACAATTGTATAAGTATGTGAATATAGAATGTTTGTTGACACTTTCCAACCCACTCCTGTAAAAATCTCTGACGGGATTGACAGTATTGTTAAATAAAAAAAAAGTCTCTCTCTTGTGCATGCTATGTATGTATATACACACACACACATATATATATCGTATTTACCCGTGTTACGAACGTGCTCGCACAGTAAATACGTCCTCAACTTCAGTCGTCAAAATTAGGATTTTTTTTTCCTCGGCGTAATAAATGCACCCCCTACATTCATCCTCTGCAGTCCCGCTAACAGACACCTGGCACCTCGGCTCGCTCTTTCCTCCTCTCCCCCCTTGCCCATTGCCGTGTGCCCTATTGTTTTTCTTTCTATCTGCATGCCCCAGTCTTTTTTATGTACACGCCACAGCAGGATTGATAAACGATGCAAGTGTAGACACGCAGCTTATAAGCACACAGCGAATGAAAGTCGTGAAACTGCCCACTTTAACTGACAGTCGCTCCCTGCAAATACGAAACCTTAAGGCCCAAGGACGTGCACGTGATTTTCAAGCGATGCTACAAAATTTGCTGTTGCGAAAGGTTATTCATCGCTATCGCTTTGCAGGTTTTTCGACAACGAGGAAAAATCGCTTGTCTCTCAGAAAAGATTGGAGGATTTTCGCAACATAGTAGCACTCCCAATTCTCGCTTGGCTTGTCTTCTGCGCGTACAGAAAGTGAGGCGGCGGCCGTATTTTGTCATTAATCTTGTTATCGACGATTTGTTTTGATGCTTCTGGGGTAGCTTGCTGCAATGTTGGTTACTTGCTTAATGAAAACGACATTATTGCGGTCGTCATGCCAGGTTCCCGCGAACTTGGCAAAGTGCGTCGTAGGGTGCTAGTGCACGCTTCTGGGCGCCCCTCGAGATCACAGCAGATACCACAGTTGCGGTTAAGCGATCGCGAGAGAAGATAGTCGCAAAACGCTTTTATGGCGTGCGTGGGCGATGCAAGGACAGCTTGCTCAAGATTGAAGATGAGTGAAGTGCAACAAAGGGGCTGTTTCCCAACAGTTTTTGCTCATCCTGAAAAAGTTGTCATAAAATTTTCTCGACGCAGTAATCGCACCCTCAACTTTGCTCCAATTTTTCAAGAAAAAAAGTGTGTTCATTACGCGAGTAAATGAGGTATTTCAAGATTCACCATAAGCTTCAAGAACATCTTTCTTTTTTAAAAAGACTGCGATATGAGCATTTTGTGGTTTCATGCTAGTCGTTGAACTCAACGCTTAGGAAATCGACTAGCGCATTTCACTACACGCTTTTCTTTATGGTGAGTGACAGCTCATGTATGTGGTTAGAGCTTCTGGAATATTGCACAAGAGCTGTTACCACTAACCACGTAATAGTGATGGGCTCACTCAAAACAGCTGTCACTGGGTCACATGCTAGCTCAGTGCTGCCTGAGGCACTTGTTGTACTTCAGAGTGGGTGCATAATTAGGGCACTGCATACAATGCCAAGCTTCGCTAGTGCGATTTGAACACACTTACCTGTAAGTTCATGTTGTATAATGTTTGGCACTATGCCTGAAAGGTCACAATCCCTATCTCTACTAAAAACTGTTTCTTTCACATCATAGACATACTTCACATCGGACAGCTTCCATCCTTCCGACAACAGTCTTGCGAAGGTACCCAATCATGCGCACCACATCACTGAAACCGTGCCCCGCCGCGGTGGCCTGATGGCTAAAGCTGCTGACCGGCAGGCCGCAGGATCAAATCCCAGCTGTGGTGGCTGCATTTTCAATAGACGCAAAGACGCTGTGGGCCCGTGTTCTCAGATTTTGTTGAAAGAACCCAAGGTGGTCGAAATTTCCGGAGCCCTCTACTAGGGCGTCTCGTAATTATGTGCTGGTTTGGGACATTAAACTCTACATATCAGTCAATCATCAAATTGCTGAAACTGTAGCAGAAAATAATCGCTGCTCCCCCGCTGCATCACAGTTTTCAGCGAAGTGTCTTAATCTTGGCTGGTCTTGCGCCTTCTAAGTAGCCTACAACACAATGCAAATTGATCAAGATCAGTGGTCGTGTCGCATAATGTTCACCGTGCATTTCAGAACGCATGAGGCGTATGAGAACACGTTGAAACATGCCCGTAGTACACCTCGCAGCGGTTCTCTATTACTATTTGTTCATCAGCCAGCTCGCTAGGACAACGCATCTTGTGTATTTTAGGCGCGTCACCTGGGCAGCGCTTGCTTTGCATGGTCTTTTGGTGCTGACTGTACGTCACGGTGTACGAAAAAAATTTAGGTGAACAAACGACACAAAAGGAGCACTTTGTGGGGAGAGCCTGTTTGTGTATTCCTTTTCTGCGTGTCAGCAGATGGCATGCCGGATTGACGACCGTGGTGGGCAGCTAGCTATTCTGCAAAGTCTCTCCAGCAAGTGGTGGAGGCTGCATTATCCCAAGTGATCCTCGCTGCATAAGTCAAAGCAACCGGTCTTTAGACTGGTCCCCCCTTTTTCTGGCAAATTAAAGCTTGGATCACCATGACCACCACCACCATATAACTTTCAATATTTTTCACAGATCATGTGCTACATAGCCGTGCAGTGCAAGCATTTTCTTGCCGCTTTGCTTTCGAGCTTGTTTTTTGAAATACGTTTAGTGATCAAGTGTTTTTGTTCTGCGCAAGAATGAGCAAGTGCTTTGTGCCCTTTTGCAACAGTAGGTACAAACATTTCATACAATGGTATGCACTTTTCAGGCCACCAGTCAATGAACAAAGTCTTCTTGTGCGATACCACAAAAATATGATGTGCTGCAAAGGAGAGGTGGTGTGTGTCAAAGACGCTGCTCCCCATTTCGTCCTCAAGACATTGTCTGCCGAGATTGATGCACGGCCATATTTTAATGTCAGGAATGAGAACTAGGCTCAAGGATGCTGGGCCATCTATTTTCGAAAGTGCTTCGGGCCACTTATTAAAAAAAATCAAGGACCCTCGAAAGAAAATTACAGCAGACATGTCGCACACTATCCTGCACACCTACACTCGAAAAACGCTGTGAAGAAATCAAGCGTCGTTCACTTGCATGTATACAAGTACTGGCAATGTAAATCTGTTCCAGTGTTACATATGTGCCTGTGCCAGTATTGTCGAAAACTGAATAATAAAGTAAGAAAGCCAAGAAACTTGAAAAATGTCTAAATCTTACGGGATAATTTCTTAGGAGTAGTGATTTTTAGGGGAGTTGGCTTTTAATAGCAGAACACTCCTGGAATTGCAGGAGATGCAATTCCAGGAGTGGAATTGCTGCGCTAATTGCACCATTCTGCCCCAATTGACCTGCTGTGCCAGGCTGTACATAACGGCAATTTCCGCGATAATTGTTGATTGTAAGCGTAAACTGCTAAATCTAGCAAATTATTATCGTTGACCGATCAACATCGAGCGTTGGCTACCCAAAAGACACGGCCGCATTCATATCCAGTGAAGGTCGATCATGATTGCGTAATTTGATTCATTCATGGGGTTCGCTAGTGCTCGTCTCATCCCTATTACCACCATGGTTTTCCCGCAAAAGTGGTGGCATTAACACAAGTAACTGCAAATGGTCTAGTAATGCAGTGAAACCTCGATAATTTGTACCAGCTGGGGACATGGCATGATCATGTACTAAATGGCAGTGCGCGTTTACAAGTATAAATGTGCATGTCCTGACATGCACCATCGCTACCAATAAAGAAATACAGTACCACAGCAGTTCTTGCCCAAAGTACCAACCAGAGAGCATTTTTTTCATTTTAGGACAAAATGCGGAAGAGATATTTGGCTAGCACTCTCACATGAGCGTTTTATAGCGCGACGCCAAGGAAGGAGCATTTAAAAACATGCAATGCCCGGGATATGCAGCGATTGAGATGGAAGGACACTATCCGTGATACATATGTGCACTTCTCTACTGCGATCTGATACTAAGCGACAAGCGACAGTTTCATTCAAGCTCGTGGACTGTATCATCTCTTAGTTGCGTGCAGCATGGCACCTATGCTGCCCACGCTGTCGCTGCCGGATGGCTCGCTACCGTGCGCGCGAATTTGCCGTGTGAATTGCGTGTCCCCACTTCGCTCCATACTGAGCACAGATCAGCAGAGCATCTTGTCTAATTAGTGTAGGGATAACAAACATTTGCCAAGCGATGTGCGCTGAGATTATCTAGCAGTCATGAAAACAAGAGATAAGTATTGCCTATCCCTTGTTTTCTCCCGAGTTATTTTTGTGTTGGATGTGATGTTTGATGATGATAACACGCATGCACATGCACCAGAAATGTTTACCGGAAATAATTTCGATTGGCGATGATATTTGACGCTAGAAAGTTGCTCTATGAATAACTTGCATAGCACTAAAAGACACCTTTTGGTGCTTCAAACCTGCTCTATAACTTCATTTTACTGCATTAAAGCTGCTCCAAAACAGCATTATTTCTGGTCCTTGAGCTACTCCAAAACACTATAAAGTCCACTTTCATCCACCCTTAGATTCGAAAAAAAAAAAAAAAGTTGGACTAATCTGTAGCCTAGGGTGATGAAATTGTTCCTGCATATATAGGTTTTTATGCTGATTTCAAGCATATGATTAGTTATAATATAGTTTCAGTTTTTGCTTTATGCCATGACGATGTGTACAGTTTATGTTTTACAAACTTTTTATGCCAATAAAGCTTAATTGTTGTGGGTCAATAATGGTTTATATTGTCCTACAATAACTGTAAATACAATTAGCTGTCAAGAAAGTGTGCATAAGAAATTTTTTGGACAAAAAAATTGTAATGCAAAATTTCTTAGAATCTTCAGCCTATACTAATTGCATACTTTACGTTCATAATAATTATTCAGGAGATATCAAATTTTAAAGGAAATACTTGTACTCTTCACATGTTAAGGAACAAGTGGGTGAAATTTTATCCTGATCAGGCTATCAGAAGTACCAAAATTATAATATCCAAACTCGAGAAGTTACACAAAAATGAATCTTGAAAAAAAAATGCCCTTTATAGGTATATGTGAAAGCTCATCTATGCAGAAAAGATATGGTTTTTAAGATGATTTCTTCCATCATGTCAGCTTGGCAATCATGGTTATTTTGGGCAGGTGGTTTTAGTGAACTCCTCCTGCGAAATGCAATGGAAAGCAGCCAGGTGACAAGCAGCCAGGTGACAATTTGCAGAGGACTCTAGACAGTGAGCTCTTTTTAGTTTTTAGTAGCCATGTTGTGCCCTTAAAAGTTATTTTACTCTACTTTGAGTTTAATTGCAATCTTCTGGTTTCTTGTTGTGAGAGGAGAGCAATTAAAAACGAAACATACGTAATTTTAGAAAAAACTTCAGTTTTTTCGCATCTCCCCTTAAGTGCATGCATGCAAAGACAGAGGAAGGCAATGACAGCAGAAGCACTTACTTTCAAATGATCATTTATTGACAAGATTGCATAATGACACTTTTTTTCATGACGTCACCAGATTGTAATGCTGGTATCAGGTGAACATGCTCGGAAATGGTGCTTTTTTTGAGGATCAAATAATGGAAGGTGGATTTGGACACGACTCGCCTGCCTTTGTAATTAAATCAGCCTCCAATTTGAAAGTCTTGCTAACCATTTCATTTAATTTTACCCTTAGGACCAAAGTATTACAGAGAGCAGTGGTTAACAATACATACAAAAATAAAATAAAAACAAAACAGCAAAAATGGCTAGGTAACACAAAGAATAATTGGTTAGTAAAGTCCAAGAGTGATGATGTCTGAAATGGCCAAGTGAAACTTTCAGTGTGCCTTGATAGAAATAATAGTGCCAGGAAGGTGGTTACATTCTTGAGTCATCCTGGAAATAAATGTCTGTGACAGGTCCTGGTATGGTAGTGCATTATCCCAACCCTATGGACATGATCACTTCGAGAATAAATGTGAGAACAGGATGATATAAGGTCACCACGCGGGTAGGAATTGTTTAGGAATTGGGAAAACATAAATTATACAATTAAGCAAGGCGGGAACACTTACCTTGGAATGAGAGGGGAGGAAGTAGTAAGGAGTTTTTAATAAAATTTACGCTTGATGTTCGGCTGTAATTGCTGAAATGAAACGAGCGGCATGATTTTGGATTATACTTCAAGTGATTGAATATGGGTTGCAGAGTTAGGGTGCCAGATCAATTATGCATAATCCATTTTACTCCTAATGAGTGTTTTGTATAAGAATAATTCTAATAAGGAAGGAGCAGAAGAGAAATTTCACCCGATATATCCTAACATGCGGGTAGTAACATGTTAATTGGCTTATCAATGTGTAAAGACCAGGAAAGTGTCGAGATTATGCAGATGCCAAGGTACTAGTAGAATTTTACGGCTTCTAGGGGAATGTTATTGAGATCATAGTTTCGTGGAGGAATATTGTCACGAGTTACATGCATTGTTTTACATTTAGACACCTTTAGTTGCATTATCATTATCTGAGATTTAGCGGAGGAAAACGCAGTCATCTGGGAAAAGATAAATGTTGGAGGAAACATGGTTTCGTAAGTCGTTATGTAGATGAGGAAAAGACGAGGGCCTGAATGCGATCCCTGTGGCACACCTGAGTCCACAGAGTTAAACGAAGATGTATGACGGTTTGATGCAACGCATTGTGACTGATTTAAGAGGAAATTCTCAAGCCATCTAAACAGGTTAGGATCAACACTGAGTTTACTAAGTTGGTGACATACTTTGTCAAAGTTGAAAAATACAGTCAGCAAAAGAACCTTTGTCAAGAATAAGAAGTGTTTTGCAAGACAAGTTTTTTCGGAAACCATCTTGTGCTTTCATAAAAAATTAATTACTGTCAAGGTGCTTTGCAAGTGTGAATACAGAATATGTTCCAAGAACTTTGCGAGGAATGCTGGTGAGAGACATGTGGCTGTATTCGAGGAGTGAATTCCTGCTGCAGGACTTGTAAATAGGGACTATCTTCTCGACCTTTCAATCAATAGATAGCTGATATGTGTCTAAGGCTTGCTGGAACATTCTTGAAAGTAAAACAGATGAATAAACAACAGTACTTTTCAGAAATTTTGCATCAATTAATTCAGCACCAGGATTTGATGACCATTTGAGACCCATAATTACATTTTCAGCCCCAAAAGGCTCAATGATAATAAAATCCATAACAGGGCGATCACAACACTCAAGACGAGGAAATTCGGGTTTGGAAAGTACGGCAAAGTTGTTACAGAAAGCAGAATTAAGAAGCTTGGGGCATACATCACCAGGTACCGGTAAGCTTGTACAATCAATCAATGCCACGGAATCGTCACTAGAAGGCCAAAATTTTTTGGGCATTGTCAGCAATGTGTGCATGGGGATTGCCTTATTGGCAAGCTTTATTGCCGTTATATAGGTGCTGCTTGACTTTTTGTAGGCATCCCATTTCGAAGTCAAACCATCCTTTTTGGCTGTTGGATACATTCGCTTTTTTGTTGTTGTTTTTGTTAGAAAGGCTTTTTAACTGTGCATTGAACCAGGGCTTTTTAACATTACAGGATATTTAACTTGAGGGGACAAATTTGTGGTTCACATCAAGTATTTCATTTATAAACGTAATTCAGTTCTCGTCTATTGTGCAATAATCAAAATTGTTCAAAAGGGATCAAGGAAACTGGTTAGCTCAGCATTAATCTCATCAAAGTTAACTTTATCGTAGCGATAAATTAACTTTTTTTCTACATTTGTTGAAGTTGAACGAGAGACTAAGGTGATGACTTGACCATGGTATGCATGCAACATTCATATGTCAGAACGAGATCATACGATTAAGTCGAGGAGATTAGGGAAGTTCGAGTTTCTTGTTGGGTTCCACTACTAATTGTGTCAGGGAAAATAAGGAGCAGAGATCAAGGAATTTCTTACATTGTGAAGAGGAAGGATTACAGCATTGATCCCAGCATATGTTGGGAAAGTTGAAATCCCCCAGTAATATAATGGGATTAGAAGGGTGCTGCAAGTAAGTGTGTTTAACACATCATGAAGCTCAGCAATGTGGGTGGGCAAGAAGGAGGACGGTAGCAAAGAACTATCGTGATTTTGTGGTGGCCATCATCGACGCAAGCATACACAACTTCAAGGTCACTCTGAACGTTGATGTGATGGCACTGTAAAGATTTAGAAGTAGCTACTAGTACGCTTCTGCCCTTCAAATCAATCACCGGTGATTGACGCTTTGGATCGTCAATTTTAGCATGTTTAATTTGTTTCGTGCACCTAGCACTTTCTAGTACTTAGTCCCGCCATTCAACTTTCAGAATCAATATGAATTTTCCTGTCTTGGCAACAGACAGACCTTTGCATGAACCAATGTCGTGTGTTTGAAAAATGCACTTATAGCTGGCGAATTTGACAGAAGTGCATGCCCTTTGTGGTTATGTGACAGTAACACTGAAGTTCTGTAATGGAAAGAACCTTTGCACGCCAAATACTGAATTGAAGTGTCAGCTTTGAAATCTGACAGTGTTGAGCAGTAATAATTGCCAGAAATTTATGCCAGCTACACAGTAGAGAGTTGTTGCTGGGAGTCAGGGAAAATTCATTCTACAAAAGATATCTCCGAAAGTCCGCCGTATGTATAAAGTGTGGAGGTGGCCTTCTCAGCCAGTTTCCAACAACTTTGATTCGGCTTGAATCATTATATCACACACAGGGCCGCATCTAGTGTCACTAGTTGCTTCTATGGTGTCGTCGTCGTGCACGCATGGGTCCGCACCTGCGCTGCAAAAACACACGCCACTCAAAACTGTCTTTCAACCACACATGGATTGAGTGAGGACAAGCTTAGAGTCTAATGACAGCAGCACATCAGCTTCAGATTTTATGGCGATTATGTTTTGCGTCAGCCTGAGACATCCGCAGCCATTCATGGGGGTTTTTTTCAATGCCTCAAGTTGTCTCTTCCGTCGCAAGTGCATAGCTGCTGACCTTTGGGCACAATCTTATAGCTACTCTGGTTACGTGCGAGGTCCACACGTTGCTGGGGCGTGTCGGGCTGCCACCGGCTGCAGAGCTTTTCCATGCGACAAGAAGGCCACCAGAGCACATTTTGGTCATGACTACGGAACAGCACAAAACATTTCAGAACTGCACACGATATTGTTCTTTTTTGTTTTTTTATATGATGTGTAAAACTGTAAAAAAATATGCTTTGATTCATATATTGGAACGCCAACCTATGCAGAGTGAAGTGGCTCATGGAAAAAGGTGAGGCTAGACAAGATAGCCAAGTTAATTGGATATCTATCTGATTTATAGAGGGATTATTCACATCACGGGCATTCATTTATATTAGAACATCTGCAGGCTCTGATCACAAAAATGAAAAAAAAAAACATACTGAAAGAAGTGTACGAGTTGACAAGTTTCTCACAAAAAACCAAGCAATGCTTTACTGCATGGCACTAGCAATGAAGCAGTATCTCGGTTCCAATTTTTTTTTTTTTGTGCATGTGAATAACACCATTTCTACGGGATTTATTTTTTGTACTCTTCTTGGGTTACTTATCTTTGAAATGTATATTTTGAATTTTTTTTCAATGTTTTAAGATATAGTTTTTTATTGTGCTGTTTAACAGCTGGCAACCAAAAGTTACACTTTTTGTATTTTTATTCATTCCCAAATATTTTTGTTGCTCTTCAAGATATATATTTTTTGGAAAGAGCACTTCATTGTGCAAAATTTGGTATGCTGCAATGTGTGCTGGAGTACTTCTCAAACTGGCAAAAACTGTCTTCCCGAGACATGTAAAAAATAAACATTTTTGCGTGGTAACGAAAGAGTTAAGTAAAAAATAAACATTTTTGCGTGGTAACGAAAGAGTTAAACTCGAAGTAGGTTAAAATCGCTTTTAAAGATCACAGGGTGGCTACTAAAAAACTAAAAAGTGCTCATTGTCTAGAGTACCTTGAAAATGCTCTCATGGCTGCTTTCCATTGCTTTTCGCATAAGGGGTTTACTAAAGCCACATTCCAACAAAATTTATGAGAACTAACAGACAACAATGCCAGGGAAAGTATAGGGGACGTTATTAGAAGTAATGGTAATGTAAATGTGAAAAAGAAAAGTGGGCAAAAAGATAACTTGGCACCGGCAGGATCCAAACCTGTAGCCTTCAAATAAAGCGTCTGATTCTCTATCACTGAGCTATGATGGCAGTCATCCTCCGTCCACTTTATAGGGTATATATGTGCATTTAAACGTGGCACCACTTGTTGCCATTATGGCGAGTGGGGAACACACTATACTTTCTCTATACATCTGCTATACTGTCCCTGGCATTGTTGTTTGTTAGTTCTCATTAATATTTTGTCAAATAAAGAAAAGGAGCCCTTAGAACCAACACTTTTCTTCATGCTCAAAGTTTAGTGGCAGAAAACTGTTTAAAAATAACTATATTTTACTTATTGCTATGGTACAGAACAAAAACTATGCAAACTATTATGATTATTGAATTGAAATGAGCATAAAAGCCTATGTAACAGCATAAATTTTGTTACCCTAGGCTACAGATTACAGAACAGGTCGCGGGATAAAATCCCGGCTGTGGCGGCTGCATTTTCAATGGAGGCGGAAATGTTGTAGGCCCGTGTGCTCAGATTCGGGCGCACAGGTGGTTGAAATTTCCAGAGCCCTCCACTATGGCGTCTCTCATAATCATATGGTGGTTTTGGGACGTTAAACCCCACAAATCAATCAAATCAATACAGATTAGTAGTAGGAGTAGCGTCTCCCTTTAAGAAGGTGAGGCACTTGAGGCCTAAATGCACCTTGGTGAAATTTATGTCTATGAAGAATGATTTCATGTATAAGAAAAAAAAGGAGAAGGCTCGCAAGTTATCAGGTAACTCTTGTCTATTTTTCACACAGCGATTGGCTGGCATGATGCTGCTTCCAAGCCAGCCACGACAGTGCTACCTTTTGACAGGCACGTGCGAATAAAAAATCTGCAGTGTACTGCAGCGGCATGACTGCACCAACTGGTGGCTGGCTGGAAAAGCATATTGCTCAATGCTTGGTGGCCGGTAAAGTGTCGCTTATTATGTGAAGAGGCTTGTTTGTATATTGTCACTTGTTTGCCTCAATGTGCAGGTCGCATTGGGACATTCCGGTTCTGTTCGTCTCGTGACCGGGGCCATTACTGTGATTATGTGAAACGACCTGGAGATGATCGGGAATATCGAGCCTGTATCTACACCTGCAGCGGTAATGGCTGCAATGCCTCATCAATACTACGGCCTTGGGCTGGTGGTGTGCTTGTCCTGCTGGTTGTGGTTCTTGCCTGGATGGTCGCCTTTTTTTGAAAATCTCACTGACAAAGTGCCCACTGTAGCACAGTAGACTGACTCTTCCTACGCATAGTGGAGCAAAAGTGTCCTAGCACTAGCTCAACAAAACCACTTTTACGAGTGTGGCAGCGTTTGCATATTTTGCTTGCATTGAACAGAAAGCCTTTATCAGTGACCTGCAAGGTTGTTCAATGTGTCTTAAATTCGGAAGACAGCAGTTTTTGTACTGAGAACTGCATCAGTGTGAAAATGCAGTAAGGGACATGCACACAGCAACGCCATACCAACCATTGGTAGTGTTGATTTCAAATCTCGTGTGCCATTGCTATATATATATATATATATATATATATATATATATATATATATATATATATAGTAAAACCTCGTTAATTCAGTCATTGACAGTAAAAAAAATCTTGGAATTAAGTGGGTTTTCGAAATAATGAAACATGCAATAAGTGGAGTGAAAGGGACTTTGAATTTCTGAAAGTGGTCAGAGGTGGTCATTTGCAGTGTCTGATAGTTTCGAGCTCAAAGAGTTATGATTTCCAGCAATAGCTCGGCCCAATTTTGCCGCGAACACGGAAAAATGGCAGTCACCGCTGCTGCCAGCAAAAAAAAAATAATAATCTCGTGATCAACCAAATTGTAAGCCTTCAGAAAAGACATGCTTCGCTGCAATACAGTAGTGACACATAGGCAGCATGTCACCTGCTCCGTGCAGCGTCAGCGCGTCATCATGAGACCATTTGCCCATTCTTTCTGGCAAAATAAAGAATTTATTAATGGCCAGTGTAATGTAATCGCAATGTGTTTTGGCTGGAAAGCATGATCATTGAACTTTTCTAGCTGAGTTTTCAATGTAGGCGTTGCAAGCAGAAGCTCCGCCAGCAGTACAAGTGCGAGCATGCCTGGAGCAACCACCAGTCTTAAGTTCGCATACATAGCGAATTGCACCCATAGTGACCTTTATAGTGTCACGTGCGTCCCGCGAAAAAGACGAAGGTGACAGTGCGTACGCGCATTTGCACGCTTTTATGCAGAATGCAACAACGAGAAAGACGAGGAACTCTCTCTCGCGCGTGCGGTTAATAAAAAGACCGACCCACTGCTGTTTTCTCAGCGTCTTCAAGTACGACCTCTGTCTTGACGTCGCGACACTGGTGGAGGTGCTGAGGCCTGCAACCTGATGCAAGAAAGCGTTGTTCGGGACCATACACCCAGTCCGGAGCCTCAACATCTTGTTGCGACTCCAGTACACCGATTCAGCGGGCGCCTACTAGGCCTAAGTCTAGAACTCTTGACGGCATCTCCTGTTACCAACATGGCGGCCCCTTCAACGTCTGCGAATCTTCCTCCGGCCCAGACGACTCACCCTTACCAGCTAACTTATGAGACTCCTCGTGTTCCCGAAGTCTTCCGTGGAGAACCGTATGAAGATGTCGAGGACTGGCTCGACTAGTTCGAGCGGACCGTTGTGGTGAATCGTTGGAGCGTGCAAGAAAAACTTGGCCGTGCCTACTTCGCAATGGAAAATAGCGCTCGCACATGGTACGAGAACAGGGAGCCTACTTTCCAAACCTGGGACAATTTCCGCCAAAAGCTTCTCGAGACGTTCCTGAGTGCGGGCCGACAGGATCTCGCACAACAGATGATTGAAGCCCGCATGCAAAAGCCGAACGAAAGCGTGGCCATATTCGCTGAGCATATGGCCCGTCTATTTCGCCGCGCTGACCCTGACATGCCCGAGGCAAGGAAAGTTCGTCACCCGATGCGGGGAGTTAAGGAGCCGCTTTTTGCCGGCCTTGTACGAAATCTGCCAACAACAGTGGATGAATTCCTTAAAGAGGCGACTGTCATTAAGCGGGCACTCCGGCAACGATGCCGCCACTTTGACCGCCTGCCCGACCAAACGCCTGTTGGTGCCGCCGCTCAAAACGCTGCCGTTTCCGAAAACTCTTTACGGCAAATGATTCTACAAATCCTGCGGGAAGAGCTGCGGGCCCTCGGCCTTCCGTCTAACGATCCCCCAGTTGCTTCTGTTGCAGAAATCGTGCGCCAGGAACTACGGCAAGCCTTTCCATCACTGGCGCGCACCACCCGAACCACGTCTACTGACCTATGTCGACGCCGTCCGCCGTCATCCGTCTGCCCCAGAAGAAGCACCCTTTCAGCCACGGCTTGTTACCTTGCCGTGGTGGCAGCGGGAACCTGTGCGGCGACCACCAGTACGTCGGACCTACTTGTGGCGCACTGCCGACCGTCGACCCCTTTGTTTCTACTGCGGTGAACCAGGCCACATCTCGCGCTACTGCTGTCATCGAGAAGCCCGGTTTGGAAACTTGTCTCGGCCCGCTTCCTTTTATTCTGAAGACCCTCGTGACCATGGTGCTGATTACCTGCCGACCAACCAAGCGTCTTCACCAATTCGTCGCTGGCGGTCTCCCTCACCTGCACGAGGTCAGAATTCCCCGAATAGCCAAGGATACGCTGACGCCGTCAGAAACCCCTCCCCAAGCCCGTGCCAGGGAAACTAACTGCCGCGACCTCCGGGGGCAAGGTTGCCAATCGCCGAGACGCCAAAAAGACCCCCTTGCCTCTACACAAAGACGATGTGACGACGGTAATGATGAAGACGACGACAAGCTCGAGTACTAATGCCAATAAATTCGTACGTGCGGACCTCAGCGTTATTATAGACGGACACCACGTAACAGCACTGGTTGACACTGGTGCTGACTTCTCTATTATGCAACAAGAGCTTGCCGACCGCCTTAAGAAGGTTAAGACGCCGTGGAGTGGGCCGAGCATAAGGAGTGCTGGTGGGCAGCTAATGACGCCTACCGGTAAATGCACCGCTCGGCTCGTAGTCGATGATTCGAACTTCGTCGCCACTTTTGTCATTTTACCGGACTGTTGTAAAGAGTTGATTTTGGGTATGGATTTTCTGCGAGAGTATGGTGCTGTTATCAACATTCCAGAACGTATCGTCACCTTTTCTGCCCATCCTTAGTCGACGCCACCATTGAAGAACAACTGCAACGTTTACGTGTAGCAGATGATGTCATGCTCCTGCCGAGATCTTGCTGCCTTGTGTCGGTGTTATGTGAACGGCCGTGCCGTAATGAGGTAATAGCGGAGCGAATAGACACGCTATTGCTTACGCAAGGTGTTTCAATAGCGAGAGACGTTCTGGCACTAATTAATGGGCGGGCAGAAGTGCTCATCACCAACTTCAGCAACGAGCGTCGTCACAATAGTTTATTCATATTCCCAGAAAGCATGGGTAATTCATGATGTGCTGACGTTGCGAGAAGCATGTAAAGTGCTATCCGCGTGTCACTACTGCAGTGCAATGAAGCATGTCTTTTTTTCTGCAGGCGCACATTTAGGTAAGTAACAAGACCCACCTTCTTTTGTTTTTTCGTGGTGGCAGAAGCGTGGCTTGGGTGCTTCATCTGTCACTCATTAGAATCACTGCACTGCATTGCCTTGTGGTTCCTGAGGGTTGCAGTTTTTATGTAAATGTAAATCGGAATCGGGAATCGGCACAAATGGTTGCAAGTTTTCAAATTGATCAGACTGGTGCTGACGGCCGCTTCAAATTACCCACTCAACTTTATATTGCCAAACACGGGACCGAAAAAAATCCTTCGGATTACGTGGGATTTCAAAATAAACAAGTTCGAATAAATGAGGTTTTATTGCGTGCGTGTGTGTTTGTGCGTGTGTGTATGTGTACACACACACACACATTAGAAAGAATGTGTGTTTGGTACCAGTGCTGCTTTTGCTTGATAAGTGTGACCTTAAAGGGACCCTGAAACAGTGTTGACGATTTTGAACAAACATATTTCGCTGGTAGACCAATTTCCAAAGGTCATTTACAGACCGGTTTGAGCTTTCTGCATAAACTTTGTAATTTATGATAATACTTTAAGACCGCAGATTGCTGCGACTCGGCCAAATGCGTTTTCAACCGCTCATTTACAAAACAACATGCTCTAGTAACGAGACATCACATAAGTTGCTGATCTGATTGGCTGTAGAATGTGTGGAAGTAACATCATCTGCTAGGGTGGCCAATCAAGGATCTGCCTAGTCTGGATCTGCCTAGTCTTTTACTTGCGGGAGGCAAATCGCACTTGTGGTTTCTTTTATTGGTGTTTTTGGTTTTGTTTTGAAGGAAAGAATGAACCCTTTTGAACTTTGTGACCCAATTTGAAATGGTGAAGTGCAACTGCTGAATATTTGCCATTGTTTCGTGACAAAGCAGCTTCAAGCCATGCGAATCCAAAGGAATGTAAGTACAAAATCTAGGTAAATTCATCTACTATTTCATGCCGAAGCGCCATGCGTTGCAGCTTCCATAGACACTAGTGCCAGAGTTCCCTCTAGTGTACATATAGAAAACTCTAAGACGGCGCCTGTCGAAGCAGATATCAACCACTCCGCAATCTTCTCTCTGTTGCCAGACAGCGTGTGTGCTGCCGGGTGCACTGTGTGATGGCCTCCGAGACTTCACGCAACCTGTCGCCGTGTATGCTGGGAGGTCTGAATTTTGAAAAGGTCAAAACGTTGAGTGCGCTCATGAGAGCTCTTCGATTGCCAGCATCTCATTAGTTGGGAGGCAAAGCAGAGGCGGGTACGATATGATTGTTCCTAGCGAACTTGGTGTATGGCGTGTCAATAAATTTGTGGTGCAAATGGTCTGATGATGCTGTAGCCTAAACTTCAACAAATTAAAAAAAAGACTGTTTCATTAAAAAAAGACTGTTTCAGGGTCTTTTTAATGTGGCAAAAATGTTTTGCCTATCTCGGGAATATGAGTGCTGTCCTTTCCTTACAAGCTTACATTGTGTGTAGAATTTGTAGTAGTGCCACACATTTCTAAACATACTGCCATCCTTGGGTGACGTATATCATATATTTTTTTTTAATGATTGAAAGGTTGCTAAAGAAAGGAAGACCAATTTCACAGCAGAGCTGTTATCGTCAAGGTTTGGTGTGTGTTGTAGATAGAAAATGATTGTCATGAACAGGCATGTGCTCTCGTTATCCCAACCAATCTTAATCCTCCTCTTCCTTTTCTGCTTTGCTTGCAGGACATGTTCACTGGTTTGTCCAGCATAGGGTCTAGGATGGTTGACCGAATGAAGGGAAGGGCAATTCTTGGTAAAAAGAATCTTAATGAAGTGAGATTAGAATGTTCACGTACCTATGATGTGAAAACAAGCTATCCAAGTACCCTAGGAGAAGTGAAAACAAGCTATCCAAGTACCCTAGGAGAAGTGAGTGCGAGGAGGTCAGCATTGCTGAGAAACAAAGAAAAATACAGGGTTTGTCCGGAAAGTAGTAGGACTGGTTTTTGCATGCCAGGTTTAGGTGCACGTTAGAAGAACCCCAGGTGGTCTATACTTCCATAGCCTTCCAGTATGGCATCTCTCATAATATTATTGGGATTTTGAGACGTGAATACCGTTAATTATTATTAAATTTTTTTTCGGGAAATATTTGTAAAGGAGGGGGGTATTCCTGTGCCGGTTGTGTGATGGAGCGACTTAGCTACCAGGATGCCAGTCGCAAGTTGTCTCTGAGCCTTGACGGAAATGAACCCCTGTCAAGGTGCCTTGTTATCGCCACTATAAATTCTATTAGTTACATTACGTGGTATAGTTTTATTTCAAACTGGGTAAAACAGCGTCTGATCTAGTGGCTAAGGTACTCTGCTGCTGACCCGCAGTCGCGGGATCAAATCCCGGCTGCGGCGGCTGCATTTCCGATGGAGGCGGAAATGTGCTCAGATTTGGGTGTACGTTAAAGAACCCCAGGTGGTCGAAATTTCCGGAGCCCTCCACTACGGCGTCTCTCATAATCATATGGTGACTTTGGGACGTTAAACCCCACTAATAAATCAAAACAGCGTGTGAGACCCATGGCAGAATCGAGACTGGTTATGGGAGAGATGCCATGGTTTCATCAAGAGTTTTCAAGTGGCACCAATTGTTTTACGAAAGAAGAGAGCAATACTGATTGTTGGCATAGTTGAAGAGAGCAAGTTGAAGATGAGCAAAAGCCAAGACACCTTTCAATGGCAAAAAGTTACGACAGTGCATCGAGCCACATTCCTCTAATGCAGGAATTTTTAAAGTGGTTTCCGTGGCCTTCCCCACGATTTTTCGAGCCCCTGATACATTTTCCCTGGTTCCGAACTCGCCAACTCAAATACCTTAGATGGAGATACCGGGGTGCGATCAATCTAGGTAATCTCTATTATTTATGCCTGGGTGTCAATAAGCGTATCTCAGTGTGTAACAAACGCATGAGCTGCACAACGAATTCCACCAGCAGTTTGTAGTCAGCCAAATTCGAAAAGGGGATGCGTGGTGGCTTAAATCGCTGAGGTTTTATATCCTATATTATCACTATGCGCATATCGGCTATTTGAAGAAGGTGCCACTAGCGTATCTGGAAAGTCGAAAGGTTTAAAAAAGGCAAAATAAAAAAAGAATGGCACATCACGTGGGTTGCACATCATCAGACATTTAAAAAGCTTGCCAAGGAGGAGGAGGGGGTTTGGCACTTAAAGGGCCTAAATCTAAAAATTGTTGTAAAGAGAAATATGCGCACTTTTACTTCGTGAACATGCTGCCTCACGAATTTTGCAAATACGTGCTATATTAAGGAAGTTACAGGGTCTAGATCGTCTTTAGCTGGTTTCAAGTTTTCACGCATTCTCGCCACACTTCTCCTTCGGAGGGGGGGGGGGGGGGGGAGACGTGGCCCTTCGTCGTGACTTAGCCTGCTTTGGCAATGTGACAAGACGTCAGCGATTTAGGGGCTCGGCAAACTCGTTCAGTCCCAATGCACATCCACTTGCTGTGATGCCTGGTTGTTTACTGTTCACTCGGTGCCGATGTTTCTCCGCAGCCTAGTCACTCGATTTGCAGCAAAACTGTCTTCCAAAACCCGGACATGAAGTTGGCTTGATTTTTCTGGAGTTCAATATATTGGGAACAGACTGTCATGCCATCCCGGAGCAGCAACACAAAACACATATAATGCGCTTAATAGTGGGTGTGCTGACCAACAGTTGGCACGACAATCTGCTCGCTCCCAAAAACTGGGTCAGTGAAGTGTTTTGATTTCGATGCCTGGAGCCTATGAGGAGCTTGGCAACTCGTATGTTTGAATAGCTTTGAAAAGCTGTGGGTAAAAACAGGAACTGTCGTTGACTTCATTACTGTTTGTTCAGATCTGGTTTAGACCAACCGACGAGCTGCGAGCTGCGTGACGTCGCCGAGTTGTCGTCACTGCGCGTGCAAGGAGCATTGGTCAGGTGTAGGAAAGGAGCGCGGGAGTTGGAGCCTGTTGACTGACCCTTTAATGAGTTGTTGTCACTGTGCGTGCAAGGGCCATTGGTCAGGCGTAGGAAAGGAGCGCGGGAGTTGGAGCCTGTTGACTGACCCTTTAATGTAGATTAGCAGGGTTTCCTGGCACCAACATGCTTGAGAACCTTTTCTCTAATGGACTTCCTGGTGAAACATTGCATCACAAAGCTTCTCCAGCTGCCCTACAGCCCTGATGTCACTTGCCTCAAGAGAAAAGGGTCATGAAAGTGTGGCACAGTCAAGGCTCTTCAAAAGGTTGTAACGAAGGATCTTAATTCTGTGTCACATTCTGTGATTGGTAGAGCTTCTGCTGGAAATGCGGTGTGATGCACCTTCTGCTGGAAAGGCAGAAGGGGTATATTTTCAAAACTACGATGTCAATGTGTTGTAAATAAATGTTTAGTTCAGCCCTAGTACTCTCCGGAGAGACCATGTAGAGGGAAAGGCATGGAAGTTGCACACATAT
This sequence comes from Rhipicephalus microplus, assembly GCF_043290135.1. Lineage (NCBI taxonomy): Eukaryota > Metazoa > Arthropoda > Arachnida > Ixodida > Ixodidae > Rhipicephalus > Rhipicephalus microplus. The sequence continues at coordinate 506,389,570 of NC_134710.1, forward strand.
TTTTCTTCCTCACTACATAGTGGTGGGAAAAAGAGAAGTTAAAGAAAGCCAGGATAAGCTAGGTGCCTAACCTTGCACAACCTGTGCAAGGTGCGTTTAGCCCCATTGGTTAAAAAAAAGTGTTTTTTAACTAAGCACCTTTATTAATTATATTTTCATGCCGTCATGGAGATCAATTAATTTTGAATTGTATCACTATATTCTGCAAAGCCGAGCTATGGTCAGCACATTTTACTGGCTTTGCTTGGTTTGCTTGTGAAGTTGCTATTATGCAAGTCGCCGATCTAGTGCACATATTTCACAACATCGGATTAATGCATAATGTGACAGTTTGACATCCTGTTGAATGGCTGCAACAGTGTCGGTCCAGCTAGAATCTGCAGCTATCATGTGCTAGGCATAGTTTTTGACACCTCATCAAATTTAATGGTGAAGTTCGAAACATAGCATTGTTATAATTGCTGAACCACTGTTACTGCCCACATTTAGAGGGAAATTAACGAGACATCAAAGAGTGGCATCTAATGAAATACAGACTGTAACAAAATCGTGAAAGAAATGTTAAATGTTGTTGCAGGGCATCTTTTGCAAGACATTGTGCATTTCAAATGCAAGTGGATGCATTGCTCAAAGCTTGCAGTAGTACTTGAAGTTCTTAGCACTGAATTTTAATATGGCGACTGTATTCTTTGTCATAAGAATGTAAAATGACTAATAATGAGCCTGTGGTGCGCTCAAATGCTGGCAATCGGGGCAACCACTCTCTGTTTAGATTTTAAAGATCGCTAATACGAACTGCATTTTGCTAAGTGAATCGTGATAAGAATCTCGATATAATATAAAGCATTATGTCAACAAACTTCATTGTTTGTTTGGTGGTCATTTATTATGTGTGAATATTTCATCATTTATGAAATTCTCATCATGTAAAATTTACAGATTTAATCCATAGAGTGCTGTATGTCATAGAAATTGAGAAATCGCTAATAAGAGCACCTATTGGCACTTTCTTTAACAAATCGGGGTTCGTACAATTGCTTGAAGTCCTACATAAAAAAAAACTGCAATTGAGACAGACACTCTTTTGAAAGTTCTAACTAATGAATCCACGAACATGAATATGGAAGTTAGCAGGGCACATCTCAGAAGATAGTGATCTGTAATGGCAGCATTTTAAAGCAACGCTCAGTTGAGATGGAGATCAGTGCCCAAACACATGGCTTGTTTGCAAGTGAAAACTGAGTGAGCAAGTGTTCTGCCTTTCTTCAGAATTTTGAAATATTGCTTTTAATCAACCTATTATTTGTGACCCTGTAAAGAAGATTGGTGGCCGATCATTGCCCTAATGACAAAAAAGGTGAAGCTTTCAGTGGCAAGCCAGTATTTGGAGGAACACCAATACACGGGAAGGAAACTAGAGGAGAGAACTTGTGAAGGTGCTGAAGCGAAAAATGACATTACTCTATTAGCCAAAGAAAAGTGGCTGTAGAGCGAAAAATTCGGATACTCTCCAAATGCTCATGAATAAAGTTTGCTTTGCCCCTCCTTTAATTTCAGCATCATCAAAAGCTACTCTCTATGAGCCCAGTGCAATCAGTTTGGAAAGTCTGAATCAGCTGTTCAGAAAGCTTCTTGCCCTCACGTGTGATGTGAATTTTGCTTCCAATGGCCAAAAAGCTATTTTGACCAATTACGTGAGTGCAGTTGGGAGCTATTAATTATCCATACCTACGAACTGCATACAAAATACACACGCTTATGCAACATATTCGGTAATGGAGGATTGCTTCAAATTCTGTTGTACATTATGTTTGGCTGACCTTTACTGCCTTTTTATTGACACTGCATCCAGTAAATGTGTTATAAAAAGATGGATAATGCAGTTTGAATATTAGTTACTTGTGCACTATTAAAAAAAAAAACTAGCCCATGAGCGGCTATTTATAGTGCTGACCAAAGCGTAGCAAACCCAAAGGAACAGCCCTGTGTCTTGACCTGTCTAGGCTTCATAATAGGCAATCAGTGCTTGAAAATTTGAAAATGTTTAGCAGCCTCTATCGTTGCTAATTGGCAAGCAAACTGTTTCTGCATCCACAAAATTGTGGAGATTGATGCAGTGTTGTGTACTAATAGTAGTAATTTAATACTAATTTAGTAACAAGTCAAATTTCATTACAAATGGCTGCAAAGCAGTTTTTGTAAATGTCTTCTGCAACAGTAATGCTGCTGTTCTTGTCACGAGAGGATCTCTGGTAAGCCTTCAAAGGCACTAAAAGAGTTCGTGGCATCTACACCTCAAAGTTCTTTATCAGCCGCTATGAATGCACCTGAAGCGACAGCAGACGTATGACTCAGGAGTTTGACCCACATGTAGCGCCATTTGTCGGAGCAGTTTTGGGTTGTTCAAAGTCCTTGCAGAGTTTACTAGCGAGTGCAATACAATCATTAAGCTCTATAGGTGTGTTTGCGCACTGAAAACTTAGAAAAAGTGCTACTAATTTATTTCCACTAGTTGGACACGCAACAGAATCGCCATGAAGTGCTTGCTGGATCGCTTGCCAGAATGACGGCGAAAACAAGAGCAGACGCAACAGCTCCACGCATTACGAAGAAAGCTCTCAGTTGATGCTACTGTTGTGTTATCAACTGCCATAGACGTAAAGGACTTTAGTTGTACTGATTTCTGAAGCGATCGCACGAAGCAGAACGGCGAGAGCACTGGATACGGGCTATTGCGAACATGTTGGGTGAGCGAACTACTCGCATTTTCCACAGCCGGTCGCATGAGAAAGTGTGATAATGTAGGTTTCCTGTTATTGTTTTGAGTAACCTTGACGGAGGACTGTGGTAACCTTGACTATGAAACTCTGCAAAGCCTCTGACTGCGGTTCACGTCGTGCAACAGTTAAATGCGGACTGGTGACGCGCACGTATGTTTTGAAGGCTCTAAGTTCTGGCTTTAACTTGAAAATGCTGTCACGTACGTCATACAAGTATTAGTAAATTGCAAAGTGTTGGCTGTATCTTTGGCCTGGTATGACGCATTGCAGTAAAGAAGAAATGACCGAGCAGACAGACACAAGAGGGCAGAGCGCTAACTTCCAACTAAGCCTTATTCTCAAATCACATCAAATGTATAAGTACACTTGCGCGAGCATACAATGAACACCTGAACATGTCGCCAAGAATACACATCACTATAGCAACCTCACATACGAAAGATTCATGGACACTTCACTTGATTAAAAGAGCACTAACATCAAATTTCAAAATTGACTTGAGCTCTTCCTGTTATTGCTCAGTGTGCGTAGGTCGTGTTGACCGAATTTGAATCGAATCCCTCGGGTGGAAGTTATTGCATTTTGACGGCAAGCAGTGTACGAGAGTTTATTGAAAATGGAGTGTCCTGCGACATCGACACTGGTGCTACGTGTTCCAGCGTTTAGAGATACTTTTTTTAGTTTTTGAACTCCTCCTTTCCAGGTAGGTGCGATTTGCTCTTAGGGAGTGTGAGGGCGCTTGCACTCTAACTTTGCGCCAAGTAACCGGCTGTTTCTCGCTGGCTTCACCGCCGCTGCATTTTCGTGCGTTCCGTGCTGGTGTTCGGTCGCACTTTTTTTTCTGTGTGTATGTCTCGTCGCATGGCATGCTTGCACGGTCTTCTGAAGACAATTCGACGCCTACAGTCACGAAGATACTCAGACATCCACGATGTAGTTAACTCTCCGATTGTTGACATCCTGGACACAATCTAAGCATTGACCATGTGTACACGCATTGAGCACATGTGTACGTCTCCCGAGGGTAATTCTACTGCTGCTGCTATCCCGTGCGCCATAGCTCAGACCCTCCGGACATCATAACAATGTGTTTGGTGGCCGGGCGCACCAGCGGGTAGAAGAAAAGACCCTAAAAACACCACTTCTCCTCGCCGTCCGACCCGCGCTGTTACTGCAAAAGTGGGAAATATTCATGGAAAAGTCTGGAAAAGACGCGCAAGATGGACGGTGTTTACTCTCAAGAAAGCGACATTCTGAAGACATATAGTCATATCATAAATGGAGAAGTCTAAACCGACCAAGATGCATGGACATCGAGGAGTGATGGAGTTCTTTGATTATTTCCGAATTTCCCAGTGTAATTATAATGAAGCTGCAAAATAAAGCGTGCTTGTACTACAACTAACTACTGCTGCCTTGCGATCTGCCAGAATAATGCCGGCAAGAGGTCCCCAATCCTTTCGAAGGACTCCAGTTTTTCTGAGCGATTGAAAAAAAAAAGTGTGCTTCAACTTCCATTGCAACTAGATTTCGTCGGTCCTTGAGCAGGCGGAAAAACTTCCCGTAATAACCTTCTATAACGCAGAATTCACAGATTACATCTACTGGCACAGCGAAAGGAGAAAGTGCGCCGCTAAGAAATATTCATTACAAGGACCGTGTGGGCATGACTGGTGCTAACAGACGTATGTGTGTCTTGTGTCATTTTAGCGGTTACAGTGATAAAAAAAAACAGAATAACAAAAACAACTGAACAATGTGTTGATTGCAACTAGCGAATTAAGGAAACGCTTGATCTCTGGCACTGCCGCTCGAGAATGGAGAAAACTTGAGATACGCCGGCTGAGTGAAAAAAAAAAAAAAAGACTGCATCCCCAGCGACTCTCACTGATCTAGTTGAAGATTTACCTGAAGTGCAGAAAATGTCCCTTCATAGTACATCCATCATGCAAAAAATGACCGAATGGGTATAGGTACAAAAGTGGTTGTCCTATGGCTTGTTTGACTGTCACAAGCCTGAATTGTTACAGGAATTCAGCTATGCGCTTGTTTGATATTGAAATTCAAATGCTCGTGACTAGGGTGTGACAGTGACAATTTTTTTGTGTCAACACACTGTTGTCTTTATATTTTCACAAGTTTCGGATTTGTAATCATTCTAAGTATTATACTCTCAGACACTCATAAATCTGAATACTTCAGAAGAAGAAAGTGCACTGGTTTATATACCAGCTGAACAGAAAAATAGCATCGTTTCAGTGGGATTTTAAATGTGGCCGATACCTTACAGCAATGGCTCGGTTCCAACTTCCTTTGGGGTACGGCCCCCCGGGGTGCTTTTTGCTGTACAAGTTGATGTCCACAACGTTGAAGATCCCTACGCCTAGACTCGCAAAAATAGGTTATACGAGTCGCAGCCTTTACCATGGCTTCGGTAAGACGTTTCAAGTACAACTGAGCTCTAAATCTTTGCTTTACTACCTGGAAGAACAAGAAGTTACAGGACGACAAAACAGCTCTTTATTCGACAAATTCTCGTCTAGCACTACACTATACGCGAGCTATTATTTTCACCAATGACATGGAAAGACGCCGCACATGCATCTAGGCTCTACATTGTGCTCCTCGTGCCTAAACCAAGAAGTTGTGGTGTTGTGTAAGCGCTGCTCACCTGCTACACCGCGCCTAGCTGTAATAGACGACCCTCATTTGCTCAGTGCAAAGTTGGCCTGCAGCGCCGTGGTGGCGGAAACTGCAGCCGGCCGCCTGCTCCCCTAATGGATTCATGTGGCTGTACCCTTTAGATCAGGCGGCGACTAACGCCACCTAGTCGTAATACTTAGTGACCCAGCAACCAGATTTATCTTTTTTTTCCTTTAAATAGTGAAGTTGAGGACTGGTACTTTGCAGTGAATGCTTTAATTTTCACTCGTGCCTTGACTTCATCTGATAACCTCCTTTTAGTTAATTCTACCCGCTTTATTTTGCCCTCCCTGTCCCTAAACCCCAGTGCTTTGAAAAACTCTGCGCCATCATACTGAACTATAGGGTGAGGCCCTTCACAGACCATTATCAAGTGTTCGGCAGTTTCTTCTTCCTCTCCACACGCACTGCATACCGTGTCTACCCCTTCGTATTCGGCCCGATATGTCTTGGTTCGCAATACTCCCGCCCTGGCCTCAAACAGTAGAGAACTACCCCGAGTATTATCATAGATCCTTTCCTTGGCAATTTCCTGCTTAAAAGTTTGATAGATCTCTAGTGCGGACTTCTTAATCATGCCAATTCTCCACATATCGGTCTCAGCTTCCTTCACCTTCTTCTTAACCGATAATTCTTTTTGGTTTGGCCCGCTGCTGTTTTCCAAATATTTGCCAGTCAATTTTCCGGTTTGCTTCCTCCATTTTGTATCGACATTCTTCATGTACAAGTAGCTCAATACCTTCCCAGCCCAATGCTCCTCCCCCAATTCTCTCAATCTCTTCTCAAATTTTATCTTGCTTCTAGCTTCCCTGCCCTCAAAAGATGTCCATCCCATATCACCTTTTACTCCCTGATTTGGTGTATTCCGTGAGCTCCTAAGGCAGGCCTACCTATTCCACGTTGCTTAATTTCTAATCTTGCTTGAACTTCTGATCTCATGCACAAGACCGCATTGCATAAAGTTAGACCAGGAACCATGACCCCTTTTCATATTCTTCTCACAACATCATACCTATTGTAATTCCACAGTGCCCTAATTTTCATCACTGCTGCATTCCTGTTACCTTTATTCGTTACGTATATTTCATGCTACCTGATGTACTCGGTTCCATTGCTTATCCATATGCCCAGATATTTGTATGTATCTGTTATTTCTAGTGTGACCTCCTGTATTCTAAGCTCACTACCTTCACTATCATTCAAAATTATGACTGCTGGTTTTTTCTTACTGAATCTGAAACCCCTCTTTACCGCAGATGTCCATCAATCTCTGCAAATCTTCCTTGCTGCCGGCCATTAGCACTATTTCATCTGCGTACTATAACGCTGGTAGTGCCTGTTCAATGTTTTCCTTGTTTGACGAAAGAGAGGATGAAGCCAAGTTCACTTCCCATTAATTTGGCCTCTAATCCTTGTAGGTACAACATGGATAACAAGGTGTGCAGAGGACAACCCTGCCTAAGCCCCCGTTTTACCTCTGTGGGCTTGGATACCTGTTTTTCCCACTTTATAACTGCCTTGTTATTTTTATAGATATCCTTTAAAAGAATAGTGACTCCATCTTCCACACCTAGTGTGTCCAGCATTCCCCTCAAGTGCTCTTGAACCATGCTATTGTACGCTCCTTTGATATCCAAAAATGCTAGCCACAGGGGCCTGTGTTCCTTTTCTGCTATTTCAATGGACTGCGTCAGTGAGAACAGATTGTCTTCCAACCTCCTGTGTTTCCGAAATCCATTCTGCTGTTCCCCCAGTACCCCCTCATCCTCTATCAATGCCTGCAGTCTTTCCTTTATAATCTGCACGCCAGCCTGTAGACCACTGATGTCACTGTTATAGGACGGTAGTTGTTTATGTCAGCTTTGTCCCCCTTTCCTTTATAGATCCTGATAAGTTTCCATCCATCAGGGACTTCATCATCGATTGTTGTTTTCCTCACTGCCTCTCTCAAAGTTTGCTGAGACTTCGGACCCAATATCTTTATCAGCAGAATTGGAATGTCATCTGGGGCCGTTGATGTACTGCTAGGTTGATGTACTACAGCCCTGGGCACGCCTCAACACTCCCGCCTCTTCCGACGAATGAACGCGTGCGGCTGTACTGCCACATGCACTCGTCGTGACCACTGGCCGTTGCGACCGACGACGCTCGCCACGTCCTAGTATAGTGTGCTATATATTCTAGTACACCATAGACGGTTTCGCCAGAGCCTGCTGGTCTCTGGCAACCTTATGCATTCACCAGAAAACCACCCCAGGAAACATCCGATTTAGCTTGTTCTTGCGTGGTTTTAGCGTTTGTTGTTGGCCGCGGCTGCTTGTGTTCCAATATTTTATGCGGATAAAGTTATTCCGATGAAGCGCTCGTAACTCGGGCACAGCTTTGTCAAGACAGGATGCAGTCTGCAAGCCTGAACTAATTTTACATGCTAGTCAAAACGTTCTGTTTTGACCACGAGAGAAAACTGGATTCCCATTAAGAGCGCGTAGGCTTGTTCTTCCCACTTCATTAAAGGCAATGTAAAGCTCAGCGCACACTAATGGCACAGAGACGATACTCAAACTTTAGATTAGTCGAAGGTCCCGGCTACCGGGAACATATCGGTCGCTGTCGTCTCCCACTCGTGGTAGATGTGTGTACTGACGCGTGAAATGGGTAACAAAACGTGAAAGCGAACACTGAAAATGTATCGCAAAGGTGTTTCTCGTATAGTTTGAACGATAATAACGATGCGTACTGTTTGAAACAACATGGGTCACAACGTAGCCATGCTCTACACGAATCGCCGCACTGTGTACGTCGTGGTGTCCACGTTTCGTTGTCGTTGCATTTGATTTTTTTTTAAAGCGACGCCGGCAAGTGGGCACTCATCTGTGTGAGCAAATTACTTATCACCTGTCTTTCTGCTGCTAGTTAATATCGCTGCATTCTAGCTCATTTAGCTTTCAGTGCAAACAATGCTTAGGTGGGTTCAACTTGAAAGTTTGATTCATGAATAGCTTACTCCTGAGTAAACCATAATAGTTCGTGTGACCAAGCCTCAGTGGATGTCTTCACATAACCAGTACATTTTATATTTTCTCGGTCACACGAACACTTCGGATCGCGGGAAATTCCGAACGCTGATGATCTCGAGAGTGCCCGGCGTAACACAGGCGCAAAAATAATAGTTTAATCTAGAGATTGCATGCTTGAACGAAAACAGAAATATGTCCGAAGTTTGACATGACGAAGGTTTTCGCTTCTAGTCTAAAAGCTGCATTGAACAACTTCACTATGGAACGGGAAACTCTTCAGCAAGGTTCTCTTTGGCGTTGCATAAGTCAGTTGCCAGACTGCTGCCAAATCTAGCGAAGAAACTTGCCCCTGTATTTGTGGCTTTTTCGTGAGGATTTGGTGTCGTCCGTGGTGCATTTCGCGAGTGCGTGAGCTACATTGGCCGTTTTAATAAACGAGCGTTCCAGAAGTCGGGGCGCTTTATCGTGCTGTGTGCGCTGCTGTGGAATTAAGAGATCGTGTCTCAGAGTTAGGGAATCAACGACACGTCGTCCACCATGCATTTCGCGAGTGCGATGAACTTGTTCGCGAGTGTGTGTGCGACGTAATTAACGCAATAAACCGTGCGTTACAGAAGGCGGGGCGCGTTCTCTTGCTGTGTGCGCCGCTGTGCAATTAAGAGAGGGACGGCGGGGAAAACTGAATAGAGTCGCAGCAAGTGGTGCGCTGCCGCCCCTATCGCATATGCAGTCATTATTTGGAATTTTGGTCGTTTGTGCTTATTGTGGGTGGGGCCCTGCAAGCGACGGTGGCTCGTCGGTGGGTTCCTATTTACAGGTACGCGCGAGTCGCGCTTAACTCGCTACTATTGCGTCAATATAGCAGCCTTCCAGGCGTGCCCCGATTAGCCAGCCTTATTGGGACGTTTATTCGTCACATGTACACGAGTCCGAACGATATGTCTAGTGCTGACACAACTAGGTGAAGCGTAGCGTCCCCGTCGTGGCACACGGTCGACGCGGCACGATCAGCTGTGAAAAAAAAAGGGGGCGGGGGCAGCTCACCGCCTGCTGCGACTCTATTCAGTTTTTCCCGTCGTCCCTAATACTGAGACGCGATCTCTTAATTGCAGAGCTGCGCAAACAGCAAGAGAACGCGCCCCGACTTCTGTAACGCGCGGTCCATTGCGTTAATTATGTCGCACACACACTCGCGAACGAGTTCATCGCACTCGCGAAATGCACGGTGGACGACCCGTCGTTGATTCCCTAATTCTGAGACACGATCTCTTAATTGCACAGCAGCGCACACAGCAAGAGAACGCGCCCCAGCGTTGCTCATGCACTCGCAAGATGCACCGCGGACGACACCAAATCCTCATGAAAAAGCCCCAACTACAAAAAAATTTCTCTGCCAAATTTGGCAACAATCTGACAACACTGACCCTCCAAATCTGGCAACAACTTATGCAACGCCAAACAGAACTACAGTAACAAAACCTAGTCAACTCTTCTTCTGCATGTCGACGATGTGGGTGTGCTTTAAAGACTCAGAAAAGGAAAACACAGGTGTGCGCTGTCAATTCTCTGTGCGCGTCTTCAAAGCGCATTCGCATCGACATGCAGAACCAACTGGCCCAACTAAGTTCGCTGACAGGCCGCGTCTGCTGCCACCGGGTGGCACGAACCTTTTGAAAGCCAAAACGCTCGGTTCACCCAATAGCCGCTTAAAATCGGCTTTACTTGGCCTAAAGAGTATGAATAGACGGCGACAGAATCGCTGTGTTGGACATTTTTGGGGGACGTTTAGGTGGTGAAAACGAAAGCTCCACCGTAAGGTTCCTCATTAACTTGTGAGGAAATTCACCGTGCGGTGGTTATTTCTCCGTCGTCTTTGCGGCAAGGTTCCTTTTGGTATAGTGAACAATACCAAAAGATAGGGGTAGTGTGACGAGGGCGGTCCGCGCGGCGAGGCCGTTTGCACGGAAACCGCTAGGCGGCGTTGCAGCGCCTTTCTCCAGTAGCTTTTTTGGGGGGCTCACGGGCCCTTCGGAGTCCGGGGTAGCTCGTAACAGGGAAAACAACCAGGAGGACACTTTGACAGGTAGAATTGCGAAAAACCAGAAAAAAGGTAAAAGAAAAAGGAAAAAGGCGCGTGTTGCAATTAGTTACATAAACATGCAGGGTGGCAGAAAGAAGGCAAAATGGTTAGAGATTGAGGAGCAGTTAAACAAAGAACAGATAGGCGTGTATGCGGTTACAGAAACACACCTTAGAGACTTGGAAGAGCCACCACATATTAAAAATTATGTTTGGGAAGGGTGTAACAGGGCCATATCGGAAAGGAAAGGTGGGGGTGTAGGAATGCTAATTCACCGCGGAGCCAAATGGGTTAGAGTGAAACAGACGTGTTCAGAGCACCTCTGGGTTCTGGGCACAGTAGGTGGAAAGGAAACGTGGCTAGGGGTAGCCTACTTGTGGACGGGGAATAACTGCAGAGAAAAGAATCAGGAGATAGTGGATTGCATGAGTGCGGATATTAAGGAATTTGGTAATGGGGCCGAAATCATCCTTCTAGGGGACATGAATGCCCACATACATGACCTTGACGGATATTCAGACACCAATGGGAAGTTATTACTAGATCTTTGCGAGCAACATAGTCTGGAGATAGTTAACACGGGGCCTAAATGTGACGGCCAGATCACATGGGAAGTCGGAAACAAGCAATCAAGTATTGATTATTGTCTCATGACTGAAGGAATTTACCACAAACTGACAGAAATGAGGATAGACGAGGAAGGCATTAACAGCTTGGGTAGTGATCATAAACGAATAACATTACAAATGGGATACGAAACTGAAAATATGAGCATGGAATCAAAGTCTGGCAGCTCGTATTTAAATGACAAACAAATAATAAATATAGCCGCAAGAGTCGAGGAAGAAGTAGGCGAAATACCAGGCAAGGACTGGGAGTATAGTGAGCTGTTACATCTAATGACGAAGGAGATAGGGAAAGAGAAGAAAACTGTTTGCTGGAAAGGAAAAAGGAAGCCAAAAAGTTGGTGGAACAAGGAAATCCGGGAGGCGATCGAGAAGCGACGCGAAGCATCACGGGAGCATAGAAAGGCAAAAAAGGAGAAGCGGCCGCAGGACGAAGTCAAAAAAATATGGGAAATATATTTAGAGAAAAAATCCCTTGTACAGAAATTGGTAGAGGCAAAAATTAAAGGTGAAAGTGAACGCTGGATGACAGAGATACACGAAAAAAAAGGAGGCCGCGCCTAAGATTTTTTGGAGCCACATAAAGGCGCTAGGTAGGAAGTCTGTCACAACGCAACAACATATTCTAGATGAAGGAGGAAATCAATTGGAAGGGTACGAAGCGCTAGGTTACATCCAAAAGGTAACAGCCGATTCGTTTCAAAAGAGCGTCCAGGGGATCTCCCCGGTGAGTAAAAGTGTGGCGGAGAAAGCAACAGAGGAAGAGCTAGTACTTGATAATTTCAACTGGAAAAAGGCCGAAGGAAAAATTCCAAAGCGCACTGCCGCGGGTTTATATGGGATTCCCGTTAGCCTCATTAACGAACTAGGACATAACACTAAAGAAGCATTGTTAAAAGCAGTAGAAAAAAGCTTAAAGGACGGACAAATACCGGACAGTTGGCGACAAAGTAGAATGAACTTAATCTATAAAGGCAAGGGAGAAAAGGACAAGATTCGCTCGTATAGACCACTAACCATTACATCGGTACTATACAGGATGGCGATGCAAGCAGTAAAAATGAAAATAGAAACATGGGCCGAACATAACGATAATTTGGGAGAACTTCAGAACGGATTTCGAGTCGACAGGTGGTTAGACGATAACCTGTTTGTTCTCACTCAGTGTATAGAAATATCTAAAATAGAGAATAGGCCCTTGTACGTGGCTTTTCTAGACATCACTGGGGCATACGACAACGTTAATCAGGAAATTTTGTGGGATATATTGAAAGGAATGGGCATGGGCGACGACTGTATACAGCTTTTGAGGGAGATATACCGAGAAAATACAGTTTGCATAGAGTGGGAAGGAATGCGTAGCAAAGAGAACGTTGAGGTTAGCAGGGGTCTGAGACAGGGATGTCCTTTGTCCCCGCTGTTATTCATGCTGTACATGGTGAGTATGGAAAAAGCGCTAGAAGGTAGCAACATTGGTTTTAATCTGTCACACAAACAGGGCGGCATGATGATTGAGCAGAAGCTTCCAGGTTTATTTTATGCGGACGATATCGTCTTATTTGCGGACAGTCGAGATGATATACAGCAGCTGGCGAATATATGCAGAAGGGAAGGTGAAGCTCTTGGACTAGGATTCAGTGTAACGTTAAGGGAAAAGTCAGGGAGGCGGAGAGGATTTACTGGATGGCAGCTATGGAGAAAAAACCGGCTTTGAGTAACTACCGAAAGGGCAAAAATGAAATAAGGAGGGAGGCATTTTACGATAATTCAAGGGGAAGCGCTTTACTGTTTGAAGCGAGATCGGGTTGCCTTAGAACGCGTAGTTATAAAGCAAGATTCAGTAAAGAAGAAGAACAATGCACATGCTGCGGGAAAGATAAGGAAACGGCGGAGCATGTTCTGATTGAATGTGGAGATATCCACCCAGGTGTACGTTTGGGCACGAGCCTACAGGAAGCCTTGGGTTTTAGGGACAACAATGGAAAGCTGAACACACCCGCGATTGAAATAAGTAAGAGACGGTTAGAGTATTGGTGGCAGAAAATTAGAGAAAAAGGACAAAAATAAATATTGGAAAAATAAAATATGGACAGTGTGCCGTAAATGGCAGAGAACTTAAGCTGAAAATTTACCTTTTTTCCATTAAGATAGAATTTATCGAAGTAGAGGCATTAGGCCAACATAAAAAAAGAAAAAAGGTTTTTTTTTGTCGAGCCTGGTGGCATACTTGTCACCACCCCGTTATAAAGGGGACGCTCATAGCATCCATCGATCCATCCATCCATCCCCGCCGGGGACTCGAATTTAAATCGATGCACAGAAGCCATCAAAGAGAGAGTAAGAGGTAACAAGAGGGTTGCAGTAGGGGCGTTTCCAGGACGCAAGCTTGAAGCAGTCATGAGGCAAGCGAGCGCAAAACTCAAAACTACAGATGATAGACGAAACCTCGGTATAATTTCAGGCGGTTTAAACGATGTCTTAAATGAAGATACAGCAAGACTAGCAGCCACACTGGCGAAAGGCGTCGATGACATGCGCGCCACTTCTCCTAAGGTACAGGTAGTGATATGCACGATACCGGAGGTACCTGTGCGTGATAGCAACCTGCAAAGAGCGGTTGTCAACGCAAACCAAGAGATATGGCGGATGAGTCGAGAGAAAGGCTTTGAGGTGGTGGAAATAAACAGAGAGGTGCATAGGTGGGGTGGTTTTCAACGAGACAGAATTCACTTCGAAGGGCGACTAGGTCATGAGGTGGGTTGGCGACTTGCAGGACGCGCAGTAGCTTTTTTGGGGGGCAAGCGCGCCCTTCGGGGTGCAGGATAGCTAGTAACGAGGAAAACAACCAGGGAGACTCTTCGACAGGTGTTATGGACAGATACAATTCCAAAGTGGCACCAATGTCTAAGATAGGTAAAGTCCGGGGCATAAATAGACGTAGCCACGAGCGCCGAGCCCATTCAGACATAGGGTATATTAACATGCAGGGTGGTAGGAACAGGCTGAAGTGGGAAGAGATAGAAGAACAGCTAAGGGAAGAGAGGCCGATGGTATAAGGTTTTGTAGAAACACATCTCAGGGACATGGAACAACCTCCGAACAATCCGGAATACGCATGGGAATATTGTAATAGAACAGAAGGCAGCAGAAAGGGGGGTGGTATTGGGGCATTCATTCATAAAAGTATAGACTGGCCAAGGGTCAAGCAGGAGTGCAAGGAACATTTATGGCTAAAAGGGAAAGTGGCAGGTCAAATGACACTCCTTGGTTTCGTGTACTTGTGGACGGGAGCAAAGGCCAGAGAGGAAAACCAGGCAATGGTAGAGTGTATATCAATGGACATTCAGGAGTTAGGAAGAGAGTGCGAGATAATTATACTAGAAGACATGAATGCGCACATAGAAGATATAGATGGGTATACCGACCCGACAGGCAAAATTATCATGGATATGTGTGAAAGGCTTGATTTGATCATTTGCAACAGTACCGAGAAGTGTGAAGGGCAAATAACATGGGAGGTAGGAAGGCTGCAGTCGACGATAGATTATGCACTGATGTCACATAGGATGTATGATAAGCTCAGGGGAATGCACATAGATGAAGGTGGCTCCAGAAGTCTGGGTAGTGATCACAAACGTATCAAGCTAAGTTTTGGAAGAGCAGTGAAAGTGGGAAGGAGACAAGATGACAACTACAGGAAAATTTTTATTCAGAAAGGCAAATGGAAATAGCCACTAAACAAATTGAGAAAGTAATCACGGAGGATAATAAGACAGTGTGGACATACATGAATATAATTAGACTCTTTGAGCTAGAGCTTGCTAAGACGCGTAACAAGTCACCCCGGAAAAGAAGACTCAAACCCAAAAGTTGGTGGGATGAGGAAGTTAAGAGAGCCATAGCAAAACGTCAGGAAGCCTCTAGGGAACACAGACATGCTAAGCAGCGGAGTGAACCGACAGATGATGTTGAAAGAAAATTGGAAACCTTTCTAAGCTGTAGAAGGGCTGCATCCCTTCTGATCTATGAAAAGATTAGAAGAAAGGGAGCTAAGTGGCTGGCACAAGTACATAAAAAAGATAGAAAGGCAGCTGCGAAATTTTGGAACCATCTAAACTCCCTAAGAAATGAGACGAGCCTAGAGCAGAGTTTTATAACTACAGCCCAAGGTGCCAGGCTAGAAGGGGACGAAGCTATTGAACATATAAGAGCAAGGGTGACAGAAAAATTTCAACAAAGAAGAACTTTATGCCCCACAATAGACAAGGACGAATCAAGTGGTGCAATGGCTCCATTTTCACAACGAGAGTGGGAAAGAGCTGGGAAAAGGGTTCCTAGTAGTACATCAACAGGCCCAGATGGCATCCCAATTAGGCTGATCAAGACATTAGGTCCGAAGTCTAAGCAGGCTTTGAGAGAGGCAGTGAGCAAAATAATAATCGATGGTGAAGTTCCCGATGAATGGAAACTTAGCAGGATGAGCATGATCTATAAAGGAAAGGGGGACAAAGCTGACATAAACAACTACCGTCCTATAACAGTGACATCAGTGGTCTACAGGCTGGCGATGCAGATTATAAAGGAAAGACTGCAGGCATGGATAGAAGAAAAGGGGGGGGTGCTGGGGGAACTGCAGAATGGGTTTCAGAAACACAGGAGGTTCGAAGACAATCTGTTCTCACTGACTCAGTGCATCGAAATAGCAGAAAAGGAACACAGGCCCATGTGGCTAGCATTCTTGGATATCAAGGGAGCGTACGATAGCGTGGTTCAAGAGGAATTGTGGGGAATACTGGACACACTAGGCGTGCAACATGCAGCCACTAATCTTTTAAAGGGTATCTATAAAGGTAACAAGGTAGTTATAAAGTGGGGAAAACAGGTATCCAAGCCTGCAGAGGTAAAACGGGGGCTTAGGCAGGGGTGCCCCCTGTCACCCTTATTATTCATGATGTACCTACAAGGATTAGAGGCAAAATTAGAAGGAAGTGGACCTCTCTTTAGTTTAACAAGGAAAACTTATTGATCAGGCACTACCAGCATTATTGTACGCAGATGATATAGTGCTAATGGCCAACAACAAGGAAGATTTGCAGAGATTGATGGACATCTGCGGTAATGAGGGAGATAGGCTAGATTTTAGATTCAGTAAGGAAAAATCAGCAGTCATGATTTTCAATGACAACGAAGGTAGTGAGCTCAGAATACAGGACGTCACGCTAGAGATAACAGATAAATACAAATATCTTGGCGTATGGATAAGCAATGGGATCGAGTACCTGAGGGAACACGAAATATACGTGACGACTAAAGGTAACAGGAATGCAGCAGTGATGAAAAATAGGGCACTGTGGAATTACAATAGGTATGATGTTGTGAGAGGAATATGGAAGGGGGTCATGGTTCCTGGGCTGACGTTCGGCAATGTGGTCTTGTGAATGAGATCAGAAGTTCAAGCAAGATTAGAAATTAAGCAGCGTGGAATAGGTAGGCTTGCTTTAGGAGCTCACGGGAATACACCAAATCAGGGAGTACAAGGTGATATGAGATGGACATCATTTGAGGGCAGGGAAGCTAGCAGCAAGATAAAATTTGAGAAGCGATTGAGAGAAATGAAGGAAGGGCGTTGGGCTAGGAAGGTTTTCAGCTACTTGTACATGAATAATGTCGATACAAAATGGAGGAAGCGAACCAGGAAGTTGACTGGTAAATACTTAGAAAACAGCAGGTGGCCAAACCAAAAAGAACTATCGGTTGAGAAGAAAGTGAAGGAAACGGAGACTGACATGTGGAAATTGGGCATGATTAAGAAGTCCGCACTAGAGATCTATCGAACTTTTAAGCAGAAAATTGCCAAGGAAAGGATCTATGATAACACTCGGGGTAGTTCTCTACTGTTTGAGGCAAGGACGGGAGTACTGCGAACCAAGACATATCGGGCCAAATACGAAGGGGTAGACAGAGTATGCAGTGCGTGCGGAGAGGAAGAAGAAACTGCCGAACACTTGATAATGTTCTGTAAAGGGCTTCACCCTATAGTGCAGGATGATGGCGCAGAGTTTTTCAAAGCACTGGGGTTTAGGGACCGGGAGGGCAAAATAGACTTTAAGCAAGTAGACGTAACTTGAAGGAGGTTATCTGATTGGTGGCTAAAGTCAAGGCACGAGTGAAAATTAAACTCTTCACTGCAAAGTACGAATACTCAAACTCACTTTTTAAGGAAAAAATAAATAAATATAGTTTTGAGTTCATTAAAAATTACGGCTTGGTGGCGCTAGCCTCCGCATATCTAAAGGGTACAGCCATATCCATCCATCCATCTATCCATCCTGATTGGTGGCAAAAGTCAAGTCACGAGTGAAATTTAAACTCTTCACTGCAAAGTACGAATCCTCAAACTCACTTTTGAAAGAAAAAAAATCTAGTTTTTGGTTCATTAAGTAGTACGGCTTAGTGGCGCTAGCCACCGGCCGATCTAAAGGGTACAGTCATATCCATCCATCCATCCATCCATCCATCCATCCATCCATCCATCCATCCATCCATCCATCCATCCATCCATCCATCCATCCATCCATCCATCCATCCATCCATCCATCCATCCATCCATCCATCCATCCATCCATCCATCCATCCATCCATCCATCCTGCCTGAAGCGCACCGCATGGGGCGAGTGTTCACCGCGCATTCAAATGAAGAGTGCGGAGTGCCTAGATTCTACTCTGTCAACTAAAAGATAATAAATGGTTTTTTTCTTGAAAGATCCAAGCCGAGGGATTTTTAGGGACAAACCTGCCAGTAAATAAGTTTTTGAAACTGCGCGTGGCTACTCAGAAAGAAGGGATGCAGCACTGCATCGCCGATTGCGTGCTTGCAGAAAAAAAAGAGTGAGATATAAACAACTGAAACTATACATTGAAACATTTTAATCAACACAAGGACACTTTTCAAGAACTATGTGCGAAGGCTTCTAGGTCGTTCGGCTGAGCTTAACATACTTTGCTCGCTGTCGCTTGGCGCTTCTCGCACTGTTAATTCCTTTGAGCAAGTGCAGACGCGTGAGGACGTAGAAAGAAACAATTCTGGTGCTTACATCTTCCTTATGAGAGTCGCATCCAATACCACTGGAGCAGAGAAAGTTGCTCTTCACAAGAGCCAAAATATCACAGATGCTTTTCGTTTGTAGCTCCTAGACACTGAAGCATTCAGTAAATATATTCTCAAGTGCTTCTATGAATGCGTACAGATCTTGTGAGGGGTACAAAAGTCCGCTACAGTCACACGGTTCAGTGTAGTCAGAGGGCAGCAGATGCGCTTTAGCTTCGGTTTGCCGGACAAAGAGTATATGCTCACATGCGCGACAGTCAAGTTTCAGGACGCACTTTCTTGCTACGTAGCCTGCTACGTAATATATCAGTCGCGAGTCACTCCTCTCTATCACTATTGATGAATGGCTTGCACGGGGAGCTTCCAACCTGGCTAGAGACTCTTCGGCCTCTTCTGACCTTCCTTGTGAGAAAAGCTCATCAACAATGTTAGGAGTAATGATTGAAGTCTTGTCTTCCACGCTGAGAAGCGCATTTATGATATCTGGAGTGCAATTTGCACCATTCACACTCCTTGCCATGTTGTAGAAAGACAAACAGTTTACTGTGATGAGGAACTGATCTGGCGAGGGGTGAGAATTACACCCACTGGACTGGTGGATAATTCCAAACATGTGCTCCCCAGGGTCAGTGCTAAGGCGGGACGTCATTAGGTACTTGAACCCTAGATTTTCTTCTAAGTATTTCAGAAGAGATAACGTACTGGCAACGGTCACTCTAAGCCCCATCGCTGTGGAATCACTCAGAAGTCCACCCTTGTTGACAGTGCCAGCTTCCCATTTGTTTAAGTAAACAAGAAATTCCTCCAAAACTGCAGAAGTTGTCGAAGCAGGCCTCAGGGCTTCTGCAGAAAACCTTGCTGTCATGACCTTTGTCAACTTGTTAATCTTCCTGCAAATAAAAAAGAATATTAGAAATATTAGAAATAAAAACCTTTGAAGTTGGACGAACGAGCTCATTGGCGTATAATAGCATCATAAACGCAACTTACTCAAAGAATTTTTCTGTAGCCGCTATTCTGCCGATTTTTCTTTCAACTTCTGTTTTGTAGAAAGACATGGTCCTCAGAACGTTCGTCCCGAAAAGGTGAAAAGCCAATGGAACCCTCATCTTCTCGAATGAGTTGGGGTTGAGGTGGGCTTCAGTAAACCCTCGCATAACCTTCAGTGTGTGGTCAGGGGAGTCCAGAAAAAACGCCTCTTGAACGGGTCGCACCGTCACCTGAAATTGAGTAATAGATAGTCATGAATGTAACAATCGTAAGATTCAACAGTATACTGATTATCGGCCTAACTAGTTGCCGACAGTGATAAGGAGATGTAATTCAGACAAAATCAAAATGAGACAGCAAAGCGCGGAGTGATCCACCGATGATGCTCATGCCCTGTGTCTCATCTGTTACGGTGATTACGGGAATTTAAACTAAGCTTTTCTTAAAACTTGCAGGGGCCCTTGTGCATTTCCCTAAGATAATTTAAAGGTGACGGCCACCTTCTTCTGTTTCTTCTCATTCGGGATATCAATCCTCCCCCACCACGTACCCTCAGAAAGCTTTCGTCACGTGAAATGATTCTGCACTACCTCCAGAGTTGGAGGCGTTGCAAGCTTTCTGCTATCCTCATCTAGGGTTGCACTGCCTCCGTGATTGGTGGGCCATTGCAAAGCAACGGTGTCGTGTGATGACGTCATCATGTAATGTCACATACATCATCATGACTTCACAAATATCGGGGATATTTGACGTCATAAGTTGACGCCATCACGTGTTGATTATTTTTTGTCACCTGTGTTGATGACACCAACGGTTAATTTTCATGCTCGATGAGGTACCTAAGGCTTTAAAAAGTGCAATATTATCCATATACCCTTCCTTCGGGAGTGATGAATTCAGTCTTCAGGAGGCCATTCCTCAGGCACTTTATGAGGTGCGGGAAATCCGAAACAAAGTGTAGATTTATTGAGGCGTCAACTGGGTGTTCCACCTTGCAGGTAATATTCTTTGACGATGCAGACACCCCGGCCAGCTTCCACATATTTCTATTCCAGGTGGCTCCATCGCAAGTGATATGGTCTACGAACAGGCCAGCCTCCTCCACAATAATGACAGCCTCAATCATCATCTTAAATAAGGTGTCGCCTTTGACGTTCCCTTTGGTTGCAAACACACCGATTATCTGGCTCCACTTCCCCACAAAAGGTACAAACATAATTAACATGCCGTGGTCGCACTGTTTATACCTGTCTTCTGGTTTGGTGAATTCACCTAGGTCGACGAAGCCTTGAATCTGACCGGACGATGAAACGCTGAAGTGCTCGGAGAGCTTGATTTCGTCGACGAGGAGACCTCCATGTTTTTGATATTCTGACATAGTTGTAGTTTTTATCTTCAGAATATTCATTGTTGTCATATTAAAGCAAAATGCCGACCTATACGACTTCATATATTTTTAATGGTCGTTTTGCTTGGCAAGACCAAGATCTCGTGTTTGCGAATATGGTCATACAAGCGTGGGCTCTTGAGCTTAATTAAAATACATTCAAGAAACCGGTCTTGCGCGTACTTCATGCCTTTCCTGCTAGCTCTCTTCGATGCTTTGAAGCACTGTCGCACACTAGCCTGCTGCTTTGAAGGCAGACGCATTATGCTTTTTTTCCAGCACCTAATCTTCAATTTTAGCATTTTTGCTCTCATTTCATCGAGCTGCTCTGCCAGTCCATGTATCTTTGTTTTCATGCGGCGATTTTTTCCCTGAGAATCCGTAGCGTTGCAACAGACGTCCTTTTGCGCTTTCTACGATTTACATCGCTTCTTCGGGTAAGTAAAGCCTTCCGCAAGTACGTGCATGAAATACAGGCAGATCCTGCAAAGGGTTGAAAAAAATCATTACTGTGTACATCAGGTTGAAATGTTCACTAGGTCCGTGTGCGAAGTGGAGAACTGACGAGGAGATCAGTAAACAAAGAAAGAGCATAGAAACGAGAAGAAACTTAAGCATAGCGCTAATAATAGAGCGAACGTGGGTCGATGGAGCTGAAAAATATGTGAAAGACATTACGCACTAACTTTCAGTTTTCTCAGAGCAAAACGCGTTCGTTTATTTCGATGCTAGATTTTCAGCAATAAAACATTTTTAGGTGCACACGGTTATCGCCCACTAAAATTAAATAGCTAGGTATATTTTCACGTACTCACCTGTTTCATTTACAGTCCCTTTGCACCTGAAGCTCTGGACAAGTCCATCTGCAACAATCATTTGTTGCTTCAATCCTTGAGTGATGGGCACAGCAGTAAAGTCTTCCAAGATGCCTGCTGCCTTGCAAACGTGCAAAGAATGAGCTCCCTCCAACACTTGCTTAGCTTCATCAATTGTCTGTGACACACTTTCTGACACAAGAGTCTTTCGTACGTAAGAGCGGCCAATCACTGAATTGGGGTCCTCACTGTAGTTCATCAATACAGTTTTTGCAACGCTGACAGTTTTTCTCACTATCCAGAGTAGCCAAAATGTACCCAACACCGTCATAGTTAGGAAATTTATGGAGTGCCCAGCGCTCCGTGGGTTTGGGAACTTCGCTCAATTCAAAGGGGCGATTCTCAGCGTCGTCACTGTTGTTCGCAGCCTCACTTGTCTGCATGTCGTCCTCTTTTACGCACAGCCTTTTTGTTTGGTGGTCGTGGAGGCGTGAGAAAGCTCTCTTCTTTGTGGGACGCTCGCACGACGGAGTTTTCGAAAGGTACCTGGGGAGGTTTGGCAATATCGGGGGCACTGCATCTGGCGAGAGAGATGGCTTCCCGCGGGGTAAACGCACCTCTTTGCCGTCGATTACGTGTACGTAATCTCTCAATATATATTTTCCTTCAAAATGAAGCTCGCACACGGCGTCAGTCCCTTCTAGTGGCTTGTCCTTGCGGTGTAGATTCAGTTTCCACGTGCGGCGCATTTCTTCATCCTCAGGGACACTGAACAGAGACAACTTCGGGGCATCTTTCACTCTGCTATACCCAGTTTTACAACCTGGCGTAAAACAATAATTCCTTCGCCGAGGTTTCCCCATCTAACTCAGCGGTACGTTCACCACACCACCAAAAATACCACGCACGAGTGACTACAATCGTCAGCGCCTGTTGTCCGAACGCACGTTGCTGTGCTACAGCTCTGAGGAGGCTTCAGGAGAAAGGCGCAGTGGCGCCACCACGCCGCGCACGAAAATTTCCGTGCGTTTCGCTACGCCGCCGCTGATTGCTTCCACTCTCCCCTCGTCCCACTACCCCTATATCTAGTGCACTGTACTTTTGGCGTTGCATAAGTCAGTTGCCAGACTTTGGGGTGGGTGTTGCCAGACTGCGGCTAAATTTGGCTAAAAAGTTTTCTTCTGTAGTTGTGGCTTCTCCGTAAGAATTTGGTGCCATCCGCGGTGCATTTCGCGCGTGCATGAGCGACGCTGGCCGTTTTAATTAACGGAATGAACCGAGCCTAGCAGAAGTCGAGCGTGGTGCTGCCGTGCAATTATGAGGCCGTTTTAATTTCGTTGTAATTAACGGAATGAACCACGCATTACAGAATTTGTTTCAATTAACGGAATGAACCGAGCCTAGCAGAAGTCGAGCGTGGCGCTGCCGTGCAATTATGAGGCCAATTTAATTAACGGAATGAACCGCGCGTTACAGAATTCGTTTTATTTACGGAATAAACCGCGCCTAGCAGAAGTCGAGCGCGGCGCTGCCGTGCAATTAAGAGGCCGTTTTAATTAAGGAAGTGTTTTGGTTCACCCGGTGGCACGAACCTTTTCGAGGAAAAAACGTTCGGTTCACCCAATAGCCACTTAAAACCGGCTTGACTTGGCTTAAAGTGTATGAATAGATGGCGTTAGAATCGGGGTTGTGGAAAACATTTTTCAGGCCATTTAGGCGTTCTTTATTCTGTGGTTCCGGTAGAGTTCCTCACTAGCTTGTGATACACAGTATGTGGCGGGTTCATCGTATTATAGTCGTGATGTTTTTTTCTCCGATGTTGGTGTTGGATTGGACTGTAATCTGTTTGAAATGGCGAGAACCGCCTCTGCCAGTGGGGTCGTGGTCGCTTTCTGTTGTTAGAAAGTGATTCATACGCAAGTCGCTGCCGCTTTTGTTAATTCCTCTGATGTCGCCATGTTCAGGAGCTTCTCATCCGTGCTTATCGAGTTGTTAACGGCATTCGCCCGAAGTGTTTTCCGCCAAATCTACAAGCAATGATAACGAGCATAAAATAAAGGCCTTTGGAACACACTTTGTGAATGTTGGTCTGACGCATGTACTACGCGGATGTACGGTAGGTGCATGCGTGTTGCTTGAGGACCGATCAAACAGCTGGTGTCACTTGGGAGGAAGTATATACTGTGCCAACGCTTTCGTTGAAGCTTGTTCTTGCGTAAGTGCGCGAGATAGATACGGAATGCACAAGTTGGAATTAGAGAACGTTCTTGTCCGAGTGGCTTTATTAGGCAGTCGCAGATGATGGCAATTTGTTTGCTTAGCAGTGTGTGTTTAGATTGGGGTAACCAACAGTGAAGGTAGTTGTGTGTGGGTGAGGAAATTAGTTTTCTTTGTTGCGGTGCCTTCCAAACAAATCCGTTATTTCTTCTCTTCATTGCGTCGGTCTCTTGATGTGGCACTAAATTTTGCTATGTGCTCTTCGTGACACTTCCTCTCGCTCTAGAATGCTCTAGTAAAAGTTGACGCTAAAGTACAGCTGAAGTGTTTAAAGTTCCTTGCACCTAACCACAGCAACATTTCTTTGTCTATGTGATCAGTTGGACGCACGTTATTTGGAATGCCTTTTATAACACAAAACGTTTCTTTTTTTTTTCGTTTACTGAACAGTCCGGAAAAAATCGGGGACATCTGTCCCGACTGGGACAGCGTGGGCAAATTCTCTTTTATACACTTGCCTAAACACTAGTTTAGGCAAGTGTAAAAAAATGAAAAAAAAATGTAATAAAATAGAAATTTCATTGCTGGGAGCATTGTCGAGCTTCAATTGCTAACCCGTAAAGGTCTTTTTAAAATTTAACATTGCCGCAATACAGATATGTCATGGGGTGAAGTGCTTGCAGTGTATTGCAGTAAAGCATACATAACGCACGCATGTGTGTGTGTGTGAAATGGAAGCGTAGCACTGCTATTAGGCCTAATGCGATGCGCCGTGCTTTGTCTCATTACTGGTCATGCGACAGACGGCATCAGCACCAACTTCAAGCTTTGTAAAGAGTCTATATGTTCCCCCCATAATTATTTTTTTTTAATCGTGGCAAGTGATTCACACTGCAGTAAACTTCTAGTATATCGCATGAATAATTTAAAATTGTTGCATGGCCCCCAATAAAGAAGAAAAAAATACCTGTGACAGACTCCTTGGTACTCCAGATTTTGTGCCATCAGATATGTGCTCTAAAATGAAAATGATCATTATTATTGAAAGATATACTCAGGCTAGGTTTTGGAGATGATTGTGCATGTTTTGCAAATTTCCTTTTAAAAGCTCATGCTTCACTTTATCGGGTTTTCTTTAGTTATTAAGAAAAATAGCTCCCCAAGAATAGTCTAAAATTAAACACACAGTTTGTCATGAGGCAAGTTGAGCTTAGCAACAAAATGATTTATGAAAACCATTCTGTCGCATAACTAAGAGCAAGGTGGTTTCAGGAAACATGTTGACCTGAGATGATGGCACGTGTTCAAGCATCCTACAAAGGCTGCTTGTTGTTATAATGTGGCTCTAATTGGACAAATGTCTGTCATCAGGTGTGGAGATACATCGAATCTCTGATGATCAAGTTTTTAAAGAATGGGTTTTCAGGGGATGATAAAAACTTTTTTGAAGGGGTGAGCATAAGAGAGCATTACTTTATTAAAGTCTCCAATTTCATTAGGTTAGCACTGAGGCTTGCAGGTATGTTAAATGGGCATGGTCACTTGAGTAACACTCAGAGGTCAATAATTATAGGGTGAACAGCAAGGTGTGTATGAAACAGGATTATGCAAATTGCAGAAATAGACAAAATTAAAGGTTCGAGAAGACTTTGTTAACAGTACATTTACAGGCTTCATGGAAAATTTGCTTTCCAGCAGGGTGAATTTACTTTTGCTAATGCTTTCGATGGCATCATGGCAGTTCATAAGCACTGGTTTTATGGACTGCACGTGATGATCTTGTTTTTTCAAGGTTCATGTACTGATTAAAAAGTATAGGATCAAGAAACTTACATGCTGTCTTAAGGCATAATCAGGCTGACCATAAAGGTAAGTGGTGACATTTTAGTGATTTATATGTGGGAGGTCTGTGTAGATAACATCATAGTAATCTTGCAATGCTGTAGCTTTATTTGTGTAATGAGTGAAGCTTCTTTTCCTGTTAAAAATTTCTGCCAAGCAAACAAGTTCCAACAGTAGAATTTGCCCTTGGGTAAAGCAGGTGGTAAGAGTGAGCTTATTCAGAAGCCCTTCAAGAATACCCACTAAAGGAATTAGTACCTATAGGGAAAAAATTCCAGTGCACCAAGAAGGGCAAGAGAGGACGGCGCAGGTTAACATTTCAGGAGGGTATCTTCTGGACATCATCCTTCTCTAGCCACAAGCTTGTATGGCCAATGTTTAGCAGACTCCAACTAACATAAACTAGGTATAAATGTTGCTTCTCTATTGCAAGATGACACACCATATACCTTTTGAGAGTCTCCTCACCACAAGCCCTTACATTAGCCTAAAAATATTTTTTCTACGGTGCCCTTTTTTTGACCTAAACAGTTGTCTCAAGCAATAATATGCACATTGTGACAGTCTAGCTGGTGATCACAGAGATGGCACCCGCCATCACGATGTATGCTCCACTCAAAATGTAAGACACTGCAAAATCATAGTCCGGTGTGCGTGAATACGACCTTGAACATGTAAGCAGTGACCACTTCTCTTGTGTTCTCTGCACTGGCACATGCGTGTCGCACAGCTGTTCAAGATTGTGACAGTGAAATTAGTTCTAGCAATGCTGTCTCAGAGGTAAGACTGTGTACACCCTTAGGAACATTATGGCGGAGCGAGCAGAGGTTCATATCAAATGTAGCAATAAACTGGAAACACCATGGTGATATAAGCACACTTGCATTAATTTATTACATTTTTATTGAGGCAGACATCACACAGCTAAGCCTAGTTGTGATCTCTTTTCATTATTGTCTACATAGTTTTCCCGTTGGTCACAGCACAGGAAGAAAAATTTCTCTGTGAGAGCACCATATTTTAAGCTTGCATGACTCCAATTAAGCACTGTGCGAACAGATATATTGAAAATGTCAATACTTCGGGTCTTATAAATGGTGAACTGGTTGTCACATTCAGCCGGTGATCCTGCAGGAGCTTTAGCATGTACTCTAAGGTCCTTTTGCATCAAAAATGCCACATACAATAGTTTAACAATGGTTGTTAATGGGCAAGATGATGCATAGCTTCAGGGAGGTAATTAAGCTAAGGGGGAAATTATAGATGCCTAAGCACCACTGGAAAAATGAAAAAGCACAGAAAAAGAGCATCAGTTGCAGCTGAACTACAGAAAATATTTACACTGCACCACACATTCACATCGTCTAGAATTTTCCCTAATAATGTTATACCAACCTGCCCAGCAACAAGTACTTCTAAGGTAATAAAGTGCACAATGACACTTGCATAAGACAGGAAACACAGGACGCGAGTTAACTGCCATCTATCTTTATTTGTGGCTTTGGTTGAAAATATATAAGGAAACAGACACATGGGCAGAGTGACAGTGTGCAGTGTCACAGTCATTAAAACATCACATAACATTGCCTGCTCGAGGAACTTTTCTGGCTTTCAAGGTTTTAACAAATGTGTCACTAATAAATACGCCACTTCTTTTCCAGCTTGAACTGCTTCCAACAGTTCACATTTATCAGGACTGCTGCCTGTAATCTTTGTCTGGTATTTAATCTGAACTGAAATGCCCTAATACTTACACACAATCAGCCAGATTTGTCTATCTACCCTTAACAGCTTGTAAGTCCACGTGTAACAACACCCACTCCACCCTTCCAGTGGTCATAGTCCATACGGGTCATTCAATCATTCAGTTAGCTGCCTAACTATACTTTCATTCATTTACTTCATATTTCTTGAAAATAGAGATATGTGAACCCTACAACTGTTTTGCAAAAAAAAAACAAACGAAGTACAAGTATAACACTTGCTATGATGGCTTAATTTAAACAATTATTTCACGATGATAGCCCAGAAGATTTCTCTAGAAAACATGTAAAGCCCATAAGGAGAAGTATGTGTCCCAGGAAAATTCTGAAACTGCGAAGTTCGAAGGGTGTGCAAAATATTCTACGATTTCACATACCAAGTTGAATACTCTTCTATTTTATTCAGTCGCCATTATTTGTAGAACTAAATATTTTTTACTTGTTTAGTAAAATTTAAAATGTTAAGTTCACTGAAATAAAAAGAAAATGTGTTAAAGTATCATAAATTTCACTCTGGCAGGTTATACGCATTAAACATGACAGCTTATCTAGTGCAGCTGGCTGCTTCGCTCTAGGAAAGTGATTTTGCTACCTATACAATTGTCACTTACCCTTTCTTAACACTTCTGTAGATTTTAAGGGCTTGATGTTTTCGCCAGATACTCGATTCCTACTTTTAAGATTGCTAGGAGTCCTTATCATAGCTGCAAAGGGAGATACAGCCAGTATTTGATGTACTTGTTTTTATATTGCAATAGAAATAATACATCAACTGGGAAATAGCAATGAAGCATTTTGTATTAAAATTTATTTCAAATTCATTCTGCTGCACAACTTGTGTACCAAACAGTGGCCGACAACCATTGGGCGTATTTGCACGGTGCTCTGCCATGACGAAGCACATGCATGAAACTTGAGAGACACGAGCTCATGCATGCAGGTGCAATTATTATGTAGACGTCCCTTGAAACATCCTTGGTAATTTTAAATACTTGGCTGGGCAGATGTCTGTTAAATTATTCTCGAATGTCCAGGCTGACTACAAAATGAGCAATGCTAATAATGTTCTTGGCTTGTGCCACAATTTTTTTACCACTCATTCTTTAAAAATATTTCCTAACGCTGTTGTTGTACAACCAAACAAGAATATGTACATGCTCTTTAGCATACTGTTATTCACAAACTAAATGCCAGTTCATTAAAACTCAAGATAGTTAAACATTCATATTCCATAATTACGATCAAATTGCAGGTGAGTTACCACAACAACCAATCTTGCACTGATGTCATTATGTTTTCATTATGAATTTACTAATTTGCATGCTTGCTTCTTTTTCACAGAGTATTCATATTATTATACAAGACACCACAACTAACTCATTTATCAACTTCAGTATTTTATCACTTTCAATCAACCATCATATTGCAAAGTCTGGAAACAAGTCACTTTTAAGACCCACAAGTTTTCTTGTGCCCTTACAGTGCATCGAAGGCCCTGAAGTGTCAAACAGGCCAAAAGGCGACGGTAAGGCTTGTTCATAGGCATTGGACAAAAATCTGTTTACAAAACGTGTTAAAGGCACATGCGTGCACATGTTTTGGTTTGGTTGTACGTTAACATTATGCAAGGAAGGAGTGGTGCGACATTTCTGGCACAAGCCAAGCATATGGTTAGCATTGCTAACTTTCACTTCACTTCACTTTATTACCTTAAAGACCCCGGTGAGGGTGTATTACATAAGGGGTGGGTTAAAAAATGGAGGTTACAGAGAGTGATCTTCTGACAAACATTATGTATTTATGTTTTGCGCAACACTGCTGTGCGAAGAAGTGAGCGAAACAACTTTATTGACGATCCGGCATAAAGGGGGAAGGGGTAGGGTGATTAAAGCGAGACACTAGCGTGCTCGGACGTCCCGGAGCAGCATTCACTCGCGTCAAACCCGTGGGGGTCGCCGCTTTCGGCCGCTGGCGTTCAATGAGGCAGCAAAAGTAGTAGTGCGAGCGCGTGTGCGCGCGATTGAATAAGGATGGGTTGTGCGGTGAGATATGCGCGTTGGTGGGATGATGTAAGGTACTTGATTGAGGGAACTGTGAAAGAACTTGTGAAACAAACAGAGGCTGGCGATGCGGCGACGCACAGAAAGATTAGCAATACCAATGTCACGTTTTAGGGATGATATGCTTATGTCGTATGAATATGAAGAGTGAATGAACCTAGTGGCACGATTTTGTACAGATTCTATTTCGTTTATTAGGTATATCTGGTGCGGGCTCCAGATGGGCACTGCATATTCTAGTTTAGGTCTGATGAGCGATTTGTAAGCCAGAAGTTTTATGTCTAGTGGTGCGTGACGCAAATGACGCTTTAGGAAACCGAGGGATCTGTTCGCGGATGATATGATGTTGTTGATGTGTGTGTTCCAGGAAAGGTCAGATGTTAAGGTGACGCCTAGGTATTTCTATGACTGAACTTGTTCGATAGCGGAATTAGAGATTAGGTATGAGAATGATAAAGGATTACGCTGGCGTTGAAATGAGACGAGTTTGCATTTAGTGGGGTTAAGCTTCATTAACAAAAGATCACACCACTGTTGCACGAGATCCAGATCCTGTTGGAGTGTAGTTTGGTCAGAAATGTTAGTAACTGTGCGATAGATGACAGAGTCGTCGGCAAATAAACGGATATGGGAAGATACATGAACAGAAAGATCATTTATATATATTAGGAACAAGAGGGGTGCGAGTACAGATCCTTGGGGGACGCCGGATGTTACTGGGAGGGAGCTAGAACGGGTATTTTTAATGGAGGCGAACTGAGAGCGGTTAGTAAGAAATCGTGTGATCCATGCAAGAATGTTGGGGTGCAGGTTCATCTGGGAAAGTTTTAACAGTAGGCGTTTGTGCGGTACCATATCAAATGCTTTTGCGAAGTCGAGAAAGATTGCATCGTTCTTAAAGTGACGGTCGAGGGAAGAGTGTATATCATGAATAAATATAGCAAGTTGGGTTTCACAGGATAATGATTTGTGAAATCCATGCTGGGAAGAATGAAAAAAACTGTTGGTGTCAAGAAAGTTCATGATGTGTGAATATATGACATGTTCCATGAGTTTGCAGGGGACGCTTGTTAGAGAGATGGGTCAATAATTTAGGGGGGACTGTCTGTTACCTGATTTGTGGACTGGAATGACCTTTCCCTCCTTCAAGTCGTCTGGTGAAATTCCTGTTTCGAGTGACAATGAGAACATCATCGAAAAGTACACTGTAATGATTTCCTTAGTATTTTTTAACAATTTAGAGTTAATATTGTCTACACCAGCTGATGATGAAAGTTTTAATTTGTCAATGAGTGATGAAATGCCACTAACGGATAACACAACAGGGGCCATCACTGGTAATGTCGTAGTAGGTGGCGTAGGAAACGGTACGTTGGCTTCTTTAGTGAACACTGATGGGAACGCGGTGTTAAAGATATTGGCACAAACAGTGTCGCTTACGTCTTCATTTTTATCGTTTGTAAGTTTGATGTCTCGTGTTAGTTGCGGGTTTATGATTTCCCAGAATTTTCTAGGGTTAGCTTTCAGAATTTTAGATAAATCATTGTGATAGAATGTCTGTTTCGCTTTTCTAATTTCAGCATAATAAGCATCTTCCGCAGCATAGTACTTGCCCCATGTGCATGCATTGCCATTAAACTTCGCAGCTCGGAAGAGGCGCTTTTTTTATTTTCAAATGTTTTCAAACTTGTGGAAAACCATGGTTTATTTTTATTGGCAGTAAAGCTCACTGTGGGGATGAATTTATTAGTCAAGTCAGTTATCTTGTCCTTAAGCATTAGCCAGCTGTCATTGAGAGAACAGGAACCGAGATTGAGTTCGAAGTATGGTAGTAAATCTCGTAATTCACGATTAATTAATTCATAATTACCCTTATCATGCAACTGAATCGTTTTGCGGAAAATGGAGCGTATTTTTGGGGTGAAGTTAAATATGGTATGGATGACTTTGTGATCGCTGATTTCACGTAAGTATGCAATAGATTTTAAGCTTTCGGGGCTATTTGTTAATACCAGGTCTAAAATGTTTGAGGATTCACTAGTGACGTGCGTTAGTTCGGTTACCTGTTGGAGGTTAAAGTTGAGGCAAACATCGACGAATTCTCTTGCTTCAGTATTTCCCGAGGTTGGTGAAACCTGATTGAGCCAATTAATGGAGGGAAAGTTAAAATCCACATAAAGCAGAACACGTGCGTTAGGGTGTTTATTATTTAGCTGGGATAAGATTTCGTTAAGTTTGCGGGGGAAGTCTGGGTCAGTTCGAGGGGGCCTATAGCATACGCCAAGTATTATTGCTTCGGGAGGGGCACGGCATATTACCCATAATGATTCTAGTTGTGAAGATGTGTTGATTAGAGAGCATGATAGTTCTTTTTTAGTGGCGATGAGTATGCCTCCGCCACGTGCATTTTTACGATCGTGACGAAAGAATATGGTATTTATCCCGCACTAACTTTATAGTTAGTGCGGGAGTTTCAGATTTTCCTATTTTTTAGCAATATATCTATAACATGTACAAATAGTTTCTGTTAGTGATTTCACAAATGACAACACTATTGTCAGCAGGTCTAGATGAAATTTAGATGATAGCAAGGAAGGGGCATTGGCAGTTAAAATGAGAAACAAGCTGGGCTTAGCTGAGCACAAAGTGAGTTCAATTTCATGCGAAGCATTCAAAGTACTAAACTTTATTCGGTAGAGCCAAGGTCCAGATGACTTAATTTTAAAGTAAATGTTTATGACTGACCTTGTCAAATGTGTTAGAAAATTCTAATATAATTCAGTATATGAATCACTGCATCAAGAGAGTGGCACAATTTATGAGTAAATAAGTGGAGTCTAACTTTGAAGCGTAGTTTTAAATCTGTACTGCGTAGTGTTGTATGAAATGTAGGGCGATATAGACGTACTTAGCTGCTGAATAAGCTTTGTTAGAATATAATAATAGTAGTGGTATTACAACACATGTGCAAGTTAAAATGAGGAAAAATAATAATAAATTTTTTAAATCCCAGAAGAAAAAAAGAAAATTAAACAAAATTACAGCATATTCATGGAGTGATTGATGATGAGTGAAGTGAAGCGTCCGTCCATGCATGAGTCTATGCGTCCGATCGCGTTCGAGAATGCAGATGGCGCATGGGTAACACCGACGAGACGCGTGCCAAGGAAGCCGAGCGCAGGTGTCTTTAACGTGCCCGCCCCTCTGTTTCGTTCATGCCCCACCAACGATCCACTACGTATGGTGACTAGAAAGGAGATTGAGGGATCCGCTCGTTCTATGCATACCCAGGCAGAGCCCCCCCCCCCCCCCCATGCAGCCAATCTGAGAGTAGGGGTACAGCGCCATCTAGTTATCTTTACCCTACTGCACTTTCTATGTAATTCTTAAGAAAGGGCTGTCTATTACACTGTTCGGCAAATACTGCCTTCTTTTCTTTGTTTTCTCTTCTCTCGGTTATGCGTGACGCTTGTACCATACTAAGAACACAGTGAAATATGAGGCATCAGTACCAAAAGGACTTATTTGGTTTGCATTCTTTTATGGTTTGGGGGAAGTATGAATATTTATAGCAACTTGATTTAAAAGTGTATTTATTAAGTGTTTGTGAGGGCCTGTATTGTGTTAACTTAAAACGACAGAAAAAAGTTACTTTTGACGTGTCGATGTTTATGTCACTATGAATTAATTGAAAAAAATTTTTGGTCTTGCTATTTTTGCCCTACCTTGTAGTGTTAGTAGACCAGCTTTCGTTTGCAACTCAGTAGGAGAATTCGTTAGATTGCATTTGTTATAAATATACCTCATTGCCTTCCTGTGCACTCCTTTTTAATCCTCGCAATTAGTTACTTTATATGCGGAAACCAAACAATACTATTATAATCATGTTAGCAATATATTTATTTATTATTATTTTTTATATTTTAATTATTATCATTGCATTGATAACATTGCACTTGATTTGCAGTTTACTCACTAACTATGTATATCACTGTTACACTGTTCAAGGCAGTATTTATAATGTCCTTACAGAGACCTACATATCTTAACTGCATTTAATGGACTCAGATATATCAGCCAGTCTTGTGGCACACCCTACAGAACAAGAACATTTTCGTCATTTCAGGACATCCCGGGGATGTTTTGGATTTTTGAAGGAGGTACGTATTAGGGAATGACTGATGCACGGCTACCTGTTTTTCATGCAACCTTACCTTATCTCCAAAAGATCAGGTGATGGCAGTATGAGGCAAAGCAAATAGACCTTTTCAGAGTAGCTTTATGCCTTTCTATAAATTGCAGTGCCATGTCCTCCTCTGGCAGAGAGGTGCTAGGCAATAGGTGGTAACGGAGTGCCAGCCCCTTTAAACATCGATGCAGCACACAGCAATATTTGGTTGTGCATATGTCCTGTGCTTTACACAAACTGTTTTTTTAGTTGTTTGCACTGCTTGAAATACCCTGTGCCTTTTTGAAATGAAACTAGTACTGGCATACAATGAACTGTAAATGTTGTCAGCATTAGATGTACAAAAAAATCCATCATGAAGGCATTGAGGCCTTATCACTTATTTGCCTTGCACTACAGCTATTCTGGGATGAAGAGAATGGGCATAAGGAAGATAATAATAATAATAATAATAATAATAATAATAATAATAATAATAATAATAATAATAATAATAATAATAATAATAATAATAATAATAATAATAATAATAATAATAATAATAATAATAATAATAATAATAATAATAATAATAATAATAATAATAATAATAATAATAATAATAATAATAATAATAATAATAATATTAATATTAATAATAATAATAATAATAATAATAATAATAATAATAATAATAATAATAATAATAATAATAATAATAATAATAATAATAATAAACACCAACTGGTTTCATTATAACAAATGATTCCAGCTGATTCCATTTCCAGGCCAGCTGGTTTCATTTTCAGTCTCGAGTGGTTCATGCTGGAACCAACTGGAACATGTTGCTAATCTGTTGGCTTGTACTTAGTCCCAGCTGTATAGCCATGGTTTTTGTTAAAGTGAACTGAAACCGTGGAGTATTTTCACCTGGAAAGGAAGGAATGTAGAAAGTGATGTATCCAAAGGCATAAAAGAAAACAAAGAGTAAAGATAAAACAGGGAACAGAGCAAGAAAAAAAGGCGAGCTCTCAAAGAGAAAGAGAGAAGAAAAGAGAGAAAGAAGGAGGCACACGCACACTGAACTTCTTTCGCCCTACTTTTTGAGGGCTCCTCGTTTTTTCCTTTGCGTCACTTTTTCACCATTACCTGGCTAAATTTTCGCTCCTATACACAGATCAACTAAATTGATGGCGCACTCAGATTTAGCGTACATGCTCGTCGTCACATCCTGTCCCAAAATTCTCATGCCTGTCGTACCAGAAAACAGCTTTGTGATGCAAATCACTATCGTGCAGCTGAGGAGCTGTATCATGCACAGATCATAATGTCAGCCTGATCGCACGAAGTAACGGTAATAACTTAGTAGTACACCATGCATAACACAAGCGTTCAGTGGGCGCTTAAGTTATGTTGTCTTAATTGCAGAAGTGCAAGTTGTGGTTTGCCAGCATTTTCCTCAACTATGAGCCATACACTACAGCTGTGTTTCGTATGAATATAAAAGAGAGTGCTGCTTGAAATGTTAAGAACTGACACATACCTATGTCAAGATTCGTGTCGAAAGTACGTCTTGCCCAAGGATATTTGTGAAAAATTCAGCATATTCCACGTAGCTCCGGAATCGACCTTATGTGAAGCATGCGGAGGCATGCTTAGCGTGACCATGTTGTGATTTTTTTATAGCGGCACGTCATGAAATTACGCCAAATATACGTCCAAATGTTCCACACACAGACATACATTGAAGAATTTCAAGTGTTTATATAACCAGTTGTTTGCACTCATGCAATGATGCAAACATAAACTTGAGCATTAGGAACACCAGAATCAATAAGGCGGTATGAAGTGCTGGTGCTAGTGAGGATGGTAGCCCTGGACACTGCTGCATAAATCAACTTCAGTGCATGGCACCTAGCAACAATTGATGTTAACCCGACATCACAGCTGCATCATAGGAGTACATATGTAATGTTTATAAAGCTGGATTGCCACCACTGCAACCACTATTAACGTTTCATGACCATATTAAGGTATTAACCTATTTGAAAAGTAGGTCCGAGATCTGGCGTGGCTTTGTTGTAGAATTGCTTGATTGCCGCGCAGAATGCTTGGGTTCGATTCCTGATGGGACCGCGACATTTATTCTTTGCATTCGTCGGGTCAGCGCTGCCGATATAAGGCTTTTTAGATGCGAAGAATCTCTGACTTACGTGTATAACGCCGTACGTACATCCGTGCGAACGTACCGTGGCGCGTTTCTCTCTCCGCAGGTATGGGAGCAGTGCCAAGTAGGTCAAGTCACCGCTACGCGTTAACGTCTCACCCGCAGCAGCTGCCGGCACCTCCACCCGCTTATAACACACATCTCTCCTGCTTCACCCACTCCCCCACCCGCAACGATCGACCGCACGTCGAGTAGAATAACTCTTTCAGCTCGTTACCTGCGATGAAACTTACACAAACCCCAGCCCGCCTCCCATGTCTTTGCGTTTCAAACAAACGTTTACTCGAGTAAACATTACACTGAGTTCGCTTCCAGCCGTTCTTCCAGCACCCGTGTCGACGCCCGTTTCAACTGGGTCAACGACGTGCGCACCACTGCTGCTTCGCATCCCAGCAGGGTTCACTTCGGGGAAATGGTTCACAATTTCTCAATGCTCACGCGTCAAAATTTTTCACGTGTGTTCTCTTCATTCTTGGGTAGATGCAAAAAATTAAGTGTCAATTACTTGGGGCACATACCCGCCCACGGGTATGTGTCACTGTTCAGCAGAAAGCGTTAGACGACGCGCGTAACAGGATTGTGACCTTATTCATGTCTTCACCGGCGCGTCGTATTCGTCAAACTATGGAACCCTCCCATACTAATTTTGGTTCACGCCAAGTTAAGGAGGTGATCACGAGAACACCCAGACGTGAGCGGCTAGATAGATAGATAGATAGATAGATAGATAGATAGATAGATAGATAGAAGAAATGCTTCGCCTGTAATATCTTTACTCACATTTGTAAAACATCAACAGTAAAATAAATATGAATTACCTTTATTAGGTTTTACCAATCACAAGAAGGCTGTTTGTGTATGACGCGTTTTTGTTGATAATCTGCATGCTGTGAAAGAGCTTTTCGTATTGCTCTTCACATGTGCGTTAATTCGTTCCATTTATGCACTTGGAAGTGCATGCAGGCTTTCACGACGCGAGGACGCGCGTTGCTGTTACATGCAGCATTCAGTATTTCTTTTGTCGAGCTACACGATAGGACATGGCACAGCGTTTATAAAGCACTGCGCAGTGCGCCATGCCCACTTATACTCTATGAATGGGTCTTGGCGCTGTCAGCCACAATGATTCTTCACATCCATTTGCCGGTGCGCAAAGTTTAAACACAGTGAAAGGTCATGAAATATATATATATATATATATATATATATATATATATATATATATATATATATATATATATATATATATATGTGTGTGTGTGTGTGTGTGTGTGTGTGTGTGTGTGTGTGTACCCGATAGCAGCATCCGCATCCACATGGGCGCGCGCGTGCGTGCACACACGTGTTTTAATGTCGGGTACCCCTAGCTGCTTGTAGCACACGCACGCTATCGCGTTTCATTGTACTCACCGCCGCACCTGTGGAGAACACAAAAGAACGTAAGGGCTCACGTATGCAAGCCGCTTGGAGCCGCCGCACTGAAACACTGTATTGATAGCCTGTTTCGCTCCTGCAAGGGCTTGCCCCGCCGCGGTGGTCTAGTGGCTAAGGTACTCGGCTGCTGACCCGCATGGCGCGGGTTCGAATCCCGGCTGCGGCGGCTGCATTTCCGATGGAGGCGGAAATGTTGTAGGCCCGTGTGCTCAGATTTGGGTGCACGTTAAAGAACCCCAGGTGGTCTAAATTTCCGGAGCCCTCCACTACGGCGTCTCTCATAATCATGAAGTGATTTTGGGACGTTAAACCCCACATATCAATCAATCAATCAATCCTGCAAGGGCTGTGTGCCGCAAGAAAAGCATAAAGGTGCAAACGTCCTCCGGCTAGCTCTTACCTCGAATTTTCACTGACACCTAACGCTGCTTTTTCTTTAATGCAGACGCCGCATCGTTACCAGAATTTTCCATGAAAAATTACCAAGGAAGCACCGGACGACACAGCCCAGCTGCATAGCCATTCCTGTTTAAGGAGTTTTTGATCACCCATTTAGGAACCAAATATACTGCATCCTGTCTATTGTCGGTGGAGCTATCGGTATGTGTAAGTTGCGTACACATACCGTTGCGTCACAAACCCGTGTTAGTCTTGCAACAACGTGTTCGCATGCACGTGCTGCAACAGCGCAACATGCTCCCACGCGCTGCAAGCAAGGGTGCAAGTCGAGCAGACGAAACTTCGGCGGCCGAAGCTCTGCAGCGGCTTGCGCTTCGCCTTCCTGCGCAGAAAGCATACCGGCAAAAGCTCTCATTTCGAAACTTTGTTCCCTAGCACTGTGCCCTCATTGTTCAGTGGTGGTCACTTGTGCGGTTGACTGTGCGGACCATTCTAACCGTTGACAGCCGGCGGATTCTGCTACCGTATCGTGTTGGAGATTTCATGTGAACTTCCAGTTGTGCCTGTCAATTCTGTTGCACTTTTCGCGTTGTAGTTTGTTCGCATTTATTTCTCTGTTTAAGTGTGCTTGAAGTGTTCATGTGCGGCTGCTGAAAAGACAACCCTAACATGACCTGTGCACTCGTTGCCGGAGACTCAATGTTGAAGGTCCTCGCAGGGTCTTTCACATTGAGCTCCAGGACACATGTCGAGGTTCGCTCATTCAGCGGTGTGCGGATCCAGAAATTGTTCTCTTAAATTGCTCATTCTTCGGCAGATGTGCTCGTGGTCGTTCTTCACGTTGGCACTAACAATGTCGATGAAGAACCCCTTGTGCTGATTGCCAGGTTCCGATCACTGATCTCCAGAATTCTTGATGTCAATCTGTCAATCCGTGTTGTAGTGTCTGAAATTCTGCCGAGACAAGCGAGTTTGCGCAAGTGCCAGTGGGCGCTGTCTGTCGGAGAATTGGAGGCGTTCAACACGGATGCCGGGGAGACGAATGCCATTTTGCAGGCGCTGTGCCACAAGAACGGCTACGGTTTCGTGGACGGCACATGCGAGCTGATGGGGATGCTGAAGGTTGACGGCGTGCACCCGACGAAACGTGGTAGCCAGGTAAGCAATTAATGTGGATGTTATCATGGGCTAGCTGCCTAGTCGGTAGCAGCTGTGGGCGATCAAATATACGGGTTAGCGACGAGTCAACGACACATATTGCAATTGTTGCATTTAGAAGGGACGAATTCAATCCTCCAAGAAAACGCAGGCGTGCTTGCAGTGCTACAGTGCACGTGCTTCATCGCAAGTGCCCGCGGAAGATAAAATTAGGTGAAATTAGGCGTGTGTAGCTGTGATAGCCGTCCCACGTATAAGTTCCGCGCAGTGTGATACCGCGCGGCGAAGACCACGTAAACGTGGACGTTGGAGTATTTAGTTAGCGGCATTCCGCTACGGCCTTTTTCATTTTTTCCCGAGTTAATTCGTTATGTTGGCACTGCAGGTCCACGGACGACCTTTGAACATAAGTTGCATGCTTAGATCGTCGGAATCGAGCGGCTGCCTGTTGGTCATGTTTTGCACATGTAGAGCCTTCCGAAACGATTTGATTAGAGTGAAATGACGCGTGCAGTGGGACTATTTGCGACTTCGGCTACCAATGGTATAAGCGGGTTTTACTGTGTGTTCATTACCACAGTATGTTTGAGAGGCGCCAGCGGGTAAGCTCACTGGTGCACAGCCCTTATGCAACAGCATCTCCTTTACTCAGAAGTGCAGAATAAGCAATCTGACAAGAACTACTAAGGAGGCCAGTGAGGTTACCTCTCTTATGTGCATTTTCTCTGCCATGAGTTATTTATTTATTTATTTATTTGTTTACAATACTGCTACTCTCATTCGAGAGCGTGGCAGTTGGGCAATACACTAATTTTTTACACACACAAAAAGGATGTAGACGTAAAAACATGCAAGCATAATAACAGGACATGAGGATCATATAACCATTGAGCAGTGCAGATGTTAAACGTTAATTATGTTATTAATACACAATGTATGCAATAATCACAAGATACAAAGCAAGTTATAGCCATTATACAGAGCTGAAACCATGCTGAAAGGCGATAGAAATAAAATACATGATTGAAGAAAGGAACTTATGTTAGCATTGGTATCGTGAGGGAAAACATAAATGGAACAGTTGTGACAGGAATAGCAAGCACTGAAAGCATACTTCAAAAATAGCTATACTACTGTGAAAGGAACATTGAAAAAGGTGTTGCTTTAACTAACGAACAGCAGATCTGGACCGGTGCGCTGGCATGCGTATAAACTGTTATGCGCACCCAGTTTTTTTTCTATCTGTGCAATAAATTCTGATAGTGATTGGGAGTTTGTGATAGTGGCATCAAGTTGGTTCCATTCCGCTATCGCGCGCGGGAAGAATGAGTACTTAAACGTGTCGTTCCTACATGCGTATTCTGACAATGTGCGCCCATGTTTATTGCGAGTTTGCCGAGCCTGCGAAAATGAAAGGTATTTGGATGAATCTATCTTGTAGTTATTTTTTACTAGCTGGAAAAGGAATTTTAAGCGAGCGTGTTTCGCTCTTGTGGACAGCGTTTGTAAATCTGACTGAGTTAAAAGATGTGTTGTGGAATCTGTGCGTCTATATTTGTTGTAAATAAATCTTACAGCTTTCCTTTGTATTGCTTCTAGTTTGGTTATATTAGTCAGCGAATACGGAAACCAGACAGTGTTTGCATATTCTAAAGCTGGTCTTACAAATGATGTGTAAGCTAGCAGCTTCGTTGGCGTTGTTGAGAGCGTTAGAGTTCGTTTTAAGAAAAATACTTTGCGTAGCGCCTTCGAAGTTATATTAACGATGTGTGTGTCCCATTTGAGATCAGAAGTCAGAGTAACTCCTAGATATTTATGTTCCTCAACTTTATTAAGAAGTGTGTTATTAATGGTGTATGGGAAGTTGGATGGTTTTGTTTTTCTGCTTACGGTCATTATCCCTGATTTTTGTGTGTTTATTTTCATCTGCCATTTAGAGCACCAATTAGCCACGACAGCTAGAGAATTATTAAGCCTAATGTGATCGTTGTAATGATTAATTTCTCTACAGATCACACAGTCGTCCGCAAATAGCTTGATGTTGCAAGTGATGTTAGCAGTGATATCATTAATATAGAGCAAGAAAAGCAATGGCCCAAGTACCGAGCCTTGGCGAACGCCGGATGTTACTGCTACTGTGTTAGAAGACATCTGTTCATAGAGTACAAATTGTGACCTGTTAGATAAGAAAGCTTTTA
Organism: Rhipicephalus microplus; assembly: GCF_043290135.1. NCBI lineage: Eukaryota > Metazoa > Arthropoda > Arachnida > Ixodida > Ixodidae > Rhipicephalus > Rhipicephalus microplus. The sequence continues at coordinate 506,430,542 of NC_134710.1, forward strand.
TCCAAGCGGAAAGTTCCCCTATTCCAAAAACATTTTCTACTTTAGCTTTAATTTGCTGTGGCATACACAGTCAAAAGCCTTAGATAGGTCAAGTAGAATTAAGTCAGTTTGACCACGGTTATTAACTGTAATGACAAGGTCATGAACTAGTTCAGTAAGTTGAGTTACCGTCGATAAACCACTTCGAAAACCATGTTGGTTAGGGGAGAAAAATTTTATGTGCTCTAGAAATACTGTCATGTGTTTTAAGATTATGTGTTCGAGTAGTTTACATGATGTGCTGGTCAATGAAATAGGTCTGAAATTTGAAAATTGTGCTGCGTCTCCTCCTTTATGGATCGGCCCCGCCACGGTGGTCTAGTGGCTAAGGTACTCGGCTGCTGACCCGCAGGTCACGGGATCAAATCCCGGCTGTGGCGGCTGCATTTGCGATGGAGGCGCAAATGTTGTAGGCCCGTGTACTCAGATTTGGGTGCACGTTAAAGAACCCCAGGTGGTCAAAATTTCTGAAGCCCTCCACTACGGCGTCTCTCATAATCATATGGTGGTTTTGGGACGTTAAACCCCACAAATCAATCAATCCTTGTTTATGGATCGGTATCACCTTTGCGATCTTCCAATCGTTAGGTAGTTGTGAAGTCTTGAGTGATTTTCGGAAAATGAGACCAAGATATTTGCTACACCATTCTGCATATCTTTTCAGGAAACTGTTCGGTATATCGTCTGGTCCACTACTTTTTTTGGTGTCGAGCTTAAGTAGCAGGTTGAAAATCTAAGCATCAGCGATGTCTAATTGGTCGACTTTCGTACGATGTTGCTCTTCTATTGGCGGAATAACGTTATCATCAACGGTAAACACCGATCGAAAAAATCGCTATATGCGTTGGCCTTAACAGTTTTTTCTTCTGGAAGGAGATGCGATGCTGCTGCTTTAGTGGCGCGAAAGTGATTCCAGAACCTGCAGGGAATATTTAGAAGGAACGTAGGTAGTGTCTCGTCAAAATAGCGTTGTTTAACAAGTTTAGCTTTGTGCTTAAATTCTGCGATGGCATCCGGTAGCTTTCGAATTCTGGATTCTCCCCCGCCTTTTGTTTTTATTGCTCTACGTAACATTTTCAAACGTCGCTTCGCCTGAATAACTTCGCGCGTGATCCATGGATTATTTTTTGGTGGGCGTTTGACTTTTGTAGGTATGTGGTGAACGATACAAAAACGTACGACAGATATGAAGTGAAACCAAAGGGAATCGACATCTACTGATGTATTCAACCCCATTTCTGAGAAATACAGAAATTCATGAGCGAGATGAGTTAGTATGCTATCGTCGTCAGCGTTTTCGAAGTTTGTTACAACGGATACAGAAGAATGAGTGCTCATGGTGCCACCAAGAGGAACTACGCACACTGGTACGTCGTGGTCAGATATTCCGCGGGTTACATCAATTCTTATGCGGTTTATGTCGAAATGGTCGCTGAAAAATATTAGATCAAGTATGTTCTCAGTTACTCCCTGCGAGTGAGTAGGCTGCGAAACGACCTGATGAAGACTGAAGGTTAGCATGAGGTCAAATAACACATCCGAAGCTGATGACGTATAGCACATACTATCCCAGTTAATGTCTGGAAGATTACAATCACCAATGAGTACAATACGTGAACCGTAAGCATGACGTTGAATGTAATCATGAATTGCACTGATAGAATCGTCACCCGAGTTTGGGCTTCGATAAACACAACCTAACAATATGCTGGTACCGTCACAAAGTAGTTTACAAAAAACCGCTTCAGCATTTTGTACCTCTGGAAGGGCCACGAAAGAGAGGCCTTTTCTTATCAATATTGCTACCCCACCGCCACGTGTGGGGCGATCTTTTCGGATCACGGAATAGTTGGGTGGTGTAAATTCGTGATCTAAAACATCAGGCGCGAGCCACGTTTCTGTGACGGCTGCTAAGTGAGGCTCATAATTGATGATAAAATTTTCAAGAGGTTCAGGCTTATTAATTACGCTTCTAGCATTCACTGTGAGAAGTGTTAGTTCGCCTATTTTGCAGCACGACGAGTAGTGGCTCCCTTTTTTGTTTGGTCGCCGGGTACGTTCGTCGTTCTCGTCGCACGGGCTGTTTCTGAGACAGCTTCCGCGTGTTTTTCTTAAGCGGTTTCTTAAGTTGACAAGCATCTGGTGTAAATGTGAATTCCCTATTGTGCATCAAAGGAAAGATCAATACTACTGTTACTGTTATTGTTATGTACACAGATCATATTTCATGAAACCCATGTTAGCCCATTTTATTCTCTTAATTGAAATACTGAAAATGAGATGTCTGATATGCCTTACTTGTTTCCAAAACAGGGCAGCAATGTCTGATATATAAAGTAAAAATTCTGCAAGTCATCTATGTAATTGGATCATATACATCGAACGTCCCAGCCATTTTGGCGACCATCTTAAATGTATTCGAAAAAAAAATCTTGCTGGAGCACTGCGTTTAAAATAGTGAACTGGTAGAATTTTTCTTAGAGAAAAAATTTTTGGTGACGTGGCTGCCTTCTGAGTCACCCGAAAATGTCATTTAGGTGTTGTTTGTGGAAAATTTTTCTTAAAAGTACCGCTCCTTTTTTCTATACCAAATTTGGTCTACATGTTAAGCAAAACTGCTTGTGCATGGTGCTTGAAGCTCAGTAGTATTAGTGAAATTTTACTAACGCATGCGCCTCCAAGAATTGAGCCAAAATGTCTTATGTTTGCAGTTTTTTTATTGCAATACTGCAGTTGGTATGAATACCTGTGTAGTGAATACTTACTCCACAAAAGGTGTATTTTGAGGAAAAAATATTGTTAGACCTCTCATGCACATAAAATTTAAACGAAAAAAAAACATAAATTTCACAACATTGTCATTTTTGTCTATATTCAGATCCAATTTGCACCCTGCAGTGGTCAAATTGAAAGTCATCTTAATATTTAAATCGAAAGCAAATCAGCACTTCTTTTCAAATGGCAAAGCTCATCATTAATTTTTTTGTTTTAAGGGAGAAAATAATTTTCAAACTTTCCTATTGATGGCAATGTGGAATTTCAAAGCGGCAGCTGTCGTATGACCAGATTGGAAGATGGGCTCCAAGTGGAAAGTTCAAAAATTGCTTTTTTCCCTGAAACAAAAAAATGTAATGATGAAATTTGTATATAAAAATAACTGTTTATTTGCTTTTGATTTAGGTATAAAGGTGACCTAATTATAGCACCAGAAGGTGCAAATTGACTTTCAATATGGACAAAAAGGACGACTTGCAAAATTTGTGATTTTTCATCGTAACGTTTAGCTGCTTGAGAGGTCTGAAAATATTTTTCTCTAAAAATATACCTTTTGTCGAGAAAGTATTCACTACTCAGGTATTCATACAAACAGCAGTATTGCAATAAAAAAACTGCAAACATAAGGCATTTCGGCTAAATTCTTGTAGGCATATGCGCCGCAGTAAAATTACTCTAATATTACTGAGCTTCAAGCGTTTTTGCTTAACATGTAGACCAATGTTGGTATAGAAAGAAGGAGTGGTACTTTTAAAATAAACTTTTCCACAAACAACACCCAAACGACGTTTTCAGGAAACTCAGAAGGCAGCCACATGACCAAAATTTTTTTTCTCTCAGAAAAATTTTAGCAGTTCACTGTTTTCAACGCAGTGAATCAGCACAATTGTTTATTTCGAGTACATTTGAGATGGTCGCCAAAATGGCTGAGACGTTTGGCATAGAATGACCCAGACAGACAGACAGACAGACAGACAGACAGACAGACAGACAGACAGACAGACAGACAGACAGACAGACAGACAGACAGACAGACAGACAGACAGACAGACGGACGGACGGACGGACAGACAGACATACAATGAACTTTACGTGATCCTGACGAGCTTTCGCGGGAACCCCTATCGGGGACCCGCGGAAGCCGCTGGCCGCGTCCAAGTCGGGACTGGGACACCGTGATGTTCCGCCCTTTCTTGGGCCCTCTGGATTGCCTGGAGCGATGAGCTCCGGAGTGCCTCTTCCCAGTCGGCTTTGCTGGATAGAGGGCCGTTAGGTAACGCTTAGCATTGCCAAAGCATATGCGCTAAGAAACAATAAAGTTCATTACATTCCGGGCAACTTGAGTCAACGTCTGTGGAGATACAACTGAGAAGGCCCCGCGAGGGGAACGAGCCCGTCTGGAGCATTCTAAGTGTAATTAACTGAGACCTGTCTTACTTCGAGTGAGGAAGAGAATAGGCCCTTCTACTTAGCCGACCGATAGTGAGATGTGATTTCATTAAACGTAAGAAGTGGATTGTTATGCTGGATTTCATCCTGACCCCACAAGGCCGCCATGCCGCCGCGGCGCGTTAGATTTCGCGCACGGTCGTGGGCAAGCTCGTTGAGGTTAGGTACGTGCTGATGAACGTCCGCACCCATATGGGCGGGAAACCAAGAGATTAAGTGAGTGCCAGGGTCTGTTCTCCAATTGCAATTCTTTGATTGTTTCGGCACTAGATGTGTTATCTGGTAGAGGCAAAAGGTGTAATAATGCCGATTAGCTGAAGAGAAAGTCAAGCTAGCCCAAGAACAGGGAAGGGACTGCTATTTATCTGGAGAAAGCGTGTGAGAATGGGTTACAAAAAATTCCTGTTGTGGGATGCTGTGTGACACATTACAAGAAACTAAAACTGGGGATTCCACATAGCCCCAAATTTAGATGCTGAGAATCAGAGAGATGAATCAACGTTTGTTGAGCCCAACTATGTTGGTGGTGCACACCGGCACCAGACGAGGTGGTTCACTGGTTACAGGACCCATATGTTCTCAGTAGATCCTGGCCCTTGTTCGTCAGTGCAAGTTGAGATTGTAGGAGGGGGCTTGATATCAAGGTCTCCCACGCCAAAGAGGTTGGGTATTGAGGGTGTTAGGGGAAAGGGAAGGAAGGGGGTCTTGAGTTCTGAGCAATCTGCCAAGATATGTGGCAGGAAGTCTTTTTCTCTTTTGTAAAACGCACTGAGCGTGGCATGTTTCGCAGGGCACATGCGGTTCATTTCATTCATTTAACCTCAGGGCGCATAAAGGCCTTACAGAGGCATAGTGTTATAAAAAAGGCAACAAACACATCATAGCAATACAACATATTAATTAAAATACATGCTCAAATAAACTAAGTTACAATAGGCTGAAGACGTAATCCGTTATAGCAGCCTTGAATGATGACGCATCCTCCATGCAAGCAAGAGAATGCGGAAGGCGGTTCCACTTAGTGCTCGTTTTTGCTAAAAAGGAGTCTGAAAAAAATTAGTGCAGTAAAAAGGAATGAAAACCTTGAATGAAAAAGAAATGATGATGCAATGATATGTATGAAGATGCCGAGATGATTTCCTGTTTAAGTGAACATTTATGGTAGCTGATCTTTTGAAAAAGAAATACATGGGACATTTTTCTTCGAAGTTTCAAATTTGTTAGTCCAAGGTCTGATTTCGTCAGTGAAATGCTAGCTGAGTGGGAATGATTTGAGTGTGTGAAACGCGCTGAATGTTTCTGAACTGATTCAATTATAGTTGTTAATATCTTTTGACCAGAATTCAAAGATGAGCAGCATATTCCAGCTAGGGCCTATTTGATGTTTTGTAGAGTTATAATTTTAGATGACATGAAGCGTTCGAAAAACTTCTGCAAATGTACCAGAAAGACGTAGGCGTACCAGCCGGTGGGAGAGCAAGGGGACGCGAACCCCCCCCCCCCCCCCTCCATTAAGAAAACTTAGGGGGCTGAGCCACCCCACTTTCGACAGTGGTCACTCTTGGCTGCACGATGGGGTAACGAACAAGTAAGGTGTAATTATTTATCACAACACCATTTACTCAATTGTGTTTCTATAAGAGAATGAAATTGTTATGAGGATATGTTACAACATAGTGTAATTTTGCCAACATTTCCGCTTTGATAATGTTCCTTGTAGGTTCATATATATATATATATATATATATAAATATATATATATATATATATATATATATATATATATATATATAAATATATATGGGGCATATATATATGCCGCCGTGCCATATATAGGGCACGGCGGCACCTTGGCCATGCGGATCCCTAACCACTTCGTATTCCTTGTGCAGTTTCTACTCGGCCTGCTGTTCCCACCTTGCACCAGCGCTACCGGAAAGCCATTTTTGGTTAGCGCCACTCGGAAAGCGACGAACAGCCACGTGCCAGAGACAGTTGCAAGGATCGCCCTGGATTATCAACGCCATCAGTACTCGTCAACACTCACGGATTCCGGCGCATGCGCTCACCCGTGGTCGCCCCTCGCGGATCAGCCTATAAGTTCGTCACCCAGGAGCACGGCGGCCATAGGGCACGGCGGCACCTTGGCCATGCGGATCCCTAACCACTTCGTATTCCTTGTGCAGTTTCTACTCGGCCTGCTGTTCCCACCTTGCACCAGCGCTACCGGAAAGCCATTTTTGGTTAGCGCCACTCGGAAAGCGACGAACAGCCACGTGCCAGAGACAGTTGCAAGGATCGCCCTGGATTATCAACGCCATCAGTACTCGTCAACACTCACGGATTCCGGCGCATGCGCTCACCCGTGGTCGCCCCTCGCGGATCAGCCTATAAGTTCGTCACCCAGGAGCGCGGCGGCCATAGGGCACGGCGGCACCTTGGCCATGCGGATCCCTAACCACTTCGTATTCCTTGTGCAGGTAAGGAAACGTTTCGGTAAATGTATCCGCTCTAGTGACCGATGCCTGTTGGTGCTGCCGTGCCCCCGGCTGTGTGATCTGTTGTTTGAATGCTCATTGTTCGTGAGAAAACTGTTGTTGCTCGGCGGTGATGTAGAGACCAATCCCGGACCTGAGCTCTCTCAAATCATGAAGCAACTGAATGTAATTTCCGCAGATATTAAGGAAATTAAGGAACAGAGACTAGCGGGTATTGAAATAAACTGGACGCTCTAGGCGCACTAGAAGAAAAACTTAAAGCCTGCAACGACCAGATTTTTGCCATGAATAGCACAATTAAAACGCTTGAGCAAAGAGTTTAGGAGCTTGAGAACCGCAGCCGTCGGTCAAACTTAATTATTTATGGCCTAGAAGAAATGAAAGACGAAACAAGCGATAAACTGGAGCAAGCAGTTAACAAAGGTATAATAGAAAGTGTTCTTGGGCTGGAGCCGGTTCAAATTGAAAGAATTCATAGATTAGGCAGATATGCGCTAAACAAGACACGACCAGTGATTCTGAAGCTTCTTGACTCGAGACAGAAAGGGAGTGTTTTGAAGAATTGCTTCAAGCTCAAAAATACTGGCCTCTCTATAGGGGAGGATTTCGCTCGCAAAACCCGTGAGACAAGGAAAAAGCTTTGGGACAGCGCCAAAACTAATCGGGAAAAAAAAGACAAAGTCGCACTAGCATACACCAAGCTTTATATTAACGATGTCGCTTTTGTCTGGGACGACGAAAAGGGTGAAAGGGTTCCAGTAGAAAAAAACGACATAGTAAACCGCCCGAAGACCCGACAACACGCCCAATCAAAGAAATAATGTTACTAACCGTAAACGCCCGCAGTATACTAAATAAATCGGCAAGCCTTGAACAACTACTGCTTGATCAAGAGCCACACATAGTCGCCATCACGGAAACATGGTTGACGCCTGATATCTTAAACGACGAATTCACTCCCCCAGAGTACGCTGTAATCCGGAAAGATCGTCCCACACGTGGTGGGGGTGTGGCCCTGTTGATAAGCAAATCGATTCCTTTTGCCGTGCTTCCCGAAGTTATAGGCGCAGAGGCGGTATTCTGTAAAATTCATTGTGATGGAATCAGCATAGTAACCGGGTGCGTTTACAGAAGCCCCTCATCAGACAACAAATGTATTATAGCGATCCAAGATTATCTTCAAACTCATGCCCATAACTCTCGACTAATCATCATGGGTGATTTTAACCTTCCCGACATAAATTGGAACAACATGCAGTACACGTCACAGTCATCGGAGACACTTATGGATTTAATTTTAAATTTCAATCTACAACAAGTCGTGCTTGCGCCAACACGTATAAAAGATCAAACAAAAAGCGTACTCGACCTTATATTGATTAGTGGCCAGTTCCCGTTAAATAAATCAGTCGTCAATGTGATTCCGGGGATATCAGATCACCGCATACCAATCTGTCAGCTCCAACTAGGATATGACATAACACCACGTTCATCAGTAACTACTGTACAAAATTTTCCTAAAGGTGATGATGCCAGCATTGTAACCTACTTAGCTCACGAATTTGAAAACTTTTCAAACCTTGCTATACATCCAACGACTGATGTAAATCATCTATGGTCGTGTTTCAAGACTATCGTTGTGTTCTGCGTTACCCACTTTGTCCCACTGAGAACAAAAAGGCAAAAAAAACATAATCCTTGGATAACCCGCGAAGTTTTACACGCAAAGCGAAAAGTTAAGAGGCTACGCCAAGCAATCAAAAAGAAAGGCAAGAATCCAGTAACCGTATCTAACCTAGCACGTGCTATTACAGACTTCAAACAAAAAGCTAGCTTCGCCAAAAGGCAATATTTTACTACAACGCTTCCGTGTTACATAAAAAACAACCCTCAACGATTCTGGAAACATTTTCGCTCTGCCGCTGAAACAAAGACGTGTTTAAGCGATAGCGATAAAACAAACCAGGCCAATATTTTCAACGATTATTTTCAATCTGTCTTTACTGATGACAATGGCACCACTCCTGCGGCCTTGCCCACAGCTCGAATTCCCATTGAACCATTAGTTATAAGCGACCCCGGGATTCTTAACCTACTTTTGAATCTAGACACGAAGAAAGCCAGTGGCCCCGATGATATTGCAAATGAATTTCTTTTTCGATACGCAGAACCGTGTAGTAAATACCTCGGCATAATTTATCGCAAATCAATAGAAACAGCAAAACTGCCATCAGAATGGAAAGTAGCAAAGGTGATACCCATACACAAAACCGGAGATACTGCTGTTCCTACTAATTTTAGACCTATATCCCTCACCAGTACGTCATGTAAGATACTAGAGCATATAATCGCTAAGCATTTAACTATTTTTCTAGAAAACAACAATCTCCTGTCCCCCCATCAACATGGCTTCCGGAAAGGTTTATCAACAATCACGCAGCTTACCGAGGTTGTCCACGACCTTGCACTCAGTATAAACAACCGTGGCCAAACTGACGTAATTCTACTTGATTTAGCAAAAGCGTTCGATCGAGTGTGTCATACTAAACTGATTTCGAAATTGCAGAACATTATTGGGGATGGGGAAATTACGAACTGGGTAAGAGACTTTCTTATAAACCGGTCACAGTTCGTGGTTTTCGAAGGAGTATCGTCGTGGACAGCCCCAGTTAAGTCAGGTGTTCCCCAAGGCTCCGTCCTAGGGCCATTATTATTTCTAATTTACATAAATGACATCACTGATAACATAGACTGTAAAATTAAACTTTTCGCAGACGACTGCATTATTTATAGAGCAATTAACAGTTCGGATGATCATTTATCTTTAAATAATTCATTGAGTAAGATTGCTCACTGGTGTGAGCAGTGGCAAATGTTAATTAACCTAACAAAAACAGTTTGCATGACGGTAACCAGGAAAAAAGAACCCTCCGACTTTACCTATACAATTAACGGCGTACCTTTACAAAGAGTTACGCAGCAGAAGTATCTTGGCGTCACCTTGACTTCCGAATTGAGATGGGATGCGCACATTAACAATGTTACAGCATCGGCTTTGCGTAAACTGTTTTTTCTACGAAGGCGTTTACCCTTCGCGCCGACAGATACTAGGCTCCTAACTTACACCACATTCGTGCGACCAATCTTGGAGTACGCTAACACTGTGTGGTTCCCGCAAGGTGTTACTAATATAGCAAAAGTTGAACGGGTTCAAAGGAAGGCCATTAGGTTTATACATAATAAGTACAAACGCACCGACTCACCCACACACCTTTTAGAAACCTCCGGTCTACCCACTCTTGCAACAAGAGCAAAAATCGCGCGTCTCAAATTTTTACACCACATTCTGCATAACCACAGCCGGATCGATGCATCCAGGTACATATCTTTGGCAGAATCACGAACACTACGACATAAACATGCATACACTATCAAAGAATACTCTTCCAACAACGACTGTTTCAAGCAATCCTTTTTCCCCCTGTCAATCAGCGAATGGAATAGGTTAGATCCCTCCATTACTAACGTAACATCACTGGCAGAATTCACTTCAAAAATTGAGAGTATACTTTGAGACAACGGCTTTCTTCAACCATGACCTCCAATATTGTTTTCCAGTAGTATTTATTTGGATGTATAAGTTTACACAATGCCTTCTCTGTATAAATCTGTATTGATTTTTTTTATGCAGCAAAGATTTAGTTTGCTGCTTCCGAAGTGTGAATATTTGGAGTGCATAAATACCTATGTCTAATGTTTCTATGTAACTAGGATTATTATTACTAATTTTAAAATAACTACAGTTCTGTATGCCGCCTGTAAGAAAGTACTTAGCATTCATTGTATTTTGATACTCATGCCCTCCTGCTTTGGTCTCGTAAGAGACTGGCAGTATTGTAAATAAATAAATAAATATATATATATATATATATATATATATATATATTTGGTGACGAGTGAGGTAGGCTTGCCCGCCGCCCACTCACGAAAGAATTGGTACGCCACTGCAGAGAGATCTGTTAGCATTCTTCGTGATGTATTCAATGTGTGCATGCTAAGAACGGTTATTGGCAATCTGAATTCCGAGGTATTTATATCATGTTACCTACTCGAGTTTGATGTTATTGATGGCATAGCCGAAAGATTTTGTCAAGTCAGGGCGATGCAATAAATGCATGATTTAGCTTTTATAGTGGGATTTAAGAACATAAGCCGTTGCGAGCAGTTGCTTTATATGCTATTCAAGTCAGGTTGAAGAATAGAGTTATCATGCTGATTAGTGATTTCATGGCATAAAACACAATCAGCAAATAGTTTAGTGAGACTATTAATTTCTGTAGGTAAGTCATTATTATAAATTAGAAGTAACAATGAGCTGAGAACAGAGCCTTGAGGGACGCCCGACTTTACATCACAACAAGGGGATGCAGCATCAAGTTGCAAATTGAGTATGGTTATCCAGTTCAAGATGTTAGGGTCAATGTTAAGAATACTAAGTTGGAGAAGTAGTAAGCGATGAGACACCTTGCCGGACGCTTTAGCAAAATTTAAAAATATACAGTGAATAATATGGCCTTTGTCAAAAGTAGAGGAATTGTTATGGTTAAACAATATTAGTGTTGTTTCGCATGAGTAGTTCTTGCAAAACCCATGCCGAAAAGAAGGAAAATAAGGAGTTTGATGTGAGGAAGGAAACAAAATTAGTAAATAGGACGCGATGCTTAAGCGATCCTCCCCGAACTCAATGTGGGATCGTCTGCTGTTGCCTGGCCAGTTTGGGCTGCGGTTCTGGCAGTTTGCACCATTCCTCTTGATGTAACCGGGTAATGTCCCGAATGCCGGTACCCGGGTGCAGTAGCTGTTGCGGTTCTTGCTCGGCCCAGGTTAACATTTCTCAAGCATGGTAGTCATCGATGATGTTGCCTGCTACCTATGAGTGAGCCTGAACCCACACAAGCTCTAGAGAAACATGAATTTAGTAACATGATATGTGAGACGCCACAAATGTCTGTGCACAGAAATTTCTTAGCTTTTTTTTTCAACTATTGCTACTGCTGTACAGTCGAGCCCCTTAATCTCTGTTCGTTGTCACAATTTCTTTGCAGCGAGAACTGAAAAATATGCAAATCTTGCAATTACTCAACACAATTAAAATTTATTTAGGGTTGTTGGTGACCTTGTTCTGTTTCATATAATGACATTGCTTTGAAGGAGTTTGATGGCTGACCACTTAGTACGCTTTGCATAGCTTCGTCACAGTCGTGGGTGCTAAAAAATGTGCAAGCGTTGTTAAAAGCATCAACAACTTCACCCAAACTTGCTTTGCGGCTTTCCTCACTCTTGTTGTCATACTCATTTTTCTTCGCGCCCAGTAGGAGAGGTGTGCGAACACCCCTGCAACTTCGTTAAGTCACAATATATGTGGTTAAAAGCACACTTCCCTCTTTCTCTCTCCTCGAACCTCTCCGAGGCTGGCGCCGAGTTGGTTTTGGCTAGATGCTGTCACGTAGGACCACTCGCAGCCCTCGTTTGTTTACAGTCACCCTCAGTTTCCAACTTTGCTTTAGAAGTACGGATTCGGTGGTGTACAACGCATCTGTTTTTTGGATATGCACTTGTACTTTAGTGCGCATTGAGCTGCGAAATACCTTTCACCCTAGAATGACCTTGCTGTTGGATGCCATCGGTGCCTGTTCATGTCGACCGAAAGCATTTCATGATTCCATCTGTTAAGTCTAACGAGTTGCGACAAAAGACACAGTTGCATAGAATCAGAAATAGGAATTTCAGGCAGCCCCGCCGTGGTGGTGTAGTGGCTAAGGTACTCGGCTGCTGACCCACAGGTCGTGGGATCGAATCCTTGCTGCAGCGGCTGCATTTCCGATGGAGGCGAAAATGTTGTAGGCCCGTGTGCTTGGATTTTGGTGCACGTTAAAGAACCCCAGGTGGTCTAAATTTCCGGAGCCCTCCACTGCGGCGTCTCTCATAATCATAGGGTGGTTTTGGGACGTTCGACCTCACATATCAATCAATCAAATTAATCAAATCAGAATTTCAGACAGAGATTTTCCACTCCACTTTGCGATTTAAGTTGCAAGTTTATCACTATGAGTATGGGTTATGTCAAGGCTTGCTTAACTTAAAGCCTGCTTTAACACTGTAGACATGACCTACTGAGTCAATGAGTGTGTTCATCGTTTAGGAAACTCACGTAGACGTGCAATTTCGCGTGGAGGTCTTCGTGCTAATAAATGTAAAGATTTCTATCCACGACTGGAGCTCTTGTGAAGGAATCGCTTATGGTGGCATGCTAGTTCATTAATTTGCTAGCTAGTTATTTCGGCGGTATAGTTTGTATGTCAGACACCACAAGGCGTTCCTGCAAAATATGGCTGGTGCATCAAACCACTTAACGAAATAACTACGGCCGTTCGAAAGTATCAGCTATAAATTATGTGCTTTAAAAAAGTATCAGCTATATGCCTCCCCCAAACACTAATATTAGCCGTCGGCAACATCGCCGTCGTACGTCAGCGGCATCAATGCGAGCCGTTGCTTCTACTGAAAGTCATTGTGCGTGCTTTCTGCACATGTTGTATACCTTATGCGGCACTTCACAGAGCTCTTATTGGCCAACGTGACACTCGTTCAGATAATTTTATGGTGAGTTTGACAGCTGGTGTGCAAGCTCTCATAGCACTGCCTGGCAAGCAAGCGCTCTCTCCACGAAAGGGCGTCTGCTATGCAAGAACAAGGCAGGCGGCACAACATTCGAAACGATAATATAAAGAAGACTGTGTGGGAGCACTGTGAAAAGAGTGTGACACGCTCTCGCTGTAATTGTTGGGTTTCAATGATAAGTAGCATCAGTTGCTGCCCAGTAATTTAAGGCATGATTTCATAAGAATGCGTCATAGTCTGCAGTTCATAATTGGGGAAAACGTTTTGTACCCTGCTGCAATACACCCTGGGGCATAAGGTGTGGGAAAAAAGTTTTCCTTGTTTTGTGCAACAAAAGATGGTGATCTTCTGGACAAGTGGAGGCGAGCAGTCCTCATGAACAATCAGGTCCTTCATTCAACCTATTTTGCCTGCAAAAACATTTAGAGCTCAAATGCTTGTGCAAAGAATGAACAACACACTACAATGAGCACGTCCTCAGGAACATGCCGCAAAGGGGGACATTGTCAAGGGACACTGTGCCGGTAAAGTTCCCTACCTGGCATACCCGACCAATGTGAGAAAACATTGCATTAAATGCCAAGCTGCTAAGCGCAGTGAAGAAATTGGTTTTGCTGAGGTTTTTAATAGAGTGTCGCTACCGCTTCTTTCTAGGTATTGCATGTATTTTACTGTCTTAGTTAACCATAGTTTTGTTTCACTGCAGTCTGTGCAGCTTATGTGATGTGACGTACTGTGCTGTGGTGCCTCATGCATGATCACATAAGCAATGACACAATTGGCAAAGTTAGAAAATATATTTGTAACAGAAACTGCTTGAATATGTGAGTATTGTGGGTTCAGCTAAACCACTGGTCCTGCGAGGATGTACAGGCACTATTTTACAACTGAAGACGACACAAGCCACTGCATCACAGGCCCTTACAAAAGTAAGTGTGGGTACCGCAGCCTGCAGTTGTTGACGTACGTTAATAACACTTTCAGTGTTTAAAGAGTACACGTCTAGAATACGGAAACTAAATTCCAATATTCAATTCAAAAACAAAAGCAAAATAAAAACCAGCTTTGACTTTCCCTATAGCTTCATTGTGCTACAAAACAAAACCATCCCTCTAGTGGGGCATACATGTTGCAGGTGCCTATTATACAAATGTGTATGTTGATTTTTCAGGCATTTTCATGTGACCGGTGTGCGCGCATAGGTATCTGTGCATGACAGCCGTGCCTGTGGCGAAAGCCTACATTCGTTTCTACTTTCACAGCATGAGCAGATTGATCGCAAGAACTTCGACAAAGGAAAAAAAAAATGTCAACAAACCCATTTTATTGCCCTCAATGGTTCAGCTGCGCTTTCCTTATATACACATATGACAAGCCATGAGACCCTGGTGCACAGCTCACTACGTATTGTGCCACCTATTGCAGAAAGAGCACAGCCTTATTGATTTACCTACCAAATCTGGAGAACAGTTCATACACTTCTTACTTTTCCACAGTGGCATGTACTTCTGATGTTGGCAGCATTGCAGAACTCCTCGCATGCAATCAGGTCGGCATCAGCTCACACAAAGTCATGTAGACAAACAGCACCTGGTGTCGCTCTATTGAAGCTGAAATGCCAAACAACACTGCACGTAAGAAAATTCTGTGAGGTAGCCCAGCAAACCTCTTGTGATGGCAGTTCTAACATAAGTACCTAACTAAAAGGCCTTCAAGCCAAGCCGAATTTGTGGCCACGACAAATATGCACAATTTTACCAATGTGAGAAATGCTATGCTTGGAAAGTCAGATATGCTATGTGATATGTAGAAGTAACATACATCAAAATATTGCATGTACCTACATGAAAGCTAAGGAATGCTTTAGTCATAGGGAAGAATAAGGTGCCGAACGGAAAATTCTGTAGTTTTCTTTACACTGTAGTCTGCCACGAGTGTGACAACATGCCAGTCTATGAGATCTGTGATTTCAATGAAAGAGTTAAACAACACAACAGTTCAAAATGAAGTCACCAAATCATGGATGGCCTTGAATGCCCTCGCTGAACATGTGGAATATACAGGCTTTCAAATTGACTGGTCAAGCAACCATGTTCTGGTCGAAGAAAACAAACTTGCATCATGCCAGCACCTGGAATCCCTGCACATTCACACAGCTGCACATATCCTCAATAAGATTTATGGAACGCTGACCATATACTTTTGATGCTTACACCACGCACCTAGTCATACTTAATTACGATGTACCTTTCTTATGGCTCTCATTCAGAACATTATCAGGTGCCCAAACATCAATAAACTTTGTGTTATTTTGGTCGGTGTATCCTTTTGTTTGTACACTAAGAAGAAATAGTTTTGCATTGCCTTTATTTTAGGCCTCTTCTAGCTGTTCACTGTAGTTGCAGTCGAAGGAGTGACTTTTTGAGTATTGATCAAAGGTAATGCTTATTTTTGTGATGGTGGCACAGACTGCCGCCAGTTTCTATGAATTAGCCAGGTTTTACCAAAGTTCCTCCAGTTTTCCAGCAAGGCCCCAATTCCCAGACTTTCCCAGGTTGGTAGACACCCTGCACAAAAAAAGATAGATGGCAGTTAACTCGCGTCCTGTGTTTCCTGTCTTATGCAAGTGTCATTCTGCACTTTATTACCTTAGAAGTACTTGTTGCTTGGCAGGTTGGTATAACATTATTAGGGAAAATTCTAGACGACGCGAATGTGTGGTGCAGTGTAAATATTTTCTGTAGTTCAGCTGCCACTGACGCTTTTTTCTGTGCTTTTTCATTTTTTCAGTGGTGCTTAGGCATCATAATTTTTCCCCTGAGCTTAATTACCTCCCTGAAGCTATGCATCATCTTGCCCATTAACAACCATTGTTAAACTATTGTATGTGGCATTGTTGATGCAAAAGGACCTTAGAGTATATGCTAAAGCTCCTGCAGGATCACCGGCTGAATGTGACAACCAGTTCACCATTTATAGGACCGGAAGTATTGAAATTTTCAATGTATCTGTTCGCACAGTGCTTCATTGGAGCTTAAAATATGGTGCTCCCACAGAAACATTTTTCTTCCTGTGCTGTGACCAACGGGAAAACTATGTAGACTATAATGAAAAGAGATCACAACTAGGCTTAGCTGTGTGATGTCTGCCTCAATAAAAATGTAATAAATTAATGCAAGTGTGCTTATATCACCATGGTGTTTCCAGTTTATTGCTACATTTGATATGAACCTCTGCTCGCTCCACCATGGTGTTCCTAAGGGTGTACACAGTCTTACCTCTGAGACAGCATTGCCAGAACTAATTTCACTGTCACAATCTTGAACAGCTGTGCGACAAGCATGCGCCAGTGCAGAGAACACAAGAGAAGTGGTCACTGATTGCATGTTCAAGGTCGTATGCACGCACACCGGACTAGGATTTTGCAGTGTCTTACATTTTGAGTGGAGTATACTTCGTGATGGCGGGAGCCATCTCTGTGGTCACCAGCTAAACTGTCACAATGTGCATATTGTTGCTTCAGACAACTGTTTAGGACAAAAAAGCGCACCGTAGAAAAAAATATTTTTAGGCTAATGTAAGTGCTTGTGGTGAGGAGACTCTCAAAAGGTATATGGTGTGTCATCTTGCAATAGAGAAGCAAAATTTATACCTAGTTTATGTTAGTAGGAGTCTGCTAAACATTGGCCATACAAGCTTGTGACTAGAGAAGGATGATGTGAAGAAGATACCCTCTTGAAATGTTAACCTGCACCATCCTCCCTTGCCCTTTTTGGTGCACTGGAATTTTTGCCCTATAGGTACTAATTCCTTCAGTGGGTACTCTTGAAGGGCTTCTGAATAAGCTCACTCTTACCACCTGCTTTATCAAGGGCAAATCCTACTGTTGGAACTTGTTTGCTTGGCAGAAATGTTTAACAGGAAAAGAAGCTTCATTTGTTACACAAATAAAGCTACAGCGTTGCAAGATTACTATGATGTTATGTACCCAGACCTCCCACATACAACTCACTAAAATGTCACCAATTACCTCTATGGTGAGCCTGATTATGCCTTAAGACAGCATGTAAGTTTCTTGATCCTATACTTTTTAATCAGTACATAAACCTTGAAAAAAAAACAAGATCGTCACGTGCAGTGCATAAAACCAGTGCTTATGAAGTGCAATGATGCCATCGGAAGCATCAGCAAAACTAAATTCACCCTGCTGGAAAGCAAATTCTGCGTGAAGCCTGTGAATATACTGTTAACAAAGTCTTTTCGAACACTTCATTACTTCTACTTCTGCAATTTACATAATCATGTCTCATGCATACCTTGCTGTCAACCAAAAAATTATTGACCTATGAGGTGTTTCTCATGTGATCATGCTAATTTAACATACCTGCAAGCCTCAGAGCTAACATAATAAAATTGAAGACTTTAATAAATTAATGCTCTGCTACTCACCCCTTCAAAAAAATTTTTAGCATCCCCTTCAAACCTGTTTTTTTAAAGACTCAACAGGCACAATGACGTGACTCATGAAAGGCATATCCGGAGCTTGTGGTGCAACTAAAATCTTTTTGGAGCCGCATAAAAGCCTCCTGAAGCTTTTAAGCTAGAGCTGTTGCACCACATGTTACAGGGAACTAGTTCATGAACATATGCATGCATGTTCACTTGGACTTCTGCGCAACATAAACGTAGGCTTTTTGCTTTTTTGCAGACATCCCCAATTTATATCAAGCTACCTAGCGCTTTCCGGGAATTCACATGGCATTTGTAAATGACTCTGGCCTTCAGTGATAGTTTAGCTACAATATTGAATCACGGACTGGTAAGACTATTTATGCATTGTATTTACTTTAAAAAAAGAGTCTGATTACATTAATGCTTTTATTAGTACAACCTAATCGTTCAATGTGTGCAGAAGTGGTTGCTGTCATCGTTTATGTACAGAATTGTTAGGTTCCTGATTAATGAGCGCTTCATAAAAAAAAGGGTTTTGTAACTGGTCCTTACTTCCAATTATTAATATGGCTCGACAAAATTTAGAGTTATGGGGGAGTAAGTAGTTACACTTGGCAAACTGTTTGACATGTACAGTCGTCGAGGTCGAGAAGCCCAGCCGAGACATACCGGAATAGTGGAAAACCATGCTTTCTAGGAGAAGTAAAAGTGATTGTACAGCATGCGGTACTGCTGATAAAATTTGCCCACTGTATGGACTTAAAACTCAACCACCTTGTATGAAATATTTTGAAAGTAAACTGTAACAAATAGGACCACAAATTAAAAAAATAACTAAGTGGTCAGTTCTATATGCAGGTACTAAATTACTGTATTTTAATACAGTAAAGCAAGACTGTTGTCCAAGCACAACTAGCTCATTATTACTTTTATCTGACAGTAACCACAACAGTTAGAAACTATTTGGCTGAAGTCACGTGGTAACTTTTGTAGTATAAGCGGGTTCAAATTGTTAGGAAGTTGGTGCCCAGCAATGTTTTCAACTACATTGCACGTTCATGTCCACTGTGATGACATCTCCAAATCGCAGGGGTAACGTATGGATTTCAAGCATATGCCATATACTTGCTCCCTGATAGAACACAACAACGAAGAGTGCACGCATGCTTGACACAAATAATGAAATTTTTGAAAAAATGTAGCAGGTTTCGTCTCTTGGTGCAGATCCCTGCAGGCACTTACCTAATTACCACCCCATTTTGCCAACAAGCAGCCCATGTAAGACGTTCGAACATGCGGTATTATGTCGGGTCATAACCAGTTTCCTCTAACCACCTTGCACTTAGGCATGGCACAAATTTTGAAGTACGACTGAAGCCTCTCATATGCATGTTTTGTTTATTTGAAGGTGCCATTTAACAATCTTGAATTAATCCTGCAATGAACTTAAATTTGAATGCCTTGCGAATTGCCTGCCACAAAATGTATTTTACTGGGTAAATTGTTCTGGGCTTGTTACACAAGCTGAAGATGATGACGATACTGACTGCTGCATCGTCACTGATGAGGCAGAGGATAGCGCGTGTACAATTTAGGTGTACACACGAGGCCCAATGTCAGTGCTACATTTCCAATTTACACATGAGCGCGCGCAATATGTATGCTTTACCGCAATACACAGCGTGCACTTCACCGCAAGGCTCGACTGCCTTGCGGCACTGTTTAGTTTTAAGAAGACGCTTAAGGTGGCAATTTCGACCTAATATTTATAGTGCTCCCAGCATATCTTCAACCTTATTTCTTTTTTTTTTCTTTGTATACACCCACAAGAACAGACATAGCTTAGAAAACTGATTATCCTAATCGGCGACAGCATATTTAAGCCACTTAGAAAATAACGTCGTGTGAACGCCTGGTAATATTTCATCGCTTCCAACTTGTGCATTTCGTATCTGTCTCACGCAGTTACGCAAGAAGAAGCTTCAATGAAAGTTTTGGCGCAAGGATACACTTCACCCAAGCGACACATCGATCCTTACGCTACACACGCACTTACCAGACATACACGTACGGCATACATCCACAAATAGCATAACACACGGTGTTCATGATCGGGCAAGTCGTTACCACATTGCTTATAGACAGTATTACAGAACGAGACCACGTATCCATGCGCAGAGGCGGTTCTCGCGAATGCATACAGCTCCCGACCGAGCAAAGACGGCAAGGTTCCTTATGGTATGCATGCATGTTCGATGCATGCGACTGTATTGTAGTGCGTATTGTTGTCTGTGTCCGTTGTTTCGAGTGTGGCTGATTGTACTGTGTAGTACATTGTTTGATTGGTGACATATTGTATTCAAATATTATCGAGTGTGCATACTTGTGTATCATTTTGATCTGCCATAACTGAGAATATAATTTTGTTTTGTTTATCAACTCTCGGCTCTGACTTGTTCTTTGGGCCACAGCTGGCGTCCGCTGGCGCGCCAAATAGGACCACTTCTAAATTGTCCACGCTTTCGTGGTGCGGTTCGGGGGGCCGATACTTCGACCCTTGGAATTAGCCCGGCGATCGCCTCCCTAATTAACGGGACCTGTGACAATTAATCTGGCGTCCGCGACGAGGACCTTCTGGTGCACAGTGTGTCCAAAGTAGTGAGAAAGAGCCTCGAGTTCTTGATTCTGCTGTCGGAATGATTTTGTGTGTTGCTCAGTCTTCTCGTTAACGAGTGCACGAGAGAGTTCCGATGTACTGATTTAGGCAGATACTTTTTGCACGCGGCAAGACTTCATTTGCGAGACACAATGTATCTCGAGAAGTTAGTCGCTCTTGGTGAGAAGATGGGTCTTTCTGGCGCTGAGCTACGGAAGTGGGTCACCCAGAAGGAAAAAGAACAAAAAGAGAGGGCCAAAGAAGAAAAGGCAGCTGAGCTGAAAAAAAAAGGTTGGCGGTCGAAAGAGCCAAAGCGGAAAAGGAAGCTGAGTTGAAGAGAGAGAGGTTGGCAGCTGAGAGAGCCAAGGAAGAAAAAACAGCTGAGTTGGAACGAGAAAGGTTGGCAGCTGAAAGGGCGAGAGAAGAAAGAGAAGCAAAGGAGCGACAGCTGAAAGAAGAAAGAGAGGCAAAAGAGCGACAGCTGAAGGAAGAAAGAGAGCAACAATTGAAATTGGAGTTGGAGAGAGAAAGACTGGCAGCTGAGAGGGCGAAAGAAGAAAGAGAAGCGGAGATGGCTGAAAGGGAACGGCAGCGGCAGCACGAGATGGAACTCGAGCGGCTCCGTTTGCAACGGCGAAGTGAAACTGATTGATTGATTGATTTGTGGGGTTTAACGTCCCAAAACCACCAAATGATTATGAGAGACGCCGTAGTGGAGGGCTCCGGAAATTTAGACCACCTGGGGTTCTTTAACGTGCACCCAAATCTGAGCACACGGGCCTACAACATTTCCGCCTCCATCGGAAATGCAGCCGCCGCAGCCGGGATTTGAACCCGTGACCTGCGGGCAGCGAAGTGAAACTCCGGTTCAAGCTAGAGTTGAAAGCAGCGAACGGGAAGATCAAGGCTTCCGCTTTAACCCAAGCAAGCTGCTCGTAGCGTTTGATGAAAGAAAGGACAACCTTGACGCGTACCTTCACAGATTTGAGACGATTGCAAGGAGCCAGAATTGGCCGGAACATCAAGGGGCAACTGCTTTGAGTACTTGCTTGAGCGGTGAAGCGCTCAGTGTGTATGGTAGGCTGACGCCGACCGATGCAGCCAACTATGCAAAGGTGAAAACTGCTTTGCTGAAGCGATTTAGATTTACTGTGGAAGGATTCTGGGACATATTTCGGACATGAAAGCCAGCTGATGTTGAGACGGCTACGCAGTATGCCGCCCGATTTTGCCATTATTTCGACAGATGGATTGAACTTTCAGGGACAGCGCAGGAGTACGATGAACTTAGAGAGCTCCTAATTAGAGAACAATTCCTTACTAGTTGCCACCCAAGCCTGTCGCTGTACTTGAAAGAGAGGAGAGCTAAGTCACTTGAAGACATGCTTGAATTAGCTGATCAATTCTTGGAAGCGCAAGGTGGCACTAATTTGGCCAAGGTCAAGAAGGAGTGTCCCGTAGATTAAAAAATTCGGCACCCGAACAAAAGAAGCGTGCTCCGGAGAATGTTCCGCGATGTTTTCTATGTAACCGAGTGGGGCATTGCGTGAACAACTGTCGAACTAACTTTACGAGTCCCACGGTCGTAAAATGTTTCAAGTGTGGTCAGACTGGGCACAAAGCAGACGCATGTCGAAACGGAGCGAGTCAAACTCACCAGGTATCCTGTGTGCTAGCAGCACCAAAATCCGATGGTGATGCCGTCACCGACGGATTCGTAGAGTTGAAAAATGGGGAGAAACTTCCTATTGTGGGTGCTGTAATGAGAAAACAGTCAACCGGTGTTACGAAGGGAATGCCAACGCTGCCTGGAAAAGTTGCGGGCAAGAAGATTACGGTGTTAAGAGACACCGGTAGCTCCACCGTTATCGTGCGGAGAAATTTGGCACGGGAAAGTGAGTGACCAGGCAAAACGCAACCAGTTTGCCCAATCGATAGTGCGGTTCGGATGCTTCCCGAAGCAGAGATTGAGGTTAAAACCCCGTACTTCAGCGGGAAGGTTACCGTTCTATGCATGACGATCCCCCTGTACGACCTCGTCATCGGAAACATCGAAGGGGCGCGAGGGCCGAACGAACCAGAACGTTTGGGGGAAGACCCGAAGATGGAGCCCCCGCCGACACAGGTACCGCGATATTCAGCGGAGAACAATCCTGTGAAGGATTTCACCCGAGCCCAAGGTGAAGCCTGGGTGCAAGAGACAGCGAATGAGAACATGATTGTATTGAATGAGTTTACGTGCTGGGCAGCTGGACTTAGGTCGGCTCGACCTCAACTGAACGACAATGTAAAGATGGCGGAGTCGGCCAGCCAAGACCAATGCCGTGACATGAACAAGCTGGTAAATAAATAGACAGGACCCGTTGAACGTTATGACCCGTTATCGGTGTCAGAAGTGACAAAGATGGCTGAGACGCGGCCTCAGATACCGTCGTTGGAAAGGGCTCGCCAATAAAGAACGAGGAAAAACAAGAGGTCGAGCGAGCACCGCAAGAAAGGGCGCAAGCGCCGCTCAAGGTATACAGGATAGGTACTGAGGTGCAATCAGAATGTGTTTGGCACGGCTGAGTGCCATATGTTCTGTTAATGTTCTTGTTATCCTGTGTCACAACTGTATGTCGAGCGAGTCGCAATGTTTGTTACGGTGATGTGATTGTAGAAGTGTTGCACTGAGAGAACTTTGTACATTTGTATGGTCTGGAATATGTGATGGAGTGTTTTACTCATGCACCTGTGGTTATATTTTATGTGTTGTGAGATTGAATTACAATGTACAATTGTATTGAGTGATCTACTGTGAATGTGACGTGTCATGAGCGACGGACTATGTTACAGTTTTTGAGAGTGTGGGGACTGTTCACACTGGTTTGTTTGGTTTTGAATATTATGAGATAATATTCCTCAAGTGGGGGGCAGTGTCACAAAACGAGCGCTCAAAAAAGGGCGCGCCACTAAATTCTCGCGAAAAATTGCCGAGAGGTCAAC
The DNA here is from genome assembly GCF_043290135.1 of Rhipicephalus microplus. Classification (NCBI taxonomy): domain Eukaryota; kingdom Metazoa; phylum Arthropoda; class Arachnida; order Ixodida; family Ixodidae; genus Rhipicephalus; species Rhipicephalus microplus. Next base: position 506,454,077 of record NC_134710.1, read on the forward strand.
GATTAAAAAAAAGAAAACAAGCATCCGAAGACTCCCCGGGCGCGCGTTCCTCTCCCCTCGGAAGCGTAGGTTCGCCGTCGAACCTCCTCGCATCGGCGGCCGAGCAAGCCCTAGGACGTTCTCGATGGAAAGGGGCGGGGTGATGCAGGGTTGCGTCATCCATCGCGGACGGCCCTCGCACCGTCTCGCCCTTTCCCCAGCCTTCGCTGCGTATCGCGCCGACGAAATGATGAGAATTTTCTGGAATTTCGCGCGGAAGGTATTTAACCGAGCAGCAGAGATGGGAGATCAGGAGAAGAAGGAAGTTAGTGCCAGAGTGCGTAGGGTATCCCGCTGCGTCTGTCGGTGAAGGTTTTGTCTTTAGTGACAAAGCAGGAGAAGAAGAAGGTATGCGCCAGAGTGCGTAGGGTGTTCCGCCTTGTTGTCTTCCATGACAAAGGAGGAGAAGAAGAGGATTTCCACCTGAGGGGTAAAGACTCGAGCTACAGGCAAGAGTGTGTGTCTACCGCTATCGAACGAAGACGCGTGGCAGCAGCTGCGTTTGTGAAGCCGACGTGTTTCCGGCGAAGAAGTTTGAAGCTTGGAGAGCGGCCAATCGAAGACGCGAGGTTTCCTGGAAGAGAAACTTCGGGGACAGCGGAACGAGAACAACGCTGGACTTTGAGTGAGTGATTCTCGGAAGAGTATCATTCAGACTTTTGTTCCAAGAACTTTGGACTGAATAAGTTTTTTAACTCTTTAGTCTTTAAGTGTCTTGGTTGTTCGATGCATGCGACTGTATTGTAGTGCGTATTGTTGTCTATGTCCGTTGTTTCGAGTGTGGCTGTTTGTACTCTGCAGTGCATTGTTTGATTGGTGACATATTGTATTCAACTATTGTCGAGTGTGCATACTTGTGTATCGTTTTGATCTGCCATAACTGAGAATATAATTTTGTTTTGTTTATTAACTCTCGGCTCTGACTTGTTCTTTGGGCCACAGCCGGCGTCCGCTGGCACGCCAAATAAGACCACTTTTAAATTGTCCACGCTTTCGTGGTGCGGTTCGTGGGCCAATACTTCGACCCTTGGAATTAGCCCGGCGATCGCCTCCCTAATTAACGGGACCTGTGACAGAAGGGGATGCTAAAATTTTTTTTGAAGGGGTGAGTAGCAGAGAGCATTACTTTATCAAAGTCTTCAATTTTCTTATGTTAGCACTGAGGCTTGCAGGTATGTTAAATGAGCCTGGTCACTTCAGTAACACCTCAGAGGTCAATAATTTTTGGGTTGACAGCAAGGTATGCATGAGACAGGATTATGCAAATTACAGAAATAGAAGTAATGAAGTTGTTGAGAATACTTTGTTAACAGTACATTTACAGGCTTCATGCAGAATTTACTTTCTAGCAGGGTGAATTTACTTTTGCTGGTGCTAACGATGGCATCATTGCAGTTCACAAGCACTGGTTTTATGCACTGCACGTGACAGTCTTGTTTTTTCAAGGTTCATGTACATATTAAAAAGTATAAGATCAAGAAACTTACATGCTGTCTTAAAGCATAATCAGGCTCACCGTAGAGGTAATTGGTGACGTTTTAGTGAGTTGTATGTGGGAGGTCTGTGTACGTAAGATCATAGTAATCTTGCGGTGCTGTAGCTCTATTTGGGTAACGATTGAAGCTTCTTTTCCTATTAAAAATTTCTGCCAAGCAAACAAGTTTCAACAGCAGGATTGTTCTTGGGAAAAGTAGCTGGTAAGAGTGAGCTTATTCACAAGCCCTTCAAAAGCGCCCACTGAAGGAACTAGTGGCAAAAATTCCAGTGCACCAAGAAGGGCAAAGAAGAACGGTGCAGGTTAACATTTCAGGAGGGTATCTTCTGGACATCATCATTCTCTATCCGCAAGCTTGTATGGCCAATGTTTAGCAGACTCCTACTAACATAAACTAGGTATAAATGTTGCTTATATGTTGCAGGATGACACACCATATACCTTTTGAGAGTCTCCTCAACACAAGCGTTTACACTAGCCTAATTTTTTTCTACGGTTCCCTTTTTTGTCCTAAACAGTTGTCTCAAGCAACAATATGCACATTGTGACAGTCTAGCTGATGCCCACAAAGATGGCTCCAGCCACCACCATGTATACTCCCCTCAAGATGTAAAACTCTGTAAAATCATAGTCCGGTGTGCGTGCATAGGACCTTGAACATGTAAGCAGTGACCACTTCTCTTGTGTTCTCTGCACTGGCACATGCTTGTCGCACACCTGTTAAGATTGTGACAGTGAAATTACTTCTGGCAATTCTGTCTCAGAGGTAAGCCTGTGTACACCCCCTGGAACACCATGGTGGAGTGAGCAGAGGTTCATATCAAATGTAGTAATAAACTGGCAACGCCATGGTGATATAAGCACACTTGCTTTAATTTATTAGATTAATTTATTGAGGCAGACATCACAACGCTAAGCCTAGCTGTGATATCTTTTCGTTATTGTCTACATAGTTTTCCCATTGGTCACAGCACAGGAAGAAAAATTTCTTTGTCGGAGCACCATATTTTAAGCTTGCATGACTCCAGTGAAGCACTGTGCGAACAAGATATATTGAAAATGTCAGTACTTCGTGTCCTATAAATGGTACACTGGTTGTCACATTCAGCCGGTGATTCTGCAGGAGCTCTAGCATGTACTATAAGGTCATTTTGCATCAACAATGCCACATACAATAGTTTAACAATGGTTATTATTGAGTGAGAGGGTACATATCTTCAGGGAGGTCATTAAGCTAAGGGGGAGAGAGATATATATATAAATAGAGAGGAAAGGCAGGGAGGTTAACCAAGCTTGGCTCGGTTGGCTACCGTACACTTGGGGTGGGGGAAAAGGAGAATAATAGAACGGAAAGAGATAGAAAAGAAGAGGAGTAAGAAAGAGAAGCATAAATAGTCAGCTCGAGACTACATAGCACGGTCTCGCACAGTTCTTTCACAAGCGGTCGTGAAGTGTTGTGGTCCTTAAAAAGTACAAGATGGCTTTTGTGGCTTTGCGCGTATGGGAAGACGTCGTCCAAGGTCCCAGGATCTTCTCTTCTGTAAGCGGCTGTGAATACAGCTGACAGAGCTTGGCTTCCATAATACGTCGTTCGGTCTGGTATGCTGGGCAATGACATAGAATGTGCTCAAGCGTTTCCTCGCAGGCGCAGATGTTGCATGCCGAAGTGCTCTCCATTCCAAGGAGACGAGAGTACGAATTCGTAAATGCTACGCCCAACCTCATGCGACACAGTAAAGTTTCAGCGCATCGTGGGAGCCCGGATGGCAAACGAAGTGTAGAGTTTGGGTCGATCAAATACAGGTGCGTGTTGGAGAAGCCCTGCGTATTCTATTGTAGGAGAGATATACGGCGAGCAAGTGATTGTAGTAGCATTGCAGCGTCCGTTCTCAAAAGTAGTATGGGCGTGTGCTGGTCTTGGTCATGAGCCGATCGAGCAGCTTCATCCGCGCGGTCATTGCCGACGATTTCGCAATGACTCGGCAACCAATGAAATATAATATCGTTACCTTCCTTGAGCGCTTCGTGGTAGTCGTACCTTATCTGATATACTGATTGTTAGTGTAACCCGTGCTGCATAACAAACCGCAGTGACTGTAAGGCTGACCTGGAGCCGCAAAAGATGGCCCATTGGTTAGGTTGCTGCCGAAAAACGTACTTTACTGCACCTTGAAGTGCTGCGAGCTCTGCTGCTGTCGACGTCGTGGTGTGAGAAAACTTGTACTGAAGCAACACATTTTCAGATGGAACAACCACTGCTCCTGAATAGCTGTTGGAATTAGTGGAGCCATCGGTGTAAACATGTATGTGGTCGAAGTACCTTTCGTCCAACAGACGCAAAGTCATTTGCTTCAGGGCTAGCTTTGACATGCGTGCCTTCCTAAAGATTCCAGGAACTGATAATCGCACGTCAGGTTGACGAAGACTCCATAGCGCAGCTGCTGGATGCATCGCAAGTTTGAAGCCTGGTGGTAGCATGTCTTGATGGTTTGTCACAATACCGCAGTACTAAGAATGGGGCCTCCGAGTTGTCAAACACGCTAAATGATGTGACGGCAGCCGTGATAAATGCCGAATGTGCGCTCTCAGCGTCTCGACAATGATATGCGTTGTGACCGGTTGTTCTTGTGCAATAACAATAGTTGACACTGTCGATGAGCATCTTGGAAGGCCAAGGCATGTCCGAAGTGCTTGGGCTTGTACGCTTGGCAGTGCACGGATGTTAGTCTTGTACGTGTTGGACAGGACAGGAAGGCTGTACCGGAGAGTTCCGAAAAAGAGGGGGAAAATTGTAGATGCCTAAGCACCACAGGAAAAATGAAAAAGCACAGGGAAAGAGCGTCACTCGCAGCTGAACTACAGAAAATATTTACACCGCACCACACATTCGCATCGTCTATAATTTCCCCTAATAATGTTATACCAACCAGCCCAGCAACAAGTACTTCCAAAGTAATAAAGTGCAGAATGACACTCGCATAAGACGAGAAACACAGGACGCGATTTAACTGCCATCTATCTTTATTTGTGCAGGGTGTCTACCAACCTGGAAAAGTCGGGGAATATGGGCCTTGCTGGAAAACTGGGGGAACTTTGGTAAAACCTGGCCAATTCATGGAAACTGACGGAATTCTGTGCCACCATCACGAAAATAAGCATCACCCTTGATCAATACTCAAAAGGTCACTCCTTCAATTGCAACTGCAGTGAACAGCTAGAAGAGGCCTGAAAAAAAAAAAGGCAATGCATAACTGTTTCTTCTTAGTGTACAAACAAAAGGATACACTGACCAAAACAACACAAAGTTTATTGACGCTTGGGCACCGGATATTGTTCTGAATGATAGCCATGAGAAAGGTACATCGTATTTAAGTATGACTAGGTGCTTGATGTAAGCAGCAAAAGTATATGGTCAGCGTTCCATAAATCTTATTGAGGATATGTGCAGCTGTAAGCATGTGCAGGGATTCCAGGTGCCGGCATGATGCAAGCTTGTTTTCTTCCTCCAGAACACGGTTACTTGACCAGTTCGTTTGAAAGCCTGTATATTCCACATGTTCAGCGAGGGCATTCAAGGCCGCCCATGATTTGGTGACATCATATTCGTGTTTTTTAACTCTTTCATTGAAATCACAGATCTCGTAGATTAAAGGGTTGTCACAATCGTGTCAGACTACAGTGTAAACAAGACTAGGGAAATATCCGCTCGGCAGCTTGTTCTTATTGACTAAAGGATTCCTTAGCTTTCATATTGGTACACGCCCTATTTTGATGTATGTTCCTTCTACATATCACATACTATATCTGACTTTCCAAGCACAGCATTTCTCACATCGGTAAATTTGTGCATATTTGTCATGGGCACAATTTCAGCTTGGCTTGAAGGCCTTTTAGTTAGGTGCTTATGTTAGAACTGCCATCACAAGAGGCTTGCTGGGCTATATCCTGCCTTTTATAATATTACTGTTATTAGTATGATTGGCGATGCAGCTGCAAACGTCCTCCGCTATATACTTATTGCAGATATTTCAAGAGTAGCACACTCTTCTCTCATTTCATTTTCATTTTCTTGAGATGGTGTTATTAAATACATGGTATTTTTTAGCATTACGTTCATAGAAGAGTACGTAAACGAAAGTAGCACGAAGGTAACCAAAACGCAACTTAGCTTCAAAAAAATTGTCTACTGGCTTTTTCAGCTTGCCTTTGTTGTACATAGCATGGTCACTCCTCACAACGGTGTTCATGCTGTCTGAGACGCATCTGGAAGCTAAGTTGTGTATTTTGATTGCTGACAAGGAAGGCTTCTTTTTAACTCTGGATGGCTCTATGTATAATGATAATGTAGTCACTGGTTTGGAAAAAAGCTGAACAAATCATTTTCTGAGCAACTGCAGCCAATAAATTTATGTGAATAGACACGCATCTTCACTTTCGCATGTAAAGTCTGGTGTTCCCCAGGGATCAATCCTGGGACCAGTTTTGTTTCTCATTTACATCAACGACATTGGACATGGTTTATCATCTACCATCAGATTATTTACATACAACTACATCACTACATCATTTATAGAAAAATTTATAGCACCCAAGCTAACGTGTCATTATAGTTGGACATTAATAAACCCTCATTTTGGTGTCACCAGTGGCAAATGCAAATTAACACTTCCAAAACAAAGGCCATGACATTTACAAGAGCACATAAAACAGAAATGAGTCAATATAAAATTCAAGCTGTCCCCATTGAAAAAGTATCCCTGTTTAAATATATTGAAATTTATTTATCTTCTAACCTATCTTAGAATAAGTGCATCGATATCATAACTAGTAAACTGTCAAAAGCACTTGGCATTATTAAAAGAAACCTTTACTTGGTGAACTACAGCACTAAAATGCTAGCGTACACTACACTTGTCCGTTCAAAGATAGAATATGCATCCATCATCTAGGACCCACATCAATCATATCTCATCGATTAACTAGAATCAATACAAAATGAAGCAGCAGGATTTTTCACCAAGTAGTATTCTCGCAACTGCAGCACTACAGATATTACTCACTCACTTTCATTACCCCTTCTCGAAAAACGCATACTGTCGTCACTGTTGTTGCATTTTTATACATTTTATCATAGTAAATCTGTCTTCGTGAAGCACGCACAAACACACCTCATATTAATTTGAAACTGATCACCAAATCAAAATACAGCCTTTTTTGGCATGCACAATTGTGTATCAACACTCACCATTACTTTGAGCCATACATCACTGGAACACACTGCTGGGCGACATTGCTTGATTCATTGATCATGCCGTTTTGTAAACTTATTCAATATTTTCTTGGACATATGGCTTACCTATCTGTATGAGTTTGTAAGTGCATGTATGCGCCTATTTTTACTCTTCTTTCATTGTAAATATATTTTCTCCTTAAAGACGATAGTCTTGCTTGGGATATTTCAACACAAAAATTTTGGTCTGTCTATCAGAAAAAAGGCTCAAATACGACCACATCCACAGCATGCGCCAGTATTGCTCAAGTTTCTGCGTTGATATTTGTACGATTGTCGATAAAAAGCAAATACTGAGCACATTTGAGGCACAATATCAACACGTTGATATTCTGCACTGTGTTTCTTTATACTAGAAAAGTCATAAATAAGTAATTCTAAGCAGTGCAGCTGACAATGTGACGCTTTGCACGAAAAGGCGAGTTTCCTACGCTTTGCTAAGACGATACTGTGCTGCTACCTATCTTGAAATCTACAAAATATGGCTTCCAAGATTGCACGCACAGCTGCGTTCTCGCTATAACAAAGGCCATCCTTTTGTTTTCTCAGATTACCACCAGATGGCACTCATGTCTCACGCAACACCTCCAGGATCCTATTCACCAGTTTTCTCGTGCAAAACATCAAAGAAATATTTCATTCTATTCACTCTTTTCAGGCGAAAGACGGTAGTCTTTCGAGGACATTTTTGGTCAAATATGCAGATACGGGGCCAATTTTTTTCAGGGCAATTTTCTGTATATATATTTTTTCGCACATAGCTGTGTCTCTTTTATTGAGTTTTCATTCCTGCCACAATTTTTTCCCCTTTTGCATCTTTGTCTATGGAACTGTATTTTACATTGTTTACCATTTTAATTTTATAATGGCAATGTTCTGATTTGCAAATTTATTGTACAACTAAAACTCCTACGTAATGCCCGAATGGGCCTTTAGGGTATATATGAATAAAAAAAGTGTTGATGCAAAAAGTGGGTGACTGAGTGAATAAGTTCATGCCCTGTTACGAACGCTTAATCGGGAATGCGTAGCGGCAAGTGTGAAAAAAGCAAAAAGGCAAGAAGTACCAGTTTTTATTTCAGTGAAGATTCATGTTGCCAAGAGCTGTTGTTTCAGAAAGAGACACTTGGTAAATAAATGTTTCAGAGTATGTTCGAAGAAATTTGGAGCGTTTGAAGACTTGTGATCCGCTAAGAATTTCTAACTCGGAATCTATCATCTTATCACTAAGTGAACAACCTTCTTTGTGCCGCAATGCATTTGGTATAGACGTAAAAGATTTATATTATTGCTTGCCCCAATGTGAAGATTTGAAGTGTATAAAGCAGTGCATAAGAGAAGATAACGATGAGTTGTTGTTTCATTGCCAGTGTGGCTTCTCTATTGCGTCGTTTTTAGAGCTCATGCAGGCTATCAAATTCTACCGTTGTGTCTTGGAAGGGAAATAATTTTGTCCAAAAATCTGGCATCTGCATTGAATAATGAATATACCTGTAAATAGTTAGATTTTTCTTGGGTATGTAGACGGGCAGGTGCAAAAGCATATGAATTGGTTATCATCACACGCTGTTTGATATGTCCATGACTTCTTAGTTCAACTGGACATTAAGGTTTGCTCTGTACTGGTTGCTAATATAAAGAAATATTTTAAGGAAAACGGGATGTCAGCATTTCACTTTGGAGTTGCCAAAAATTTATGAGCTACAGTTTCTCGATTTAAGACAGGCTTTCATCAAAGATCACATTTGTAGCAATACCAACCTAGATTCATAAAGCCAATTCTAAATTTTAATTCTGGCCTCTTAAAACCATACAGGGAGCCATTGCTTCAACTGTGCTGGGTGCCGCTCTTCAGAAGTTACGCGAGCACCTTATGGCGCATGCATTTGATGCACAAGGTGCTCGCCTTGCAAATTCTGGCTTTCCGAGTGACGTGATTTGCTCCTTGTCGGAAAAACTTATTTCAAAGCTCAAGAAGTTTCATCATTGTGATTCAAATGCCCCAGAAATTAGCAAGAAAAAGAGGCAGGCAGTTATCCCATACATACACACGATAGTACATGGTTTGAGAAATGTTGGTGCTCGTTATGACATAAACATGTCATTCTCAGCACGTAATAAAGTGCATAATGTGTGTACTTTGGTGGATAGAGCGTTGTGTCAGCAGCCAGGGAAAGGGAACAAATGTGTCTCCAGTCATGTTCACAGATATGCTCCTTGCACTACTAGCGTAGTTAATGGGATCCCAATGTCTGGCGGCTGCGAATATGTACGTGAAATGGGGCGTTACATAAACGTTCACTTTTGGCAGCTCATTGTGAGCCATGTGGATATGTGCTCAGGGTTGGGCAGAGATGCCCGAAAAAGTATACTGGAATACAGATATCGAAATGCGTGGTTTGGAAGCATAAATACAGATACTGATAAAAATTTGTAATTGATGTGACAAGATATTTCTGAGATGCTTTTGCACAAGGCAAAAAAAAAGTACTCCGGAATACAGATACTCAAATACTTTTCTCTATGTCGGGGATAGTTATACTCCATACAGACATTTGTTTTGTGCAGCATAATATTTAAAATGTGCAGCGCATTGAAACTTGCAAATGAAATTGATTTATTATATTATCGACGTCCTCTGAGTGCCATTAAGGCATTACAAAGGATGCTTATACTGCACATAATTGTTAATAGCCACATATTTACAGATATCAGTTGCAATAAAAAACTATGCCGTATGAGAGCATCAGTCACACGCATTGTACACCAAAATCCGGAACTCAACAGCAACAGTATTAGCTATGCTAGAAGGAGCATAGTTCAAGCGAAGTGCTGGAACCATAAACAAACGAACTTCCAGTTGAAGGTTTTGTGTTTTCTAGAAACATTATAGAAAAGGCAGAAAGAATTAAGAACGGACAAAACAAGGAATGCGAAAGGAAACTCAAAAAGACCTCTTTCGAATCGCCGTTTGGCCATGCTGGCGTTTTTTAGAAATGCTCTGCAGAAAGAAGTATCGTAGATGGCACACGGCACCACGCACCAAATTCTTCGGGTGGTTTGTGGCTTCCGCAACAAGCTCCAGTTTTTCAAATGGGCGCTGCAAAAAAGCAATACAGACACTCAAAAGTATCTCCTAAATACTATTGCGATACTGCCCAGCCCTGTGTGTGCCCCACTTGTAGAAATCAAATATCAAATATTGACATGTTGATTAGCGCATGTGTGAAATAGCCAAATAATTTTTCATTAGATCTAGCAACAAGTGTATAAGTATTCCATGTAACACTCTTCTAGATGAAGAACACAAGCTCTTAGAGAAGACACGAATCATTCTGTGTTGTAACACATGTGTACATGTGCACAGTTTTGATGAGTCAATATTTCTTATATATGTTCTTCCCTTTCCCAAATAAATTGCAGTTGTGAAATCAGCGCTGTGACCCTCTCTGACCGCTTCTAGCCTGTTCCTTTGTAAAATTTTCTACGGTGAACATTCACCAGTTTGCCTAACTCACGATTCTGCATCTTTTATTTACCTATGAAATCAGAGAATCTCTTGCGGCCTGACAGATTCCTTTTTTCCACCCCATATTCAAACATCAGCGCTTCAAACGCTGCCACAGCTTTTATTGCAGGTGCCTGAGGACTTTCACTGTGCTCCACGTGTCAGAACCCAGAGAAATAAAACGCCAACAAGCATGTGTGCATTGTGTAAAAAAAAAGCGAGAGAGTGAAAGAAAGGATAAAGTAAATTTTGCTGTGCGGTTTGTTCTTGCGACGTTGTTGTTAGTCGTTGTCAAGACAAGGATGCATAAAATACGTAAATACTCTTTTTTGCTGAAAAGTATATTTTAGACGTGTACAAATTAGACGGGGATGCAAATCATTAGTAAATACAGCTGTCTAGGTCAAGGTAATCTAATGCAATCCTAAATGGCCTGCAGGCTACAGCCATTATAATGAACTAGAATGTGCTACAGTATGCCACCTGGCCGGGTTGCCGCATCCTTGTTTTATATGAATGCCGCGAGATGGCACCACTTCTACGTTTCCTAGCAGCATCGGCTGCACTGTTGGACTATTGCAGGCTCCTTCAAACCTGCAGCTGCAGTTGATTTTATTTGTGTGGTTGTGTCCTGGTTGTTCCAAAAATCAAACGCCCAACTTCCTCAGTGTCTGGGTCACAGGTTTATTTTGACCAGATACACACATTTTTTTCATATTTATATACACTCACAACATTATGAGTGTGTGTGCAAAATATGTTCATTTGTTTTATATGAGTGCCTCATATTTTATTTTTTTACCGCTATAGTGTTCTTTCCACCGCACAGTTTTCCAAGCAGACTTCATGGTCATGAAGTTTGCTTTTAAATTGCTGTGAAAAACCTGGAAAAGTCAGGAAATTTGAAAAAAAAATCAACACCCTGTTGTGGCTTTGCTAGCAAATATGTTAGGAAACAGACACATGTGCAGTGTGGGAGTGTGCGATGTCACAGTCATGTACTGTCAAGAAACGTCACATAACTATGCTTGCAAAACTTTTTTGACCTTCCAAGTTTCAACAGATGAGTCAATGACACATAACGTCTTTCCTAGCATGAAATTCTTTCAAGAGTCCACATCTATCAGGATCCCTGCCAGTGATCTTTGTCAGGTATTTAATCTGAACTGACATGCCCTAATACTTGCACAACAATCTGTCAGATTTGCCCATCTACTCTTAACAGCCTGTAAATTCACTCCTAACAGCACCCCCTCCACTCTTCCAGTATAGGCCAAAAAGGGTGATCACTTACAAAACCATGCTTGTGGAACATTACTATATATGAACCTTACAGTTGTTTGGTGAAAAAAAATTAGGAAACCCTTAAGGTTCGAGTAGAACACGACAGTCATATCCAATCACTAGCGCATACTCCAACCACCTAGTGCATACTTTTTACAGAATAACATTACTTGAAACGTTTATACTGCAGAATATTTCTATGTAAATAATGTTTAAAGTGGCTTGTGCCAGTAAGGGTTTCGCATATAGCTGCAGTCTGTGTAATGGATTTCTAAATGGTGGCTAAGCAAGCTTGTTGATACGTACACATAGTTACTTTGAAGAGCGCAGAGATAGGACACAGGATAGACTATGCAATACAGGCAATGGGTAGTATGCTTTAAACCACGAGCAACTATGCGCATGAAATGTTTTTAAACTTGTTATGCACCCACTATGTGGTCTTAAGAGAATACTACAGTAGCATTTGTGCCTTTTGTTATTCATGGCTGGCTTTAAACAACAAAGTCATTATTATAATCACACGTTCTGATGGCCAGTGGCAATGCACATTTGTACCATGAAATACTGCGATATTACATGTTGTATTGTGAAGCGTGTATACAAGACGCGTGTATTTGTAAAGGATGAAAATTATTTTTGAGCAGGCACGTGGCTTTGTGGTAGAACGCCTGCTTGCCACACAAGCAGCTTGGCTTGTATTCTCACTCAGACCTAGAAGGTTTTATTTGTTATTCTTTTTATTTCTATCTTTCCATGTATTTATATCAAAGACCAGATGTAAAGTGAACATAGAGAATTTCATGCACCAAAAAATGACAACACTGCAGCTACAGGTGGAATCACACTTGTCCAGAGCAGTGGAGTGCATAGCTCTTGTTAGCGACGGCTTCTATGTCACCTTAGCTACATGCTTCTGTTCACGCTTAAACTATCTCACAAAGGCCTAGCACGCCGTATGTCATGTAAATATTCATACGGCGTCGGCATTAACATATTTCTGCGGAAAACGGCAACTGGAGCGGTTGGCTGTGTGTTTTAGACAAGTGCTATTTGATCTGTAGAAATATTCAGGGGTTTAACACTCCAAATTTGATTTTGTTGTGTTCGATTTAACAGTCATTATTTGCAATACTATATATGCTTTAACAGTTTACTGATGTTTTAAAATGTTAAGTAGGCCAAAATAAAAGGAAAAATTGCGCAACTGTATAATACACAGCATCCCCCTTGGCACATTATAAGAAAACGCTTGAGAAGTTGAGTAGCGCAGCTGGCTTCTTAGCTCCAGGGATGTACTTGTACCAATGAATACTTACCCTTTCTTAACGATTCTGTTGGTTTTGAGGGCCTGATTGTTTCTACAGCCAACCAATTTTTTAATGTACATTTTTTTATGTCACTGGAAAGCTCGTAATTCAGAGTGTCTAATCACGCATTGGCAACACAAGAAAGGCAATGAAACAGTTTTCACCAAATGTTGTTGTTGATGGAGTTTTATATGCAACATATGTTGCAAACAGTGGCCTACAGCTGTTCACTGCATTGGTACCAAATTCTGCCATGACAGAGTGCATGAGCGAAATGCTGGAGAGATGGTGTGTGCATGCACTGTGGTTCAATGTAGGTTTTTTGTTGCTGTGGAGGAAGCTCTACTGCTGAGCATCAATTTCTTAACCTTTTGAGGGTTACTAGGATGAATGCATCCCACTTTTTTCTCAGTAAAACTTTTTCTGCCACTTTACCTTGCCATCAGCCCAATGCCTTCCAGCTAGGGTGTACCAGAAACATTAAGGAAACTGAGAAGATATATATTGCACGTTTACAATGCATGGTATCAGTGATACGTTGAGCTTAAAATAATTTTGTTCTGTTAATATTTTTTCAGCCGGTGTCATATTGCGTACCAGGTACCTAAAGTTCGAAATTTATGGTATTCTTCTGTTCAGAATTTTGACAGAATTTTAGCATGCAACAATAGATTTTATTTTTAAACTGCAAAATTATATCTGCGTAAAATCGTTGTGGAAGTGCACTCGAATAAAAAATGAAGCAGTTCTTTGCATAGCCTCACAACATAGCATACATGCATAACTGTTTTTTCATGTTTGATGGATGTCACAAAACAGCACATGAAGTGAAGTTTATTTTTCCTTTCACACAAAGGGGGTAGCCGGGGCTAAAGGCTGGAGTGCCTGACAGAGGCCTCGGCTCCCTTGTACAGTCTGACATAAATAAACGAAAACACATAATTGCAGTGTTAGCTGCATTTGCCAGTGTAACACAATGCTGCCAAGCATGCAGCGTAGACAAAATACAAAGCATTATAAATATACAGAATATAAACTTAATACAAGCTTATACAAAGCACAAATCAGATTCGAGTAAATATTTCTTTGTTTGTTTTTTGAATAATTTCAATGCAACATCAAAATCAACATCCGTCAACATTTTATTAATAACCACAGTGACCTGATAATTTAATTTTTGTTTGCCATAGTTTGTGCGCGTTTTGGGGACCCGGTGGATTTGTTTTCGAAAGTGATATGCATCGTTAGACAAAGTAAAGTCTTGAGTGTGCAGTTGATTGCTCTTAATATATTGCAACAGTCGAAAGAGGTAGACTTGGTTCGCTTTAAGCAGATCGTAAGTTCGGAACAATGGCAACGTGGAAAAGTCTTTGGGTCTGCCACGGTACCCATGAATGCACCGCAAGGCTCTCTTTTGGAGTACTAGTAGTTTTTGATAGTTAGTAGGCGTAGTTGTTCCCCATACGAGAATACAATAGGTTAACTTAGAATACACAAGCGCATAATACATCTGCAGTCTCAACCACACGGGTACCAGACAAGCTACTTTGTAGAGACAGCCAACACTTTTACTTAATTCAGATGCTAATTTTGACACATGTGTGTTCCATGAAAGGTTCTGGTGGAACCAGACACCAAGAAATTTAATGCAGTCGACCTCATGTATTCTTACCCGACCAAATTGAATATTAGCCTTATATGAATCAGCAGTATTAATTGGCCTAAAAATAATGTAGCTAGTTTTGGATAAATTTAAGGAAAACATGTTGCGTTGTAGCCATGACTGCAAGTTTCCTAAGTACCAGTTTACCGTAGCTTCCGCTTGTACAAGAGATTTGGCTGTAAAAAATATGTTCGTATCATCCGCATACATAATCATGTCATGAGAGCCTGGTAGTTTAGTAATATCATTAATATATATTAAAAACAATAGAGGTCCTAATATAGAGCCCTGAGGGACTCCACAAGTGACAGTTAGTCGGTTAGATGCAACATCATTCACCCGTACGTACTGCATCCTATGACGTAAATAATCCTGCACTAAGTTATGTGTGACACCACGTACACCATAGTAATTCAACTTTTCTAAAAGGATATTGTGCTGTACGCAGTCAAACGCCTTTCGAAAATCTAAAAAGAGACCAAGAGTGTAGTGTTTGTGTTCTATATTTTCAAGTATTTTGTCTTTAATAACGAGTAGCGCCTGCTCTGCGGATTTTTTCTTCAGAAAACCGTACTGGCAAGCAGATATCAGGTTGTGTTTAGTGAAAAAACATTCGAGCCTGCAATTGATAACTCCTTCAAATAATTTGGAAAATACTGGTAACACAGAAATTGGTCGGTAGTTTGACATTTCCATTCGATTGCCACTTTTGTATATCGGACAAACCTTGGCGATTTTTAGGTCATCAGGAAACACACCAGTAGTAAACATTAGGTTTACAAGATAAGACAATACGTCAGATATCAAAGGCGCAACGCGCTTAATGGGGACAGATTTTATATCGTCATGACCTGCAGATACATCATTTTTTAACTTGTTGATTAAAATCACTATTTCTTGAGAGGAACTGGGTGAAAAAAACACAGACTTCGATAAAGAAGTAATATTGTTAATCAATACATTATCAGGTTCAGGTGTATCACCGAGCGGTTTACCAACATTGACAAAGTACTTATTAAAAGCACAAGCTAAATCAAAACCACACAAATTTCCGTCCGGCGTACTTATCTCGTTCAGCGCATTATTATCTTTCCCTTTCGTTAGATTAGCTACTTCTCTCCATACTTTACCACTGTCGTTTTGGATTCTCGTAAAACGCTCGATAAAATAATTTGTTTTTGCTGTCTTTAATTCTTTACTCAGTTGATTTCGATACTTTTTATACTCTTTTAGAATGTTGGGATCCCGATTCTGAATAAAGGAGTGGTACATTTTGTTCTTAGTGCAGATTTTTTCATGTAAATGTTTGGTTATCCACGGCTTTCTGAACTTCTTCCTATTTACTCTTCTTCTAATTAGAGGAAAAACGTCATTATAGGCATTTAAAAACTTCTTAATAAATTCTGAGTGCGCCCTGTTTACGTCATCAATACGGTATATGTTATGCCAGTTTATATTCCGAATGAGGCATTGAAACTTGTTTAAATTCTTATCATTTATTTGCCGCGTCATATATCTATCAACTGTAACCTTGCGTTCGCGCACTCTGTTGATAAAACAAAAAATTGGAATATGGTCGCTAATGTCCGAACTCAGTAATCCAGATTCAATATTACGCGGTTCAATGTTTGTAACACAAACATCTAAAAGGGTGGCTGTGTCAAGAGTAATTCTAGTAGGCAAAGTAATGTGATTGTAACATGCGAAAGATGAAATAACACCGTTGAAATCGGCAGTGCACGGGTCGTCATGCAATAGATTTATATTAATGTCGCCCATGAGTACAAATGGAAGAGTGCTAGAATTCAAATTTTCAAGCATTTTTTCAAGGAAATCTAGAAACTCTCGCTTATTTCCAGTCGGTGGCCTATAAATTGCTACGACAATTACATTGGGCAGTGATACCGCTAAACATTCAACACTGGGGCTCATTATTGAGTAGTCCTCAAGAACAGAGTGCGGGTAGCAGCATTTAGCATATATAGCAAGGCCTCCACCTCTTCCATTGGGACGTAGGAGACCGTTATAAGCGTAGTTATTGAAATGAAGGCGGTCATCATGTGTGAGCAACCATGTCTCAGAAAATACTAATACATCAAATTCTGTTGTTAGTAAGGTAAAAAGGTGATCGAGGCGGTCGCCTTTGTTTTTGAGGCTTCTTATGTTAAAGTGAATAACAGACAGTTCCTGGCGTCGGTTATGGAACTTAGCGTTGAAAGATTCAGAGTTGTATAAAGAACAAGTCGGTATTTGGAACATAGCCATGATTCCTCAAGCGAGAAATAATACAGCTATTGTGATATTTTGCACAAATCGCTCTCACCGGCAATCCTGACGGCATTGGAAGATTCATTCCGTCTGGCGAAAATCTTGCCCCCGCTTGTCCAAACGAATTTCCAAGACATTTCTTTCTTGCGGGCAATTGTGGCTCCCAGTAGTTGCTTATTAGCACGGGTTAAATGTTCGTTAACGTACACCCTATCGGATCCAGGAAGCCCTAGCATTTGATTTGTGATCTGTCGTTTCCTAGCTTTCGCAAGAACGGCCTGTCGCTTGTCTCGGCGCACGAAGCGAACGATAATGTTGCTCTCGCCCGTTACTCGTGTTGCTATCTTGTGACATGTGTCAATGTCAGCAGCACAAACTGGTTCGTCAATAACTTCGCCAAGTTTTCGTATGACATCATTAGCATTGTCTGCTGCCTTCACGCCCTTAAGCTCTAGATTATTCAAACGGCTATATTGTTCGAGCTCATCAACTCGTTGCGCTAGCTGCTTGTTTTCTTTCTTGAGATCTTCGTTACTTTTGAGCAGGACGCTCAGTTCCTGCCTCAAAGCTTTCAGTTCGGAGTTAATCGCCTTGGTTTCATCGCAAGTGTCGCTACAAAACTTCACACTTTCTTTAACAGAGCGCATTTCAAGTCTCATTTCACGCTTGAAATCATCGAGAGCTTTCACAAAATCCTTCGTCATTGCTATGAACAGAACAATGCAGGCCTGGCAGCAGTGCTAAGAAACTTATAACGTGAATACACGAATGTCCCAATAACACAAAAAGCAGCAGCAGCAGCGGTGGTGGTTGCGGTATAAGACAAAACGTAATACCAAAGCTTGAGGAAAACCAACTGACCTGTAGAACGTAGGAACAGCAATTAGTCAAGTGCTCGCATCCGCAACCACCACTGCTTTGGTGCGGGCGGGCCACCGGTCACTGCTTTTGATGCGTAGACCGGAGATCCGCGCAGGCGCAGGTCTACGACAAGAATGCGGTGCTGCAGTCACTATCGGAATGTATCCTAGTCCGTCAAGGAAGGGCACCGCTTCCCGATACGTAGACTGGAGATCCGCGCAGGCGCAGGTCTATGTCAAGAATGCGGTGCTGCAGTCACTATCGGAATGTATCCTAGTCCGTCGAGGAAGGGCACCTGTAGAACGTAGGAACAGCAATTAGTCAAGTGCTCGCATCCGCAACCACCACTGCTTTGGTGCGGGCGGGCCACCGGTCACTGCTTTTGATGCGTAGACCGGAGATCCGCGCAGGCGCAGGTCTACGACAAGAATGCGGTGCTGCAGTCACTATCGGAATGTATCCTAGTCCGTCAAGGAAGGGCACCGCTTCCCGATACGTAGACTGGAGATCCGCGCAGGCGCAGGTCTATGTCAAGAATGCGGTGCTGCAGTCACTATCGGAATGTATCCTAGTCCGTCGAGGAAGGGCACCTGTAGAACGTAGGAACAGCAATTAGTCAAGTGCTCGCATCCGCAACCACCACTGCTTTGGACATTCTTTTATATATTTTACCATTATGAGGAGAGGCAATGAGATCAAAAGCTGTGGCTAAGACACTGTTGCTAAACTTCCGGGCCAAAGGAAAATATGGCAAAATTGCTGCTTCATACAGCCAGGAAGCCAAAGAGAACAGAAATATTCAAGATCATCAAATCATGCAAGATATATGAGAAAAGCAAATATGTCACACCTGAATAGAGTTCACAAATATGATGCAGCATTTGTAAACGCACTTGCATTCAGTGCATTGACACCACGTCGAACTGGCTTGCCATGATTCATTACCACAATTTTAATTATGTGCCAAAAATGCAGGCTTAACTGAGATGTTCACCCTTATCCGTTGCAAAAACAAGACAAGACATGCATAGACACAGCTTCGTTGAATGTGAATGAAAAGCAATATTCTCCTTTTCCTTTACTTTCTTATGAATGCGTGCACTCTTCTACGCCTGCTGTTTTCTCCTTGTCTTCGTCGAGTTTCAATATTATCCGCACCTACCGACAAGACAGACACAAGCTGAAAGGGTTTGTGTATGTGAAGACCTTGGAACAGAGCCGCTAGACTCAATGCCACAGGCAGAGGCACAAAATTGTGTAGAACATCTGAAATTAAGGTTCACTGCAATTTTTTCCCACAGTTTTGGAAGTGTTCCTCTGTACTGCTTCCTTTGGGCCTTTCTGGGCAAGAAATTTGGCAGAAGAATTAGAGCTTAGTGCCCTTATGAGACCATGTGACAGGTGTTGCCCCACTTATTCAAAGATGCTTCATGGGTCGATGAGCCACATGCGTCCCACTTTTTTCTCATAAACTGATGACCATATTTTAGTGAAGATTGTGTCACACTATTTTTAGGCATGAAGTTCTGGAAATTTTCGTTATGTGAAATATATCGATCAACCCATGAAGGGTAAGTTAAACAGCATAATAAGCAATATTGAAAGTGAGAATGCAATATATATAGTATATAATTTTAAGCCAGATTAACAATTGTGTGAGCTGCAGCAGGCAACGTGCGGGAGGATCGTGCTGCAGCCGGCAACGTGCGGGAGGATCGAGCCCAGGCCGTTTGCATGGCAAGCAGGCGTTCTACCGCACAGCCACACATCTGCTTGGAAATTAAGGGAAAATAACTTCATCTACTTGAAAATGAAGTGAAATTAACGTTGGGCTTTGCAAACACATGTGTCCTGTATGCTGCCTTCACAATTCAATATGTAATATCACAGTAATATTTCTTGATACAAGTGTGCATTGTAATCAGGCATCAGAACATGTGACTATCTTAAGGACTTCATAGTTAAAAGGTGGCCAGCCATAACAAAACGCACACATTTTGCTGCACACATTTCCTTCAGACCACATAGTGAGTGCATATCAAGTTCGAGAAGATTTCATGCACTAAATGCTATAAGTACGCACTAGGGCCAGGGTATCGTATTGTGTTCAATTCTTGAAAGCGAACCTTAAGGGTCCCCCAATTTTTCTTTTTTAAGAGAGAGTAACGAAGCGTTATTCTAACCATGGATATTTTTATGCCAGCAATTTGACAAGTAGGTTAGCTCAGTGAGCCATTTTTGCGTTTATATCAGGTTTATTTGACTCAAGGAAAGCAATATTATTTTGAAATGGCACTGTGTGCCAAAGACCTGACATAGTGTCTGTTGTTGGACATTAATCTCCAGGTATCCTCGGCCCTCCCTCTTTCCTTCGTTGAAGGGCCTGTTTTTCTTTGAGAAAATGTGGCAACCCTGGTGACAGCAAAGTGTAAAAACAGTATAGAAATATTGAAGCAGGTTCTGTAGACAACAATATACAGACAGTGAGTGGCATACAGAATTGACTTGGCTGTCTTCAATGTCGGGGGGGGGGGGGAGGCATAAAAAAAGCTGCTACAAGGCCAAAAAAGATGCCTCAATTGCAGTGGCAACTATTCAAAGGGGCAGCTGGAAAGTCTACTTAAATGTTCCAAACATGAACGTCTTGAATTCACTGTAGTTTTATCTCAAACGAATTAGGACTTGAAAAAAAAAAAGAAAACCTAGCCCTCATAGATTTGAAACAGGCATATATTGCAAGAAGGCTGGTGATAAACCAGCAACAAGTTTAGCCAAGCCTTCATTGTTGTCAATTGTGAGCACACAATACGTACAACAGCGATACTTTTGGGAAGCACACCTTGATGTGACCGAGGTTAGAGGCACAGGCTTTCACCCAGGTGCCGCGGACGGAGACACCTTTGAGAGGCTTCTTGACGACAGAAACACGTGATTTATTGACATATTTACAGGTGTAAAAAACACAAGGCGTCGAGACGCGCTTTTACAGGAGACAGGACTGGCCGTAATGAAGTCCACAGAGAGAGCCATGAGCGCACACGCGACGCGCTCTTCATATCTTCGGTCCGTGCATGCGCCTCTCCTCAAACGCGAACTGTCTGTCCCAGCAACGCTGATGCGTGTTCCCTGCAGCACACCCAGACACCTCTTGCATTTCTGCTGGCCGCATACCACATTTGGCAGGTACGCCAATGAGCGTCTATTGCAGACTGGGTCCTTGCACTGCCAGTTATAACATTTGAATGGATACTGGCAAGCTAACTGGCACCTACGAGCCTGTGCAGCTTTAGAAGACGGGCCCCATCTGCAATGAACCACTTTTTAACAGCAGAAGGAAAGAAAACAAGAATTACCCGAGGCAATATTCGAACCAGCGAACATACAATTGAAAGCTGAGCATAATAACTTTTCAGCTATTTACGCACGGTGACAGAAGAAATCATAGCCATAAATAGTATAGGGGGTGGGAAAGGCAAGGGAGGATGCAAAGGAGAGAGTGAAAAAGAAGATGGGAGAACCATTAGAAAGAGGAGAAAGAGAAAAAAAGAAGGGGAGAAACCAATTGCGTAGAGATAGCAAAAAGACAAATATATTAACTAAAAAAAGCAGGCTTGTGCAAATATTCAAATGCTTCGAATATTTGAAGGAACAGTACTGTATTCAAACTCGCTTCGACTCGATTTTAAATTATTGAAAATTTTGAAGTATTTGCAAAGAACAAATAGTTAACATTGATCTGCACATAACCTCTTGTAAAGGTAATTTCACTGCAGCACAGAATGCTATGCCGTGAAAGCACCTCTTCAAGGAAATTCGCACTGCCGCAAAACCTCTTCAAAGTTTAAGGGGCACTGCAACACTTATTGAATATGGTCGGAAAACGTGGCCAATCGGTAGTCGAGACTCCTGAGAACACGTGAGCCAAATATTGTTGCGCAGCATGAGGCCAGAATTTCTCAATAAATGTTCAAATTCACCTGAAAAGTGCTTTTCTTTCACTCGACCAATTGCACTATAAGCTCAAAAATTACTCATCATAGCCATTGTATCAGCGATTGGCTGATGCGAGCATGGCACGTTGGACGTTACTGAGTTAGGCTCACTTGGACTATAATCGAGTCATGAGTTTGAGTGAGTATAGCTGAGTAATATTACATTTATTTATTTATTTATTTATGAATACTGCAACCCTAACATAAGGTTTTGGCAGGGTGGATATACATTTGATAAAGTTACAAATTGGCAAACAAATAAATATAAAGAAAAAAAAGAACAGTGGTTGGTAAAAAACCGGCATAAGAACATATAGAGAAATGAGCGCTACATTCAAGATGATCACAAGTGGAGAATAGTTACAGTGATTGAAATAAAGAACAGGAGCACATGTCATAGAATTTAGACACTCACTGCTAGAGCTACGCAGCAAAAAGGTTCAAGGATGACTGGGAAACAACTTCGTTACTAAGGTTATTCCATTCGGTAATTGTCCTAGGGAAGAACAAATACTTGAATGTGTTATTACGGGTGTAAAATGGGGTTATTGTAAAGGCATGCCTCTGCCTTGTGGTATATCCTGTGGACAAATCAAGTATATGTGATAAGTCTAACTTAAAATAACCTTTAACCAACTGAAAGAAAATTTCAATCTCAATACTTTATTTCTTTGTGTAGGTGTTGGGAGGTTAGCTTTTGCTAATAAACATGTTATTGAAGTACGACCAAAACTGTTATAAATAAACCTAACAGCTCTCTTGATTTTTTTCCATTTCGCTGACATTTTTTTTGGTGTAAGGGTACCAAATTATGGATGTATAATCTAAAGTAGGTTGAACAATTGCATTAAATGCAACAAGGCGAACGGCGGGAGTGGAGTGCTTAAGAGCTCGTCTAAGATAAAATAATTTGTAATTGCACGAGCTTATTACAGTGTTAATATGTCTCGTCCAATCAAGGTCATTCGAAATCCGAAGACCAAGGTACTTGTAGTGTTGTACCTCCTGCAAAAAACATTATTGGCTGAATATGCAAAATGAAGAGTGTTACGTTTGTGAGAAATTTTCATGAAAACGGTCTTTTTTAAAATTAACTGACATCTGCCATTTATGGCACCAACGAATGACCTTTTGAAATGCATTGTTTAAATGAATGTGATCAGTATGGTTTTCTATTTCCGAGTACAGGATGCAATCATCCGCATATAACTTGACTTTTACAGGTATATCATGTGATATATCAGTTATAAACAATAAAGAGAGGAGGGGTCCGAGCACAGAGCCTTGGGAACACCCGAGTCAACCGGTACTGTACGAGAACAATGGTCATTGAAAAAGACGTACTGTTTTCGATTCGAAAAATAACCGGAAATCCAATTTAGAAGCTGAGTATTCTTAAGAACTAAATCCAATTTGAAGAGTAATTTATTGTGAGAGACCGTATCGAAAGCTTTAGCGAAATCCATAAAAATTGCATCTACCTGTTTTCCGGAATTTATAGATAGTGTGAAATCATGAACTGTAGTTACCAGCTGAGTACAAGTAGAAAATCCTTTCCTGAATCCGTGTTGTGAACCTGACAAAATATTGTGCTTATCTAGGAATTCTGAAATATGCTTATGTATTATGTGCTCAAGTAGTTTACAGGAAGTTGAAATTAATGAGATCGGCCAATAGTTAATAACAGAATGGGGATTTCCACTCTTATGTAGGAGTTTGACTTTAGCAGTTACCCAGTCATCCGGAACTTCACCATCTTTCAGAGATTTAGAAAAAAGAATTGTTAGGTACTTTGAAACCTACTGTGCATAGCGTTTTAAAAACCCATTCGTTACTCCATCAGGACCTGAAGATTTTTTAACATCAAGGTTCAAAAGTAAATTAAAAACTTCCTCTTCACTTATGACAATATCCGATAGGGGTGGGCCTGCCACATCAAATGTTTCCAGGACTCTATTATCCTTCGTAAAAACAGACTTAAAATGATCATTGAAAGCATTAGAAATAACAGAGGAATCACTAGTTTCCACACCGTCAATTTCAAAAACATCAGTAGTCACAGGATTAGGCAAAATTAAACTCCAGAACCTCTCGGGAGACGAAGACATGAGACTCGGGAGTTGTTGGCCATAATAGCGTTCCCTGTGAGACAATACATTTGCTTTTAGTTGAGAAGCCAGTTCAGAAATTCTTTGTTGGAGGATACCTACGTCTTTAGAGTACCGTCTCTGATTTTTTATACGTTTGAGCCGTCTTCGCAACTGCAACGTTTCCCGAGAAATCCAGGGGTTCTTTCCTTTCGATTTTTTTACAATGCGTGGAACAAATCCTTCAATACACACATTTATAAGGTCCTTGAAACGCTTCCACAAATAATGAATATCAGCAGTGCAACTCGAAAAAGAATCAAATTCAAATAATAGTAAGTCCAATATTGAAGTATCATCTGCACGTGAAAAGTTTGGGAACGAGACTCTCTTGCAATTTTTCTTTAAAACAACATCAGAAAGCGTAAGTATCACAGCCTCATGATCAGAAATTCCAGGGAGAACAGAGCAGCTAGCTTGAGCAGAGATTGAGCCACTAATGAAAAAGAGATCTAGAATTGAACAAGAGTTTGCCTGTATTCAAGTGAATTCATCAACGACTTGCATCAAGTCAAAAGAAAACGCTATATCGATCATTCTTTCACGAATTGTATAGTTAGGTTGTTGCAAAGAGAAAGATGGCCAGTTAACATGCGGCAAATTAAAATCTTCAGCTAGAATTATCCGATCCTCAGGCTTCACATGCGCGACAAGGTAATTGTGTAATTCATCCAGAACATCCATGGAGGAATTGGGTGGACGATAAATAGCCGCAATAACATATCTGGTCTTTCCGTAATACGCTTTGCAAAATATGCCCTCGACATTACGTATGTCACGCATTTTTGTAATTTGCAATGACTGTCTAAACAAGATCGCCACTCCACCACCTCTACTCCCACGGTCATTCCGGTACACACGGTAGCTCCGAGGAACAAATTCACTATCAAGTATGTTATCGTGCAACCATGTTTCGGTTAGGATAGCAATATGGGGACTATAGGCCAGGAGGGTTCCTTCTAATGCTGTGGTTTTGCTAATAACACGTCTACAGTTTAAGTTTAGTATTTCCAGCGACTGTAAACTGCACATGCTCCGTCATTTTCCATTCTTCCTTAGCTTAACACGTGCATTTTTCGCTTCATCCCAACTAAACAAGTTCCCATCCACACTCAGTCGATTGTAGAGAAGCTTTACTTTAGCACCGTTCTCTCTCTCTTTTTCCGAACATTCCCACAGATTTCTGCGTGCCTCACGAACCCTGTATGAAAAATCCTCAGAAAAGGACAATACCGAGGCCTTTACCTTGTGCGTAACTTTCAAAACAGACATCTTCTCACGATAATCAATAAACTTTAGAATACCTGGTCTGTCTTTGTTTTCAATTTTGCGGCCAAGCCTGTGGCATCTTTCAACAGTAATTGCCCTTATACCTAGTTTATTCTCGAGGATTTCATTGACGCTATTCTGGAGTATTTGAGGTGTTTCCCTAGGGGGTTCTTTTAGGCCATAAATGATTAAGTTATTTCTACGGCTCCGATTTTCAAAATCATCAAGTTCGTGTTCAAGGGATGTTAGTTTTTGTTGCATTTGAGTCATAGAATCTTCAATTTCTTTCACTTGTTTCGGCAATGAAGAAAATTTATTCATGTGACGCTCAATGGCATCAACTCGTTCTACTAGCGTGCCAAATTGTTCTGCTAAATCTTTCTGATTGGCCTGTACTTTGTCAATAGCTGCTCTCATTGTTTTTTGGCCAGCGAGTAGCTCAGATAGCATTTCCTTTTCTGTAAGAGGACCAGGATTAGCCTCAACGTCACCGCAAACCAAGAGATCAAGAGGTATAGGTGCAACACAAGCAAAAAGAAGCTTTAGACACAGTGGGCAAGGCAGCAGCAGCAGGAAACGGTTATCATTACGATAACATGGAGCAGGAAAGTACCTACTAACCTGTATCGCAAGGCAAAGCGGATTACTGAGCATGCTGCCTTCTCTGCTGCTGACAAGCCCACTGCCGTGGAATGTGCCTGCCCATAGATAATGGTTTGGACTATTTTTTGAAAAAATAACGCCTGCAGAAAGTTATCTCACTTAATAACATGCACCAAAGAATGTCATTTTAAAATTCTTTGTGGGGCAGAAGAACTAAGAATGCTAATGATTATGACAGAGTATATAAATAACCTAGAGTTGGAATCCTTAGAAAGGTCTCAAATCAGCAGCTATAGAAATATATGGTTTCAATTTAAGGCTGATTTTTTTAATGGTTTAAATATGAAATATTACTTTGGAACAAAAAAGCAACTTGATTTTGGTTTTACCCTGGGCACTTGCATTGTAGCAATAGGGAAATGCACCATCTCATTGTCTGCAAAACATGATAATAAATGCCTGCGCATTAAGGTCTTATCAAAAACAATGGTGCACGGGTCGACGCCAGATGCAATAGAGAATGCATTAGCAATGGCAAAAACGCCACAGTCATAAAAGTTCTCTTGACGCTGTACTACCTTAGCGTGAGTGGTGAGAGTGTTAGAAGCTAGACTCATTATGTTCATAACTTGAGTTGCTACACTTGGCATTATGTCCTGGTCTAACGAATCATACAAAAAACACTGTTTGTAGGGGCACCGTAATTTGTCACTGTAACCCAGGAATATGCAGAATTTGAATAAAGTTGTCTCGCTTCTTAAAGTTCAAGCTCTCTCCAAGAAGAACATCGTGATGATTGCACAGACCAGAAAACTGACGCGAAATAATTAATTGTACTGCATTTACGATTGTATTTGACAGCCATTTCGTGCCTCGTAAGGCCACTAAATCAGAGGAACTCATTTTGTACGGGTTGCAATTATTTGGTCGACAAATCGCGTCTGCTATGGGGTCACTAATTTCTTCCACCGTTCTAACAACGACTGTCACAGGTGCGTTCTCTTTAAATTGAGAGTTTTTCAAAACATGCAAACGTAGTCTTTTTTCTCCCCGCTTCGTATCATGTTCCAATTTTTTATAAAAGTACTCCAGGAGGGCTTTGTCATATTCAAGTGCTTTTTCTAAGTCCTGCAAGTGCTCTTGATATATATATACAGTATGTGCAAAAACCAGTTTCGTAATTATATCTTCAACATACTTCTTATCTAGATTGATTGACCTATGCTGCGTCCCTTTGGTGTGTAAGTACTTTAATACGTGCCACGAACATAACAAGATTATACATTTAGGCAGAAGCTGCTTAACTACATTCATTTTATTTAAATCTTTGTCCATTACCACAATTTTGCACTTCTCCTCTACGACAGCATTCAAACAAAGGAATGTCTCTAGTAAAGACTTTAATATTTCTGATGTCTCCCGTTGAACAAATGCATAACATGCACGCCTCCCATGGCTTGTTCTATCTTCACACACACAGAATCGAAAGCAAGATATACCCTTCATTATTAACTTTATACGTACCATCAAAGAACAACACTTCAGGGTATTTTTCTAGTAGTTGGGCTATATGCTCTGAATAAAGCAATACCTACAAGAGACCATTTTTTGTATTCTTTTCAATATGAACCTTCCACCCAGAGTTTTCAGAAAACAATTCGTTGATTTTTTATAACAGAAGGGCTCCATGATGAGCATTGTCCTGAATTTTTTTAACTGTTCTACGCTTCAAGTTTGTAATATCACAAGAAGTAAGGTGTTTTCCTCAGAATGGCATCCTTTAGGTCTTTAGGTTTCACTTTACAAGAAATCAAGTCCCGAAGTTGCTCTTTTTCAGAAGCACTTAATGCACGATCATTTTTGTACCATACAGAAATCTTGAGACCTACTTTACGGTTGTGCACATCCGCTAAACTTATACTTCATAATAGGGCTGTAGAGAAACCCGCAGCGCAAGCTTAAGTTCAACGTTGCAACCTGTACCGTTGAAGCGTTGATTGGGCCGAATATTTTGTCCCCTTGGATTTGGATACCCTGCGTGGCAACAGACAAACTTAACTCGAACATACGGAAAGTCTGCTTTGTTTAAATCTTTCTCAGTACACAATGGGTTTTTATCTGATCTTTCAATACGCATCGGATGAAACCCTTCACTTTTCCATCCCTCAAAGCTAGCTTTAAACTCCCTATAAGTGCTGAATTTGCTCCCTACAGAAAGATTTCCTCCACCTGTGCAAATATAGCTGTGTGACAATTTTGCTGATGTTGCTTTCGGCTCCTGTTCAGGGTCTTCACCACGAGGTGAGGAAGTATTGCTGTCAGTCGCAGTGCGGTCCTTGCACAGAACCACACCTTCTGACTAGGGGCTCACCGTGGATGTTACACCGCAGGCGTCGGGCAGCCCACAGTCAAAAGCTGTGCTCTGCTCAAAAGCAGCAGAGCCCAGTGGCACGGCAGTACGCCCAGGCTTCTTCACTTTGTGGTGCACACTTGCACCATTGACAAGAGCAGGAGAAACCGGTTTCTTGTTACTATGCCCTTTTTTATTTTCGACTCTAACCTCCTTTTCTACACGGGGATCACCACGAGGCGTGGAAGCGCTGGTGTCAGCAGCACTGCTGCCCTTGCGCAGAACCATACCTTCTGAGCGGGGGCTCACCGAGGATGTTACGCCGCCGGCGTCGGGTGGCCCACAGTCAGAAGGTGGGCTCTGCTCAAAAGCAGCAGAGCACAGTGGCACGGCAGTACGCCCACTCTTCTTCACTTTGTGCTGCATCCACACACCACCGACAAGTGCAGGAGCACGCACAGGGCGCCGTTTTACTTGAGCGAAAACAGTCACAGCTGGAGTCCTGGTGCTTGCCACTGCAGTTATTGGCAGTGAAGGGTACCCATGAGCAGTGTCTGTTTCTGCGACCTTAGGTGTCACTGACATTGCACTGTGACATTGTATGGTAGCAGAATCAGACTTCCGTGCAACGTCCGACCGCATTTCCATGCATGGAGATGCAGGGGCTGCAACAAGCATAGGGTCTGTGGAAAGAGCTGGGAAATTAGTTACATTATTACAATACTGTGCCAGCCCTTCTGACTGATCACTGCGCTGGAATCGAAGCTTCTTGTGGTCCTTTTCTCTCTGGTGCTGCTGCTGTAATGCTCCATTGTGGCTTGCCTCAAGGACCTTGCTTGCTTGCTTGATGGCTGCGCGTAGCAGGCACCCCAGCAGCTGGAACACAGAGGAGCTTATTTACAGTTGAACCTTTCCATAACGGAAGCCCTGAAGAATGACGTTCTCATAGCAATGAAGAAATATAACGTCCACAATGAACATTCATTGAATACTACAAGGTGTTTGCTCTCTCTCAACAGCGAAGAGATTTTAAAAGCACTCCCACAATACATGTAAGTAATATGCGACTTTTTTAGACTCCCAAACTAGGTGAGAAAGTAGATGTAAAAAAATTGCAGAGCCGCTATTTCACAAGTCAGGCACTTGGGTATTTGCCAAAAGGCATTGGTGCAACCATTGCTGTTTACGTTGTTGAACAATGATGATAGCAAAATCACTTTTTTTTTCTTCAGAAGAATACTTTTTGCTAATGCTTCTGTTGGCAACTACGTCAGCACATGACATGTAAAGTGCCATGATTTCGATAGATGTTCTGTAGACTGCCTAACTTCTTGCTGATGTGGTTCTGTTGAAATGCATGCCAAGACCTCACACAATTTGCCTACGTGCAGAGTTGTTTGGCATTTCAGCTTTAATGGAGCGACACGAGACGCTGTTGATCTAAATGACTTTGTGTGAGGTGATGGCGACCTGATTGCATGCGAGGAGTTCTGCAATGTTGCCAACATCAGCAGTACAAGCCACAGTGGAAAAGTAAGAAGTGTATGAACTGGTCTCCAGATTTAGTAGGCAAATCAATAAAGCTGTGCTTTTTCTGCAATAGATGGCACAATACGCCGTGAGCTGTGCACCAGGGTCTCGCCAGCTTGCCATATGTGTATATAAGGAAAGCGCAGCTGAACATTGAGGGCAATAAAATGGGTTTGTTGACATTTTGTCCCCTTTGTTGAAGTTCTTGCGATCATCTGCTCATGCTATGAAAGTAGAAACAAATGTAGGCTCTCGCCACGGGCACTGCTGTCATGCACAGATACCTATGCGTGCACACCAGTTACATGAAAATGCTTGAAAAATCAACGTACACATTTGTATAATAGGCACCTGCAACATGTATGCCCCACCAGAGGGATGGTTTTGTTCTGTAGCACAATGAATTTTTCAAGTATGAACCCACTAGTCTGCAAAAAAGTATTGCTTCAGCACAATGAAGCTATAGGGAGAGTGAAAGCTGGTTTTTATTTTGCTTTTGTTTTTGAATTGAATATTGGAATTTAGTTTCCGTATTCTAGACGTGTACTCTTTAAACACTGAAAATGTTATTAACGTACGTCAACAACTGCAGGCTGCGGTACCCACACTTACTTTTGTAAGGGCCTGTGATGCAGTGGCTTGTGTCGTCTTCAGTTGTAAAATAGTGCCTGTACATCCTCGCAGGACCAGTGGTTTAGCTGAACCCACAATACTCACATATTCAAGCAGTTTCTGTTACAAATATATTTTCAAACTTTGCCAATTGTGTTATTGCTTATGTGAGCATGCATGAGGCACCACAGCAGAATGCGTCACATCACATAAGCTGCACAGACTGCAGTTAAACAAAACTATGGTTAACTAAGACAGTAAAATACGTACAATACCTAGAGAGGAGCGGTAGCGCCACTCCATTGAAAATATCAGCAAAACCAATTGCTTCACTGAGCAGCTTGGCATTTATTGCAATGTTTTCTCACATTGGTCCGGAATGCCAGGTAGAGAACTTTGCTGGCACAGTGTCCCTTGACAATGTCCCCCTTTGCGACATGTTCCTCAGGACGTGTTCATTGTAGTGTGTTGTTCAATTTTTGCACATGCATTTGAGCTCCGAATGTTTTTGCAGGCAAAATCAGTTGAACAAAGGACCTAATGCTTCATCAGGACTGCCCGCCTCCACTTGTCCAGAAGATCGCCCTCTTTTGTTGCACAAAACAAGGGAAACTTTTTTCCCACGTCTTACACCCCGGGGTGTATTGCAGCAGGGTACAAATTGTTTTCTCCCAATTATGAACTAAAGACTGTGGCGCATTCTTGCGAAACCATGTGTTAAATAACTGGGCGGCAACTGATGCTACCTATCATTTAAACCCAACAATTACAGCGAGATCATATCACACTCTCTTCAGAGTGCTCCCACGCAGTCTTCTTTACATTATGTTTTTGAACGTGGCGCCGCCTGCCTTGTTCTTGCATAGCAGACGCCCTTTCATGGAGAGAGCGTTTGCTTGCGAGGCAGTGCTATGAGAGCTTGCACACCTGCTGTAAAACTCACCATAAAATTATCTGAACGAGTGTCACGTTGGCCAATAAGAGCTCTGTGAAGTGCCGCATAAGGTATACAACATGTGCAGAGAGCACGCACAATGACTTTCAGTAGAAGCAACGGCTCGCATTGATGCCGCTGACGTACGACGGCGATGTTGCCGACGGCTAATATTAGTGTTTGGGGGAGGCATATAGCTGATACTTTTTTAAAGCACATAATTTATAGCTGATACTTTCGAACGGCCGTAGTTATTTCGTTAAGTGGTTTGATGCACCAGCCATATTTTGCAGGAACGCCTTGTGGTGTCTGACATACAAACTATACCGCTGAAATAACTAGCTAGCAAATTAATGAACTAGCATGCCACCATAAGCGATTCCTTCACAAGAGCTCCTTCACAAGAGCTCCAGTCGTGGATATAAATCTTCACATTTATTAGCGCGAAGACCACCACGCGAAATTGCACGTCTACGTGAGGTTCCTAAACGATGAACACACTAAACGACATGGTAGGTCATGTCTACAGTGTTAAATCAGGATTTGAATTAAGCAAGCCTTGGCACATACTCATAGTGATAGACTTGCAACTTACATCGCAAAGTCGAGTGGAAAATGTCTGCCTGAAATTTTGATTTTATTAATTTGATTGATTGATATGTGAGGTTTAATGTCCCAAATCCACCATATGATTATGAGAGACGCCGTAGTGGAGGGCTCCGGAAATTTCTACCACCTGGGGTTCTTTAACGTGCACCCTAATCCGAGCACACAGGCCTACAACTTGTCCGCCTCCGTCGGAAATGCAGCCGCTGCAGCCAGGATTCGATCCCACCACCTTCGGGTCAGCAGCCGAGTACCTTAGCCACTAGACCACCGCGGCGGGGCTGCCTGAAATTTTTAATTCTGATTCTATGCAAGCGTGTCTTTTGTCGTAACTCGTTACACTTAAAGGGCCACTCACCAGGCCACATACCGAATTTCAGTTAGACAGTGGAAGTAGTTGGGTGTCCGATGAGGAACATTTTCCCACAAAAATTTTTCGAATCTGTTCATCACGAGTGGAGAAAACAGCTTTTTTGAAGCGGTGCGAAACGAAAATGAGAGGTGGCGAGCTCGAAACCCTAGCCGCTCCTCCGCGTAGCCTTTGTCAGCCAAATCTATTCCCCACGCACTCCAGCATCCGACCATGAGCTGACGTGCACATGACGTGCCCAAACAAGTCCAACCCCCGAGCACGCGAGCAACGTTGCTTTGTTGACCAGCGTTATTTTGTGGTCTGCTGCCTGTTTCTGCGGGATGGTTTTGAAACGCTGGCATAGACGCGGTAGAGTAGATGAGCACAATGAGTGCGTGAACGCGTAGGAGCGTTCCGCGGTGGTCGTCTGCTCAATGTGCTGACCGCGGGGACACGAACGCATGCGAAACGCTGACACATTAGCCCCGCATCTCGTAGCATTTCACGGGAAAAAATGAAAGAAAAACGTGCACAATTTTTTCATTTTGTCTCATTATTTATTTGAACATTTATTAATCCCTTAAAGCGACAAATACATAAACTACGCATGTTGTGTTAAATAAATTTTGTCATGTCACGTGGTATACTGTTGACAACGTCAGAGCAGACTCGTCTACGTAGAGGACCAACGTCACTGCATTGCCGTGTACGTTGGACCATTCCTGCGCCTACGTCATGCCCTCATTCTCTACGCGTGCGCCGGCAGAGGGGAGGAGGAACAGCTTTTATCTTGAAATTTGACCCCTTTCCGCGGCGCGTAGCGTTGCAAAGTTTGGCAGTCGTGATCATGAACGCGTTGTCTACGCATTGCGCTTGTCAGCTCAAAATTGTCAAACCTGGTGAGGGGCCCTTTAACAGATGGCATCATGAAATGCTTTCGGTCGACACGACTTATTCTGACATCAGAAGGTGCAACAGGCACCGATGGTATCCAACAGCAAGGTCATTCTAGGGTGAAAGGTATTTCACAGATCAACGCGCACTAAAGGACAAGTGCATATCCAGAAAACAGCTGCGTTGTACACCATCTAATCCGCGCTTCTAAAGCAAAGTAGGCAATTGAGAGCGGCTGTAAACAAACGAGGGCTGCGAGTGGTCCTACGTGACAGCATCTAGCCACAACAAACACGGCGCCAGCCTCAGAGAGGTTCTAGGAAAGAGAAAGAGAGGAAGCGTGCTTTTAACCACATATATTGTGACTTAACGAAGTTGCAGGGGTTTTCGCACACCTCTCCTACTGGGTGCAAATAAAAATGAGGATGACAACAAAAGTGAGGAAAGCCGCAAAGAAAGTTTGGGCGAAGTTGTTGATGCTTTTAGCAACGCTCGCACATTCTTTAGCACCCACGACTATGACGAAGCTATGCAAAGCGCGCTAAGCGGTCAGCCATCAAACTCCTTCAAAGCAGTGTCATTATATGAAACAGAACAAGGTCACCAACAATCTTAAATAAATTTTAATTGTACTGATTAATTGCAAGATTTGCATATTTTTCAGTTCTTGCTGCAAAGAAATTGTGACAACGAACAGAGATTAAGGGGCTCGGTTGTACAGCAGTTGCAATAGTTGAAAAAAAAAGCTAAGAAATTTTTGTGCACAGAAATTTGTGGTGTCTCACATATCATGTTACTAAATTCATGTTTCTGTAGAGCTTGTGTGGGTTCCGGCTCACTTACAGTTAGCAGGCAACATCATCGCGGACTACCATGCCTGAGAAATATTAACCTGGGCTGAGCAAGAACCGCAAGAGCTACTGCACCTGGGTACCAGCCTTCAGGACATTACCCGGTTACATCAAGAGGAATGGTGCAAACTGCCAGAACCGCAACCCAAACAGGCCAGGCAACAGCAGACGATCCCATATTGAGCGCAGGCAGGATCGCTTAAGCATCGAGTCTTATTTACTAATCTCGTTTCCTTCCTCACATTAAACTCTTTCGTTTACTTCATTTCGGCATGGGTTCTGCAAGAACTACTCATGCGAAAAAACACTAATATTGTTTAACCATAACGTTTCCTCTACTTTTGACAAATGCCATAATATTTACTGTACTTTTTAAAAATTTGCTAAAGCTTCTGACAAGGTGTCTCATCGCTTACTACTTCTCCAACTTAGTATTCTTAACATTGACCTTAGCATCTTGAACTGGATAACCATACTCAATTTGCAACTTGATGCTGCATCCCTTGTTGTGATGTAAAGTCGGGCATCCTTCAAGGTTCTGTCCATGGCTCATTGTAATTTCTAATTTACAACAATGACTTACCTACAGTTATTAATAGTCACACTAAACTATTTGCTGATGATTGTCTTTATGAAATCAATAATCAGCATGATAACTCTATTCTTCAATCTGACTTGGATAACATATAAAGCAACTGCTCGCAACGGCTTATGTTCTTAAATCCCACTATAACTGCTAAATCATGCATTTATTGCATCGCCCTGACTCGACAAAATCTTCCGGCTGTGCCATCAATAACATCATCTTTGAGTAGGTAACTTATATAAATACCTCGGAATTCAGATTTTGTTTCGTGAGTGGGCGGGCAAGCCTACCTCACTCGTCACCCGGGATATATATATATATATATATATATATATATATATATATATATATATATATATATATATATATATATATATATATAGGATATGGCACTGGCACAACGGGAGCGTTGTCAGTTGTCAACAAGGATAAATATATTTATTTCCCAACAGTTTCGGGAGGGGTCCTCCCTTCATCAGGGGATGAGTTATACTGACATGAACTTCCAGACTTCGTTGCTGCCGCGTCCCTCTCGCCTTGAAAGATGTTTGCGAGAGTGAGAGGGAACTAAAAAAAAGAAAGAAAGAAAAAAGAAAAAAGGGGGAAGAAAAAAGAAAAAAGAAAAAGAAAGAAAATAAAGGAAGTAAAAAAGAGGAAGAACCACTGTCAACACTGAGAACGAAACCAACTGTCCGTGTACGTCCACATACGGTTCTTATCACGTGCTGTTCAGTTCTAAAGTGCTTCATCCGTGAGGAAATCGCGCGCCAGTTCTCTCTCCTTTCCTTTGCCCACCCACCGGCTGTTCAACAATCGGCAACTACTATTCTTCCGCCCATTCGCCGAGTGATTGAGCAGGAAATAGCGGAGGTCATGCCTGCGTACCACCCACAACAACTTCCGGCCCCTGCGCCCCCAAGTTACGCCCAAGTGGTCGCAAGGCCGCCTCCAGTCGTTCAAGCGCCTGCACCACTGACTTACGCCGAAGCTGCCGCACGACCTCCGTCCTTTGCAGCTGGTATGCCGGCTGCGTATGTTGGCGCAATCCCTCAGCCTCAATTTCAGCCCACCATGCAGCCTTTCCAGCCACCGTTCCGGGCGAGATCCACCCCGGCAAACCGATCGCACACACCCGACAACCGGCCCATCTGCTTTGCTTGCGGTTACACCGGTAACGTAGCCCGTTATTGCTCACGAGTACAGCCGGCTCCTATTTCTTCTACTGTTGCTGGCCACCTTAGCCGTTCGTATAACGACGAACTGCCGTCTGTGCCACTGTTGTCTCGCCCAGGTCCGTCTGCTCGAAGGTCGACGTCTCCACGACGTCGGTCTCTGTCCCCCATGCGGCCGAGTTCTTCTGCTCATGAGCGGGAAAACTAGTCGTCGCAGTCCCAGAGGCAAAGATTGCGACGCTATCGCATTGTGAAAGCCCTCAGAGCCACCCATCTAATGTCATTGACGTGCCTGTGTACGGTGTTCATGCATCTGCTCTTATTGACACTGGAGCTGCGGTATCAGTTATGAGCGAAAACCTTTGCCGCTTGCTTCAAAAAGTGACGACGACGATTTCTGGACTGCCCCTTCGTACCGCTAGCTGTCATCGTATTAATCCTACAGCAGGCTGCACAGCTCGCGTTGTCGTTCAGGACGTTCTGTATGTTGCCCAATTCATCATCATTACTGCATGCTCTCATGACGTCATCCTGGGATGGGATTTTCTCTCCCGCAACGACGCCGTCATTCATTGTGCCGCCGCCGAAATTGAACTCTCGCCCTTCTCGCATTTGACGCCAGAAGACGGTCCCTCAACACTGAGCAAGATTCTTGTGAAAGACGATACTATAGTGCCTCCAAGCTCGATGATGGGTGTATCGGTCTACTGCACCGGTCTCTCCGACACAATTGCACTCGTTTCGCCATCCGACCGTGCTTGCCGAAGCAAAGGGTTGCTAGTACTTTTCGCGACCGTGCAAATCACCCAGAGCAACGCCGCTAATTTCGTGACCAACCCATCTCCGTACACTGTTACCTTGGTTCGAGGGGAATGTCTCGGCAGAGTGGAACCAGTCGTCGACGCACAAGTCCTGGACGTACCCGAATACTCGCGTTGTCCCGATTCGCGTACCATCAGTGCTGTTTGTACTTCTGACCCATCATCTCCTGATGTATTTGGCCCATACATTAATGATGACCTAACGTGAGTACAGCGTTCCCAGCTTCTAGACCTGTTGCAAGAATACCGTTCTTCTTTCGATGTCGGGCGAAGTTCTCTCGGTCGCGCGTCCACTGTTACGCATCGTATCGACACTGGTGCCCATCCACCATTACGGCAACGTCCATACCGCGTGTCGCCTGCTGAACGCCGGGAAATTAACGAGCAGGTTGACGATATGCTCCGACGCTACGTCATTCGGCCCTCGGACAGTCGATGGGCGTCTCCTGTTGTTCTTGTTGCGAAGAAAGATGGTTCTGTGCGGTTCTGTGTGGACTACAGACGGCTCAATAAGATCACTCGCAAGGATGTCTACCCACTGCCGCGCATCGGCGACGCATTTGACAGCCTTCACGGAGCCCAATTTTTTTCTTCTCTCGATCTGCGCTCGGGTATTGGCAAGTACCCCTGGCTGATGACGCTCGACCGAAGACTGCCTTCATCACACTCGACGGCTTGTACGAATTCAACGTCATGCCGTTTGGTCTGTGTAATGCACCTGCGACATTTGAGCGCATGATGGACACCGTTCTGCGCAACTTCAAATGGCACACGTGCTTGTGTTACCTCGATGACGTTGTTGTCTTCGCTCCAGATTTGTTCACCCATCTCCAACGTCTAAAAGAAGTTTTCGCACGTGTGAGCAGTGCCGGCTTGCAACTAAATCTGAAGAAGTGCCGCTTTGCAGCGCGCCAACTCACCATCCTAGGATACGTCATGTCCAAGGATGGCATTCTTCCTGACCCAGCCAAGCTTCGGGCCGTGGCCAAATTCCCAAAACCTGCGCCCTTCAAAGAACTGCGTAGTTTCGTGGGCCTGTGCTCATACTTCCGACGCTTCATACGAAACTTCGCCACGATTATATCACCGCTGATGAAGCTCCTTGAAAGTAACGGGCCCCTCAATTCGTGGTCGTCAGAGTGCGACAACGCGTTCTTGAAGCTCCGCCATTTGTTGACGTCTCCTCCCATTCTCTGCCACTACGACCCTACGGCCCCAACAGAGGTGCACACGGACGCCAGTGGTGTAGGCCTCAGCGCTGTCCTGGCGCAGCGTAAACCAGGATTCCCTGATTATGTTGTGGCATATGCAAGCCATACGCTCACGAGAGCCGAGACAAACTAAACCGTCACGGAAGAGTGCCTGGCGATCGTCTGGGCTCTTACAAAGTTTCGACCTTATTTGTATGGTCGCCCATTCAATGTCGTCACTGACCATCATGCACTATGTTGGCTGTCATCATTGAAGGATCCGTCAGGCCGCCTCGCCCGTTGGGCTCTTCGCTAACAAGACTACGACATCCGCGTGCTCTACCGCTACGGACGCCAGCATGCTGACGCCGACGCCCTCTCGCGCCCCCCTCTGCCTGAAGCTGACGTGCTCTGCTCAGTATCCTCGGTTGCTGTTTCTGCCATTGATGTTGACATCATCGCTACTGAACAGCGAAAGGAGAATTGGATCGCCCAACTGATCGACTTGCTCTCTGATCCGTCCGCAACGCCATCCACGCGTGCCTTGCGTCGTCGAGCTCACCATTTCGCCATTCGTGATGGCCCCTACACCGACGAAATTACGACGCCGATGGCCGGCAGTGGATACTCGTGATACCCCGCAGTCTGCGGTCAGAGATAGGTGAATCCTTCCATTCTGATCCACCGTGCGCGCACTCTGGGGTATTCAAAACCTACCATCGCATCAGACAACGCTACTTCTGGCGCGGGATGTACCGCTACGTCCAGCAGTTCGTTCGCTCTTGTCTCGCTTTCCAACGCCGCAAACCGTCCGCACACATGTCACCAGCCCGTCTGCAACCGTTACCTTGCCCTTACCGTCTGTTTGGGTGCATAGGTATCGATTTGTATGGACCACTCCCTCTGACGTCCACTGGCAACCGCTGGGCCATCGTCGCCGTAGATAATTTAACGCGATACGCCGAAACCGCCGCTCTCCTTGCGGCTACTGCACATGATGTTGCGTCCTTCCTACTATATCGATTCATACTGCGCCATGGTCCAGCCCAGGAGCTTCTCAGCGATCGAGGCGGTGTCTTCTTGTCAGAAGTCGTCGACGCCATTCTGAGTGCCATTCTGTCCACCGCAAAACTACTGCTTACCACCCGCAGACGAAAGGCCTGACCGAACGCTTTAACCGCACCCTCGGCGACATGCTGTCGATGTACGTCGCCGCCAACCACACGAATTGGGATACCATACTGCCCTTCGTCACCTACGCCTACAACACCGCCCCTCAGAGCACGACTGGTTTTTCACCTTTCTTTTTGCTGTACTGAAGGCACCCGTCACACACCATAGACACGATACTCCCGTACACGCCGGATCCATCTGAGTGTACACCTATTTCCGAGACCGCCAGGCTTGCTAAAGAGTAACGCGAGCTTGCGAAGACTTTTACGACGCATGAGCAAGAGCGGCAGAAGGGTATTCGTGATGGCTCCGGCACTTCTGAGTCCACGTTCCTTCCTGGTTCCCTTGTATGGCTCTCAATACCGACCTCTGTAGCTGGCCTTTCTTCCAAACTACTCCCGAAACATGAAGGTCCCTAACGTGTGATCGAGCGCACATCTCCGGTCAACTATCTTATCGAGCCAATTGAACAATCTTCGGACATGCGCCGCCACGGGCGCGACATAGTCAACGTGGAGCGCCTGAAGGCTTACTATGACCCGCTCGTAGTAACAAACTGTTAGGTCGCCAGGCGGCTCCCTCTTCGACCCCGGGGTAATTGTAGAGAAGCCGCAGAACACTGAAATGGGTCGAACTCTCAAGTGCTTTCTAGTGGGTCTGCCCAAAAAGAACGCCGCTCGCGAGTCCGTGCTTGGCTGTTACTGTCGCCATTGTGTAGACTCGCTGTGTGCCGACTAATAAACGACATAACAATATATATATATATATATATATATATATATATATATATATATATATATATATATATATATATATATATATATATATATATATATATATATATATATATATAGTATATATATGTATTCATATATTTATATATATATATTTATATTTATATATATATATATATATTTTCTGCATGCGCTTTCACTGTGTTAAAACTTCGCGCAGCGGCAAATGGATGTGAAGAATCATTGTCGCTGACAGCGCCAAGACCCATTCATGGAGTATAAGTGGACATGGCGCACTGCGCAGAGCTTTATAAGCGCTGAGCCATGTCCTATCGTGTAGCTCGACAAAAGAAATACTGAATGCTGAATATAACAGCAACTCACGTCTTCGCGTCATGAAAGCATGCATGCAGTTCTGAGTGCATAAACGAACGAATTAACACACATGTGAAGAGAAATACGAAAAGCTCTTTAACAGCACGCAGATTATCAACAAAAATGCGTCATAAACAAACAGCCTTCTTGTGATTGATTAAACCTGAAAAAGGTACTTCATATTTATTTTACCGTTGCTGTTTTACAAATGCGAGTAAAGATATTACAGGCGAAGCATTTCTTCTATCTATCTATCTATCTATCTATCTATCTATCTATCTATCTATCTATCTATCTATCTATCTATCTATCTATCTATCTATCTATCTATCTATCTATCTATCTATCTATCTATCTATCTATCTATCTATCTATCTATCTATCTATCTATCTATCTATCTATCCATCCATCCATCCATCCATCCATCCATCCATCCATCCATCCATCCATCCATCCATCCATCCATCCATCCATCCATCCATCCATCCATCCATCCATCCATCCATCCATCCATCCATCCATCCATCTATCTATCTATCTATCTATCTATCTATCTATCTATCTATCTATCTATCTATCTATCTATCTATCTATCTATCTATCTATCTATCTATCTATCTATCTATCTATCTATCTATCTATCTATCTATCTATCTATCTATCTGTAGTGAATAAGAAAGACATTGATACCATCAGGTCAGCTATCATCAGCACAAAAAAAGGCACGAGATCGGCGATCAAGCACCGTCATCTGGGTTCGCCTGCCTTCCTTTAGAGCTACCACCCACTTGCTGAGTCCTTTAATAAACCCCCTTTACATATGGTGGATCGTGCTGGGTAACTGCATCACCTACACCCTGGAACTTCGATCCCGCCCCCTGCCGTCGACCATGCAAGTTGACGCTGCCCAACAGCCTCTCGCGGCTCCTACTTGCTCCGGCCCGGTTCACCAGCGAGACCCCCCGATCCTTTCAGGTACCGAAGACCGGGACGTCGAGGACTGGCTGTCGTCCTACGAAAAAGTCAGTGGACCAAACAGGTGGGATGACGCTGCTAAGTTGACCACCGTCAACTTTTACTTGGCAAATGTGGCGAAACTGTGGTACACAAACCACGAATCCGAGTTCGAAAACTGGGCCCCTTTCAAGCAGGCAATATCCTCGGTTTTCGGTCACCCTGCCGTGCTGAAGTTGCGCGCCGAACAACGCCTGCGCTCACGGGCACAACAACCTGGCGAAACGTTTACCGCCTATATCGAAGATATACTCGATCTCTGCAAGCGCGTCGATGCCGCAATGAGCGAAAGTGCCAAGATCCTGCACATTATGAAAGGTGTTGATGACGACGTCTTTCAAGTGCTCCTGGCGAAGTCTCCTGGCACGGTGTCTGAAGTGGTAACTCTGTGCCAAAACTACGACGAATTGCGACGGCAACGAGCTCTCACCCGTCGTCCATTTCAGCCTAACCAACCACTCGCTGCACTGGACGTCGTACTTGACCACTCCCGCCTTCTATCACAAATGAAAGACTTTGTGCGTGAGGAGGTCGCACGTCAGCTTTCCCTCCTTCCGTTTTGTCTGCGCCAAGAGCTCCCGCAGCAGCAGCAAGAGCCACCACCGACACCGTTAGCTCCCATGCTCCGACATGCACTTCAAGACCAGATTGCCGAGGCTATGCCAGTGCCCTTTCAGCAGCAAGTTGTCGCCGCGCCTCTTACTTATGCTGACGCAGTAAAGAGGCAGCAGCCGCAGCAGCCCTCGCCGTTCAATGGACTGCCGCATGTCACCGCTCCTACTCAGTCTTCCGTCGCATGGGCTCCTCCCCTCGCTACCACAGCCTCGACTCAGCCGTATGCCGCGTGGGCGGCGCCCCTTGCTGCAAATGTCTGGCGAACGCGCGATAACCGGCCGATCTGTTTTGCGTGCGGCGGACCTGGCCATATCTCCCGATACTGCCGTCGTCACGTGCCCGCCTACACAGACGTCCGATCACGAAGCAACTACATGGACCGACCACCTTTTGGTTATGAAAGTTCGGATCGTCAGTCAAACACGTCTTCCCGTGACTATCCAGCAACTTCGTCTCGTCGCTCACCTTCACCCGATCGACGCTCCTTGTCACCCATGCGTCCACGACCAGTCCCTCAAAATGAGGAAAACTAGCCGTCGCAGTTCAAGGGGCAAGAACTGCGCTATCGAAATCTTCAAGTCCTCGCACCTTGCCGTCAAATATCGTGGAAGTTTTTGTAGACAGTGCCCATGCATACGCTCTTGCGGATACCGGTGCCGCTGTGTCTGTTATAGACGCCAAACTTTGCCGCAAGCTCCGAAAGGTGACCACGCCGCTTGATATATTCTTACGTGCAGCAAATGGAGAACCTGTTCGACCAATAGCCGCCTGCACTGCCCGACTCGAAATTGCGGAGGACCACTACATTGTTGAGTTTATCGTCCTTTCCTCGTGCTCTCATGACATCATACTTGGCTGGGATTTCCTATCCCGTAATCGTGCCGTTATAGATTGTGCCCGTTCCGAACTTGAACTGCTTCCGTTCTTCGACCAGCTCTACGACCACACTAATCAAGCCGCGCACAAGGTAGTTGTCAAAGAAGACACTGACATTTCACCGACAACAGCTGTTTTGCTCCCTGTGGTTTCTGACGGAATGCGTAATGAAGTAGCATTTTTCGAGCCATCAAGCCTCTTTCTAAGTCGGAAACCACTTCTGCTTCCTTATTCAGCCCTCTCAATTTGTAATGGAGCCAGTGCTCTCTGCCTTACCAATGCCTTTCCCCATACCATCAAACTGTTTAATGGCGAGTCTCTTGGATGCGTACAGCCCATTGATAACGGACAAATTTTTACCGTGCCGCAAAAATCATTCCAAAGTGACCTCGCCGCCGTCAGTGCTCTTAACCACTCTCATCTACAGGCTTCAAAAGTGTTCGATTCGGCGATCGCAGACGGACTGTCACCATCTGAACGATCTGAACTCCTCCAACTGCTGTACCAGTATCGCGAATCTTTCGATGTTGTTCAACCTTCACTTAGCCGCACTTCTAACACTCTACATTACATCGATACCGGCTCCCATGCGCCACTACGACAGCGACCATATCGTGTTTCTGCGGCGGAACGCCAAGTTAATACCGAACAGGTGAACGATATGCTGCAACGTGGCGTCATTCAACATTCACAAAGTCCATAGGCCTCACCTGTAGTGCTCGTTAAAAAAATGATGGTTCCGTTCGCTTCTGCGTGGATTACCGGCGCCTAAATAAGATCACTCGAAGAGACGTGTATTCTTTACCCAGGATTGACGATGCCCTTGATACTTTACAAGGTGCCGAGTTTTTTTCATCATTAGATTTGCGCTCAGGGTACTGGCAGGTCCCCCTTGCAGATGCCGATCAACCAAAAACAGCCTTCGTAACACCGGACGGTCTGTATGAGTTTAATGTCATGCCCTTCGGCCTCTGCAATGCGCCTGCCACCTTCGAGCGCATGATGGACTCGGTTCTTCGGGGTTTGAAATGGCAAATCTGTTTCTGCTATCCTGACGATATAGTCGTCTTTGCGCCAGACTTTGGAACACATCTCGAGTGCCTCAAACACGTCCTCACGTGCCTGAAGAATGCTCAGCTCCAACTCAACCTCAAGA
Source organism: Rhipicephalus microplus (assembly GCF_043290135.1). NCBI lineage: Eukaryota > Metazoa > Arthropoda > Arachnida > Ixodida > Ixodidae > Rhipicephalus > Rhipicephalus microplus. The sequence continues at coordinate 506,497,648 of NC_134710.1, forward strand.
AGTGTCACTTCGCTGCTCGGTAACTTACGATTCTCGGGCACGTCGTATCAAAGGACGGTATACTTCCAGACCCGGCTAAGTCACGTGCTGTCGCCGACTTCCCCAAACCAACGACTATGAAGTAGTTACGGAGCTTCGTGGGGTTATGCTCCTACTTTCGACGGTTCGTGCGCAACTTCGCCTCTATCATTGCGCCTTTGACCAAACTTATAGGCAGCACCACTGATATTTCGTCATGGTCTTCTGAGTGTGACCAAGCCTTCTGTACCTTTCGTCGTCTCCTCACTTCGCCACCAATACTGCGTCACTACGATCCTACGGCAGCAACTGAGGTCCACACTGACGCCAGTGGTGTCGGCCTCGGTGCGGTTCTCGCGCAACGCAAGCCTGGATTCGCCGAGTATGTCGTCGCGTACGCCAGCAGAACTCTTACCAAGGCTGAATCAAACTACAGCGTCACCGAGTAGGAATGCTTGGCGATCGTTTGGGCGCTTGTCAAGTTTCGCTCATACCTTTATGGCCGTGCTTTTGATGTAGTAACGGACCACCACGCATTATGCTGGTTATCTTCGCTTAAGGACCCATCGGGTCGTCTTGCCCGTTGGGCTCTTCGGCTTCAAGAATATGACATTCGCGTGGTATATCGTTCCGGCCACAAGCATGCCGATGCTGATGCACTGTCACGATCTCCCCTATCCCCGGACATCGCAGCTGTTTTCTCGGACAACACGTTGTCAGCGCTTGACGAGGACACCATCTCTTCTGCACAACGCAATGACCCATGGATCGCTTCGCTTCTTGACGCGTTATCCGAGGCACCGACACTTCCAACCACTCGAACCCTGCGCCGCCAGGCTCCGCACTTCAGTATTCGGGATGGCCTTTTGTACCGGCGCAACTATTCAGCAGATGGTAGGAAATGGCTACTAGTCATTTCCCGAACGCTGCGCTCTACCATCTGCGCGTCGTTTCATTCCGACCCGCAATGTGCTCACGCCGGTGTTTTCAAGACCTACGAGCGCCTACGAAAAAGGTATTACTGGCGCGGAATGTCTACCTTCGTCCGCCAGTTCATTCGTGGCTGCCACGTATGTCAGCGGCGGAAAAGCCCGCCACATCCTGCAACAGGTTTATTGCAGCCACTTCCATGCCCAGACTGCCCATTCGACCGAGTAGGAATTGACCTCTACGGTCCACTACCATTAACAACGGCAGGCAACCGATGGGCTATCGTGGCAGTGGATCATCTAACACAGTACGGTGAAACTGCTGCTCTCCCCACAGCTGCAGCACAAGACGTCGCAACTTTCATACTCAATCGTTTTGTGCTTCGTCATGGTCCTCCTCGAGAACTCCACAGTGACCGAGGGCGTGTTTTCCTCTCCGATGTAATACAAGCACTTCTTAAACAGTGCCATATGGTTCACCGGAAGGGTACAGCCTACCACCCACAGACGAGCGGCTTGACTGAGCGGTTTAATCATACTCTGGGGGACATGCTCGCTACGCATGTCGCTTCTGATCAAACAAACTGGGACCTCGTTCTCCCATTTGTTACATACGCGTATAACCCCGCTACGCAAGTCACTACCGGGTTTTCCCCATTTTTTCTCCTGTACGGTCGCCAACCATCACACACCATCGACACTTTACTGCCATACTCGCCAGATCCCTCCGAATGCAAGCCTGTCTCGGAAGCCGCTCGTTACGCAGAAGAGTGTCGCAAGCTAGCCAAGCGGCTTACTACATCCGACCAACAGCGCCAGAAGGAGATCCGTGACGACGACCATCGTTCTGCACCAACGTTCGTTCCGGGAGCACTTGTATGGCTTCATGTACCGCCCTGCGCCCCTGGTGTATCACCCAGCCTACTCTCCAATTATCATGGTCCCTACCGCGTGGTCCAGCGTACTTCACCCGTGAACTACGCCATTGTACCCCTCACACCACCGAGCGACCATCGTCGGCGTGGACGTGATATCGTTCACGTAAACCGTCTGAAGCCGTACTTTGACCCGCTTGTCCCCACGTGTTAGATCGCCAGGATGGCTTCAACTTTTTCGCCGGGGGTAATTGTAGTGAATAAGAAAGACGTTGATACCATCAGGTCAGCTATCATCAGCACAAGAAAAAGGCTCGAGATCGGCGATCAAGCACGTCATCTGGGTTCGCCTGCCTTCCTTTAGAGCTACCACCCGCTTGCTGAGTCCTTCGATAAACCCCCTTTACATATCTATCTATCTATCTATCTATCTATCTATCTATCTATCTATCTATCTATCTATCTATCTATCTATCTATCTATCTATCTATCTATCTATCTATCTATCTATCTATCTATCTATCTATCTATCTATCTATCTATCTATCTATCTATCTATCTATCTATCTATCTATCTATCTATCTATCTATCTATCTATCTATCTATCTATCTATCTATCTATCTATCTATCTATCTATCTATCTATCTATCTATCTATCTATCTATCTATCTATCTATCTATCTATCTATCTATCTATCTATCTAGCCGCTCACGTTTGGATGCTCTCGTGATCACCTCCTTAACTTGGCGTGAACCAAAATTAGTATGGGAGGGTTCCATAGTTTGACGAATACGACGCACCGGTTAAGACATGCATAAGGTCACAATCTTGTCACGCGCGTCGTCAAACGGTTCCTGCTGAACAGTGACACATAACCGCGGGCGGCTATGTGCCACAAGTAATTGACACTTAATTTTTTGCATCTACCCAGGAATGACGAGAACATACGTGGAAAATTTTGACGCGTGAGCATTGAGAAATTATGAACCATTTCCCCGAAGTGAAATCTGCTGAGATGCGAAGCAGCAGTGATGCGCATGTCGTTGACTCAGTTGAAACGGGCGTCGACGCGGGTGCTGGAAGAACGGCTTGAAGCGAACTCAGTGTAATGTTTACTCGAGTAAACGTTTGTTTGAAACGCAAAGACATGGGAGGCGGGCTGGGGTTTGTGTAAGTTTCATCGCAGATAACGAGCTGAAAGAGTTATTCTACTCGACGTGCGGTCGATCGTTGCGGGTGGGGGAGTGGGTGAAGCAGGAGAGATGTGTGTTATAAGCGGGTGGAGGTGCCGGCAGCTGCTGCGGGTGAGACGTTAACGCGTAGCGGCGACTTGCCCTACTTGGCACTGCTCCAATACCTGCGGCGAGAAAAACGCGCCACCGCACGTTCGCACGGATGTACGTACGGCGTTATACACGTAAATCAGAGATGCTTCGCATCTAAACTCACATCTAAACCTTACATCGGCAGCGCTGACCCGACGAATGCAAAAAATAAATGTCGCGTTCCTAGCAGGAATTGAACCCAAGCATTCTGCGCGGCAATCAGGCGTATTCTATAACAAAGCCACGCCAGATCTCGGACCTACTTTTCAAATAGCTTAATACCTTAATATGGTCATGAAACGTTAATAGTTGTAGCAGTGGTGGCAATCCAGCTTTATAAACATAACATATGTATTCCTATGATGCAGCCGTGACGTCGGGTTAACGTGAGTTGTTGCGAGGTGTCATGCGCTGAAGTTGATGTATGCAGCAGCGTCCAGGGCTACCATCCTCACTAGCACCAGCACTTCATATCAGCTTATTGCGTCTGGTGTTCCTAATGCTCAAGTTCATGTTTGCATCATTGTACAAGTGCAAACAACTGGTTATATAAACATTTGAAACTCTTCAAGGTATGTCTGTGCGTGGAACATTAGGACGTGTATTTGGCGTAGTTTCATGAGATGACGCTATAAAAAATTACAACATGGTCACGCTAGGCATGCCTTCGCATGCTTCGCGTAACGTCAATTCCTAAGCTACGGGGAATGTGTTGAATTTTTCAGAATACGTACTTTCGGCACGAATCTTGACATAGGTTTGTGTCAGTTTTTTACAAGAAAATATAACTCTTAGGAATGGCGATTACCATATTTTGAATCGTATAGTCAGTGTACTTAACATTTCAAGCAGTACTCTCTTTTATATTCATACAAAACACAGCTGTAGTGTATTGCTCATAGTTGAAGAAAATGCTGGTAAAGCACTACTTGCACTTCTGCAGTTAACACGACATAACTTAAGGGCCTACTGATTGCTTGTATTATGCATGGTGTACTACTAAGTTATTACCGTTACTTCGTGCGATCAGGCTGAGATTATGATCTGTGCATGATCCAGCTCCTCAGCCGCACTATAGTGATTTGCATTGCAAAGCTGTTTTCTGGCACGACAGACATGAGAATTGCGGGACAAGATGTGACAACGAGCAAGTGCGCTAAATCTCATTGCGCCATCAATTCAGTCGACCTGTGTATAAGAGCGAAGATTTAGCCAGGTTTCAGATTTTCAGATTATTTATTGATACGAATACAAGAATGTGACATGTGTTTAGTATACAAAAGGAGGTTACAAAGTCAAAGACTGTATTGGGACTCCTGTTAAGGGCAAATTGAGGTAAAACACTGTTAGAGGCAACATAAGCAATAATCAATATATATATATATATAAATATATATATATATATATATATATATATATATATATATACATATACACACATATATATACACATATATACACATAAATACATACATGCCCATACAATATATACATACCAAAGGAAAACAAACATAAAAGAAAACCAAATGACTCAATGAATAATGTGAAGAGCATAACTGAAAAAGAATACAAAAAGTTGTAATACATAACATGCGGACATTCAAACAAGGTAGCGCTATGGTAAGAAACGGTAAGACTAGGCATGCATAATGTATGATGTTGGTTTTTTGTTGTAGTGATGCAAGTTTCTTGCATTTTTAATAACAGATGGTATTGTGTTCCAAAATGCTATAAATGAAAATTCAGCAGTTAGTTTACCATAATTAGTACGTACCTTCGGTAAAAGGACGTTATTGTTACGTAAAGATCTAGAAGTACTATGAGCAACAAGGTCGAAAGATGAGAAGCAGATAGGAGGTAGTGTCTTGGTTATGTATTTATAGAATATGATACCTAAGTTGTAATTGAAGAGCTCTGAAATGGTCAAAATATTGTTATCATGAAGTAGGCATTTACCGTTTGAAAAACGTTAACTGTTAGTAATGATTCTTATGGATTGGTTCTGTAGTACTTGAAGGGAAGCCAAATGAGTGTTGTAGGTGTTACCCCAGCACATTATGCCATAATATAATGAGAATGAACGAATGAATAGTAGAGTGACAGTAAAGTGGAGCGTGTGAAGCATGGACAAGTTTTAATCAGAGCGCGGATGCCGTATGCTATTTTCTTTTTGATGTCAGAAATATGATCTATGTATTTCAAACTAGAATGGAGAGAAATTCCGAGGAAAGAAGCGCAGGGACTAGGAAAAATAGAGTGCGAGCCAAAAGCCAACGAAGGAAAGGATGCTGAATATTTTTGATGCATTGAAAATACTACATATTTAGTCTTGGTTGCGTTAATAGTTAACAAGTTAGCACTGCATCAACTTGAAACATTTTTCAAGGCAGTGCTTAGCTTGTCGGCGAGAAGTGAAATGCTTTTGTCAGAAGTAAATATGGTAGTGTCATCAGCATACAATTAGAAAAAAAAATCTTCGACTGAGGATGAGGGAGATAGGTAAATGCAGTCAAATATGAAATCTCTCTGATCGCAAGATGGAGAGCAGTTAGTGATTTCAATCCAAACTGATTCGCAATTAGTTACAGGAAAGTGTAAATCATGTCTTCTTCTATAAGATAAGGAGATATAAAAATGGCCGCGCCACCATGACTAGCTAGTTATTCTGTTACAGTATTCTGAGTTATATTTGGGAAGCAATAGAGATTTCTGTCAACAACTGATAACCATGTTTCTGTTATGGCAATAAGTGAAAAAGAGTTGCTATATGAAGAAAGTAGATCATGGATTTCATCGAAGTGTTTACGCAGGCTCCTAGCATTGAAATGAATGATAATACTCTTGATAATACTCTTGAAATGAATGATGGTAAATACTCTTGATAAAAAACAATTGCAGACACAGAAAAAATGCAAATCAGAATGCAATTTTTAATGGCAAAAGGTAATGGTAAAAGGAAAAATGGCAAAAGGTAATGGTAAAAAAGTGACGCATAGGGAAAAAACGAGGAGCCCTCAAAAATGGGCACGAGAGAAGTTCGGTGTGCGTGTGCCTCCTTCTTTCTCTCTTTCTTCTCTTTTTCTCTTTGAGAGCTCGCCTACTTTTTGCTCTTTTCTCTGTTTTATCTTTCCTCTTTGTTTTTTTTTCTGTCTTCCGATGGATCACTTTCTACAATATTTCATTTCCAGGTGAAAATACTCCACGGTTTCAGTTCACTGTAACTGAAACCATGGCTGTATACAGCTGGGACTAAGTGGAGGCCAACAGTTTAGCAACATGTTCCAGTTGGTTCCAGCATGAACCACTCGAGACTGAAAATGAAACCACCTGGAATTATTTACTATAATAAAACCAGTTGGTGTGAATTATTATTATTATTATTATTAATATTTTTATTATTATTATCTTCCTTACGGCCATCCTCTTCATCCCAGAATACCTGTAGTGCAAGGCGAATAAGTGATAAGGCTCACTGCCTTCATGATGGGATTTTTTTTGTACATCTGATGCTGACAACAATTAAAGTTCATTGTATGCCAGTACAAGTTTCATTTCAAAAAGGCACAGCGTATTTCAAGCAGTGAAAAATACTAAAAACAGTTTGTGTAAGGCCCAGTACATATGCAAAACCAAATATTGCTGTGTGCTGCATCAATGTTTAAAGGGGCTGGCACTCCCTTACTTCCTCTTGCCTTGCATCTCTCTGCCAGAGGAGAACATGACACTGCAATTTATAGAAAGGCATAAAGCTACTCTGAAAAGGTCTAACTGCTTTTCCTCATACTGCCATCACCTGATATTTTGGAGATAAGGTAAGGTTGCATGAAAAACAGGTAGCCGTGCATCAGTCATTCCCTAATACGTACCTCCTTCAAAAATCCGAAACATCCTCAGGATGTCCTGAAATGACGAAAACATTCTTGTCCTGTAGGGTGTGCCACAAGACTGGGTGATATATTTGAGTCCATTAAATGCAGTTAAAATATTGTCACGGGATCGTGACGTGGCTGAAGACAGAAGACTTCGTGTTGGGATTTAACTGTTTATTTGGGCGAACCTGTGCCCGGTAAACGGAAAGTCCAATTACAGCAGCAGTCTTGCACAGATAGCAGTCTCAGACTGATAGCGGCGAACGGAGCGTCGGCCTTCGATCAACAACTGACAAGCGGCGAAGCGCGTCGGCATTTATACTCTTGCCGTCGAATGTTCTAGTGTTATCGCTGGCGGTGGCGTAGGTTCCAGAACAATCTGTACCGTTCGCACAGTGGGCGTGATCTTATCGAAATGATCTACTACAGTCCGGAACCTTCTCGAAAACTGCAGGCGCGGTTTGCGCTGAGAATCGCGTGGTGTTTTGGGACGATAACAAAAACTTGGGAAATGGAACGTGGCATTGCCCCCCTCTGAAAAAAAAAGGCATCGTCCCGATGCTTTACCTTCCTCGAGTTTCCTCGAGGAAGTTTTCCTCGAGTTTCGACGAGCATCTTCGGCGCCTTGAAGCTGTACTTCAAGCCATCAAGACGTCCGGGCTCACACTGAAGCCAGAAAAGTGCAGATTTGCGTATGAGAGCTCTTGTTTCTGGGGCACGTTATCAGCAAGTCTGGAGTTCGTCCCGATCCACGGAAAACAGCTGCCATCGCCGACTTCCCACCGCCCACTGACAAGAAGGCCGTGCGCCGAATTCTGGGCCTGTGCGCCTATTATAGGCGGTTCGTGAAGAACTTCGCCCACATCGCCGATCCTCTCACTAAGTTTACCAAGGCCGACGTGGAGTTCAAGTGGGAAATGCCACAGGAACACGCTTTCCAGGAGCTTAAACATCGCCTCCAGACGCCTCCGTTGCTTGCCCATTTCGACGAATTCGCCGAGACAGAAATACATACTGACGCAAGCAGCGTAGGTCTTGGTGCCGTTCTTGTGCAGAGGGCTTACAGACTTGAAAGGGTTATTAGTTACGCCAGCCGATGGCTATCCAAAGAAGAAGCAAATTATTCCACAACAGAAAAGGAGTGCCTCGCCATCATCTGGGCTACGTCGAAATTTCGCCAATACCTCCACGGCAGGCCCTTCAAAGTTATGAGCGACCAACCGCTACCCGGCGACCCGGATGACGACTACTTCTTGGGAACGATAACTACCGACGACTTCGTTGAACGACAGCGGGCCGACCCGGAACTTAAGGCCCTAATAGAATACCTCGAAGGCAGGACCGCCGAAGTCCTGAAGGTATAACAAGCGCACACTTGCGTCGTTCTTTCTACGAAACGGTCTTCTACAAAAGAAAAACTTTTCACCGCTTCGAGCTAAGTACCTCCTTGTGGTGCCTTCAGCTCTGCGACCAGAACTCCTGCAGGCCCTGCACGACGGTCCGACGGCGGGGCACCTCGGTGTTTCTCGCACGCTCGCGAAGATACAAGAAAGGTACTACTGGCCACGTCTTACCACCGACGTCACTCGTTATGTGAGGACATGCCGGGACTGTCAGCGACGCAAGACACCGCCGACAAGGCCAGCGGGACTTCTGCAGCCAATTCATCCACCTTGCCGACCTTTCCAGCAGATTGGTATGGACCTACTGGGGCCGTTCCCGACGTCGGCTTTCGGAAACAAATGGAACGTGGCAATATGTAGGTCTCTGTAAGGACATTATAAATACTGCCTTAAACAGTGTAACAGTGGAACACAGACAGATTTAATGAGTAAACCACAAATAAAATGCAATGTTATCGCTGCAATAATAATAATAATAATAATAATAATAATAATCATAATAATAATAATAATAATAATAATAATAATAACATGATTATAGTCGTATTGTTTGGTTTATGCATACAAGGTAACCAATTGCGTTAATTAAAACGGGGTGCACAGGAAAGCAGTGAGGTATATTTATAACAAATGCAATCTAATCAATTCTTCTACTGAGTAGCAAAGGAAAAGTGGTCTATTAACACTACAAGGTAGGGCAAAAATAGCAAGACTAAAGATTTTGTTTCAATTAATTCATAGTGACATAAACATCGACACGTCAAAAGTAATTTTTTCAGTCATTTTAAGTTAACACATTACAGGCACTCACAAACACTTAAAAATACACTTCCAAATCAAATTGCTATAAATATTTATACTTCGCCCAAATCATAAAAGAATGCAAACCAAATAAGTCCTTTTGGTACTGATGCCTCATCTTTCACTGTGTCCTTAGATATGGTACAAGCGTCACGCGTATCCGAGATAAGAGACGATTAAGAAAAGAAAGCAGTATTTGCCGAACAGTATAATAGACAGCGCTTTTACGAATTACATAGAAACTGCAGTTGGGTAAAGATAACTAGATGGCGCTGTACCCCTACTCTCCAATTGGCTGCATTGGGGGGGGGGGGGCTGTGCCTGTGTATGCATAAAAAGAGTGGATCTCTCAGTCTCCTGGACAGTCGCCGTATGTAGTGGATCGTTGGTGGGGCATGAACGAAGCAGAGGGGCGGGCACGTTAAAGACACCTGCGCTCGGCTTCCTTGGCACGCGTCTCGTCGGTGTTACCCATGCGCCATCTGCATTCTTGAACGCGATCGGATGCATAGACGCATGCACGGACGGACGCTTCGCCCCACTCATCATCAATCACTCCATAAATATGCTGTGATTTGTTTTCATTTTGTTTTTTTTCTGGGATTTAAAAATTTAATAATATTTTTCTCTTTTTTAATTTGCACATATGTTGTAATACCACTACTATTATTATATTCTAACAAAGCTTATTCAGCAGTTCAGTACATTTACATCGCCCTACATTTCATACTACACTACGCAGTATAGATTAAAAAATACGCTTCAAAGTTAGACTACACTTATTTACTCATCAATTGTGCCACTCTCTTGATGCAGTGATTCATATACTGAATTATATTAGAATTTTCTAACACATTTGACAAGGTCAGTCATAAACATTTACTTTAAATCTAAGTCATCTGGACCTTGGCACTAACAAAGTTTAGTACTTTGGATGCTTCACATGAAATTGTACTCACTTTGTGCTCAGCTAAGCCAAGCCTATTTCTCATTTTAACTGCCAATGCCCCTTCCTTGCTATCATCTGAATTCCGTCATGATTTTCTGATAAGGGTGTTGTCATTTGTGAAATTATTAAGAGACACTATTTTTACCAGATGTTATAGATACATTGCTAAATAAAAGTAGGGTGGAATCAATCTGAAACTCCAGTACTAACTATAAAGTTAACAACGCTAACAACATGCTTGGCTTGTGCCAGAAATGTCGCACCACTCCTTCCTTTCTTAATATTTACGTACAACCAAACCGAAACATGTGCACGCATGTGCCTTTAACACCTTTTATAAACAGATTTGTCCAATGCCTATGAACAAGACTTACCATTGCCTTTTGGCCTGTTTGACACTTCAGCGCCTACGTTGCACTGTAAGGGCCCAAAAAAACTTGTGGGTCTTCAAAGTGACTTGTTTCAAGACTTTGCAATATGATGGTTGATTCAAAGTGATGAAATACTGAAGTAGATAGATGAGTTAGTTGTGGTGTCTTGTATAATAATATGCATACTCTGTGAAAAAGAAGCAAGCATGCAAATTAGTAAATTCATAATGAAAACGTAATGACAACAGTGCAAGATTGTTGTTGTGGTAACTCACCTGCAGTTTAATGGTAATTTTGGAATATGAAGGTTTCATTATCTTGAACTTTAATGGACTGGCATTTAGTTTGTAAATAACAGTATGCTAAAGAGCATGTACATATTCTTGTTTGGCTGTGCAACAACAGCATAAGGAAATGATTTTAAAGAATGAGTGGTAAAAAATTTGTGGCACAAGCCAACAACGTTATTAGCATTGCTAATTTTATAGTCAATCTCGACATTCGAGAATAATTTAACAGACATCTGCCCAGCAAAGTATTTAAAATTACCAAGGAATTTTCAAGGGGCGACATAATAATTGTACCTGCATGCATGAGCTCGTGTCTCTCAGGTTTAATGCATGTGCTTCGTTATGGCAGAGCATGTTGCAAATACACCAAATGGTTGTTGGCCACTATTTGGTACACATGTTGTCCATGAAAATGAATTCAAAATAAATTTTAATACAAAATGTTTCATTGCTGTTTCCCAGTTGATGTATTATTTTCATTGCAATTTGAAAACAAGTACCTCAAATACTGGCTGTATCTTTCTTTGCAGATATGATAAGGACTCCTAGCAACTTTAAAAGTAGGGATCGAGTATATGGCGAAAACATCAAGCCCTTAAAATCTACAGAAGTGTTAAAAAATCTACAGAAGTGTACAAGTATAACACTTGCTCCTAGAGTGAAGAAGCCAGCTTCGCTCTAGGAGCAAGTGTTATACTTGTACTTCATTTGTTTTTTGAAGAGCAGTTGTAGGGTTCACATATCTCTACTTTCAAGAAATATGAAGTGAATGAATGAAAGTATAGTTAGGCAGCTAACTGAATGATATAATGGCCCGTATGGGCTATGACGACTGGAAGGGTGGAGCGGGTACACGTGGACTTACAGGTTGTTAAGGGTAGATAGACAAATCTGGCTGATTGTTGCGCAAGTATTAGTGCAAGTCAGTTCAGATTAAATACCAGACAAAGATTACAGGTTGCAGTCCTGATAGATTTGAACTGTTGGAAGCAGTTCAAGCTGGAAAAGAAGTGGCGTATTTATTTGTGACACATTTGTCAAAACCTTGAAAGCCAGAAAAGTTCCTCGAGCAGGCAATGTTATGTGATGTGTTAATGACTGTGACATTGCACAATGTCACTCTGCCCAAGTGTCTGTTTCCTTATATATTTTCTACCAAAGCCACAAATAAAGATAGATGGCAGTTAACTCGCGTCCCGTGTTTCCTGTCTTATGCAACTGTCATTCTGCACTTTATTACCTTAGAAGTATTTATTGCTGGGCAGGTTGGTATAACATTATTCGGGGAAATTATAGAAGATGCTAATGTGTGGTGTGGTGTAAATATTTTCTGTAGTTCAGCTGTCAGTGACGCTCTTTCCCTGTGCTTTTTCATTTTTCCTGTGGTGCTTAGGCATATACAATTTTGCCCCTTAGCTTAATTACCTCCCTGTAGCTATGTACTCTCTCAGCCATTAATAACCGTAGTTAAACTATTGTGTGTGGCATTGTTGATGCAAAATGACCTTAGAGTATATCCTAGAGCTCCAGGAGGATCACCGGCTGAATGTGACAACCAGTTCACCATTTATAGGACACGAAGTGCTGACATTTTCAATACATCTGTTCGCACAGTGCTTCACTGGAGTCATGCAAGCTTAAAATATGGTGCTACCACAAAATTTTCTTCTTGTGCTGTGACCAATAGGAAAACTATGTAGAAAATAACGAAAAGAGATCACAGCTAGGCTTAGCGGTGGGATGTCTGCCTCAATAAATTAATTTAATAAATTAATGCAAGTGTGCTTATATCATAATGGTGTTGCCAGTTTATTTCTACATTTGATATGAACCTCTGCTCGCTCCACCATGGTGTTCCTGGTGGTGGACACAGTCTTACCTCTGAGACAGCATTGCCAGAAGTAATTTCACTGTCACAATCTTAGCAGGTGTGCGACAAGCATGTGCCAGTGCAGAGAACACAAGAAAAGTGGTCACTGCTTACTTGTTCAAGGTCCTATGCACGCACACCGGACTAAGATTTTACAGTGTCTTACATTTTGAGTGGAGCATACATGGTGATGGCTGGAGCCATCTTTGTCGGTATCAGCTAGACTGTCACAATGTGCATATTGTTGCTTGAGACAACTAATTAGAACAAAAAAAGGGCACCGTAGAAAAAAATTTTTATTTTAATGTAGGGCTTGTGGTGAGGAGACTCTCAAAATGTATATGGTGTGTCATCTTGCAACATATAAGCGACATTTATACCTAGTTTATTTTAGTCGGAGTCTGCTAAACATTGGCCATACAAGCTTGCGGCTAGAGAAGGATGATGTCGAGAAGATACCCTCCTGAAATGTTCACCTGCACCGTTCTCCTTTGCCCTTCTTGTTGCACTGGAATTTTTGCCACTAGTTCCTGCAGTGGGTGCATTTGAAGGGCTTGTGAATAAGCTCACTCTTACCGCCTGCTTTGCCCAAGGGCCAATCCTGCTGTTGGAACTTGTTTGCTTGTCAGAAATATTTAGCAGGAAAAGAAGCTTCACTCGTTACACAAATAAAGCTACAGCATTGAAAGAATACTATGATGTTATGTACACAGTCCTCCGACATACAACTCAGTAGAATGTCACCAATTACCTCCCTGGTGAGCCTGATTATACCTTGAGACAGCATGTAAGTTTCTTGATCCTATACTTTTTAATCAGTGCATGAAGCTTGAAAAAACAAGATCGTCACGTGCAGTGGATCTTGTTATGTACGCGTTATGTATGCTTTACTGCAATACACTACAATACACTGCAATACACTTCACCCCATGACACTGCTGAATGGCGGCAATGTTAACTTTTAAAAAGACCTTTAGGGGTTAGCAACTTAAGCTCGACAGTGCTCCCAGCGATGAAACTTCTATTTTATTACCTTTTTTTCCTTTTTATACACTTGCCTAAACTAGTGTTACCAGCCGTCCCGAATTTTGCTGGACTGTCCAAGACTTTGCCCACGATGTCCCCGTCGGGACAGATGTCCCCGATTTTTCCGGACCGTTCAGTAAATGAAAAAAAAGAAACGTTTTGTGTTATCCAAGGCACTCCAAATAACGATCGTCCAACTGATCACATAAAGAAATGTTGCTGTGGATAGCTGCAAGGACTTTAAACACCTCCGCTGAACTTTCGCGTCAACTTTTACTACAGCATTCTACAGCAAGAAAAAGTGTCACGAAGAGCACTTAGCAAAATTTATTGCCACATCAAGAGACCGACGCAATGAAGAGAAGAAACAACGGATTTGTTTGGAAGGCACCGCAACAAAGAAAACTAATTTCCCCACCCACACACAACTACCTTCACTGTTGGTTACCCCAATATAAACACACACTGCTAACCAAACAAATTGCCATCATCTGCGACTGCTTAATAAAGCCATTCGGACAAGAACGTTCTCTTATTCCAACTTGTGCATTCCGTATCTATCTCGCGCACTTACGCAAGAACAAGCTTCAACGAAAGCGTTGGCACAAGTATATACTTCCTCCCAAGTGACACCAGCTGCTTGATCGGTCCTCAAGCAACACGCATGCACCTTACCTACCCTACATCCGCGTAGTAGTACATGCGTGAGACCAACATTCACAAATCGCATTCCACACGGCCTTAATTTTATACTCGTTATCATTGCTTGTAGATTTGGTGGCAAACACTTCGGGCGAATGCCGTTAACAACTCTATAAGCACGGAAGAGAAGCTCCTGAACATGGCGACATCACAGGAATTAACAAAAGCGGCAGCGACTTGCGTATGAATCACTTTCTAATAACAGAGAGCGACCACGTCTCCACGGGCAAAGGCGGTTCTCGCCATTTTAAACAGATTACAGTCCAATCCAACACCAACATCGGACAAAAAAAAACATCACGACTAGAATACGATGAACCCGCCACAGACTGTGTGTCACAAGTTAGTGAGAAACTCTACCTGAACCACAGAATAAAGAACGCCTAAATCACCTGAAAGAGTTTTCCAACACAACGATTCTAACGCCATCTATTCATACACTTTAAGCCAAGTCAAGCCCGTTTTAGGCGGCTAATGGGTGAACCGAGCGTTTTCGTCTTCAAAAGGTTCGTGCCACCGGGTGAACCGAAACACTGCCCACCCGGCAGTGCCTTACGCGTTCTGCTCGCCGCAAGGCCTTTTTTCTCTCTCTCTTAGCCATACTTCCTGATCTACCGGCTGATTAACAGTTCTTTGCTCGTGTATAGTGTCAGTCTGACAATGCAAGATTTTGAGAGCTTGCTTCGTAGCTATTCCGTGCAACGCCAGCCTAGTACTTGACGTACTTCACGTCGGTAAGAAGGCACAGCGGTGTTGTATACGTGATCGTGCACGTTAAGTGTGTATTTCCAGTGCGCACACAACTAACACGGAGCGAGCGCACACCGTGCGCTGCATACACACTTAGTCCGGTAACAAGAAAAGTTTATTGCCCTTCCGTATGAACGACACAACTTCTACAACAACAACAACAGTAAAAACGAAAGTTCGCATGTGTTCTTAGTTGACACAATGAATGAGAACCAACGGAGCGTACAGCTGAGAGCTCCGCATGCAAATTCCATCAACAGTGAAGCAAACATACGTGAAAAGTGGCACCAGGCACATCCGGCGGTGCACGTGATTCGCACCGGGTGTACAGCTGGGCATCGCACAACTTTTCTTTTAAAAACACGCAAAAGAAGTAGCACTCGTGGATTGACTCGCTGGCACGGTGGAGGAATATGAGAGGTGGCTGAACTGCGCCCGCCCAAGCATACCAGTTTTGCGTGCGCTTCGAGCAGTTTTCGATGGATGGCGCACGTGCATGGGGGCCATCGGTCAGCACAACACATAGGACCCAACGCTGTAAATACTCACTCTGTTAAGCAATGTAAGCTCATAAAATTATCTTTACGTGCATTATTGCATGTCGTTTATAAATTTTAGCATCTGTGCGCAAGCGTTCTAAGTACTTATCTTCAGTGGCTTTGGCGACTTTGGGAGCCGACGCAACTGTTATAGCAGCCGGCCGGCGCGATTCTAATGACGTCTACTTCTTCTAGTTACTTTGCAATTTGATAGCGGGAACCCTGTGTGGCGCAATGAAAAAGCCTGTAGCGTAATAAACGACACCTAGACACTAGTGGACGGCACCTCTCTCAAAAATAGCCCTTTTCTTCACTGATTGACTTCGGCTGAAAGCAAGTCAGGAGGCTATTTGCTAGTTAAAGTTTCAATTTGTCGCGTCTGCATTCCCCCACTCAGTAAAACAATGTAGGCACGAAATTCGCAGAATGAGTTTCCTCGTCGAGGAACAATTTTACGGTTTGTCACTTCTTGGGAATGCGTCACTTCTTGGGAATGCGCCTTGGGAATCCTCCTTGAATGCACCTTGCCATATCTGGCGCTTTTTGGAACGCGCCAGATATGGAATGCGCCAAATTTAAATAGCTAATTGAACCGGCTTTGTATAGGAAGCCTACAGGCACTCTTTGAAAGCAAGCAAAACAAGTCTTTTGCCCCCCCCCCCCCCCGAAAAAATAGATGTTTCATCGAACTGTTTAGCAGATTAGTGAAGAGCAAGCGTGATTATGCGTGTCACACCACGGAATAGCCGCGCGTCTTTTTCTACACACCATGACTAAAGCTGCAAATGATTTCTAGGTAACTCGCACTGCCATACAACAAAAAAAATGGTCAAAGTTGAAAGAAGCGCCTCACAATTGCAACAAAACTTGCACTTGACAATTTATTTGCACACACTAACATGAAATAGTAACAAAATGAAAACAACTGAACAAAATTAGACGCAGGCATAAAATAACACAATGACAACAGCCGCTTACATGGATGCTCGGTTAGACAAGCTTTGCCAGCTTTCTGAGCTCCTGCGTTCTGCTTTTCATTTCATTTTTCTTTTGCTTGCAGAGCTGCCTCATGCGCAATGATAGGTAATTGTGCAGGAGGCCGGCCATAACTTCCTCTTTGTGCTCCGGACAAGGAAACTAGAATGTGTATTTTTCCAGAATACTTTCCAGCGCAAGCTCGTAAGCATTTCTGCACGTTGAGTGCTCCTGAAATGCTGCCTTTGCTGCCCGCAACAACCTAAATGTGGCCCGTTTAGGGTGCAATAAGCCGCCTTTGCTTTTGCAGTCTACAAGAGCACTTTCAACTTGCTGGTGCACTTGAGTTTTCTCCACAAGGCTCTCTTGACACTTCAAACATGTTGTGTTTTTTAGCAGTTTGTGGCAAACAAACCCACACAAGTAATATATGATGCAGTCGACAGCCTCAGGCATTCCGTATGCATGGTCGAAAACATCTTCGCACTCATTGTCAGCACAAACAAGACCATCTAGTTTGTTCTTTAACTGCTGGAGCAATGTTTCTGCCTTGTCACCTTCCATAAACACGAGCTTCAAGTCACTCAATGTAAGCACAGGTGGGCTTTCGGAGGCTTCAACTTCGCAATTACCAAACTTTGGAGGCTTTATCAAGCTATACACCGACAACATGTTGTATAACTGTAAAAACGTTGGCATTGAAGGGTGGTCGTTCTGGCCTCCTGCCAGTCGGATGATTCGAAAGAAACGCTCAAGGAAATCTTGGTTGAACTTCTCAGAGAGAACGCACCTAAAGTTGCACTCCTTCAAGAGGAACCTGCACAGTTCAAGTGTTGACAAAATTGTCACACGAAGGCCCTCTGCAGTTTGGGCTGTCAAAAAGTTGGAAGGAGGAAGGGCTCCTGTAGTCACCTCCTTTTCCCACTTGTTGAGCCACTGCAACGATGAAGCTAGAACCCTCAAGTCTCTGCTTCCCAGACGGATACCTTCCTTTGGGACTCTTCGACTGAGGGCATCAAACAGCTCGTTAAATCTGAGGCTAAACGCCCCTGTGACCCTCACGTTTTCGAGTCCCTTTGTGCCTCTTTTGGAATAGAACTCCAGCCCTTTGGCAACACTATGGCTGAACAACTGAGTAGCCAGCTTAACATGCATCCTTTCTATGGGGGAAGGACTGACATGCGCCAATGTTATTTTTGGGCAAACACGCGAGTTCCCAGCTTGTTTTGTGTCTTCAACAAACAACTTGTCGAAATGTGCCCAGTGGACCCATTTACCGCCCACTCGCAACACTTTCTGTTCATGCAGTCGGTTTCGGACGCACTTTATCAGATGCGGCGCATCAGAAAAAACGAACACGTTTCGCTTATCGTTAGCAGGATGCGTGAAGAAGTGCTTCGTATTCTGCAACGCTCCACTCACACTAAATTTTTTCGACATGAGACGATTCGTGCTAGCCCCATCACACACAATCGCATCAACGAAAGCACCAGCCTCCTCAAGTAACAAAATAGCCTTTAAGATAAGCTGCGCGAGGATTATTCCCTTCGTGGGCCCTTTGGTAGCAAAAACAGCAATAGGCTGAGAATAACGGTCGCCGAAGGAGCGGAAAGGGAAAACCAGCCCGTGGTCTGCAAGGTCATCGCTCGCAGCTGCAGTGTCCCCAAAGTCAGTGAACCCACTGTAAGTCATCGACTTGGCATGGGCCCTCATTTCTTTTCTCAGTTTCATCTCATCAAAAACTAGTATGCCACGTCGCTGGAACTCATCTTTTGTTGCCAGCTTTTTCTTGAAGGCTGAGAAGAACCTTGTGTTGTAGGCCCGTGTACTCAGATTTAGGTGCACGTTAAAGAACCCCAGGTGGTCAAAATTTTCGGAGCCCTCCACTACGGCGCCTCTCATAATCAAATGGTGGTTTTGGGACGTTAAACCCCATAAATCAATCAATCAGAACCTTGTGTCGAAGCCGAACTTCACGCGCACCATGCTTAGGTACTTCCGCACAGTTGTAGCACAAGGAAGGAAAGAACATTGTTGTCCCTAAGGAAGCAGTACGCTTACGGGCTGCGTATATGTAGGAGAACACACATCAGCAGCCATTCTTCAGTGTACCGCGGGCCTTTTTGTTTGCCGCTTTGGCAGCAACAATACACTCTTTGACAACAGTCAGCTGTGTGGCAGGGAAGTCAGGCCTGTTCAGAATTGTCTCGATTCCCTCTTCCGACACTTACTGCAGCTTATCTCGTGCTTGTTTCACCTCCTTCGAAAGTTCACTGAATCGCTTCAGAAGGTGATTTTCCGATCGCTTATGTGCATAATTGGCACGGCGCAGTGCTGCCACAGTGGCATTGTTTTTCTGCAAAGAAGGAAGACGCTGATGGCCTGGCTTCGACAAACTTTTCTTCTCCTCCATCCTTTTCTTTCTCGTCCGCAAGGTGTTTGCAAGGTTGACGCACTTTTCACATGATGGGGAATCCCCGCTGAGAATTATGCAGCACTTTTGTGGTGCCATTTCTGGCAAACATCAATATAAGCACTTTCGGGCACAACATGTGGGAATTCGAGAGGGCTGGGCCCGCCACTGCAAATGTTGACTTCATCCACGTGCCTGAGAAGAGCTCGGACTTCTTCCGTTGTGGCCAGAGAACTGCTGTACGGCAGCATTGTCATGGGAATAGACTGGCCCATTAGAACAACATTCGCCTTCATGTTTTCATCAATTGGGTTAACAAACGTCGTAACGGCACGTGTTTCCGAAGGTTCTGACGAGGAACAATCAAGTTTCTTTGCACGTTTCATTTCAGAAAACACAACGCTCTTTACACCGACAAGCTCAAGTTTACGGTGACCCCTAGAATCAGAAGGCAGAAATGATTGCGGTATTTCGCCACGCAAGCTTTCGGACGGCGAACAACGAGCTTCCTCTGGTCCTGACTGCGCTTTTGGAGATTCTATGTCGATGCCTGCCTGGACTGCAGGCATCTCATCGCAACTCATGTGACAGTTCGGCGGGTCGTCGTTGTTGCTGACGCTAGAAGGGGCGCCTTTTCGTTTCGATGGCGCCAAAAGCTGCCTTTCAGCGGGCCGCTTCCGAGTCATCGATCTCTTCGAGAGGTAAAGCGGGCAATCCGGCAATACCGTGGGAACAGCGTCACGCGCCAGGGATGCTCGTCGTGGCACACTCATCAGTACATTGCCGTTGTAGTGGGCAGTCCACGTCTTAGCCACGAGATGAGACTCGAAATGTCTCTCGCAAACACTGTCTGTTGGTTATAGCGGGCAATCTTTCCTCGGTATGGCATGTCGCCAGAGCTTGAGACGCTCGTCGTCTTTCGGGGCAGAAAACAGCGAGTACTTCTCCTGACACGACTCGTAGCCGGTCGTGCAACGCGGGACGAAGCACTTTTTCCCCATCAGAGGTTCACAAAACGATTCACACCGCAAAAAACCGTGCAAACGCTACACATGTCTACGTGTTCACCACATAAAACTGCGCGAACGATGGCCCCTGAACATACAGCGCCGACTTTCGGAGGGAGGGCAAAACGCACGCAAATCGTTGGCGCGTGCTCAGTACGGCGATGCGCCGCTGTTCACACACCTCTCCTATTTTCCTCCACCGTGCTCGCTGACAGCCGAGAACTGCTTCCAAGGTCGCTGCGGCGGCTCGTCGCCGGAAATCGCGCAGTGTTTATCTGCTTCTCCGTTAGGAAGAAGTGCGGGTGTTTGCGATCAGTGGTCTAGAGGCTGCGATGCAGATAATAAAGGAAAGACTGGAAGCATGGATAGAGGATGAGGGGGTGCTGGGGGAACTGCAAAATGGGTTTCGGAAACACAGGAGGTTGGAAGACAATCTGCTCTCACTGGCGCAGTGCATCGAAATAGCAGAAAAAGAACTCATGCCCCTGTGGCTAGCATTTTTGGATATCAAGGGAGCGTATGATAGCGTGGTTCAAGAGGACATGTGGTGAATACTAGACACACTGGGTGTGGAAGATGGGATCTCTAATCTTTTACAGGATATCAATAAAGGTAACAAGGCAGTTATAAAGTGGGAAAAACAGGTATCCAAGCCTGCAGAAGTCAAACGGGGACTTAGGCAGGGGTGTCCACTGTCACCCTTGTTATTCATGATGTACCTACAAGGATTAGAGGCCAAATTAGAGGGAAGTGGATTTGGCTTCAACCTCTCTTTTGTCAAACAAAGAAAACTCAATAATCAGGCACTACCAGCATTATTGTACGCAGATGATATAGTGCTAATGGCCGACAAGGAAGATTTGCAGAGATTGATGGACATCTGTGGTAATGGGGGAGTTAGGTCAGATTTTAGATTCAGTAAGGAAAAATCAGCAGTCATGATTTTTAATAATATCAAAGGTAGTGAGCTTAGAATACAGGAAGTCATGCTAGAGATAACAGATAAAAACAAATATCTGGGCGTAGGATAAGCGATGGGACCGAGTACCTAAGGGTACACGAAATATATGTGACGAGTAAAGGTAACAGGAATGCAGCAGTGATGAAAAATAGGGCACTTTGGAATTACAATAGGTATGATGTTGTGAGAGGAATATGGAAAGGAGTCATGGTTCCTGGGCTGACGTTCGGCAATGCGGTCTTGTGCATGAGGTCAGAAGTTCAAGCAAGATTAGAAATTAAGCAACGTGGAATAGGTAGGCTTGCTTTAGGAGCTCACGGGAATACACCAAATCAGGGAGTACAAGGTGATATGGGATGGACATCATTTGAGGGCAGGGAAGCTAGCAGCAAGATAAAATTTGAGAAGCGATTGAGTGAAATGGGGGAAGAGCGTTGGGCTAGGAAGGTTTTCAGCTACTCGTATATGAAGAATGTCGATACAAAAGGGAGAAAGTGAACGAGAAAATTGACTGGTAAATACTTAGAAAACAGCAGGTGGCCAAACCAAAAATAACTATCGGGTAAGAAGAAATTGAAGGAAATAGAGACTGACATGTGGAGAATTGGCATGATTAAGAAGTTCGCACTAGACATCTATCGAACTTTTAAGCAGGAAATCGCTAAAGAAAGGATCAAAGATAATACTCAGGGTAGTTCTCTACTGTTTGAGGCCAGGACGGGAGTATTGCGAACCAAGACATATCGGGCCAAATACGAAGGGGTAGACACAGTATGCAGTGCGTGTGGAGAGGAAGAAGAAACTGCTGAACACTTGATAATGTTCTGTAAAGGGCTTCACCCTATAGTTCAGGATGATGGCGCAGAGTTTTTCAAAGCACTGGGGTTTAGGAACAGGGAGGGCAAAACAGATTTTAAGCGGGTAGACTTAACTAGAAGGAGGTTATCTGATTGGTGGCTAAAGTCAAGGCACGAGTGAACATTAAACCCTTCACTGCAAAGCACCCATCCAACTTTACTATTTGAAGGAAAAAAAGATAAATCTACTGGTGAGTTCACTAAGTATTACGGCAAGGTGGCGTTAGCCGCCGATCAATCTAAAGGGTACAGCCACATCCATCCATCCATCCATCCATCCATCCATCCATCCATCCATCCATCCATCCATCCATCCATCCATCCATCCATCCATCCATCCATCCATCCATCCATCCTGCCATCCATCCATCCATCCATCCATCCATCCATCCATCCATCCATCCATCCATCCATCCATCCATCCATCCATCCATCCATCCATCCATCCATGGGGCGGCTTCACAATTATGTCGTCATGGCCTCTTCTATATTTTTCCTTCCTCCATGGTTTCGGTTCACCCGGTGGCACGAACGTTTTGAGTGCCAAAACGCTAGGTTCACTCAATAGCCGCTTAAAAGTGGCTTGACTTGGCTTAAAGTGTATGAATAGACGGTGACAGTATCGCTGAGTTGGCCCTATTTCCGAGACTTGGCCCTACTTCCGAGCTGTGCGGACGTGTCTTCGCGCGCTCCACCTGTTCGGCGGATTCAAGGTCGTGCAAGGTTGTGCAAGGGGAGTTGGTGCAAAAGAAGCCCGCAACGAGAGATGTTTCTCTTCATTTCTTTGTGTTTGTGAACACCATTATTATAATTTTTTTGCTCATAATCAATAATTAGCGTTGCGAGCACTGTAGGTGTGGGACACGGGCAACGTTGTAGTGACGTTGACCACGTAAACGGCCTAGGCGGCTATTTTGAGGAAGGTTGGGACGTCCGGTTAGTTGTTAAAGAGCTAGAGCCGAACAAGAAGAGAACCTAGTAAGAGGCTATTAGCGAAATTGAACACATATATGTGCGGTGTAGGCGGCATCTTCAAACAGTTGTTGAGGTAGGAGAGTTAACGGAGGCGGCTGGATAGCGGGATTAGGGTTGAACGTAGGCTTGTCGGGTACTCGGTCCGATGGTCGGGCGGGCGACGGCTAAGGAGGTTAGTAATACCACGAGCGAGAGAGAGCTGGTGCAGTGCGAAGAATGCAAGCGCTGGTGCTACTTAGATAGACAGCATTCACGAGTTTGGCCAACGCGCAAAAGGCGAGCTTCGTGTGCAGGCTGTGCGAGGCACTGAAGGCGGCCGTGCAGCGCATGGAGGCTAGCATCAAGGGGCTTCAGTGGGAGCTTAGGGCGGAACGGGAGCAGAGGATAGAGCTTCAAAAAGAGCTCGGAGTGTCGCGTGAGCCGGAGGAGGCTACCGCCAGCCTATTAAAGCAAATGAAGGGCGACCTTCGAAAAGAACGCAAAGGGCGTACCGAGCTAGAGCAGCGGGTAAAGGAGCTAATGGCGCTTTGTCCCGGCCCCGAGCGGTGTGAGACGGAAGGCGTGGGTAGCTTAGAACGCGACAGGCGGGAAGGAACAGGCGAGAAGGGAGGTCAGGGGGCCGCAGTGTCTGGCCACAGCACGGAGGCTCCGAGAACATAGAGCTTGGTGGCGCAGTAGTCTTCAAGCAGGGCAGAAACACAGAACAGACGGCAGAGAGAAAACAGGTAAAGCAAACAGGGGCGCCATCACAAACAGGAAGCCAGCGGTTGGAGTGTAGAAGGGTCCTAGTGGTAGGGGACTCTAACGTGGCCAGGGTTAGGGATGGCGTTCTCAAGACAGTAAAGGAAGATGGGAGAGTCAGGGTGGAGGCACAGTCAGGGAAGAGCATGGTGGATTCACTGGCCAAGGCTCAGGAGGTTGTAGAAAACAGCATGGAGGGCGAAAATCTAGTCATTATTCATGCTGGGCTCAATGAAGTGTTGAAGGGCAAGGATCAGAACCTTCAGAGAAAGCTAGAGGATGGAATGCATAAGCTTCGAAAAGCCTCTGGGAGTGTGCATGTGACCATATCCACAGTCCCAGAGGTCTGGGGCAGCGTCGTGCGATTGAAAGGAGGGTAGTGGAGGCCAATTAGGTGATCAAGGTTTTGAGCCGTCAACTCGGATACAGCGTAATAGAAGTTAACCAAGACGTGTACGAGCCCGGCACTCGTCCCTTTGCACCGGATGGCATTCACTACAAGGGTGCGACGGGCAGGAGGGTTGGTAAAAGATTGGGTCGCCAAGCCATAGCTTTTTTATGGGGCCCAGAGCCCTGAGGCCAACAGTGTAGCCAAAGACGGACCTAAAGGGGCAAAAATATTCAAGCCACACGAAGTCCGCGAGAGAACAAATCGACGTAAGCACAAGGGCCGAGCTAAGTCAGCCGTAGGCTATTATAACATGCAGGGTGGCAGGAATAGGTTGAAGTGGGAAGAGATAGACGAGCAATTGAGGCAGGAGGAGCTAATGGTATATGGGGTTGTGGAGACACATCTACGGGACCTGGAGCAACCACCCTGCAATCCGGACTACGTATGGGAATATTGCAATAGAACAGAAGGCAGCAAAAAGGGGGGTGGAATTGGTGGATTTATACATAAGAGCATGGGTTGGCAAAGAGTCAAGCAGAGATGCAAGGAACATTTATGGCTAAAAGGAAAAGTGGCAGGGCAAACGACACTCCTTGGTTTCGTGTACTTGTGGACGGGAGCAAAGGCCAGAGAGGATAACCAGGCAATGGTAGAGTGTATATCAAATGACATTCAGGAGTTAGGAGGAGAGTGCGAGATAATTATACTAGGAGATATGAATGCACACATCGAAGATATAGATGGGTATACTGACTCAACAGGCAAAATGATCATGGATATGTGTGAAAGGCTTGATTTGATTATTTGCAACAGTACCGAGAAGTGTGAAGGGCAAATAACATGGGAGGTAGGAAGGCTGCATTCGGCGATAGATTACGCACTGATGTCACATAGAATGTATGATAAGCTCAGGGGAATGCACATTGATAAAGGGGGTTCCAGAAGTCTGGGTAGGGATCACAAACGTATCAAGCTAAGTTTTGGAAGAGCAGCGAAAATGGGAAGGAGACAAGATGAGCAACTACAGAAAAATTTTCATTCGGAAAGGCAAATTGAAATAGCCACTTAAGAAATTGAGAAAGTAATCACTCAGGATAATAAACAGTGTGACATACACGAATCTAATTAGACTGTTTGAGCTAGAGCTTGCTAAAGCACGTGACAAGTCAGCCCGGAAAAGAAGACATTAACCCAAAAGTTGGTAGGATGAGGAAGTTAACAGAGCCATTGCAAAACGTCAGGGAGTCTCCAGAGAACACATACATGCTAAGCAGCGGAGTGAACCGACAGATGATGTTGAAAGAAAATGGGAAATTTTTCTAAGCTGTAGAAGGGATGCATCCCTTTCTGATCAATGAAAACATTAGAAGAAAGGGAGCCCAGTGGCTGGCAGAAGTACATAAAAAAGATAGAAAGGCAGCTGCGAAATTTTGGAACCATATAAACTCCCTAAGAAATGAGACGAGCCTAGAGCAGAGGTTTATAACTACAGCTCAAAGTGCTAGGCTAGAAGGGGATGAAGCTATTGAATATATAAGAACAAGGTTGACAGAAAAATTTCTACAAAGAAGTGCCTTATGCACCACAATAAACAGGGATGGATCAACTGGCACAATGGCTCCATTTTCACAACGAAAGTGGGAAATGGCTGAGAACAGGGTTTCAAGTAGTACATCAACAGGCCCAGATGGCATTCCAATTATGCTGATAAAGACATTGGTTCCGAAGTCTAAACAGACTTTGAGAGAGGCAGTGAGCAGAACAATAATCGATGGTGAAGTCCCTGAGGAATGGAAACTTAGCAGGATGAGCATGATCTATAAAAGAAAGGGGGACAAAGCTGACGTAAACAACTACCGTCCTATAACAGTGACATCAGTAGTCTAAGGGCGGCGATGCAGATTATAAAGGAAAGACTCCAGGCATGGATAGTGGATGAGGGGGTGCTGCGGGAACTGCATAATGGGTTACGGAAACACAGGAGGTTGGAAGACAATCTGTTCTCACTGACGCAGTGCATCGAAATAGCCGAAAAGAAACTCATGCCCCT
This sequence comes from Rhipicephalus microplus, assembly GCF_043290135.1. Lineage (NCBI taxonomy): Eukaryota > Metazoa > Arthropoda > Arachnida > Ixodida > Ixodidae > Rhipicephalus > Rhipicephalus microplus. The sequence continues at coordinate 506,523,738 of NC_134710.1, forward strand.
GTGGCTAGCATTTTTGGATATCAAGGGAGCGTATGATAGCGTGGTTCAAGAGGACTTGTGGGGAATGCAGGACACACTATGTGTGGAAGATGGAGTCGCTAATCTTTTAAAGGATATCTATAAAAGTAACAAGGTAGTTATGAGGTGGGAAAAACAGGTATCCAAGCCCACAGAGGTGAAACGGGGACTTATGCAAGGGTGTCCACTGTCACCCTTGTTATTCATAATGTACATACAAGGATTAGAGCCCAAATTAGAGGCCTCTAACCTCTCTTTAGACAAACAAGGAAAACTCATTGTTCAGGCACTACCAGTATTAATGTACGCAGAAGATATAGTGGTAATGGCCAACAATAAGGAAGATTTGCAGAGATTGATGGACATCTGCGGTAATGAGGGAGATATGTTAGATTTTAGATTCAGTAGGGAAAAATCAGTAGTCATGATTTTTAATAAAACCGAAGGTGGTGAGCTTAAACTTCAGGAGATCACGCTACAGATAACAGATAAATACAAATATCTGGGCGTATGGATAAGCGATGGGACCGAGTACCTAAGGGTACACGAAATATATGCGACGACTAACGCTAACAGGAATGCAGCAGTGATGAAAAATAGGGCACTAATTACAAAAGGTATGATGTTGTGAGAGGAATATGTAAAGGTTCATGGTTCCTGGGTTAACGTTCGGCAATGTGGTCTTGTGCATGAGATCAGAAGTTCAAGCACGATTAGAAATTAAGCAACGTGGAATAGGTAGGCTTGCTTTAGGAGATCACGGGAATGCACCCAGTCAGGGAGTACAAGGTGATATGGGATGGACGTCATTTGAGGGCAGTGAAGCTAGCAGCAAGATAAAATTTGAGAAGCGATTGAGAGAAATGGGGGAGGAACGTTGGACTAGGAAGGTTTTCAGCTACTTGTAAATGAAGAATGTCGGTACAAAATGGAGGAAGCGAACCAGGAAATTGACTGCTGAATACTTAGAAAACAGTAGGTGGCCAAACCAAAAATAATTATCGGTTAAGAAGAAGGCGAAGGAAGCTGAGACCGTTATGTGGAGAATTGGCATGATTAAGAAGTCCGCACTAGATATCTATCGAACTTTTAAGCAGGAAATTGCCAAGGAAAGAATCATTGATAATACTCGGGGTAGTTCTCTACTGTTTGAGGCCAGGACGGGAGTATTGCGAACCAAGACATATCGGGCCAAATACGAAGGGGTAGACACAGTATGCAGTGCGTGTGGAGAGGAAGAAGAAACTGCTGAACACTTGATAATGTTCTGTAAAGGGCTTCACCCTATAGTTCAAGATGATGGCGCAGAGTTTTTCAAAGCACTGGGGTCTAGGGAGAGGGAGCGCAAAATAGACTTTAAGCGGGTAGACTTAACTAGAAGGAGGTTATCTGATTGGTGACTGAAGTCAAGGTACGATTGAATAATAAACCCTTCACAGCAAAGTACCCGTCCAAATTTACTGTTTAAAGAAAAAAAAGGATAAATCTAGTGGTTAGTTCAATAAGTATTACGGCTAAATGGCGTTAGCCGCCGCCCGATCTCAAGGGTACAGCACATCCATCCATCCATCCATCCATCCATCCATCCATCCATCCATCCATCCATCCATCCATCCATCCATCCATCCATCCATCCATCCATCCATCCATCCATCCATCCATCCATCCATCCATCCATCCATCCATCCATCCATCCATCCATCCATCCATCCATCCATCCATCCATCCATCCATCCATCCATCCATCCATCCATCCATCCATCCATCCATGGAAAAAGTTTTTCAGGCGATTTAGGCGTTCTTTATTCTGTGGTTCAGGTAGAGTTTCTCACTAACACTTGACACACACAGTCTGTGGCGGGCTCATCATATTCTAGTCGTGACGTTATTTTGTCCGATGTTGGTTTTGGATTGGACTGTACTCTCTTTGAAATGGCGAGAACTGCCTCTGCCCGTGGGGACGTGGTCGCTTTCTGTTGTTAGAAAGTGATTCATACGCAAGTCGCTGCCGCTTTTGTAAATTTTTGTGATGTCACTGTGTTCAGGAACTTCGCATCCGTACTTATCGAGTAGTTAACGTTATTCGCCCGAAGTGTTTGCCACCGAATCTTCAAGCAATGATAACGAGCATAAAATAAAAGCCGTGTGGAATGCGATTTGTGTATTTTTGTCTGACGAATGTACTACGCGGATGTATGGTAGGTGCATGCGTGTTGCTTGAGGACCGATCAAACAGCTGGTGTCACTTGGGAGGAAGTATATACTTGTGCCAACGCTTTCGTTGAAGCTCGTTCTTGCGTAAGTGCGCGAGATAGATACGGAATGCACAAGTTGGTATTAGAGAATAGTTCTTGTCCGTGTGACATTATTAAACGGTCGCAGATGCATTTGTTTGCTTAGCACTGTGTGTTTAGATTGTGGTAACCAACAGTGAAGGTAGTTGGGACGTGTGTGTTGGTGGGCGAATTAGTTTTCTTTGTTGCGGTGCCTTCCAAACAAATCCGTTGTTTCTTTTCTTCATTGCGTCGGTCTCTTGATGTGGCACTAAATTTTGCTATGTGCTGTTCGCGATACTTTCTTTTTCTGTAGAATGTTGGAGTAAAAGTTGACGTGAAATTTTCCACAGCAACCTTTCTTTGTCTCTGTGATCAGTTGGACGCAGGTTATTTGGCGTGCCTTTGATAACACAAAACGGTGTTTTTTTGTTTACTGAACGGTCCGGGAAAAAATCGGGGACATGTGTCCCGACTGGGACAGCGCGGGCAAAGTCGGGACATTCCAGCAAAATTTGGGACGGTTGGTAACAATAGTTTAGGCAAGTGTATAAAAATAAAAAAATATGGAATAAAATAGAAATGTCATTGCTGGAAGCATTGTAGAGCTTAAATTGCTAAGCCCTAAAGGTATTTTTAAAGGTTAACATTGCTGCAATACAGCAATGTCATGAGGTGAAGTGCATGTAGTGTATTGTGGTGAAGCATATTTAGCGCGCGTGCGTGTGGGTGTGTGTAAAATGGAAGCGTAGCACTGCTATAGGCCTAATGTGATGCGCCGTGCTTTGTCTCATTACTGGTCACGCGGCAGACCGCATCGGCACGAAGTTCATCCTTTGTAAAGAGTTCATATGTTCCCCCGATAATTATTCTTTTAAATTGTGGTGAGTGATTCACATTGCAGTAAGCTTCGAGTATATCGCATGAATAATTTAAAATTGTTGCATGGCCCCCAATAAAGTAGGAAAAAATGCCTATGCAGACTCCCTGGTACTCCAGATTTTGTGCCATCAAATATATGCTCTAAAATGAAAATGAATAATATTATTGAAAGATATACTCAGGCTAGGTATTGGAGGTGATTGTGCATATTTGGCAAATTTTATTTTAAAAGCTCATGGTTCACTTTATCAGGTTTTCTCGAGTTACCAAGAAAAATAGCTCCTGAAGAATGGTCTAAAATTAAACGCACAGTTTGTCAAGGGGCAAGTTGAGCTTAGCAAGAAAATGATTTATGAAAACAATTCTGTCCCAGAACCAAGAGTTTCAGGAAACATGATGACCTGAGATGATGGCACGTGTTCAAGCATCTTACAAAGGCTGCTTGTTGTTATAATGTCGGTGTAATTGGACAAGTGCCTGTCATCAAGTGTGGAGATACATCGCATCTCTGATCGTTAAAAAAACGGGTTTGAAGGGAATGCTGAAATTTTTTTTTGAAGGGGCGAGCAGCAGAGATCATTACTTTATTAGTCTCCAATTTTATTAGGTTAGCAAAGAGGCTTGCAGGTATTTACTTTTGCTGATGCCTCCAATAGCATTATTGCAATTCATAAGCACTGGTTTTATGCACTGCACGTGACGATCTTGTATTTTCAAGGTCCATGTACTGATTAAAAAGTATAACATCAAGAAACTTACATGCTGTCTTAAGGCGTAATCAGGCTCACCATAGAGGTAATTGGTGACACATGTGGGAGGTCTGGGTACATAACATCATAGTAATCTTGCAATGCTGTAGCTTTATTTGTGTAACGATTGAAGCTTCTTTTTCTGTTTGAAAGTTCTGCCCAGCAAACAAGTTCCAACACCAGGATCGCCCTTGGGTAAAGCAGGTGGTAAGAGTGAGCTTATTCACAAGCCCTTCAAGAGCACCCCCTGAAGGAACTAGTACCTATAGGGCAAAACTTCCAGTGCACCAAGAAGAGCAAGGGAGGACGGTGGAGGTTAACATTTCAGGAGGGAATCTTCTGGACATCATCCTTCTCTTTCCACAAGCTTGTATGGCCAATGTTTAGCAGGTATAAATGTTGCTACGTTATTGCAAGATGATGCACCATATACCTTTTGAGAGTCTCCTCACCACAAGCCCTTACGTTAGCGTAAAAATATTCTTTTCCACGGTGCCCTTTTTTGTCCCAAACAGTTGTCTCAAGCAACAATATGAACATTGTGACAGTCTAGCTGGTGCCCACCAAGATGGCTTCAGCCATCACGATGTATAATCCCCTCAAAATGTAAGACACTGTAAAATCATAGTCCGGTGTTCATGCATAGGACCTTGAACATGTAAACAGTGACCACTTCTCTTGTGGTCTCTGCTCTGGCTCATGCTTGTCACACACCAGCTCAAGATTGTGACAGAGAAATCAGTTCTGGCAATGCTGTCTCAGAGGTAAGACTGTGTATACCCACAGGAACACCATGGTGGAGCCAGTAGAGGTACTTATCAAATGTAGTAATAAATTGGCAACACCATGATGATATAAGCACACTTGCATTAATTTATTACATTAATTTATTGAGGCAGACATCACACCGCTAAGCCTAGCTGTGATATCTTTTTGTTATTGTCTACATAGTTTTCCCATTGGTCACAGCACAGGAAGAAAAATTTCTTTGTCGGAGCACCATATTTTAAGCTTGCATGACTCCAGTGAAGCACTGTGCGAACAGATATATTGAAAATGTCAGTACTTCGTGTCCTATAAATGGTACACTGGTTGTCACATTCAGCCGGTGATTCTGCAGGAGCTCTAGCATGTACTCTAAGGTCATTTTGCATCAACAATGCCACATACAATAGTTTAACAATGGTTATTAATGGGCAAGATAGTGCATAGCTTCAGGGAGGTAATTAAGCTAAGGGGAAAAATTATAGATGCCTAAGCACCACAGAAAAATTGAAAAAGCACAGGGAAAGAGCGTCACTCGCAGCTGAACTACAGAAAATATTTACACTGCACGACACATTCGGATCGTCTCTAATTTCCCCAAATAATGTTATACCAACCAGCCCAGCAACAAGTAAGAAAGTGCAGAATGATACTTGCATAAGACAAGAAACACGGGATGCGAGTTAACTGCCATCTATCTTTATTTGTGTATTTGGTAGAAAATATATAGGAAAATAGACACATGTGCAGTGTGACAGTGCGCAATGTCACAGTCATCAAAAAACATCACGTAACATTCTCTGCTCGAGACACTTTCCTGGTATTCTAAATTTCAACAGATGTGTCACTAATAAATACGGTACTTCTTCTCCAGCTTCAACTGCCTCCAACAGTCCTTATCTATCAGGACTGCTGCCTGTGATGTTTGTATGGTATTTAATCTGAACTGACAAGCCCTAATACTAGCACAACAATCAGCCAGATTTGTCTATCTATCCTTAACAGCCTATAAGTCCACGTCTAACAATATTTGCTCCACCCTTCCAGTGGTCATAGTCTATACGGGCCATTATATCATTCAATTAGCTGCTCAACTATACTTTCATTCATTCATTCACTTCATATTTCAAGAAAATAGAGATATGTGAATCCTATAAATGCTTTGCAAAACACAAATGAACTACAAGTATAACACTTGCTATGATGGCCTAATTAAAAAAATTATTTCACGATGATGGCCCAGAAGCTTTCTCTAGAAAACATGTAGAGCCCACATGGAGAAGTATGTGTTTCAGGAAAATTCTGAAAGTGCCAAATTCAAAGGGTGTGCAAATATTCTACGATTTCACATACCAAATTGAATACTGTTCTATTTCATTCAGTCGCTATTATTCGTAGAAGTAAAAATTTTTATTATAGTTTAAAAATATTCAAAATGTTAAGTGCACAGAAATAAATAGAAAATGTGTAAAAGTATCATAAATTTAATCCCTGCTGGCAGGTTATACGCACTAAACTTGACAGCTTATCTAGTGCAGCTGGCTGCTTCGCTCTAGGAAAGTGATTTTGCTACCTATAGAATTGTCACTTACCCTTTCTTCACATTTCTATAGATTTTAAGGGCTTGATTTTTTCTCCAGATACTCGATTCCTGTTTTAAAATTGCTAGGAGTCCTTATCATAACTGCAAAGGGAGATATAGCCAGTATTTTAAGCACTTGTTTTTATATTGCAATGGAAATAATAGGTCAACTGGGAAATAGCAATGAAACATTTTGTATTATAATTTATTTCAAATTTAGTTTGCTGCACAACACGTGTACCAAACATTGGCCAACAACCAGTGGGGGTAATTGCACCACGCTCTGCCATAACGAAGCACATGCATCAAACCTGAGAGACACGAGCTCGTGCATGCAGGTGCAATTGTTATGTAGTCGTCCTTTGAAAATTGCTTGGTAATTTTAAATACTTGGCTGTGCAGATGTCTGTTAAATTATTCTCGAATATCCAGATTGACTACAAAATTAGCAATGCTAATAATGCTGTTGGCTTGTGCCACAAATTTTTTACCACTCATTCTTTAAAAATATTTCCTTACGCTGTCGTTGTACGACCAAACAAAAATATGTGCATGCTCTTCAGCATACTGTTATAATAATAATAATAATAATAATAATAATAATTTTTATTTCCATCAGCGATGGAGGAGACTGCGGGTAAAAGTTGCTTGAAGGCACAAGCAACTTGACAGAGGCCCGCAGCCACCCCTACAGTGCAGGCAGCGATGGCAAACATTCACATAAAGAGAAAAAAAAATCACAAGAAACACATATTCGGAATACAGATATGTCTAAAAAAAAACACATCAGTAAGGAAGAATGAAAAAAAGCAATATTTTACACTATTTACTATGTTAGCATGAATTGATGAAATGCTCGCGCAGTGTTCGTGCAGAAGTTATTTTCAATTCAATGTGTAATTTATGAAATGAATTTAAAAGGGTTGGCAGCGTGTATGATAGCTTCTGCATAGAATAGCTTGTCCGCGCAGTGACCTCCTTCCACTGTTCTATGTAACGAGTGCCGTATGAATGGGTGTTTTTGGCAAGATGAGATAACTCGTGGAAAAACTTTAGGTTTTCTTTTATCTCTCGTTTGAACGCTATACTTAACTTGTAATTGTATAGGGTAAACACGCGGATGACATTTCCCTTCAAGAATAAATCTGAAGTATGGGAATTGTAGGGTACATTGAAAAGCGCCCGTAGAAATTTTTTCTGCAGTACATGAAGTCTTTCAAGATTTGTATATGTCGTCGTACCCCATACCAAAAAACAATAATACAAGGAAGAAAAAAAGAGCGCATTGTAAACAAGAAGCTTTATTTTAAAAGGTAATATCAATCTGTGACGCGCCATCATACCAACCACACGAGATAGCTTGCCTAAAACTGATTCGATGTGTAAATCCCAAAGCATATTTTGTGTGAAGGTAACTCCCAGTATTTTCACACTACTCACTATTTCTATTGCTTCATTTGTGTAAAGAAGGGTGATGTGATCGCAGGTTATCTGCTTAGATTTTGGTCTGAAAATCACGGCTTTTGTCTTTTTAGTATTAATTTGCAAAACGTTTGCTGCTGACCATTCTTGGAGCGCCCTTAGAGCAGTGTTGGTGTTATTCTGAAGGCTACCAAGTTCAGGTGACGAAAAAAATAGGCTAGCGTCGTCAGCGTACATAACGTATTTCGCATCACTGTAGATATTTACTAGGTCATTGATGTAAACTATAAAAAGAAATGGGCCGAGAATACTACCTTGAGGAACGCCTCTGCTGATGTGTTTTAAGTCTGAACGGTAATGCTCAATCTGGACGTACTGATGGCGATGATCTAGATACGACTTCACGAGGTTTAAGCAGTGCCCGCGAATACCATAGGTTTCAAGTTTTTTAAGTAGTATGGAATGATGGATACAATCAAATGCTTTACTGAAATCAATGTAAAGGCCGAGCACAAGATTCTTGCTTTCAAATTGTGTTAAAATGAATTCTTTTTGTTGTAGCAAGGCTAACTCAGTAGAAAGGTGTTTTCTAAATCCAAATTGGGCTGTAGATATAAGATTGTGCTTATCGAAAAAATTAGACATTTGCACGTGTATAAGTTTCTCCAGCCCTTTGGATAATACTGGTAATATCGAAATAGGTCTATAATTTTTGATATCGTTTATGTCACCTTTCTTAAAAAGCACAGAAACTCTTGCGATCTGCATCCTCCTGGGAAAGATAGCGCTCGCCAAAGACAGATTAAAGATGTAGGTAAGATATGGACAAATTAAATCAAGCACATACTTGATTGGACGAACCTGCATGCCCTCAACGTCACAACTTGAGCTATTTTTAAGCGAAAGAAAAACTGACAGTACTTCAGACTCTGTAAATGGGCGAAGGAAAAAGGAAGATGGATTGCTATCAGGCATAAATTTTGTAATATCAGCAGATGCACAAGAATTAGAATTGCTCACAAAATAATCATTAAATGTATTCGCCAAATCATCGCCCCATATTTCGTGGCCACCAAGAAATAGCTTTTCTACACGTGGAGACGATTTACGGCGATTTAAGACAGTATTAAGCTTTTTCCATAACATATCGGGTTTTTTTGAGCAGCTATCAAACTCAGCTTGAAAATAGCATTTCCTGTGTGACCTTAGTTCTTTGTTTAGTTTGTTTCTAAGCGACTTGTATTCTTTCAATATGCTTGGTTCCTTACTTTTAATGAACTTGTGATAAAGCGCATTTTTACACTTAATTTTTTGTAACAATTCAGGGGTTATCCATGGTTTTCTTATTTTTTTACCCAATTTAAACTTTTTTTGTGGGAAGTGACGCTTATACACACGAGAAATTTCATCAATAAGTTTACTGTATGCAATGTCAACGTCGTCTATTTTCAGAATTTGCGGAATATCGCTAAGTAGCAATTCAGCTCTAAAATTATCCAAACCTGTTTGTGTAATATTTTGAAAAGAAATGTACTGATGCTTTTCATTTATCGTGAAATTTTGCTTTCTTAGTAGAGCAAATATTGGGAGGTGGTCACTAAGGTCCCACGTTATTACACCACTGTTGGCTTTTGTAGAATCGATATTAGTAATAAATAAATCTAACAGTGTTTCGCTTTCAGTAGTTACCCTTGTCGGTACATAGATTAAATTTTCGCATCCGTTAGAAGTCAGCATGGTTAACATGGCCTTTTGTGGTGCAGAAATGGTCAACAGGTCGATATTAAAATCACCAGCAGACACCAAATAATCGCCAGTTTCTGAAACAAATGATAACAGCTGTTCATAGAAACAAAAGAAACTAGGAAGATTTCCACTTGGTGGTCTATAGCAAACGGAAAACATACAGTCATTCACACGAGCTGTTATTATTTCAAAATCATCACAACAGATACAAAAGTTGGAAAGCAGCTCGCAGTTTACGTGCTCTCTTAGCAACAGCATAACGCCACCGCCTAGTAAATTAGTAAATTCATAATGAAAATATAGTTTTGTCAGTTGTTGATCGAAGGCCGACGCTCCGTTCGCCGCTATCCGTCCGAGACTGCTATCTGTGCGAGACTGCTGCTGTAATTGGACTTTCCGTTTACCGGGCACAGGTTCGCCCAAATAAACAGTTAAATTCACAAACTAAACGCCAATTTAATAAAACTCAAGATAATTAAACATTCATACTTCATAGTTACCATCAAACAGCAGGTGAGTTACCGCAACAACCAATCTTGCACTGATGTCACTATATTTTCATTATGAATTTACTAATTTGCATGCTTGCTTCTTTTGCACAAGTTATGCATACCATTATACAATACACCACAACTAACTGATTTATCAACTTCAATAATTTATCACTTTCAATCAACCATCATATTGCAAAGTCTTGAAACAAGTTACAATCAAGACCCACAAGTTTTCTTGTGCCCTTACAATGCATCGAAGGCCTTGAAGTGTCAAACAGGCCAAAAGGCATTGGTAAGGCTTGTTCATCGGCATTGGACAAATCTGTTTACAAAACGTGTTAAAGGCACATGCGTGCACGTGTTTTGGTTTGGTTGTACATTAACATTAAGAAAGAAAGGAGTGGTGCGACCTTTTTGGCACAAGCCAAGCATGTGGTTAGCATTGCTAACTCTATAGTTAGTATGGGAGTTTCAGAATAATTCTACTCTACTTTTATGTAGCAATATATCTATAACATGTGGTAGAAATAGTCTCTGTTAGTAATTTCTAGATGACAACACCATTATCAGCAAATTATGATGAAATTTATATGATAGCAAAGAAGGGGCATTGAAATTTAAAATGAGAAATAAGCTGGGCTTAGCTGAACACAAACTGAGTTCAATTTCATGCGAAGCATCCAAACTACTAAAATATCTTATTGGCAAGGTCTAGATGACTTAATTTTAAAGTAAACGTTTATGACTGACCATGTCAAATGTGTTAGAAAATTCTAAAACAATCCAGTCTATGAATCACTGCATCAAGAGAATGGCACAATTTATGAGTCAATAAGTGGAGTTTAATTTTGAAGCGTATTTTTAAATCTATATTGTGTAGTATGAAATGTATGGCGATGTAGATGTACTCAACTGCTGAATAAGCTTTGTTAGAATATAATATTACAAGAAGTAATACAACATATTGCCACGTTCCATTTCCCAAGTTTTTGTTATCATCCCAAAACACCACACGATTCTCAGCGCAAACCGCGCCTGCAGTTTTCGAGAAGGTTCCGGACTGAAGTACATCATTTCGATAAGATCACGCCCACTGTGCGAACGGTAGAGATTGTTCTTGAACGTACGCCACCGCCCGCGATAACGCTAGAACATTCGACGGCAAGAGTATAAATGCCGACGCGCTTCGCCGCTTGTCAGTTGTTGATCGAAGGCCGACGCTCCGTTCGCCGCTATCCGTCCGAGACTGCTATCTGTGCGAGACTGCTGCTGTAATTGGACTTTCCGTTTACCGGGCACAGGTTCGCCCAAATAAACAGTTAAATTCCAACACGAAGCCTCCTGTCTTCTGCCACGTCACGACCCCGTGACAATATGTACAAGTTAAAATGAGTGAAAATAATAAATTTTCGTAATCCCAGAAGAACAAAAGAAAATTAAAAAATCACAGCATATTCATGGAGTGATTGATGATGAGTGGGATGAAGCGTCGAACAGTGCATGCGTCTATGCATCCGATTGTGTTCGAGAATGCATATGGCGCACGGGTAACACCGATGAGACACGTGCCAAGGAAGCTGAGCGCAAGTGTCTTCAATGTGCCCACCACTCTGCTTCGGCCATGCCCCACCAGCGATCCACCATGTACGGTGACTATCCAGGAGACTGAGAAGCACTCGTTCTATGCATACCCAGGCACAGCTTGCACATGCAGCCAATCGGAGAGCAGGGGTACAGCAGCATCTAGAATATCTTTACCCAACTGCAGTTTCTATGTACTTTTAAGAAAGCACTGTCCATTATTTATCTGCAGATATTGCCTTTTTTTCTTTCTCGTCTCTTCTTCTCTCGGTCACGCGTGACACTTGTACCATATCTAAGGACACAGTGAAAGATGAGGAGTTATTACCAAAATGACTTATTTGGTTTACATTCTCTTATGGTTTGTGGGAAGTATGAATATTTATAGCGGTTTGATTTAGAAGTGTATTTATTAAGTGTTTGTCAGTGCCTGTAATGTGTTAACTTAAAACGTAAAAAAATTAGTTTTGACGTGTCAATGTTTAGGTCACTATGAATTAATTGAAACAAAAACTTTAGTCTTGCTATTTTTGCCCTACCTTGTAGTGTTAATAGACCTGCTTTGGTTTGCAACTCAGTAGGAGAATTCGTTAGATTGCATTTGTTATAAATAAACATCACTGTCTTCCTGTGCACCCCCTTTTAATTCTTGTGATTAGTTACTTTGTATACAGAAACCAAACAATACTATTATAATTATATTAGTAATATAATCTATAATAATTTTATATTATTATTATTATTATTATTATTATTATTATTATTGCATCGACAACATTTGCACTTGTTTTGCATTTTACTCATTAAATCTAGGTTCCACTCTTACACTGTTCAAAGCAGTATTTATATTGTCCTTACAGAGACCTACATATTTTAACTGCATTTAATGGGCTCAAATATATCAGCTAATGGACTCAAATATATCAGCCAGTCCTGTGTCATAATGGACTCAAATATATCAGCCAGAATGTCATTCAGCACATTCTTTCAGGACATCCTGAGGATGTTTTGGATTTTAGAAGGAGGTACGTATTAGGGAATGACTGATGCTCGGCTACCAGTTCTTCATGCAGCCTTACTTTATCTCCAAAAGATCAGGAGATGGCAGTATGAGGCAGAGCAGTTAGACCCTTTCAGAGTAGCTTTATGCCTTTCTATAAATTGCAGTGCCATGTCCTCCTCTGGTAGAGAGGTGCAAGGCAATATGAGGGAAGGGAGTGCCAGCCCGTTTAAACTTCGGTGCAGCACACAACAATATTTGGTTGTGCATATGTCCTGTGCTTTACGCAAACTGTTTTTTAGTTGTTTGCACTGCTTGAAATATCCTGTGCCTTTTTCAAATGAAACATGTACTGGCATACAATGAACTGTTAATGTTGTCAGCATTATAGATTTACAGTCGACTGCATGATTTTAGAGAACACGGGAGTGCGTGCTGAGGCGCGTCGCTGCGCCTTCTGGCGGCTGCACGGCTCTGTCCGGGAGCGCGTACAATGGACTCAAATATATCAGCCAGAATGTCATTCAGCACATTCTATCAGGACATCTTGAGGATGTTTTGGATTTTAGAAGGAGGTACGTATTAGAGAATGACTGATGCTCGGCTACCAGTTCTTCATGCAGCCTTACTTTATCTCCAAAAGATCAGGAGATGGCAGTATGAGGCAGAGCAGTTAGACCCTTTCAGAGTAGCTTTATGCCTTTTTATAAATTGCAGTGTCATGTCCTCCTCTGGTAGAGAGGTGCAAGGCAATATGAGGGAAGGAAGTGCCAGCCCGTTTAAACTTCGGTGCAGCACACAACAATATTTGGTTGTGCTTATGTCCTGTGCTTTACGCAAACTGTTTTTTAGTTATTTGCACTGCTTGAAATACCCTGTGCCTTTTTCAAATGAAACATGTACTGGCATACAATGAACTGTTAATGTTGTCAGCATTATAGATGTACAGTCGACTGCATGATTTTAGAGACCACGGGAGTGCGTGCTGAGGCGCGTCGCTGCGCCTTCTGGCGGCTGCACGGCTCTGTCCGGGAGCGCGTACTGCGCATGCTCGTCCTATATCACCTGGCAGCCTGCCCTTTCACTCGTTTCAACCAAGGAGGATACATCAAGTTTTATGTATCCTCCTTAGTTTCAACGGCGCGCATCTCGAAACGATGCGGACGGCGCAAGGTGTCACTTCTGCAGTCACTGTGCAAGCACCGGTACTCCCGAGCGATCATATATATAAAACTTCTAGGCGCGTAAAACTTCAGACAACTAACATAAGAGACAAGGACGAGCGCAGGAGGTACGTACTGCGCTCGTCCTTGTCTCTTATGTTAGTTGTCTGAAGTTTTACGCGCCTAGAAGTTTTATATGGATTACCAACTAGCCCAATCCCACACTTTACTTAAGTACGATCATATATAGCGGCGAAAATGCCTCTAATGTAATAGCATGGCTCGAGCGCGCCATGCAATACACTTTCTTTCTTGATGCAGCGGGGAAAACATGCAGTTTCTCAGCTTTTCTCAAACGTAGTTGCGTGATATGCTCATGTTGCAGAGATGAATTTTGTGCTCTGTCTCGGTGATGTTATGCCAGCTCCAATTCTTGGTGCGAATATCGCGCGTGCAGTGGTATGCAGTAAACCACTGAATATCGCGCGTCCAAAATGAATAGCCAGGAAACACGATAAATGAACAGTTTATTCTTACAAGCCAGAAAAAAGAGAAAACGATCGCTATAATTGCTATCCAGGAAAGATGACTACTTTCAGTATTTAATCAAACGCCCATCGGCGGCAATCACTTGTGCCACACGAGGTGGCATCGAATTGTATAGCGCGGCCACGATCTCGGGGCGTGGACGAAGTGCGTCCCACTCCTCCTGTATGGCCGCGAATAGGGTCTCCTTCGTTGATCTTCCAAGATTCCGCGCCGCAAGTCGGTGTTTCACGAGACCCCAGACGTTTTCAATGGGGTTCAGGTCCGCTCCTACAGGTGGCCATTCCAATGTGCGAACAGCAAGGCCCTCAAGCAAAGATTTCACACTGCGAGCAGTGTGAATCGGGCTCCTGTCGTGCTGGTACACGAAACAAACATCCTTGAACGGCCCATTCAAGACATAAGGAAGCAATTCTCTCTCTATTATAAGGAAGTACGTGGAGGCTGAAAGGTTCCCATCGATAAGAACCAATGGTCCAAGTCCTTCCCTCTTGATGGCGGCCCAGCCCCGCCGCGGTGGTCTAGTGGCTAAGGTACTCGGCTGCTGACCCGCAGGTCGCGGGTTCAAATCCCGGCTGCGGCGGCTGCATTTCCGATGGAGGCGGAAATGTCGAGGCCCGTGTGCTCAGATTTGGGTGCACGTTAAAGAACCCCAGGTGGTCGAAATTTCCGGAGCCCTCCACTACGGCGTCTCTCATAATCATATGGTGGTTTTGGGACGCTAAACACCACAAATCAATTGATGGCGGCCCAGACACTCGCAGAGCATCGGCCACTTGCAAGACCGACTGCGTGTACTGTTGTGAATACCTGGCGAGGAAGGAAATGATGGATTGGTTACACGAATTTATAAGAACGACAATGGCACATAGTCACTTTGTCCCCGAACAATTTTGTCCTACTTGAAGATCCATATAATGAAATTTTAAATATGCGAGATCGCCAAGATGGTGCGAAATATTCGACATGTTGGTAAGGTACCCTCAGTGCGTTCCAGAAGGCCTCGCAAACTCAACTGCATTTTTTCTAAGGAAATGAGGTACAATATACAAACATTGGCGACGGTGCTTAAGTTTGGCGAGCTGCTCACGATAAGAAGTAATGCAGCTTAAAGCGAATAAGCTAAGCAGCGTTCTACAGCAAGTTTGAAGACAATAAAGTGCTGCGCTTTACTTGCCTTGACCACAACGTAATTAAGGCGCACTGTAGTGGGTGACCTGCCATTAATTTTTACCAGCTGCGGTTACTTACCCTGTGCACTACTCTTTCTACACATTCAATGGTAAATAGTACAAGGATGACATTAATGTAGAAGACAAATCGCAAATGTTACCTCGAGTTCATTTGACGCCATACTCGCCGTTCCTGATTCGAGCGACTTGAAAACGTTGATTCATCGCTGAACACGACTTCTCCCCACTCTTCTGATCCCCATGTCAGCACAGAACGCGCAAACTGCAGTCGCATGGATCTTTGCCTGTCCGTGATGTGGGGCGTTCGGGCCGCGATGCAGTTGGCAAGCCCTGCTTCTGCCAACCTCCTACGGATGTCCAGACGGACGCGTTGAGATGCAATGCATCTTTTATGCATTTCGCTGTTATATGAGGATCAGCTACTACGGCGGCGATAATTAGCCTGTACACTTCGTCATCTGTTCATCTTGACTTTCAGCACGGTCTCTGACACTGATCCCCCCTGTTTGTCGGTACGCTTGGATGGCACGACTCGCCGCATTTCTTGACCTTTGAAGGAGCCGGCAGATGACCCGCTGAAAAAAACCTTGGATGCTTAACTCTACGATGCGTCTCCTTTCATCAGCTGGTACTCGTGGCAACACTTTTGAAGACGAATATGGGGGCCTTGAAACCCCCGATCTTATACTCTTTCGAGAATTTCACTGTCCAATAGCTGTATAATAGCTGGGCTGTGCCGCGATCTGCTGCAATTCAACATTTGCTGTACAAGATAACTTATTATCGTCACTAAGCCCGAAAGACCACGAAACAAGGCAAAGAATTGACTAAAATGACAAAATGGTACTGCGCTTGCGTCGCAAGCACGCGTGAACTTTCTGAGTGCCCAATTTTTCTAAGAGAGTTTTAATAAAGAATCGAAATCCCACGCAGTGAGTAACGTGTACAGAAGGATCGTGTGCCGCCGCGCGAGGTATTTGGTCGAACAGCTTCAGGAATTAACTTTTTTTCCTTGTGGGGCATCCAACATTTCAGCACTTCGAACTGAAATGTGCTCGCCTGTAATTCACTGCAGTATTTTCAAAACAACGTGACCAGAATACCAGAATACACGCTGATGCTCGAGCGATGGATGTTAATGGAGGCAGTCTCAATTCCCGACTACTCTGCGTTCGAGAATGTCCCGTGCATATGTCATGGGTAGAGTTCTATTGAAATACTGAAAGCGGTGACGCCCCTTTCAAACTTCGTGATTTTCTCTGGTTTCCGGAAAAAACATTCCCAGATACCCCCAAATATGAAAAGACTCGAAAGTGAAAGCCTATGACATCTCTTGCATCTCTCAATCCGCATTGATTCACGCTTACTTGTCTTAATCTACTCTAATGCATCCAATTAATGGGTTGAATTCAATCGGGGTTTATGGTTTGAGTAGTAGAAGACGACTCATGGATATCTGAAATTCGAATTCTCGAAACTCTTGAGTCGAGGCTCGACTCCTACCAATAATAGGTGCGGGCTCTCGACGTGACAGAACCACGATATAGAGAGAGAAATAAATTTTACTATATAGATATCACATAGAGCTCCACCAAAGTAACGTCTTAGGAATGTTTGCTCATTCAGGGTTCTTTAACGTCCACTCAGTATAATGTTTCAAGTATCTCTCCTCTATCAAAATACGGCATGCGCGACTACACTTGAAGGTGCGTGTTTCGGGCCAGCAGCCAAGCATCGAAACTACTGGACCCCCGCAGCGGCCTTAATAGAGGATTCATCCTCTATAAACCGAGTTTGTTTTCACCTTTCTTCCTCGGCTCTTTTCTGCAGCTGTTGGACGTTTGGTGGTTTCATGCATGTTCACAGACACATGATATTTCGATTTGGATTTGGAGTATTACTACGTGCGTTAGATCGGCGAATGAGAGCGTAAAAGGCAACACTGCTGGCTGAGCTTATTGATTGCCTAACTCGACATTCAAAATGTGATCACGCTGCGGATCGCCCAGGAGTAACGTGCACTATGTGCAGCACGCCGAAACCCGCATATGATGTGCTGTCGTCACATTAGCGGTCAGCTTTTTTCATTGTCTTCACAGCGACTACAGAAGTGACACCTTGCACCGTCCGCATTGTTTCGAAATGCGCGCCGTTGAAACGAGTGAAAGGGTAGGCTGCCGGGAGATATGGGACGAGCGTGCGCAGTACGCGCTCCCGGACAGAGCCGTGCAGCCGCCAGAAGGCGCAGTGACGCGCCTTGGCACGTGCTCTCGTGGTCTCTAAAATTATGCACTCGACTGTACAAAAAAAAAACCATCATCAAGGCAGTGAGTACTTATCACTTATTTGCCTCGCACTACAGGTATTCTGGGATGAAGTGATTGGCCATAAGTAAAATAATAATAATAATAATAATAATAATAATAATAATAATAATAATAATAATAATAATAATAATAATAATAATAATAATAATAATAATAATAATAATAATAGTAACAACAATAATAATAATTCACACCATCTGGTTTCATCATAAGAAATGATTCCAGCTGATTCCATTTCCAGGCCAGCTGGTTCCATTTTCAGTCTGGAGTGGTTCTTGCTGGGACCAACTGGAACATCTTGCTAACCTGTTGGCTTCCACTTGGTCCCAGCTGTATACAGCCATGGTTCCAGTTAAAGTGGACTGAAACCGTGCAGTATTTTCACCTGGAAAGGAAAGAATGTAGAAAGTGATGCATCGAAAGACATAAAAAACAAAGAGAAAAGATAAAAGAGAGAAAATAACAAAAAAGGCGAGCTCTCAATAAGAAAGAAAGAGGGAAAGAGAGAAAGGAGGAGGCACACACACACCGAACTTCTATCGCCCCCATTTTTGAGGGCTCTTCGTTTTTTCCCTATGCGTCGCTTTTAAAAATATATTACCTGGCTAAATTTTTGCTCCTATGCAAACATAGATTGAATTGATGGCGCCCTCAGATTTAGCCTAATTACTTATTGTCACATCCTGTCCCAAAATTCTCATGCCTGTTGTGCCAGAAAACAGCCTTGCGATGCAAATCACTATAGTGCGGGTGAAGAGCTGGATAATGCACAGATCATAATGTCAGCCTGATCACACGAAGTAACGGTAATAACTTATTAGTACGCCATGCATAATAGAAGCGTTGAGTGGGCCCTTAAGTTATGTCGTGTTAACTGCAGAGGTGGAAGATTCGCTTTGCTAGCATATTCTTCAGCTATGAGCCATGCACTACAGCTGTGTTTTGTATGAATATAAAAGAGAGTACCACTTTAAATGTTAAGTACACTGACTATACGATTCAAAATATGGTAATCGGCATTCCTAAGAGTTACATTTTCTTGTAGAAAACTGATACATATCTATGTCAAGATTCGTGCCGAAAGTACATATTGCCCAAGGATATTTTTAAAAAATTCAGCAGATTCCACGTAGCTTAGGAATGGACGTTATGCAAAACATCTGAAGGCATGCATAGCATGACCATGTTGTAATTTTTTTATAGTGGCACGTCATGAAATTACGCCAAATATAAGTCCAAATGTTCGACGCACCGACATACATTGAAGAGTTCCAAGTGTTTATATATCCAATTGTTTGTACTTGTGCGATGAACTGAACTTGAGCATTAGGAACACCAGAAGCAATAAGCTGATATGAAGCGCTGGTGCTAGCGAGGATGGTAGCCCTGGACGCTGCTACATAAGCCCATGATGGGCATAGAATGACCCAATCGCAATTTTTTTATTTTTTCTTCATGCATAATGTTTCGCCCTAGATATAACATCTGGAAGAGGTAAAAGGTGTATTAAGGCCGATGTGCTGAAGAGAAAGTCAAACTAGCCCAACGACAGGGAAGGGACTGCTATTTATATGGAGAAAGCGTGTAAGAATGGGTTACAAGAAATTCCTCTCGTGGGATGCTGTGTGACACATTACAAGAAACTAATACTAGGGAGTCCACATAGCCCCAAAATTAGATGATGAGAATCAGAGAGATGAATCAACTTCCATCGAGCCCAACTATGTTGGTGGTGCACACGGGTAGCAGACGAGGTGGTTCACTGTTTAGAGGACCCATATGTTTTCAGCAGATCCTGGCCCTTGTTCTTCAGTGCAAGCCGAGCTGGTAGGTGGAGGCTGGATATCAGGGTCTCCACGCCAAAGAGGTTGGGTATTGAGGATATTAGGGGAAAGGGAAGGAAGGGGGGTCTTGAATTCTGAGCACTGTGCCAAGATATGTGGCAGGATGCTTTTTTCTTTTTTGCAAAACGGACTGAGCGTGGCATGTTGGCACATGTGATTCAATAATTTGATTTAACCTCAGGGCACATAAGGGCTTTGAAGAGAGGATAGGGTCATGAAAAAACAAGAAAGGCAACAAACGCAGCATAGAAATACAACACAATAATGAAAATACATGCTCAAACAAACTAAGTTACAATAGGCTGAAGAAGTAATCCGTTAGTGCAGCCTTGAATAACCATCCTCCATGTAGGCGATAGAGGGCGGAAGGCGGTTCCACTCAGTGCTCGTTTTTGCTAAAAAGGAGTCTGAAAAAATTAGTGCAGTAAAAAAGGAATGAAAACCTTGAATAAAAAAGGAATGAAGATGCAATGATACGTATGAAGATGCCGAGATGAGTTCCTGTTTAAGTGAACATTTATGGTAGCTGATCTTTTGAAAACAAAATACACGAGAAATTTTTCTTCGAAGTTTCAAATTTGTTAGTACAAGGTCTGATTTCGTCAGTGAAATGCTAGCTGAGTGGAAATGGTTTAAGTGTGTGAAACACGCTGAATGTTTCTAAACTGATTCAATTATACTTGTTAATACTTTTTGACCAGATCCCAAAGATGAGCAGCATATTCCAGCTGGGTTTAATTAATGTTTTGTAGAGTAGTAATTTTAAATGACATGAAGCTTCAGAACAACTTCTGCAAATGTACCCGAGAAGTAGGCGTACCAGCCGAGGGGGGAGGCAAGGGGGGCGCAAGCCTCACCATTAAGAAAACTTAGGGGGCTGAGCTCCCCTACTTTCAACAGTGGTCACTCATGGCTGCACGCTGGGGAAACGAACAAGTAATGTGTAATTACTTATCACAACAGCAATTACTAAATGGTGTTTCTATAGGAGAATGAAATTGTTATGAGGATATGTTACAACATAGTGTAATTTTGCCAACATTTCCGCTTTGATAATGTTCCTTGTAGGTTCATATATATATATATATATATATATATATATATATATATATATATATATATATATATATATATATATATATATATCTGGTGACGAGTGAGGTAGGCTTGCCCGCCGCCCACTCACGAAAGAATCGGTACGCCACTTACACCTATCTTTGAATTATTAAATGATCCAAAGATAGGTTTCACACCTATCTTTGAATTTATTAAATGATCCTTTATATTTTTCGGCCTTCTGTATACAACACAAGGAGGAGAAGTGAAAATTTTGGATATTCGCACGCTCTTTCCAATATGTTAAAGTGTTTTCTTAGGACCTTGTTTATGTTCGGTGGGTTGCTCGTGAAAGTTAATAGCAAGTTTTTGTTGCGGTGTTGATCGGCGTTTCTCTGGTGGTTGAGAAGAATCTGGCAGTCCAGATTTTCAGCTCTTTTGATGGCGTCATCGATGATAGCTGGCGGGTATTCTTGATTAAGGAGTACTTCGCGCATATGTGTGCTGTTTTTGTGGAAGTCCTCGGTGCGGGAACAGATTCGTCGGAATCTGTGTGCTTGGGAATAGGGAATGCTGGTCTTGCAATGTCGCGGGTGGCAGCTTTTGAAGTGCAAGTATTGTTGCCTGTCCGTAGGTTTTCTGTATATGTTAGTTACCAACGCACCATCGTCAACTCGAACGAGTACATCAAGAAAGTTTATTTCAGTGTTAGAGTAGGTGTGTGTAAAATAAATGCTGGGGTGTACCTGGTTGAATGCCTGTATGAATTTGAGGAGCTCGTTTTCCGAATGTGTCCAAATTAGGAATATATCATCTAGGTACCGTTTATAAAGTAATGGTTTGATATTACAAGATGAAAGAAAATTGGACTCTATGTGGTGCATGAATATGTTAGCGTAGTTTGGGGCCATTCTTGTACCCGTTGCCGTACCGCTGATTTGAAGATAGTACTGGTTGTTAAATTCAAAGCTGTTCAAATCGAGGACAAGTCTTGTGAAGATTTCAATTACTTTTTTGCTTGGATAAGCGGCAGGGTTGTGTGTGCCATACGATTCAACAAGCGCCCTTACACCATCGTCATGTGGGATATTTGTGTAGAGTGAGCTAACATCCAATGTTACGAAAAATGCACCGTCTGGAATTTTCACGTCTGCTATTTCCCGAAGGAAGTGGTTTGTGTCACGCAAGCAGGACTCATAATTTAGACACATTCGGAAAACGAGCTCCTCAAATTCATACAGGCATTCAACCAGGTACACCCCAGCATTTATTTTACACACACCTACTCTAAAACTGAAATAAACTTTCTTGATGTACTCGTTCGAGTTGACGATGGTGCGTTGGTAACTAACGTATACAGAAAACCTACGGACAGGCAACAATACCTGCACTTCAAAAGCTGCCACTCGCGACATTGCAAGACCAGCATTCCCTATTCCCAAGCACACAGATTCCGACGTATCTGTTCCCGCACCGAGGACTTCCACAAAAACAGCACACATATGCGCGAAGTACTCCTTAATCCAGAATACCCGCCAGCTATCATCAATGACGCCATCAAAAAAGCTGAAAATCTGGACTGCCAGATTCTTCTCAACCACCAGAGAAACGCCGATCAACACCGCAACAAAAACTTGCTATTAACTTTCACGAGCAACCCACCGAACATAAACAAGGTCCTAAGAAAACACTTTAACATATTGGAACAGAGCGTGCGACTATCCAAAATTTTCACTTCTCCTCCTTGTGTTGTATACAGAAGGCCGAAAAATATAAAGGATCCTTTAATAAATTCAAAGATAGGTGTGAAACCTCAAATTGGGTGTCACCCTTGCGGAAAAAGCAGATGAAAGGTATGCAAACACATGCAGACAACGACAGTGGCGAAAAGCACCCACTCGGATTTTAAGCACAGGATAAGAGGTGCACTAGACTGTGACTCAGACAACGTCATATACCTCCTGGAATGTGGGGTATGTAACAAGCAATACGTGGGCCAGACAGACACTCCGTTTAGAATTAGATTCAACAACCATCGGGCACATGTATGATCTCTGCCAGGCCTTCCACTTTTAAAACACTGCACAATAAAAGACCACAGCTTTGATGACATCAGGGTTACACTACTAGAAAAGAACTTTCGAACAATCAGAGAACGGGAACAACGGGAATCATATTTTATCTACAAAGTTAACACGATAAAATACGGAATAAATGAACACCCAGACACTCTGTCTGCGTTACGACCGCTAAAAGACGCAAACGCTTCTCTCTAATCAGTCCAGTTTCATTACGACCATAATATTACCCGCTAACAAGGCTTTTGGCCTATGCATCTGACAATATAGAAATGATTTGCCTCATCAAGCACAGCCGGAACGCACAGATAAGTGGTCCCGGATGTCGTACGGCCCTCCCCCCTGCCCCCCCCTTTTTTTTTTCTTCGTCAAGTTTCAACGCACATTATGTTCCTTCACTGACAAGAAGCTGACAGCTAGGTGGTTTTGTTAACTTTTTCCTACATGCGCGCATATCTTCCCAGTGCGCCGCAACTGTGTGGTGACTGTCCCGGAGTCGTACTGTCTCCCCCCCCCCCTCCTGTTCTTCTTTTTTTCCTTCTTTAATTCTTTAACGCACATTCTGTTCCTTAACTGACCAGGAGCCAATGCATATAATGAATATCAATGGCGGTTCCTCAATCACGGGCTTTTTCGTTCCTCCCGACGCCACCAGCACGCACTCCAAGCGCTTAAGCCCTCCCCATTAACTTGTCATACACTTCAAAGAGGAACGAGCGGCCAGCGGACTACACCGAAAGGTGAAATATAAGAACGGCAGCTCCCTGCCCACTTAGCAAAGAGTGGGTGCGGGGGAGGTATTGTTGACAATGATGACAATGCCCATCTACCTCTGCTCTACTCTGTAGAAATGCTGCCCCTTTCTAATTACGCCGTGTCGGTCTTGCTTCTTCTCCTAGACTTTCTATATTTTATTTAATGTTTGTCCTCCCGTTTTGCTTTTTTTCCCTCTCTCTCTCTCTTTTGACCCCTTCCCTCCTGTCTCGACAGGCTATAAGAGGACACGGAACATGTGTAAATAGTATTATGCCTTGAAAAAGACGGGGTTCTCGTCGAAACGTCGGCACAATAAACAGTTGTTATGTGAAAGCGCATCTACTTTTATATTTATAACCTTGCGGCAACCGAAGTTATTCTTCTGTGTATATATATATATATATATTGTTACGGGAAAGATTTATTCACCGAGAGCTGGTCTTGCTAACGGCTTAGAGAGCGCACAGTCAAGCAGGCCAACGGGAGCAACTTCAGAGTCCAACCCACTACCACCTCCTTGTCGTCTCCTTCATTTGGGTGCCAATTCAGCTGTGTCGGTGCGACAGTTCCATACACGTATCATCACCCCGGCCCGTAAGGCACCGTCTCGGTGCATGTTAAATGAGCGAGTCGGCGTTGTAGGGCTTGAGACGAGAAACGTGGACCACTTCCGTTCTGGGAGCAGCAGCTGATGAGTTTGTGGTAGCGACAATCTCGTAGGTCACAGGTGTGACCTGACGAATGACTCGGTAGGGCCCAGCGTATCGCGATTGGAGTTTCTCGCAGAGGCCAACACGTCGAGATGGGAGCCACAGGAGAACAAGAGATTCCGCAGAAAAAACGGCATCTCTATGTCGACGGTCATAAAGAGACTTCTGTGCTGTCTGCGACGACGATAACCGAGCACGCGCTACCGCACGTGCCGTGAGGGCACGGGTGATTGCATCCTGAGCGTACGAGGTGGAGGATGGGTGGTCTGATGAAAGCAGTGTGTCAAAGGGCAGTAAGGGATGACGTCCGTAGAGTAGATAAAAAGGGGAGTAGCCCGCTGTTTCATGACGCGACGAGTTATAGGCGAAGGTTACGAACGGAATAGCTATGTCCCAATCAGTGTGGTCGGTAGATACGTACATGGAAAGCATGTCCGTCAATGTGCGGTTTAGTCGCTCCGTAAGACCGTTAGTCTGAGGGTGGTAAGATGTGGTGAAGTTGTGACGGGTAGCACAAGATCGGAGTAGATCATCAACCACACGAGATAGAAAGTAGCGACCACGGTCTGTGAGCAGGTGAGTCGGAGCGCCGTGCTGGAGAATAATGTCGTACAGCAGGAAGTCGGCAACGTCGGTTGCGCAGCTGGTTGGTAGCGCTCGAGTGATTGCATACCGAGTGGCATAGTCTGTGGCCACTGCAATCCATTTATTTCCAGTTGTAGAAGTAGGAAAAGGGCCTAGCAAGTCCAACCCCACTCGATAAAATGGCTCGGCTGGAACTTCAATAGGTTGAAGTAGACCGGCAGGGGGAGTCGTAGGCTTCTTTCGGCGCTGGCAGAGGTCACAAGATGTGACGTAACGGCGAACAGAGCGGTACAGACCCTTCCAGAATACTCGTCGTCGAATGCGGTCGTAAGTTCTGGAGACTCCTAGATGTCCAGAAGTTGGAGCGTCGTGGAATTGTCGCAGAACATCCTTTCGCAGGTGATGCGGTACGACGAGTAAAAGTTCGGCGCCGTCGGGGTGTAAGTTGCGGCGGTACAAAACGTTGTCTTGAAGCAGGTATCTGCTAAGAAAAGGGTCAGCATAACGCGATTGAAGGCGGTCAATGATGGTGAGCAGCGACGGATGTTGGCGCTGTTCGTCAGCCACGTTCAGAAAGTCAGTGATGGCTAAAACGCAGGCATCGGATTCCAAATCAGTGGAGCTAGGTGGATCAACAGGGTGCCGGGATAAGCAGTCAGCATCGCTGTGCAGCTTTCCAGATTTGTAAACAACCGAGAACGTGTACTCCTGTAACCGAAGTGCCCATCGGCCGAGTCTTCCTGTAGGGTCCTTAAGCGTCGATAGCCAGCAAAGCGCATGATGGTCCGTGATGACTGCGAACGGACGTCCGTATAAGTACGGACGGAATTTCGCAATAGCCCAAACGAGGGCTAAGCATTCCCGCTCAGTGATGGAATAATTTTGTTCCGCTTGCGACAAAAGACGGCTAGCGTAGGCTATCACACGGTTGGTGCCATTCTGTATCTGAGCGAGTATAGCACCAATGCCATGGCCGCTTGCATCGGTGCGAAGCTCTGTTCGAGCCGCTGGATCAAAATGAGCCAACACAGGTGGTGATGTGAGGGCGGTAATTAGCGACGCGAAGGAATGTTCTTGGTCGCTTCGCCAAGAAAATGCCACATTCTTTTTGAGGAGATCCGTGAGGGGCCTAGCAATATCCGCGAAATTGAAGACAAAGCGGCGGAAGTATGAGCAGAGCCCAATAAAACTGCGAACTTCTTGTGTGGAACGCGGAACCGGGAATTCTCGGACTGCACGGACTTTGTCAGGGTCGGGTTGAACACCAGTGGCGTCAACAAGGTGGCCGAGTAGTTTAATCTGCCGACGTCCAAATGAGCATTTCGACGAATTAAGTTGGAGACCAGCGCAACGAAAAACGTCAAGAATTGCCGAGAGGCGAGACAGGTGGCTTTCGAAGGAGGGCGAGAAAACTATTACATCATCCAGATAGCAGAGGCAGGTCGACCATTTGAAACCGCGAAGAAGAGAGTCCATCATACGTTCAAAAGTAGCCGGGGCATTGCACAAACCAAAAGGCATGAGCTTGAATTGGTAAAGGCCGTCGGGTGTGATGAATGCCGTCTTCTCGCGGTCACGGTCGTCGACCGAAATTTGCCAGTATCCGGATCGAAGGTCAAGGGACGAGAAATAGTTGGCGCCGTAGAGGCAGTCGAGCGCATCATCGATTCGAGGTAAAGGATAAACGTCCTTCTTGGTGATCCGATTCAGGTGGCGATAGTCGACGCAAAAACGCCAGGTGTTGTCCTTCTTTTTAACTAAGACCACAGGGGAGGCCCAAGGACTCGATGACGGCTCAATGACGTCTTTACTGAGCATCTTCTCGACCTCCGTCTGTATTACTTGGCTCTCAGCACGTGACACGCGATAAGGGCGTTTGTGAAGTGGACTGGCGTCGCCGGTGTCGATGCGGTGGGTTACGGCACTTGTGCGGCCCAGGGGACGGTCGTCAACGTCAAAGATATCCAGGTAAGAAAATAGAACACCCCGGAGCGCCGCAACTTGGGATGGTAAGAGGTCACTGGATATCATTTTGTCGAGGAACGCCTTATTTTGCGACGTGATGACAGGTTTCGTCATGGTCTTAGTGTCAGGTGTGAAAGAACAAATCGAACATTCATCAAGGGTGGAAAGATCGGCTAAAGTGATGCCTTGGGGAAGCACTTGGGTCGACGTAGAGAAGTTCAGAACTGGAAGTAGCACCGTGTTGTTAGAAACAACCACTATAGTATGTGGTAGTGCGATGTGGTGCGTAAGAGTCAAATCAATGAGGGGAGCTACCAGATAGTCTCCATCAGGAACGGACGGGAAGGGTGACAGAGGAATGTACATAGCAGCCTGGGGCGGTAGCCGTAGAGACTCCACGGATCGTAGCCGAGTGCGACTTGGAGGAGTGAAATCGGAGCACAAAGGCAATTCGAGCCGTAAGATACTGGTAGAACAATCGATGAGGGCGGAGTGGGCGGTTAAGAAGTCAATTCCAAGGATGACGTCGTGTGGGCAAGCATCGAGGACTGCGAAGAGAACGGAAGTGTGGTGGCCAGCAACAGTAACGCGGGCAGTGCACATACCAAGCACCGATGTTCGACTTCCGTTGGCAACTCGAACAGTAGCGAACATAGCTGGTGTGAGAACCTTTTTCAGGCGAGATCGAAGTGTAGAACTCATAACAGATACTTGGGCACCAGTGTCAATTAGAGCAGTAACGGCGTGGCCATCAACGAACACCCGAAGTAAATTGCGTCTTGAATTTGTAGCCGGTTGAGGGTTTTCGTTCCGAGTCGTCAACGCAGCGCCACCTCCAGGAGCTGCACTCGTCAGTTTCCCGGGGAATGGGCAGAATAAGCCGGTGACGGAGAGCGGCGGCGTTGAGGGGAGCGTGACGGCCGACCCTGAGGTGACGGCGAGCGGCTGGACCAGTTTCTCTGGGCGACGACGTCAGCGTAGGATGGTTCGGAGCGTGGAAATGAACGGCGAGCTGAAGGGTCCAGAGTATGGTCATCCGGAAAACCGAGTTGCGAATAGTGTCCGCGGTCCTGACGGCGATCTACATTACGAAAGCTTGGCCGGAAATACGACCTGTTGCGGCAATGGCGGGAGATGTGCCCAACTCGAGAGCAAGAAAAGCAGATTGGTCGATCATGATGCGTGCGCCACTCAGATGGATTTCGGTAGCGTGGTGGAAACCGAGGAGCCGAAGCTGCCGCAGCGACAAGTGGAGCAGAGTGGTGGTCAGCGTTGTGGACGGGAGTGCTCATGGGCTGCGGCATAAGTTTGGCGGGCTGGGGAACCTGGACGCCTAGGTTAGCAAACTCCTGACGTACGACGGCTTGAATAAGCGAAACTGTTGCCCAGTTGTCTTGCGCAGGGGGCTGATAGGAAGCGGGTGCCATGGCTTCCAGCTCCTGGCGAACAATCCTTGCGATATTGGCAGGAGGGGCGAGTGAACGGGGCGCTGCAGAATCCTCGCAAGACGAAGTCGCAGCAGTGTTTGGTAATCTCGCGATTTGGTGGGTGATTCGCCTGCTTTTAGCTTGCTCAAATCGCCGGCATTCAGATATGATGGAGTCGACAGTGGTGCAGTTCTTGCACATTAGTATGTTGAAAGTATCATCAGCAATGCCTTTCAACACGTTGCTGATCTTGTCCGCCTCGGACATGTTTTTGTCCGTCTTCCGGCACAGTGCCAGTACGTCTTGGATGTACGTGACGTACGACTCCGTCGATGATTGAACACGCGACGCGAGTTCCTGCCTGGCTGCCATCTGACGAGCAACTGACCGACCGAACAAATCGCGAAGTTTTTGCTTGCATGTGTCCCAGCTGGTTAATTATTCTTCATGCGTCTCATACCAGGCGCGTGCCGTACCACGTAGGTAGAATAGAATATTTGCCAGCATAAGCGTTTCGTCCCACCTGTAGTGCTTGCTGACGCGCTCGAATAATGCGAGCCATTCTTCGACGTCCGTGCTGTCCGTCCCGGAAAACGTGCCAGGGTCGAGAAGATGGGGGGGAATCACAGGCGATGGAGCCGGCGCGGATGGCGAGGCCTGAGTGCCAGTTTCAGGCATCGTGGCTGGACAAAGCTGGCGTCCACTGCGGAGTTCCAGAGCCGGGTTGTGTGAAGACCCAGCACCTTCCACCAAAAGATGTTACGGGAAAGATTTATTCACCGAGAGCTGGTCTTGCTAACGGCTTAGAGAGCGCACAGTCAAGCAGGCCAACGGGAGCAACTTCAGAGTCCAACCCACTACCACCTCCTTGTCGTCTCCTTCATTTGGGTGCCAATTCAGCTGTGTCGGTGCGACAGTTCCATACACGTATCAATATATATATATATATATATATATATATATATATATATATATATATATATATTGTTACGTTTCAAAGAGACTGGTAGACGTTGAAAGGTGCCGTTTATTAGGTCGTGAGGGCAGCTCAGAAGCAGCCGACTGGTAAAGATCCTCCTGATCCTCTTCTTCCTTTCGCTCTGGGCGACAAGTGCGTTCACCGTATAGGCTTTTTTGTCTTCGTGTATGTATGCAACATTCCTCTGCGCGCAGACGAAGGCCGCCGCACGAGTCAGTCGAGTTGTCGTGGTGTGTACAGTTTCAGGCGGGTAACATGAACCACTTGAGTTTTGGCAGCTCGTCTACCACTCGCTGTGAGACGAGCTATTACATGGTTGACCTCTGTAAGTCTGTCGACAATGACAAAAGGTCAATCGTAAGTGGCCAAAAACTTTTGGCATAACCCGCGCTTGCGCATTGGAGTCCAAAACCACACCAGATCAACACGGCGATTAATCACTGGTCGATGGTGAATGTCATAGCGTGCCTTCGCTTTGTCTTGCGATGCCAATGTGCGTAGTCGAGCTATGCGACGCGCCTCTTCGGCGAGGCAGAGAGTCTCGGCGACAGAGACGTTGTCGTGGTCACAGAAAGGCAATATTGTGTCGATTGTGTGCCGGGGAGAACGTGCATAAAGCAAAAAGAAAAGGCTATAGCCTGTAATCTCATGCTACGTGGTGTTGAACGCGTAAGTAATGAACGGGAGTACGTCATCCCAGTTCTGGTGGTCGCATGTGACATACATAGACAACATGTTGATAATGGTGCGGTTGGTACGCTCCGTCAGCCCATTAGTTTGGGGGTGGTATGGTGTCGAGTGACGCAGGCGGGATTCACATAAACGGAGTAGCTCCTCCACGACATCCGCTGTGAATTGTCCACGATCACTGATAATCAGGCGAGGTTGGCCATGCCGGAGGAAGACGTACTGTAACAAAAACGACGAGACTTCAGTGGCAGTTGTGGAGGGGACGGCCGCCGTCTCGCAGTAGCGTGTGTGGTAGTCGACGCAAACAATTATCCATCGGTTGCCCTTAGCCGATTTTGGGAAGGGAGCCAGAAAGTCAATGCCCACTTGTTCGAAAGCTGCGCTTGGAGTAGGCATCGGTTGTAGAAGACCAGCTGGATCAGTTGATGGACGTTTGTGACGCTGACATTGCATGCAGCTTGCCACATAAATCTCAACAGAGTTCTGCATACCAGGCCAATAAAAGCGCTCTTTAGTCCGGTGAAGCGTCCGCGCCAAACCCAAATGTCCATATATAGGGTCGTCGTGCTTGACACTCATAATAACTGTTCGGAGGCTCTCCGGGACCACCAGAAGGAAACGCGCGCCACTGCTGGAGAGGTTCCTTTTGAACAACAGTCTATGACGCATACAGAAATGGCGTGCACTAGTGGAAGCGGATGCAGTGGTGAACAGTGGTGCTAGTTTAGCGTGCTTCCGCTGTTCTGCTCTGAAACTGGGATAGTCCGGGAACGTAGGCGACACAGACGCTACAAGCTGGTCAAGGTAATCGGATTCACAGTCTGTTGTGCTAAGTGGCATACGTGAAAGACAGTCCGTGTCAGCATGTCGACGACAACTGTTGTAAGTGACGGTAAAATTGTATTCTTGTAGCCGGAGTGCCCAGTGCGCAAGGCGGCCACAAGGGTCACGAAGGTTGACAAGCCAACACAACAAGTGGTAGTCGGTTACGACTCTGAATGGGCGTCCGTACAGGTAAGACCTAAAACGCTGAATTGCAAATAATACCGCCAGGCATTCTTGTTCCGTAACAGTGTAGTTTTGTTCCGGCCTGCTTAGGGAGCGCCTTGCGTATGCGATGACGTGTTTGCGGTCGCCGTAACGTTGTACTAGGACGGCTCCAATACCTATGCCGCTAGCATCCGTATGAAGCTCTGTTGGAGCAGAAGGACTGAAGTGCTGAAGGATGAGTCGTGACGTCAGCAAAAACTTCAATTGACGGAATGAAGAATCGCACTCCGGAGTCCACTCAAAGGAATTGTCCTTTCGTAAAAGGCATGTTAGAGGATACACAACGTCGGCAAACTTCGGAATAAAGCGGCGGAAGGCCGAACAAAGCCCCAGGAAACTACGAAGCTCCTTGACGGAACGCGGCGCATTGAACGCCTCAACTGCTGCTGTCTTCTGTGGGTCAGGGCGGATGCCATCCTTGTCAACGAGATGCCCGAGCACAAGCGTCTGGCGATCTCCGAAGTGACATTTCTTCGAGTTTAAAATTAGGCCAGCGTTTCGGATGCAATTCAAAACAGTATCCAGACGAGAGTTGTGCTCACTGAACGTGCGGCCAAAGATGACGACGTTGTCGAGGTAGCACATGCAGATGTTCCACTTCAAGCCACGCAGAATGGTGTCCATAAACCTCTCGAACGTTGCCGGTGCATTGCACAGTCCAAATGGCATCACGTTGAATTCAAAGAGCCCATCAGGGGTTACAAAGGCAGTCTTTTCCTTGTCCTCTGGGTGCATCGGAATTTGCCAATAACCGGATCGTAAGTCTATGGAGGAAAAATAAGAGGCCGAATGTAAGCAGTCTATTGCGATCTCTATACGGGGCAGTGGTTATACGTCCTTTTTATTCACGGCATTCAGTCGGCGATAGTCGATGCAAAATCTCCAAGTTCCATCATTCTTCTTAACAAGGATTACCGCTGCTGCCCATGGAGTGGCTGACTCTTGTACCACTTCCTTTTGCATCATTTGCTGCATTTGGTCGTTGATAATTTGTCTTTCTGACGGGGAAACACGATATGGTTTTTGGCGAATCAGTCTTGCCGCGCCAGTGTTGACGGTATGGCGCGTTCGAGACAGGGGGATAGGGATTACTTTGCCCTTCTGCGCAAAGTCAAATACCGAAACGTGCTTCAACAGCACATTCATTAAAGTTCGGCGCTCGCTTGAGCTAAGCGACTTATTTATCGTTGCCATAAGTGCCCCGTCCAAATTGTGACAACCAGTTCCGTCACGTTTTTCCGGCACGTCTGTGAGCTCGACCACTGATAAGATTGCGTGTTCTTTGCTGACCGAAGCTTCAAACCGAATTTCAAACCATTGGGTAGTGTCACAGGCTCAAAGGAACAGTTTACAGTCCATAGGCCAGTTCGTCCGCCATCAATCGACACCATACATTAGAGAACCAACACATTCTTCTTCACGCAGTTTATGTGCATTGGCTCTACGCTCGCATCGAAGCTGTCAGAATCTGCGCCGCGACAAACAACAGGAACACGTACGATAGACAACGCAGGTATGAACGTATCGCCACAGACACACAGCGTAGTTTGGTCATTCGCTGGAGTTTCCAGAAGTTCTGAAGGCGTCTGGCCACTCACAAAGACTTTCCCCGTGCGACAGTCTACAGTGGCACCACATTCTCGCAAGACATCCATGCCGAGAATGACGTCATGTGTCGACCGAGGA
This sequence comes from Rhipicephalus microplus, assembly GCF_043290135.1. NCBI lineage: Eukaryota > Metazoa > Arthropoda > Arachnida > Ixodida > Ixodidae > Rhipicephalus > Rhipicephalus microplus. The sequence goes on from NC_134710.1 coordinate 506,556,305, forward strand.
ATAATCGCAAACTCTGTCGTTATCATAAGGTCTCCCAAAAATACCTCAGCACTACACACACCATAGGGCGCAATGGCTCTCCGCTCACTCCATAGAACGTCGAAGTTTCATCTCAGGTAAAAACAACTTTCCACCCTAACACGTCTTCAAAGGAAGCACTCATCACAAAAATCGTTGCACCTGTGTCCACCAAGGCCATCATAGGCACATAATCCACCAAAACACGCACTTTGTTTTTAAACATACACACAGGAGGTATTTCTCTCAGTAGCACATTTTCAGCCACCTCACCCACATTGGCCGCACTGGCTAGTTTTCTGGTGGCAAAGAGGGCGCTTTGCGACGCAGCGGTGAAGGAGAACGATGAGCACGAGGTTGCGGTGGGGGGTTAAACTCCTGTCAGATGCCGGGGAGTGGTTGCGGAAGTTGCTGGGCCAATAGTTGTCATCAGGTGGTATGTGGGCCGGCCGCCGGACACCATGAGGCTGTTCGAAGGGTCGTGAAAAGTCGGATGGTTGGTGATACCGAGGAGTCACCCCACGGTTGGAAAATCGCGATATGTGGCGTGGGACACTGCAGGAATAGCACACCGGCCGAGGTCGAAACGTCGGTCGCTCGTCGATGAATAGAGCGTCACCATTTCCTCTTGTGTGACGAATGTACTGGTCGGGTGCGTCATACCGAGACGTCAGGTGTCGAAGAGGCATGCGTTGAGAGCGTCGGTCATACCGCGACGCGGGAAATCTGGTCGTCATCCTTGACTGTGGGGCTGGGCTGTACTCCACAGTTGCCGCGCTCATCGTCGGTTGCCATGGGGTCAAAGGAGGCACATCCATAGCCTCACGTGGCAGACACAACTCGCGATGGTCAGCTGTCGAACACGACATTACTCGGTAGGACAGTTCCTCAAGAACATTCTGTCGAATGGTAGAAAAAAGTTCGAGGCCAGGATTTGTGTCCACACTAGCAACAGTTGTAACGTTAGCCAGCCGACCAAACTTGGGCACGATTCGACGCATCTTGAGCGTTTCAAACGTTCGGCAATGCTGAATGACGTCGGACACAGAACTGAGGCTTCCTTTTCCAATTAGAAAATTATACACGTCCTCAGCAATCCCTTTGAGCAGATGCCCAACTTTGTCCTCTTCCGACATGGTAGCATAGACCACCTTGCACAGCCTTAACACTTCTATGTAAGTGGTGCATGTCTCACCTGGTAGCTGTGCCTGTTGCGACAGTGTTTGCTCAGCCCGCTTCTTTCTAGCAACCGAGTCGCCGAAACACGTCCTGAGCACTTCAACAAAAAGATCCCACGTCGTGAGTGTGTCCTCGTGGTTCTCGTACCATACCAGTGCGGTGTCGGTCAAGGAGAACACTACGTTGGCTATCATAGCGGCTGCATCCCAACCGTTGGACTTGCCCACACGTTTGTACTTGGTGAGTCAGGCGTCGACATCTTCGGCTTTTCCTCCGAAGGGCGGTGGAACTCGGTAGTATGGAAGCGGGCCAGATGGTGCCGTTCTGGAAACGCCTGCTTCTTCGGGCATGTCGAAGTCACTCATGGCAGATGGTGGGAGACCGGCAAGTCGACGGCTTCGTCGAAGCTGTGGCAGTGATCGTTCCGTAGTCGAAGCGCTTACCCAGCTCCTCCACCACTATGTTACGTTTGAAAGAGACTGGTAGACGTTGAAAGGGGCCGTTTATTAGGTCGTGAGGGCAGCTCAGAAGCGGCCGACTAGTTAAAGATCCTCCTGATCCTCTTCTTCCTCTCTCGCTCTGGGCGACAAGGGCGATCACCGTATACGCTTCTTTGTCTTCGTGCATGTATGCAACAATATAAATATATATATATATATATATATATATATATATATATATATATATATATATATATATATATATATATATATATATATATATATATATATATAAAGGAGCACACCTACGAAAATTTGATAGTTGTTTACGTATCGGCCGTGGCACGGTCTTCGTCAGGATTAACAGAAATACGAGTATGTGGCCACTTTTATGGGCAGGCATGAACACGTCAGTACAAAACACGTGCGATCAGCATGTGAATGTCACAAAAATTCTTTGAAACAGCCATGACTACACTAAAAAAGCCATTAAAAATGCAATACAATAGATAACATTGTGAGCATGTAAAAGGCATTTGTAAAATTCACCATTGACGACGAGGCTCACGCAAGAAAAATAAAATAAAAAAATAAATAAATACGTGATAGCCTTTAGGAAGTATAGATTACGTTAGGGAGGCTTCTTCAAATATTTCTCGAAATCGTGGACGTCAGGGCATCGTGGAAAGGCAAGACACTTTGCCTACGCATTCGGTACTGCTGGATAACAGACTGTTGAACTTGCGAATCAAGAACGATTCTCGAATTTCGCTATCAAGGTGCGATTTAAAGCCCGGTTCTAATAGTGTCACCATAATGTTGTCAAACGAATGACCTGGTAGATGAAAATGCTTGGACAATGGAAGATGTGGCAAACTGTTTACGTGTGATTTGTGGTTGTTGAAACGGATGCGAAAAGATGTCTCGGTTTGACCGATGTATTGCATGTGGCAGATGGAGCATTCAAATAAGTAAATGATGTTGCTGCTATCGCAGTTTAAGTCCCCTTTAATCCTAACTGAAAAGTTTGATGCCGTGCTTTTAGCAACAGTCGCAGTGGTCATGTGCGCACAAACTTTACATCGCGTTTTTTTACAGGGGTGACAACCTACTGGAGCAATAAATCTAGTCTTGGAGGAAGTTACCATGTCGCGCAAGTTCCTTGATCTCCGATATACAACCCGCGGTGATTCAGTGAAGACGTCCTCAAGGCGATTACTCTGTGTCAGTAAGTTGAAATGTTTTCTGAGTATATGCGACACGTTAGGAATAGATGAAGATTGCGTTAGAACGAGGTTGGTTCGGGAAGGTGGCGCTAATCGCTTGTCCTTTCTGATGAGCTTTTTCCGATAGAGGCATTTGGCTCGTTGGAGAGCGTCGTCAAATATTTGTGAAGGATATTGTTGTTCGGTAAATGCTTGACGGAGCTGGTCACATTTGCGAGTGAAATCCCTGTTGTCCAAACAATTCTTTTAAAACGGATAGCTTGGCTATAGGGGATAGTTGTTTTGCAGTGTTTGGCATGGATACTTTTAAAATGACGATATTTTTGTCGGTCAGTGGGCTTCCTGTATTGGTTGGTCGTTAGTTTACCATTGCTTAAAGCTACATTGACGTCAAGGACGTTTATGGTGACTGGTGAATGAGAGTGGGAAAAGGAGATGGATGGTTCTACTTTGTTGAAGTCTGCAATGAAAGATTGTAATGCCGCTTCACCATGGTGCGAAATTAAGAAAATGTCGTCAATGAAGCGTTTGTAATAAAGTGGTTTTTTAGGTCACGAGTGGCGAGAAAGTTATTTTCTAGAATGCCCATGAAGATGTTCGCATAATTGGGACCTATTTTTGTGCCCATCGAGGTGCCGCTGGTTTGAAAATAATGTTCACCGTTAAATTCAAAGTTGTTAAGCTCGAGTATCAGTGATAAAATAGTGCCCTAGGTGGAACCGTCAATGGGTTTCTCATTTACCGAGTCATTGTATGCTTGGAGTACAGAACGAATCCCGTCCATATGGGGTATATTTGTGTACAGTGACACCACATCTAATGTGACCAGAAGAGCCTCACTCGGAACAAGAATATTTACAATGTCACGCAGAAAGTGATTAGTGTTCTTGATATATGAAGAAAAGTTAGGAGGAATTGAACTAATTAAGCTGTCTGCATATCGAGACAGGCTTCCTGTGATGGTTCCTATTCCTGAAATTATTGGCCGGCCTGGATTATCTTGTTTATGAATTTTAGGCAGCAGATAAAATCTACCAGCTACCGGACTCAGGGGGACTAAGTATTTAAGCGCAGTCTCTGGAATTTAATTTTTTCTTACAAGCTCTTTTAAAGTTTCTTTTACTTTGGTCTTGAATTCCTCTTTTGGGTCGTAGCTCAAATGTCTGTAAAATGTGTGGTCATTTAATTGCCTCTGGGCCTCACGAAGGTAATCAGCCTTATTCATTATTACGATTGCTCCCCCTTTATCGGCCAGTTTGATGACGATGTCGTCTCCACAAGCCAGGGTCTGGATCGCTTGCTTTTCTTTCTCACTTAGGTTGCGGTGAAACGGCGATTGCTTCGTGTATGCTTCGAGTACATCTCGCTGCACTGCTCGGATGTAAATAACGAGACATTTCTCCTTTTGGGAAGGGGGAGTCCAGTGCTTAGTAGAAAAAAAATGCCGTTCTGATTGATGGAGGCCGATTATGAAAGTATTCGCGTAAACGCATGCTTCTTTCAAAATTGTGTAAGTCACTGATTAGTTGGAATTCATTGTATCCTCCTGTGGCAGGACGAAATTTCAAAGCACGGGAAAGAACGCTCAATTATTCGGCCGATAACGTAACACTAGATATATTTACTATCTTTACAGCTTCTGCGGAGGACGAATGCACTGAAGACGTTGCGTCATCAGGAGTGCTGACGCTTGTGCAAATGTTATTGCACATGAACTTTTTATATTTTTTGACGCCGAACTCGCGAATATTTTCTTGCCTGTAGTTATCAAGCGACGCTCTTTCATCGGCAGTGAAATTCCGCGTAGCAAAGAGTCGGTTCTCTTTGTTCCTTAGCTGTTTTCGTGATGACTCATACTGGTTAGTGACAATGCGCGTGAGTTCCAGAGACGCTTGTTTGAGTGTGTTGCCCCATCTGGAGAGATTATTGCTAGTCATTTCAGACGTGGCAGGCCTTAAGTTAAGGCTTAAACCTTTAGGTACTGTTGATGTAGCAATATACATTTTTAAGGTGGAAGCATGCAGGTCGCAGCGAATACGCTTTTTGATTACTTTTCTAAGCTTCAAAAAGTGCACTGAGGCATCTCCAAAGGAAGCCTTACTCCGGCTAGGTGGTAGTCATTCGGTTGCTTGGGTGAGATTAGGCCGCTTGCTTCTGAATTAATACCTTGACTGGGACGACGTGGCACCGCTGGGAGGCGGAGAAGCGGCCGGTGTTGCCTTTCTGCTCACTGGATTGTTCGTAACCCTGTAAAAGACACTGCTTTGTCTGTCATCGTCGTGGTAATTGTCCTTGCTGGTGTCTTGTTTCTCGTTGTCAGGCTGGTCGTTGTGTTGGTTGAAGGTACACAGCTTGGCGATGTCTTTTTTGTTGGTGTCAACTCATTCACTGCATCTTTCGTGATTGCCTTGTTCTCAGAAGCCCTGCTGGTCGATGGCCGCCTTGTCGTTGGCTTGCTTGTCGCTGCCCTGCTTCCATGTGTGTTGTTTGCTGTTGTCACAATTGATCGGCCTGTCGCTGAGCGAATTTTTATCGCTTCGATACCACTTGGTGGCATTTTCGCAGAGGGTGCAGCCACTTTCTCAGATGACGGAAGACTGTCGTGAGAACGAGCTTTCGTGGCACGAGACACATTACAAATAGTTCCGCTGCTTGTGCAGTCTTCCCAAGCAGCCGATGACGCATCATGTGGATTTTTGAAGCACAACTGTCGAAAGTGACAGGCAAGTAGGGCAAAGCCCTCGAAACTTGGGTGGAGATCGTCACTTGAGAGTACACAAGATGGCGAAAGCCATTCAAATCCATGATCGACGTTAAATACCAGATTTGAACGTTGGCCAAAGTTCAAAAGGAGCTGATTGAAAAATCTTGGAGACTTGTTGCAACGTTGCACAAAGACTTCGTGTCTGCTACCTTGACGGCGGTTGCAGGATCGTGGCAGGACCAGGCTTGCGTATATTCGACGTATAGCGCGGCGCCGTTTCGTTACGATATCCAACATCTCGCGGTACCTGGCAAAAGCCACGTTGCCGCAACACTTTGGGATGTCATTGCTGCCAACGTGAAGGATGAGCGTTTCCGTTAATGGAGGCACGAAATCCAATAGTGAACTTACATCACTGATGGTAGCACCACTCTGAGAGATGAAGGCTGGCGTACCCGCATGAAGCGGATCAAAAAGCTGGTATAGGTATTTCATCTGCGAGTCACACAAAATTGCTGTCGATGTGACACTCTTAGGGTATATGCAGTCAACAATTTTCGTAGTGGCTTTTCTAGGACCCATAGTAGTAAAATTATTCAAAAAAGAAATTCTGTGGGTCCGGTGCAAATCAAATTAGGGATAGAGGAGCACACCTACGAAAATTTGATAGTTGTTTACTCTACGTATCGGCCGTCGCACGGCCTTCGTCAGGATTAACAGAAATACGAGTATGTGGCCGCTTTTATGGGCAGACATGAACACGTCAGTAAAAAACACGTGCGATCAGCATGTGAGTGTCACAAAAATTCTTTAAAACAGCCGTGACTACACTAAAAAAACAATTAAAAATGTAATACAATAGACAAGATTGTGGGCATGTAAAAGGCATTTGTAACATTCACCATTGACGACGAGGCTCACGCGTGAAAAAAATAATGAATAAATAAATATGTGATAACCTTTATAAAGTAAAGAATACGTTAGGGATGCTTCTTTAAATATTTCTCAAAATTGCGGACGTCAGGGCATCGTGGAAAAGCATGACACTTTGCCTACGCATTCGTTAATGCCGGATGACAGACTGTTGAACTTGTGAATCAAGAACGATTCTCGGATTTCAAGATCATGGTGCAATTTAAAGCCTGATTCTTATAGTGTCACCATATTCTTGTCAAACGAATGACCTGGTAGATGAAAATGCTTGGACAATGGAAGATGTGGCAAACTGCTTACGTGTGATTTGTGGTTGTTGAAACGGATACGAAAAGATGTCTCGTATTGACCGATGTATTGCATGTGGCAGATTGAGCATTCAAGTAAGTAAATGATGTTGCTGCTATCTCAGTTTAAGTCCCCTTTAATCTTAGGTGAAAAGTTAGATGCCGTGCTTTTAGCAAAAGTCGTTGTGGTCATGTGCGCACAAACTTCACATCGCGTTTTTTTACAGGGGTGACAACCAAATGGAGCAATGAATCTAGTCTTGGACGAAGTTGAGCGTTCTTTCCCGTGGTTTGAACTTTTGTCCTGCCAATGGAGGATACAATGAATTCCAACTAATCAGTGACTTACACAATTTTGAAAGAAGCATGCGTTTACGCGAATACTTTCATAATCGGCCTCCATCTATCAAAACCGCATTTTTTTCTACTAAGCACTTGATTCCTTCTTCCCAAAGGGATAAATATCTCGATATTTACATCCGAGCAGTGTAGCGAGATGTACTCGAAGCATACAAGAAGCAATCGCCGTTTCACCGCAACCTAAGCGACAAAAAAAAAAAAGAAAACGATCAATCCAGACTCTGGCTTGCCGAGAAGACATCGTCATCAAAGCGGCCGATAAAGGGGGAGCAATCGTAATAATGAATGAGGCTGATTACCTTCGTCAGGCCCACAGGCAATTAAATGACCACACATTTTTCAAACATTTGAGCTACGAGCCAAGCGAGGAATTCAAGGCCAAAGTAAAAGAAACTTTGAAAGAGCTTGTAAGAAAAAATAAAATTCCAGAAGCTGCGCTTCAATCCTTAGTCCCCCTAAGTCCGGTAGCTGGTAGATTTCATCTGCTTCCTAAAATTCATAAACAAAATAATACAGGCCCGCCAATAATTTCAGGAATAGGAACCATCACAGAAAGCCTTTCTCGATATGCCGACAGCTTAATTAGTTCAATTCCTCCTAACTCTTCTTCATATATCAAGGACACTAATCACTTTCTGCGTGACATTGTAAATATGCGTGTTCCGAGTGAGGCTCTTCCGCTCACACTAGATGTGGTGTCACTGTACACAAATATACCCCATGTGGACGGGATTCGTTCTGTACTCCAAGCATACAATGACTCGGTAAATGACAAAGCCATCGATGGTTCTACGTTGGGCACTATTTTATCACTGATACTCGAGCTTAACAACTTTGAATTTAATGGTGAACATTATGTTCAAACCAGTGGCACCTCGAAGGGCACAAAAATAGGTCCAAATTATGCGAACATCTTCATGGGCATTCTAGAAAATAACTTTCTCGCCACTCGTGACCTTAAACCACTTTATTACGAACACTTCATTGACGACGTTTTTTTCAATTTGGCACCATGTTGAAGCGGCATTACATTCTTTCATTGCAGACTTCAACAAAGTAGAACCATCCTTCTCCTTTTCCCACTCTTATTCACCAGTCACCCTAAACTTCCTTGACGCTAATGTAGCTTTAAGCATTCGTAAACTAACGACAAACCTTTACAGGAAGCCCACTGACCGACAAAGATATTGTGATGGGGCGAGGTCCAGGCGAGGTCTAGGCATTTTTATTCCCATCTGCTTTCCGAACAGGTCTAACATTTTCTCCCTGCACACTGCCAAACTCCAAAGTTCTGTTTCATATGGTTCTCATACCACAATTTGGCGGTTCCCCTAAGATAGAATAACAGATTTGCCAGCATAAGAGTCGGACCCCATCGGTATCGAGTACTCATACGTTCGTACTCTGCCAGCCAATCTTCAACGTCAACTTCATCTGGATCGCCGGAACCGCTGAAAGTGCCAGGATCCCGCGAGGGGTTCGAGCACGAAGGTTGTGATCGCAGAAGGAGATGTAGTTACCGCATTATTTCTGGCCGCAGGAACACCAGGAGTAGATGCAGACGCCGTACTCTCCGTCATCGTTGTGGAATGACCCTTCAAACGTCGGCCGCTGCGAAGTTCCGTTGCGAGGCGGTTACCCAGCACCTCCACCAAATGTGACGGGGCTTACAGGATAGCATCCACCGAGAATCCGCAGCCGAAAAAGATGTATGAGTTGCCTCTCGCGCAAGTGCCTAACGCACAGGCGTCTTCTTCATCTTCGCTATGTGCCACGCTTGCTCCTGTCAATGATGCACCGTAAGAATATCTTCATTTTAAAAGTAGCCATGTGAAACACTGCAAAACAAGTATCCCCTTTTGCCAAGCTATCCGTTTTAAAAGAATTGTTTCGGACAACAGGGATTTCACTCGCAACTGTGGCCAGCTCCGTAAAGCATTAACCAAACAACCATATCCTTCACAAATAATTGACGACGCTCTCCAACGGCCAATTGCCTCGATCGGAAAGAGCTCATCAGTAAGGACAAGCGATTAGCGCCACCTTCCCGAACCAACCTCGTTCTAACGCATTCTGCATCTATTCGTAACGTGTCGCATATACTCAGAAAACATTACAACTTACTGACACAGAGCGATCAGCTTACGGACATCTTCCCTGAATCACCGCGGGTTGACTATCGGAGATCAAGGAACTTGCGCGACATGATAACTTCTTCGAAGACTAGATTCATTGCTTCAGTTGGTTGTCACCCCTGTAAAAAAACGCGATGTAATTTTGTGTGCACATGACCACTGCGACTGTTGCTAAAAGCACGGCATCTAACTTTTCACTTAGGATTAAAGGGGCATAAAACTGCGATAGCAGCAACATCATTTACTTACTTGAATGCTCAATCTGCCACATGCAATGCATCGGTCAAACCGAGACATCTTTTCGCATCCGCTTCAATAACCTAAATGACACGTAAACAGTTTGCCACATCTTCCATTGTCCAAGCATTTTCATCTACCAGGTCATTCGTTTGACAAGATTATGGTGACACTATTAGAATCGGGCTTTAAATCGCACCATGATCGCGAAATTCAAGAATCGTTCTTGATTCAAAAGTTCAACAGTCTGTTATCCGACATTAACGAATGCGTAGGCAAAGTGTCATGCCTTTCCACGATGTCCTGACGTCCGCAAGTTTGAGAAATATTAAAGAAGCATCCCTAATGTATTCTATACTTCCTAAAGGTTATCACACATTTATTTTTTTTCATGCGTCAGCCTCGTCGTCAATGGTGAATGTTACAAATGCCTTTTACATGCCCACAATCTTGTCTATTGTATTACATATTTTAATAGTTTTTTTACTGTAGTCACGGCTGTTTCAAAGAATTTGGCACTCGCATGCTGATCGCACGTGTTTTTTAGTGACATGTTCATGCCTGCCCAAAAAGCGGCCACATACTCGTATTTCTGTTAATCCTGACGAAGGCCGTGCCACGGCCGAAACGTAGTGTAAACAACTATCAAATTTTCGTAGGTGTGCTCCTTTATTCCTAATTATATTTGCACCTGACCGACAGAATTTTTTTTGAATATATATATATATATATATATATATATATATAAAATAAGGGAAAGAAGTGTATACCTAAGGGCTCGTTTTTCCGTGTTTTTAACACAATAATAATGAGATATAAGAGACAGTAATGCCAAGGAATGTACAGGGGAAGTTATTAACATTAATGGAATGTAAATAAGAAGAAAGAAAAGTGGATGAAAAAATTACCAACTGTAAGCAGGAATCGAACCTACGACCTTCGAATTACGCGTTCGATGCTCTAACCACTGAGCTATTACAGCGGCACTCCCTCCATCCACTTTTTTGGGTTTATCTGTGAATTTAGAAGTAGGAGCGACAGTCAGCGCCATCTATAAGCCAAACAACGAGTGTGAAAACACTCTTATGCGCATGTTTGGCGTCACGTAGCACGTGAACTTATTATGAGCGGGCAGCTGATTAATTCCATTAATGTTAATAACTTCCCCTGTACATTCCTTGGCATTACTGTCTGTTATATCTCATTATTATTGTGTTAAAAACACGGAAAAACGAGCCCTTAGGTATACACTTCTTTCCCTTATTTCATTGAACGAGGGTCTCGTACTGGCAGACTTGGTGTGTTTAGGTTGTATAAGAGGGACAATTAATCAGCTGCCCGCTCATAATAAGTTCACGTGCTACGTGACGCCAAACATGCGCATAAGAGTGTTTTCACACTCGTTGTTTGGCTTATAGATGGCGCTGACTGTCGCTCCTACTTCTAAATTCACAGATAAACCCAAAAAAGTGGATGGAGGGAGTGCCGCTGTAATAGCTCAGTGGTTAGAGCATCGAACGCGTAATTCGAAGGTCGTAGGTTCGATTCCTGCTTACAGTTGGTAATTTTTTCATCCACTTTTCTTTCTTCTTATTTACATTCCATTAATGTTAATAACTTCCCCTGTACATTCCTTGGCATTACTGTCTGTTATATCTCATTATATATATATATATATATATATATATATATATATATATATATATATATATATACAGGAATATAAAATTCAAGGTGCAACAGCGTTATACAATATTGAAGTGCAACGTAATCAGGTTATCACGAAAAGTTTCATGGTTACAAATAAATACAACATGATCCGGAAGACCGTTCCAATATGCAATGGCTCGAGGTAGTCATGAAAAGGTAAATGCCTGCGTGTGACCATGAATGCGCATAAAACTACGTGCATTGTGAATGCGCTGGGAAGTGCGCGCAGGAGAATAAAGTGGCAAACAGTGAATTTCGTTATTATAAATGTACCTGTGAAACAGACATAAAAGAGCAATGTTGCGGCATATTTCTTGTGAATGAAATGCAAGGTCTTGTTTTATTAGGGCAATGCTTGAATGATAGTCGTAGTTTCCGGAGATGAATCTCGCTGCCCTATTCTGGATTGCTTCCAACATACGTACCAGGTAATCTTGATATGGTGGCCATGTAGATGATGCATACTCTAGCTGTGGGCGAACATAAGTAATATATGATTACTAAGTTAGATTGAAGAATAGAGTTATCATTGTTATTAGTTATTTCATGGCTTAAAACAGTCATCAGCAAATAGTTTAATGAGACTATTATTTACTGTAGGTAAGTCATTAATGTAATATAGAAATAACAATGAGCCGAGGACAGGGCTTTGAGTGGTTCCCGACTTTACTTCACAACAAGCGGATGCAGCATCAAGTTACAAATTGTGTAATATTAATTAGAGAACATTTTATCCAGTTCAAGATGCTAAGGTCAATGATACGAATACTAAGCTGGAGAACTAGTGAGCGATGAGACACCTTGTCACGAGCTTTAGCAAAATCTAAATAAATACAGTGAATATTTTGGCCTTTGTCTAAAGTAGACGAAATCTTATGGTTAAACAATATCAGTGTTGTTTCACATGAGTAGTTCTTGCAAAACCCATGCCGAAATGAGGTAAAATAAAACGTTTGATGTGAGGAAGGAAACAAGATTAGTAAATGGGACGTGATGCTTAAGCGATCCTGCCTGCGCTCAATGCGGGATCGTCTGCTGTTGCCTGGTCAGTTTAGGGTGCGGTTCTGGCCGTTCGCACCATTCTTCTTGGTGTACCGGGTAATGTCCCGAAGGCTGGTACCCGGGTGCAGTTGGTCTTGCCGTTCTTGCTCGGCCCAGGTTAACATTTCTCAGGCATAGTAGTCAGCGATGATATTGCCTGCTACCTGTGAGTGAGCCGGGACCCACACAAGCTCCACAGAAACATGAATTTAGTAACATGATATGTGGGACACCACACATGTCTGTGCACAGAAATTTCTGAGCTTTTTTTTAACTATTGCAACTGGTGTACAGTCAAACCCCTTTATCTCTGTTTGTTGTCACAATTTTATTGCAGCGAGAACTGAAAAATATGCAAATCTTCCAGTTACACAGCGCAACCAAAATTTATTTAAGGTTGCTGGTCAGCTTGTTCTGTTTTATATAATGACGTTGCTTTGAAGGAGTTTGATGGCTGACCACTTAGTACGCTTTGCATAGCTTCGTCATAGTCACGGGTGCTTAAGAATGTGTGAACGATGTTAAAAGCATCAAAAACTTCACCCAAACTTGCTTTGTGGCCTTCCTCACTTTTGCTCCTCATTTTTCTTTTCGCACAGTAGGAGAGGTGTGCGAACGCCCCTGCAACTTCGTTAAGTCACAATATATGTGGTTAAAAGCACACTTCCTCTCTATTTCTCTCCTCGAGCCTCTCTGAGGCTGGCGCCAAGTTGGTTTTGGCTAGATGCTGTCACGTAGGACCACTCGCAGCCCTCGTTTGTTTACAGTCACCCTCAGTTTCCAACTTTGCTTTAGAAGTACGGATTCGGTGGTGTACAACGCATCTGTTTTTGGATATGCTCCTGTTCTTCAGGGCGGGTTGAGCTGTGAAATACATTTCGACCTTGAATGACGTTGCTGTTTGATGCCATCAGTGCCTGTTGCACCTTCTGATGCCAGAATAAGTCTAGTGTTGACCGAAAGCATTTCGTGATGCCTTCGGTTAAGTGTAACGGGTTGCAACAAAAGACACGGTTGCATAGAATCAGAAGTAAGAATTTCAGGCAGCCCCGCCACGGTGGTATAGTGGTTAAGGCACTCGGCTGTTCATCCGCAGATCGCGGGATTGCATCTCAGCTGCAGCGGCAGCGGAGGCGGAAATGTTGTAGGCCGGTGTGCTCAGATTAGGGTGCACGTTAAAGAACCCCAGGTGGTCTAAATTTGTGGAGCCCTTCACTATGGCGTCTCTCATAATCTTATGGTGGTTTTAGAAGGGTAAACCCCACATATCAATCAATCAAATCAATAAAATCAGAATTTCAGGCAGACATTTTCCACTTGACTTTGCGATATAAGTTTCAAGTCTATCACTATAAGTATGTGTCAAGGCTCGCTTAATTAAAGCCTGCTTTAACACTGTAACATGACCTACCATGTCGTTGAGTGCGTTCATCGTTTAGGAAACTCATGTAGACGTGCCATTACGCGCGGCGGTCTTCGTGCTATTCAATGTGAAAATTTAAATCAACCACGAGAGCTCTTGTGAAGAAATTGCTTATGGTGGCATGCTAGTTCATTCATTTGCTAGCAAGTTATTTCAGCGGTATAGTTTGTATGTCAGACACCTCCACAAGGCGCTTCTGCAAAATATGACTGGTGCATCTAACCACTTAACGAAATAACAACTTTCATTTGAATGTATCAGCTATAAATTGTGTGCACCAAAAAACTATCAAGTATGCCATCTGATGCACTGTTAATGTGAAAACCTTAGATGCCTCCCCCAAACAATAAAATTTGCCGTCGGCAACATCACCGTCGTATGTCGACAGCATTAATGCGAGCTCTTGCTTATACTGACAGTCATTGTGTGTGCTCTCTGAACATGTTGTATACCTTATGCAGCACTTCAAAGAGCTCTTATTGGCCAACGTGACACTAGTTCAGATAATTTTATGGTGAGTTTTACAGCAGGTGTGCAAGCTCTTATAGCACTGCCTGGCAAGCAAACGCTCTCTCCATGAAAGGGCGTCTGCTATGCAAGAACAAGGCAGGCGGCGCCACGTTCATAAAGATAATGTAAAGAAGACGGCGTGGGAGCACTCTGAAGAGAGTGTGATACGCTCTCGCTGTAATTGTTGGGTTTCAATTATAGGTAGCATCAGTTGCCGCCCAGTTATTTAACACATGGTTTCGCAAGAATGCGCCACAGTCTGTAGTTCATAATTGGGAGAAAACAATTTGTACCCTGCTGCAATACACCCAGGGGTATAAGACGTGGGAAAAACGTTTGCCTTGTTTTGTGCAACAAAAGAGGGCGATCTTGTGGACAAGTGGAGGCGGGCAGTCCTGATGAAGCATTAGGTCCTTCATTCAACTGATTTTGCCTGCAAAAAACATTTCGAACTCAAACACATGCGCAAAGATTGGACAACACTCTACAATGAACACGTCCTGAGGAACATGCCACAAAAGGAGACATTGTCAAGGGACACTGAGCCGATAAATTTCCCTGCCTGGCATACCCGATCAATGTGAGAAAAAATTGCATTAACAGCCACGCTTCTAAGTGCAGTGAACCGATTGGTTCTGCTGAGGTTTTTAATAGTGTGTCGCTACCGCTCCTCTCTAGGTATACATGTACTTTACTGTCTTAGTTAGCCATAGTTTTGATTATTTGCAGTCTGTGCAGCTTATGTGACGTGAGGTACTCTGCTGTGGTGCCTCATGCATGCTCACATAAGCAGTGACACAATTGCCAAAGTTAGAAATTATATTGTAGCAGAAATTGCTTGAGTATGTAAGTAATGCGAGTGCAGCTACACCACTGATCCCGGGAGGATATACAGGCAATATTTTATAACTTATTTTACAACTCAAGACGACACAAACCACTGCATCACAGGCCCTTACAAAAGTAAGTGTGGGTACCGCAGCTCGCAGTTGTCGGCATACGTAAATAACACTTTCAGAGTTGACAGAGTACACGTCTAGAATAGGGAAACTAAATTTCAATATTTTATTAAAAACAAAAGCAAAATAAAAAAAGTGTTTGACTCTCCCTTTAGCTTCATTGTGCTACAGAACGAAACCATTCCTCTAGTAGGGCATACATATTGTATGTGCCTATTATACAAATGTGTATGTTGATTTTGGAGGCATTTTTATGTGACTGGTGTGCTCGTATAGGCATCTGTGTATGAAAGCCGTGCCTGTGGCGACAGCCTACACTTGTTTATACTTTCACAGCATGAGAAGATGATCGCAAGAACATCGACAAAGAGAAAAAATGTCAACGAACCTATTTTATTGCCCTCAATGGTTCAGGTGCGCTTTCCTTATACACATATGGCAAGCCAGCGAGACCCTGGTGCATAGCTCACTACGTATTGTGCCATCTATTACAGAAGGAGCACAGCCTTATATATTTGCCTACCAAATCTGGAGACCAGTTCATAAACTTCTTGTTTTTCAACTGTGACATGTACTTCCGATGTTGGCAACATTTCAGAACTCCTCCCATGCGATCAGGTCGCCATACGCTCACACAAAGTCATGCAGATCAACAGCGCCTGGTGTCGCTCCATTTAGGCTGAAACGCCAAACAACACTGCACGTAAGCAAATTGTACGAGGTCTTGGCATGCGTACGGACATAACTACATCAGCAAGCAGTTAGGCAGTCTACAGAACATCTATCGAAATTATGGCACTTTATACGTCATGTGCTGACGTAGTTGCCAACAGAAGCATTAGTAAAAATTATTCTCTTGAAGAAAATGAAGTGATTTTGCTACCATCATTATTCAACAATGTACACAGCAATGGTTGCGCCAATGCCTTTTGGAAAATACCCAAGTGCCTGACTTGTGAAATAAGCGGCGCTGTAATTTTTTTACATCTACTTTGTCACCTAGTTTAAGAGTCTAAAAAGTCGCATATTACTAACATGTATTGCGGGAGTGCTTTTAAAATCTCTTCGCTGTTGAGAGAGAGCAAACATCTTGTACTCAATGAATGTTCATCGTGAATGTTATATTGCTTCATTGCTATTCTTCAGGGCTTCTGTTACGGAGGGATTCAACTGTAAATGTGCTCCTCTGTGTTCCAGCTGCTGGGGTGCCTGCTACGTGCAGCCATCAAGCAAGTAAGCAAGGACCTTGAGGCAAGCCACAATGAAGCATTACAGCAGCAGCACCAGAGGAGAAAGGACCACAAGAAGCTTCGATTCCAGCGCGGTGATCAGTCAGAAGGGCCGGCGCAGTATTGGAATAATGTAACCAATTTCCCAGCTCTTTCCGCAGAACCTACGCTTGTTGCAGCCCCTGCATCTCCATGCAAGGAAATGTGGTCGGACTTAGCACGGAAGTCTGCTTCTGCTACCATGCAATGTCACAGTGTGATGTCAGGGACACCTAAGGTCGCAGAAACAGACACTGCTCATAGATACTCTTCACTGCCAATAACTGCAGTGGCAAGCACCAGGGCTTCAGCTGTGACTGTTGTCGCTCAAGTAAAACTGCGCCTTGTGCGTGCTCCTGCACTTGTCGGTGGTGTGTCGATGCAGCACAAAGTGAAGAAGACTGGGCGTACAGCTGTGCCACTGTGCTCTGCTGCTTTTGAGCAGAGCCCAGCTTTTGACTGTGGGCCACCCGACGCCTGCGGCGTATCATCCACAGTAAGCCCCCGGTCAGAAGGTGTGGTTCTGCGCAAGGGCAGCAGTGCAGCTGAAACCAGTACTTCCTCACCTCGTGGTGAAGACGCTGAAGAGGAGCAAAAATCAACATCAGCAAAATTGTCGCACAGCTATATTTGCACAGGTGGAGGAAATCTTTCTGTAGGGAGCAAATTCAGCACTTATAAGGAGTTTAAAGCTAGCTTTGAAGGATGGAAAAGTGAAGGGTTTCATCCGGTGCATATTGAAAGATCAGATAAAAACCCATTGTGTACTGAGAAAGATTTAAACAAAGCAGTCTTTCCGTATGTTCGAGTTAAGTTTGTCTGTTGCCACGCAGGGTATCCAAATCCGAGGGGACAAAATATTCGGCGCAATCAACGCTTCAACGGTACAGTTTGCAACGTTGAACTTAAGCTTGCGCTGCGGGTTTCTCTACAGCCCTATTATGAAGTTGTAAATTTAGCGGATGTGCACAACCATAACGTAGGTCCCGAGATTTTTGTGTGGTACAAAAATAATCGTGCATTAAGTGCTTCTGAAAAAGAGCAACTTCAGGACTTGATTTCTTGTAAAGTAGTAGTAGTAGTAGTAGTAGTAGTAGTAGTAGTAGTAGTAGTAGTACTTTTATTTACAGTAAGCCGGATACAGAGCTCACTGCAGGGTGAAACCTAAAGACCTAAAGTATGCCATTCTGAGGAAAACACCTTACTTCTCGTGATATTACAAACTTGAAGCATAGAACAGTAAAAAAATTCAGGACAATGCTCATCATGGAGCCCTTCTGTTAGAAAAAATCATCGAATTGTTTTCTTAAAACTCTGGGAGGAAAGTTCATATTGAAAAGAATACAGAAAATAGTCTCTTGTAGGTATTGTTTTTGTGAAGAGGTTTATTAGCCGTTAAAGGCAGCGACGAGACAGCGTGATGAACCGTCCAGCGATCGGCACAGCAACGAACCGAAGCACGAGCCGAGAGAGCCGGGCGTTGGCGATGCTGCTCGCTGCAGGCACATCTTCTTCTTCACAATCGCCCCCGCTGAAAAAGGAGCCATCCTGGCGACTTAAGAAGTTTCAGGTAAAGGCTCATGGTACGGTTTCAGTCGGGAAACATGGACGATGTCACGTGCACGCCGGCGCATGTCGTCCGATCGGGAAACTGGTTCAATTAGGAAATTAACCGGAGAGGTTTTCTCCAAAACGGTGTAAGGCCCCTCGTACCGGGGGACAAGTTTCGAGGAGAGTCCCGGTGTTTGGTGTGGGATGGCAAGCCACACAAGAGACCCTGGGGCGTAGCTGGGATCCGGAAGAGAGGTGCTACGGGTTTCTTTCTGGCGTTGTTGCTCTTCCGACGTGAACGTACGGGCGAGCTGGCGGCACTCTTCGGCTTGTCTAGCAGCATCGGAGATAGGTGGACACTCGGAAGCATCAGGACGGTAGGGAAGTAGGGTATCGATTGTATGGGAAGGCTCACGTCCGTAAAGAAGAAAGAAAGGTGAGAATCCCGTGGTGGTTTGTACTGCGGTGTTATATGCGAACGTGACGTATGGGAGAACACGGTCCCAGTTGCTATGATCAGATGCCACGTACATTGAGAGCATATCACCTAGCGTGCGGTTGAACCGTTCCGTTAGTCCGTTAGTCTGCGGGTGGTATGCTGTCGTTTTCCGATGAATGACGTGGCATTCCGAAAGCAGAGTTTCGACGACCTCGGAAAGGAAAGCGCGGCCTCTGTCACTAAGGAGCTCTCGAGGTGCACCATGTCGAAGGATAAAGCGTTGCAAAATGAAAGAGGCGACATCCTGAGCTGTAGCGCTCGGCAAAGCGGCTGTTTCGGCGTAGCGTGTCAGGTGGTCAACCGCCACTATAATCCACCGATTACCATCTGGTGTCAATGGAAGGGGACCGTAGAGGTCAACGCCGACGCGATCAAATGGCTTGGCAGGGCATGGAAGTGGCTGCAATGCGCCAGTCGCACGTGGCAGTGTTGATTTACGTCGCTGGCAGTCAGGACAGCACTGCACGAATTTACGTACAAAATTGTACATGCCGCGCCAGTAATAGCGATGGCGAAGGCGTTCATATGTTTTGAACACTCCGGCGTGGCCACATTGTGGATCGTCGTGAAGGGAGGCGCATACTTGCGATCGTAAAGTGCGTGGAATGACCAGCAACCACCGGCGGCCATCGGGAGCGTAGTTGCGTCGATGAAGAAGTTGATCGCGGATGGCGAAATGGAAAGCTTGACGTCGGAGGGATCGAGATACTGGAGGGTTGGGCGTGCCATATAAATATTCGATAAGAGAGGCGATCCACGGGTCACGACGTTGTTCGGTGGCAATCGAGTCGAGATTTAGCGATGACAAGGTCTGGAGGCAAGTGTTTCCGCACGTCTGATCTGATGGTAAAGGTGAGCGGGACAGGGCATCAGCGTCAGAGTGTTTGCGTCCGCAGCGGTATACGACGCGAATGTCGTACTCCTGGATGCGGAGTGCCCATCGCGCAAGGCGGCCAGAAGGGTCTCTCAACGTGGAGAGCCAGCAAAGCGCGTGGTGATCAGTTACTAGATCGAACGGGCGGCCGTATAAGTACGGCCGGAACTTTCCAAGCGCCCACACCAGAGCCAAACACTCTTTTTCTGTCACGCTGTAATTAGTTTCGGCTTTCGTCAGAGTGCGACTAGCGTAGGCTACAACGTATTCTGAATAGCCGGGCTTTCGTTGAGCGAGGACCGCGCCTAGCCCGACGCCGCTGGCGTCGGTGTGCACTTCGGTAGGAGCCGTCGGGTCGAAGTGGCGAAGAATAGGTGGGGAAGTGAGCAGACGGCGCAGAGTAGTGAAGGCAACGTCACACGCAGGGGACCAGGAGGTGAGGTTCACGTCACCGCGAAGAAGCTGGGTTAACGGTGACATGATAGATGCAAAATTTCGAACAAAGCGCCGGAAATAGGAGCATAGGCCTACAAAACTGCGAAGTTCTTTCATGGTCGTCGGCTTGGGAAATTCTGCGACTGCTCGAAGTTTTGCTGGGTCTGGTAATACGCCGTGCTTGGACACGATGTGGCCTAGGATGACGAGCTCGCGTGCAGCGAAGCGGCATTTTTTCAGGTTAAGCTGCAGACCAGCGTTGGTCAGACAACTCAAAACGTGCCTGAGTCGAAGGAGGTGCGTAGGAAAGTCGTGGGAGAAAACCACGACATCGTCGAGGTAACAGAGGCACATATTCCATTTGAGGCCACGTAGCGTATTATCCATAAGACGCTCAAACGTGGCAGGCGCGTTACAAAGCCCAAAGGGCATGACGTTAAATTCATATAGTCCGTCCGGTGTAATAAATGCCGTTTTTTGGCGATCGGCTTCTGCCATTGGGACCTGCCAGTAGCCAGACCGCAAATCTAGCGATGAGAAAAATTCCGCTCCGTGAAGGGTGTCAATGGCGTCATCAATGCGCGGCAAAGGATAGACGTCCTTGCGGGTTATCTTATTCAAACGACGATAGTCCACGCAAAATCGGATAGATCCGTATTTCTTACGCACCAGGACGACGGGAGATGCCCAGGGACTGTGGGATGGTCGAATGACGTCTCTACGAAGCATATCTTCAACTTGATCGTTGATGACGCGGCGCTCTTCAGCGGAGACACGGTATGGTCTTTGACGCAGTGGCTGGTGTAGGCCGGTGTCAACATGATGTTTGACTTGTGATGTGCGGCCCAGTTGAGGTTGCGACACATCGAACGAACTCCTGAACTCACGCAGAAGATTCAGCAGGTCGGCATGTTCGGTGGGAGTGAGAGTGTCGGCGATGGCGCTGGAAAATGTATCATCGGACGACTCCCCGAGTGCCGACAGTGCTTTGGGGTGGTCGCAGTAGTCGTCCGGGACATCAAACAAAAACGAAGGGTCGAGATCCTGCACGCGGCCGAGACATTCCCCCGCAAGCAATGTGACAGGTGTGGAAAGCGGATTGCTTACGAACATGTTGCTTCTTCCGGCGGCAAGATCAATTGTTGCGAAAGGCAGCGGCAAAGCTCGACGACATTTGAAGATATCGGAAGGCATAAAAAGAACTGTAGCGTCAGTGTAGGCGTTGCATGAAACGGGAACAAGGGCGAAATTTCCAGGCGGAATATCGGTATCTTCATGAACGAGCAACTTCGGCGGCTGATGAGGAGCGTCCAGTAATGGGACATCACACAAGGGCGAAAACTCAACTTCGGCGCGTGCGCAGTCAATGACGGCATTATGGCGGGATAGGAAGTCCCACCCGAGGATGACGTCATGCGAACAGACAGGAAGAACAATAAACTCCACGATGTAAAGAATGCCTTCGATGGAGACTCTTGCAGTGCAGGCTGCGAGAGGCGTTACTTGCTGTGCGCTTGCGGTGTGAAGCGACAGTCCCGAAAGCGGCGTCGTTACTTTGCGTAATAAACGGCAGAGATTAGCGGCAATAACAGAAACAGCGGCGCCAGTGTCGACAAGGGCGAAAGTACAATAACCTTCAACAGTTACTGCGACCACGTTAGCAGGAGAGGAGCGAGGGCTTAGACAGTTCGAAAACGGCGCAGTTCTTGCCTCTTGAACTGCGTTGCTTAGTTTTCCTGGTCAGAAGGTCTGGGCCGGCGACGCATTGGGGAGGGCGATCGCCGACGAGGAGAGGGTGCGCGCGGCGTCACGAAGTCGGGGTCGTTAGGAGGGGCATAGCGAGGTGACGACACCGGCCCGTATTGCGCGAAGGGTTGGCTGCCGGGTTGCGACGATCGGACATAGTCGCCGAACGTCTGAGGTCGACGACGGCAGTAGCGGGCAACGTGTCCGGGAGTAAAGCAGGCGTAGCATATCGGTCGGTTATCACGCGTCCTCCAAGAATTGGCTACTGGTGGTGCCGCCCAAGGTGCAGTATAAGCAGCCGGGTGTGCGGGCTGTGAGCGCGAGGTATAGGGTGGTTGCGGAAGCCTACGCACAGCGTCTGCATATGTGAACGGCGCTGCTACAGGCTGTATCACTTGCGAGCAGGCGACAGGAGGAGCCACAGGCTGCGCTGCATACGTTAGGGGCGCGGCCACAGGCTGCACGGCTGGCGGATAGGCGACAGGAGGGCCTACCAGCTGCGCGGCACGCTGGCAGTGGGCAAGGCTGGATAGAGGCGGCTCGTGGTGCGCAACAGGAACAGCTTGGGCAACCTCTTCCGAAATAGCAGTGCGAAGCGGGGCAGGTAGACGGGTGGTGGTCTCGTGAGTGAAGGGCACTAGGGAAAGTTGGCGGGCGACTTCCTCACGGACGAAGGCTCGAACTTGCTGAAGCAGCGGTGAAATGTCGGGCAGGGTGTCAAAACTGCACAGTGACTGACCACCATGCTGAGGCTGCCGAGTCAGAGTGCGTTGCTTGTTCAACTCGTCGTAGCTCTGACACAAGCTGACGACTTCGGAAACTGTGCTCGGATTCCTTGCCAAGAGCATTTGAAATGCGCCGTCGTCGATGCCCTTCAGGATGTTTTTGACCTTGTCAGATTCGGGCATGGTGTCATTCACACGTCGGCAAAGGTCGACGACGTCCTCAATGTAGCTGGTAAAGGTCTCGCCAGTTTGCTGAGAGCGGACGCGCAAGCGCTGTTCTGCCCTCTGCTTGCGGACAGCCGGCCGACCAAACACTTCAGCACATGACGTCTTGAAGACGCTCCATGTGGGGATGTTGTGTTTGTGGTTATTAAACCACAATTCGGCGACGCCAGTGAGATAAAATATCACGTGGCCCAGCTTGTCGGCTTCGTCCCACTTATTGTTGGCGCTCACCAGTTCGTAGTGCTCGAGCCAGTCTTCTACGTCGGTCTCATCCGCACCGCTGAAGACCTTCGGCTCCCGTAGCCTGGGATGGCCAGGGCAGTTGAACTGGAGCGAAGGCGTCGATGTAGTGGCGTTGGTAGTCATGACAGGTGGTAGCGTGCGGCTTCGCAGCTCCAGGGTGTAGCAACGGGGATTAACAGCACCTTCCACCAAATGTGAAGAGGTTTATTAGCCGTTAAAGGCAGCGACGAGACAGCGTGATGAACCGTCCAGCGATCGGCACAGCAACGAACCGAAGCACGAGCCGAGAGAGCCGGGCGTTGACGATGCTGCTCGCTGCAGGCACATCTTCTTCTTCACATTTTATTCACAGCATATGGCCCAGTTACTAGAAAAATACCCTGAAGTGTTGTTCTTTGATGGTACGTATAAAGTTAATCAAGAAGGGTATATCTTGCTTTCGATTCTGTGTGAAGATAGAACAAGCCATGGGAGGCCTGTATTTTATGCATTTTTTCAGCGGGAGACATCAGAAATATTAAAGTATTTCCTAGAGACATTCCTTTGTTTGAATCCTGCCGTTGAGAAGAAGTGCAAGTGGTAATGGAAAAGATTTAAATGAAATGAATATAATTAGGCAGCTTCCCAAATGAAGAATCTTGTTGTGTTCGTGGCGCGTGTTAAAGTACTTACACACCAAAGTGATGCAGTATAAGTCAAACAGTCTAGATAAGAAGTATGTTAAAGATATAATTACGGAACTGGTTGTCGCACATACTGTAGATATATAACAAGAGCACTTGCTGGACATGGAAGAAGCACTTGAAGATGACAAAGCCCTTCTGGAGTACTTTTATAAAAATTGGCACAGCTGCAAGATCATGTGAGTTCATGCTTATCGTGCAAATGCATGTAGTTTAGGAAAGATTACTAAAAATCGAATGGTAAGCCATATTCAAAAGTTAAAAAACTATCTAACATGTGACATGCACTTAGTGGAAGCAGTGAAAGCTTTGATAAGGTAAGTCAACCATGATGATCTCGCACTCAGCCATACACAATATGAAGAAATGAGAACTTGCATTGACACCTGTAAGGCTGATAAGTTTTGCATTGAGGTGTCGGCAAAATGCACCGAATATGCTAAAATATTGGTATGTGAAGATTATGGGCTTTTTATGAAACATTCAGGAGACTGTATTGTCTCTGATGGCAAATGCACCGTTTTTGTTGGCAGTAAGCTTTCTAAAGTTACTAATAATATGAGGACATGCATATGCACATTTAACGCGCAGTACCAGCTGCCCTGCAGGCACAATCTTGCAGCTAGATAAAAAATAATATAGAACTGTTTGATGAAAGTTGTGTGTCAAAAAGCTGGCCTAAATCTGATTTTGCGCAGACCAACAGGACAGTGTCACCAGACAAACTAAGCATTTTAACCACAAGCATGGTAAAAATGGTAAGCCAAAACTTGATAACTCAGAGGCCAGATATAAATATGCATATGCACGTCGGTTGGAACTTTCAAAGGAAGCTGCCCAATGTAGCGCTACTGAACTTTGCGGAAAACTGAGCGAGTGTAAGGACTCACTGTAAACCAAATTACACCCATATAGGTGTTTAATGGTGTCTATAACTCACACCCCAACACCCCACGAAATGGGTGTATCAAGCAGGACTACATCTATACCATGGGCGGATTTCCGAATTTACACCCTATGGCACAAACATTTTTTGGGTGTAAAGGCAAATGTACATCCAAGTGGCCTTAAGGGAGTGAGGGTGTAAAAGCGAATGTCACCCAAGTAATCTTAAGGGTGTAATATTGCTATGACACCCTAACACCCTGAAAAACAAAAGTAGTGTAGGGGTGGAATTCGCTCAAACAGCAAAAAGGGCGTGGGGTGTTCATGTGAATAATGCACCAACACCCATGCGAAAAATACCATAATTCGAGTGTTACCCCTCTCCAGTAGGCCCCCATGGAAGCACGTGAAAGCTTGCCTTTTAGCTAGACCTTTCATGTGCAGATGTCCTATTGTAGTGGCTCCTACCCCAGTGTGGTAATCCTGGCCCTAGCACAGCTTTTATGGCGCATATATGAAGCACGGCATATAAGGCTCTCACATATAACACGTGTTCCTAGCTGAATGCGAAGGCATCACTCAAAATGAGCTGTCACACATACCACAACGTTCACAAAGTCATGCTATAGCGCAAAATGAAATCAAGCTTTATTTTATTAGGCACAGAGCACATACAGGCTTCAGAGACAAATTGTACCTTAATCAAAAGCCTTTTTCCATTGTATAGAGCAGAATGCCATTTGCTACAAAAGAAGACCGGAAATCAGACGTCAATGGTACGGCAAGGAGCTCTAACGACCAATGCATGCATATCAAAGTACAACAAAAGAGCCTTTATTTGCACTTAAAAATGAAGAACTAAGTTTAACACGCTTCAATGTAGCACAAAAGCACAGTGCAGTGAAGCATACAAACAGCAGGAAGAGTAGTGCAATGCAGCAAGCCTTATTTCTCCAATATACTGAAATAATATATCAATGCACACTACAATAACCACATTGATATGCCACAGTTTGCATGTGTTGTGGCATGCCTTATGCATATTATGCAAGGCTAGTGGTATTCTAATGAATGTAATGACAAAACAGTCTTAAAATGGCATTTTCATTTCACAATAACCCTTGTGTGTTCAGACATTCAGAATACTGGAGAAACAATAATACAGGAGTGAAAACAATACGCACAATTACAATAGCTTAACAGTGTCACTAGATACTAACCCTGCAGAATAATTGATTTGAAGATGTAAAATATCAAGCGCATCACATAATATGTCCCCCTGAAACAATGCAACATCAAAGAACATTAAATTGACACACAAAAGCAGGGTGAAAGAGTAACCACTTACAGCTGGCAGAGGTGGAGCAGCCAAGCTATCATTTGGAGCAGTATTTTGGAGCATCATATCTTGCTTTTCCAGGGAGAAAATTTAAATTTGGAACAGGTTTCAGGAAAAACAAACGCAGCAATTTTGAGCTTGAAATTCCAAATTTATAGCATTCATTGATATGTGCCGTTTAACATCCCAAAACCACCATATGGTTTTGAGAAACGTCGTAGTGGAGGGCTCCAGAAATTTTGACCACCTGGGGTTCTTTAACGTGCACCCAAATCTGAGCACACGGGCCTACAGCGTTTCGGCCTCCATCGGAAATGCAGCCAGCGCAGCCATGATTCGATCCCACGAACTGGGGGTCAGCAGCTGAGTACCATAGCCCCTAGACCACAGCGCTCCAAATTTACAGTAGTACAACAAATTAGACTGAATCACACAAAAAGAAAAATATATGTAGAAATTATGTGACATCCGCTAATTCAATCAAAATACACGAGAGCACAGCTATTTCAATAAAAGCACTCTTGAACTGTCCCACAGTGCAAACAATGCTAACCTCCCTACTGACGAATGCTCCTCGACTCGAATCTCATCCTTCACTTGTACTAGCTGAGCACAGCGCCACCGCTTGTCCAAAAATGTATTTCTCGAGAATCGCTGCAGATTATTCCTGATATTGAGTGACTTGCTCTGCCTAGAGAGTGTGCTGGGATCAATTTTCTCAAGTCAAGGTGAAGCATTTAGTGAAGGGACGTTGTAAAACACGGGTGTAAAACTCGCAGTAGCATTTGGCGAGCTTGTCAAACTGTTTGACAGGCGACCCAGAAATTCCACATATTCGTAAAGGAGGAGCTCAAGGGGGTGGCGAAAAGAAAAAAAAGTGGCATACGATTTTCTTTATCGTCACTTAAGGTTGCAAAAACCTCATAAATCACTCTGAAAGACGGCCAGCACTTATACTAGTACTCATTGTTGAATGGCATCTGCATGGCAGAGTAATATAGGGAAAAAATATTTTCTGTTCTGTGACAGCAAGTATTGGTAGCCACTTCCAAATAAAAAAGCACTTTTCCACAGAGCGAAAGCGTACTCTGGCAAAATCGACCTAAAAAGCGTTATGGACGTCATAGAAAGGGTGGGGAACTTAATTTTAAACCGTTCTACTCTTTTCTTTTGCTGTGAGGTTAGAATATAGTCAATTACAAGTTATAATTACGGTTGGCGCATCTGTATTAGATTGGATGATGATGACCCCGCCTCGATGGTTTAGTCGCCAAGGTACTCAGCTGCATTTTTCATGCAGGCGAAAATACTGTAGGCCCATTTGCTTAGATTTGGGTGCACAAGAACCCCAGGCGGCCAAAATTTCTGGAGCCCTCCCCTAAGGCGTCTCATAATCAAATGGTGGCTTTAGGACATTAAACTGCACACATAAATCAATTGGATGGTAGTTAAGTTTTCCTTCTCGTTCGTTGATCTCCTTGATGTGGATTGAAGTCCCGTCAAGGAGATGATCGGCGTTGATGAAGCAGGAGGCAGGTTGGAGGTAATGAAAACTTGAAGGTATATTACAGCGAAATATTTACAGTCATATGTACATCTTGCCGAAGCACGCTCATGATAACACAGACATCAACAGCGTCTTACTCTTCTACTTAACTTTTCTTAAGTTAGGGCCTAGAACACTGTTACTACATACAACGTACTTAGTCTCACTGTTCGACCACCAAGTGGTTACGGCCCAGACAAAAGTTGCATCGTACGGAGTCATACTGATCTATCAGTTAAGTGATTGCAGCCTCGACTGAAAAGAAACGGATTCCATCCAGTCCTAAGTATCTTGCGGTAACAAAGAAAAAGGGGAGGTGGTCACTGCTGGTACGCCTCAACATTCTCTCATCCAATCTGTTTCCACTCAGATTAAGTCACTCCCTACTGGGCTGACCTTACTCTCGACAGCAGCGATTCTACAGTTTAAACAGGCGTTTTGGTACTCTTTCCCATCATGTCTCTCTCTCTCCACACCGATCTATCAGTTAAGTGATTGCGCGCGGAACGTTATTGCCCCCGCAGGTAGCAAGCGGACTTTGACTTTCTCCGCTTTCCTTGTGTTCGGGTCGTGCATCGCTCCGACTTCGAGCCGATCGCCAGGGCTGAGCGTGTCGCCTACTCCCACTGAGCTCGCGCCCGGCAGCGGAGGCAGGACGGGGTCGCTTAATCCCATTGTGCGTTTGCCCCCGGCAGCGGCGACTTGTCTCTAAACCACAAATATTCCAAGCCGGTTGGCAGAGCGGGTTCGTTTCACATTGTGTGTTTGCCCCCGGCAGCGGAGGAGACGGACGTAGTTTGCATTCCAGAGGATAAGTGGTGTACAGTCACACGGGCATACGGAGAGAGAGTCGAGAAAGAAGCTTTGTATAACGTAGCTTCCCGCGCTGTCGTCCCATGCTCAAAGGAAGCAATTTACGACCTTGCCGAGAGAGATCCGAGAAAGAAGCTTTGAATAACGTAGCTTCTGGTGCTGTCCCATCCGCACGATCCACTTATGAGCGGCAAAACATAACAATGGTTATGCGCAAACTTACGTTGAATAATGGATTTTATGTTTCTTAATAAAATTAACAATACTGAAAAATAATTGAGGCTGGTTGGGCATTTCATAATGGTTTAGTGCAAAATGAGGAAATTGTATCCAATTGACACAATTGGCACGGCTGCTGTTCTCTTGAACATGCAAATATAAATACGAAAATATCATGTAATATTGTGCTACAGACATTAAACATGTGCTGTAAATAGGCATGAATGCCTGAATTGAATAGTCAATTTCGTGACGAAACCGCGACCGCACAAAGAAAACACATGGACAGGACGGGTGCTCACTAGCAGCTGCTTGTACCATATATTCATAATATACCATATATTCACACATACAACCTTAAAAAGGTGGCGAGTCGGCATGAATTACTGATGGTATTCGTGCCCCTAACAAACTAGCAAAGTTGCGCCGGTGCATCGCTGAAAAATCATGCTGAGCAGCTGAAAGGCTGTAAAAAGAAGCATGCGTGGCCATTCACGAAGTCTGCAACTGAAGTGGTTTACAAAATACCCCTATCGTGCAGAAAGAGACATGTTAGCCAGACGACGAGGCGCTGCGTCAATGATCGAGCGAGGGAACACGCCCTTACGGCAAAGAATAACGACGGTGCCCGTTCAAGAGCACATGTCACTTCATGTGGATTCACGCCAAGAGCAATTTCGAAGGGCTTTCACAAAAGAAACGGGGTATCAATTGCGTTAGTAAAACTTCACTCATCATGAATGAGCTGGAATCACGGTATCTAGCGATCATGTGTCCTATAGCGTGATTAGGTAAGGGACGGCCCGAGTAGGTTGCACAAGCCTTGACGAAAAGTGGGTTTATATCAGCATGTTTCTTCAAGAAATAAACAATTGCAAATGAGTGCCCATCCCGTTTATGTGTTTTCTTCATTTGTGTGGTCGTCATTTTGGCGCAAAATTGACTAATATTTAATGCAAACATGCACCAACTATCCCAACAGCAAGTTCTACTAGATATGAATGCTGCTGCTGCACATGTAAGCAATAGTACGTGCAGCCGCCTTAGAACTGTGAAAAAGCAGCATTGTACAGTGCCTCAGAGGAGGCACTTTCTATATATTTTTTGGTAAATAAAGGGCTTAATAAGCATAGGACCTTTTTTCTGTGTTCATGACATGCTGTTAGGGTGATTTCATGCCAAGCGCCTAGCCATTTTAGCGACCATCTTAAATGCATTCGAAAAATTTTGTGCTGATTAACTGTGTTGAAAACCGTGAAATGGTAGGATATTTTGGAGAGAAAAAATGTTTGGTCACGTGGTTGCCTTCGGAACTTTCCCGAATGTCGTTTGGGTTTTGTTTGTGAAAACATTTGTTTTAAAAGTGCTTTCTATACCAAACTTGGTCTACATGCTGAGTAAAGGTTCTTGTGTAAGGTGTTTGAAGCCCAGTAATATTATTGCAATTATACTGGCAGATCTGCTTCAAAAAATGTATCCAAAATGTGTTATGTTTGCAATTTTTTTATTGCAATACTGCAATTTGTATGAATATTTGAGTAGTGAATACTTCCTCCACGCAAGGTATATTTTGAGAAAAAAAATATTTGAGACCTCTCAAGTTGCTAAACTTCATGGGAAAAAATCATAAATTCTACAAAATCGTAATTTTTGTCCTTATTGAGATGCGATTTACGCCATGTGGTGGCTCAACTAAAGATTACCTTTAAACATGTATTGAAAGCAAATGAACACTTCTTTTTAAATACCATCATTACATTTTTTGTTTTAAGGAAGAAAATATTTTTTTAGCATTCCCATTGGCGCCTATCTTCCCATTTGGTCATACGACAGCTGCCGCCTTGAAATTTCCTATTTTTGTCAATGGGAAAGTTCAAAACTTATTTTCTTCCTTAAAACAAAAAAATGTAATGATAACAATTGGCATATGAAAATACCTTTTTTCTTCTTTCGATTTAGGTTTGAAGGTCATATTTATTCGGACCACTCCACAGTGCAAATTGCATCTCAATATAAACGAAAATGACGATTCTGCAAAATTCGTAATTTTTTCTCGTAATGTTTAGCAGCTTAAGAGGTCTCATAATATTATTTCCTCAAAATATACCTTTTGTGTAGTTAGTATTCATTAGTCAGACATTCATAGAAAGTGTAGTATTTCAAAAAATGCGAATATAACACATTCTGGCTAAATTCTTGAAAGCGTAGTAGACGAAGAAAGTGCTCAACAGCGCAAATGACAAGAAGGAAAAGGGGAGACGAGAACAGAGCCCTGAACAAACAACGAAAGTTTATTGCAAACTGTTATGTCTGGTGTTGTCGTCGGCCCATAGACGTACGCGTTGGTCGTGGTAGTTCAAAAAGCTCAGACAGCCTCGAACGGTTGAAAACAAGTTTATTCCTATTCGGATGGAGGCGGCGGCCGAACTGCCGGGGGTGGTGGTGGTGGTAGTGATTAGAAAGAAGAGGAAAAAGGCACCTAATTTCTGTCTGCCTTCAGGCGACACGGCGCAGTGCCTTATAGGGGTGGGGGGAAGGAGGGACAAAAAGAATAGAAGGAAAATAGACGGAGAAGAAGACAGCCAACGAGAGGAAAAAGAAGGAGATAGGAAAGTGGGGATCCGGTCGAAGCAGTCCAAGGGCGCGGTGCCGCCATGCGCGAGCTGCACGGCGTCAGGAGACCGCGGAGGGCGAACCAGTCGGCGGGAGCTACGCTGATGCCGGAGATCGCGAGGGCAAAACCGTCCAGCTTGAAATCCTGCGAGCGAATCCGAACTGCCGGGGGGAAACGATGGTGACTCGTTTGCGCCGAGTGGGGGAAGGGGAGGAGTCAACATCTGGAAGCAGTTTCAGAAACCGGTCGTTCGCGGGTTCAGAGGCTCGCTCGTGACACAGGGGTGCTTGGAACACAACATCTCCTCCCTCCTTAGATTGTCGTTTGGAAGCGATCTGGGGGCCGCCGTGGGCGCGTGGACGCTCTGGACGAACTAGGAAGAGAAGCCTCCGCTCGCTGGGTGTCGTTTCTCTTGTGTTCAGGGCCGGCTGGCGGCGGCGCCGATTCAGCTGGTGCGAGATGCCAGGCTATGTGGAACGAAGCTTCCGTCGAGGTGGCTGCTTGAATGGGAGGTTCCCTTGGCAAATTACCTGAACGGCGTAGCTGATTAAGGTGGCGGCGTGTGGCCTTTCCACCAATGTCGACGAGCCATGACCGCAAACCTATGCGTTTGAGTGCCGTCGCTTCAACCCAGCCGGGCTTTCTGTGGAACTGGCGGGCGTATATGCGTTGTCCACTTTCAATTCTCCTGCTATGCGGGAGCTTTTCTTCCTCCGATGGTGCTTTCGCTGATGGCTCCGGGACAATTGCTGTCAGCTGGGTTCTCATTTCTCGTCCGAACATAAGTTTTGTTGGCGTTTGATCAGTAGTGCTTTGAACAGTGTTGTGCTGTCTGAAAAAAAAGCGCGCGATGCGGCGTTGCATTGTCCCAGTCTGGTCTTTAGTAAGGGCGCGCTTTAGCTCAGCCACATAGCGCTCGGCTTGTCCGTTCGTAGCCGGGTGGTAAGGAGCTGATGTAACAGACGAGACGCCGTTGTCGCTGTAAAACTCGAGAATCTCCGTGGACACAAACGGAGTGCCGTTGTCCGAGACCACCTTGCGCGGTAGGCCAAACGTTGCAAACAACAACCGCAGAGTGTCGATCACTGCTGCCGATGTCGTTGTAGCCATTAGTTTTACCTCCAGCCACTTGGTGTATGCGTCTACACCCAACAGGAACGAACACCCTTCGATAGGTCCAGCAAAATCAATGTGCAGGGTGTGCCAAGGCGTGTCTGGTCTTTCCCATTCAGGAATAGGGGCTCTTGGCGGGCTTCTGTGGTTGCATTGGCAAGGCTGGCAATCGTGAACTGTTAATTCTATATCATGGTCAATACCAGGCCACCACATATAACTTCTGGCGCACTTTTTCATGGCAACAATGCCTCGCTGACCTGCGTGGACAAGCGACGTGGCCTGTTCACGAAGTGCCGCTGGAATTACAACTCTTGATCCCAAGGTGACGCAACCGCGATGAGTGCTCAACTCCGCAGCTCGCTTGCGGTAAGGGTTGAAGTGTTCACCCTTTAGCTTCTGCACGTTGCCTTCTTGTATAGCTGCGTAGACTTCCTTCAAGACAGTGCACTCCTGCGTTGATGCTGCTACCGTGTCAGCTGTTAGCGGAGGGTTCGGTAGCGCCTCGAACATGAGTATACCACCCGGCGGGGGTGGTTCATCTATTGTGGTGTCTAGCGGCAGGCGGCTCAGTGCGTCGGCGTTTTGGTGTTTCGTCCCAGTGTGATGTACGAGTTCGTAATCGTACGCCGACATCTTGATGCACCATCGTGTCATTCGCGGCGACAATGTCTGTGGCATTGGCTTCTGGGGACCCATAATACCCAATAAGGGTCGGTGATCTGTTATGAAAGTCACTTTCCTGCCGGTAATGTACTGCCGAAAGTGAGCTGCTGCGTAGATGATGGCATGTCCCTCTTTATCTAGCTGGGAATAATTCCTCTCTGTCTGCGATAGAGTGCGCGAAGCAAAAGCGATCGGGGCTTCCCGTCCGTGGTCGTCAACTTGGGAGAGGACTGCTCCCACTCCTATGGTGATGCGTCACAGGCTAGCAGTAGGGGTCTCCTTTCGTCGTAGTGTCGCAGAACAGTAGACTTGCGAAGTAGTTGCTTAAGGGCAACAAATGACTCTTGGTGGCGTGGCGACCAAGTCCATGAGACTTCTTTCTGCAGGAGCTGATATAGATCGTTGGCCACTGTAGCTCGATGTTCTAAGAACCGGTCGTAGAACGTCAATAGCCCCAAAAACGACTGCAGTTCTTGCTTGTTAGTAGGCGCTCGTGCTTCGGTGATTGCACGCACTTTGTCTTCAGTGGGATGGATACCCTGCGCGTCAATTTGATGTCCAAGAAACTTCACTTCAGGCACCACGAAAACACATTTTTCTTTACTGATGCGCAAATTAGCATTTGCTAGCCTTTCCAAAATGAGCTCCAAGTGTTCTCTGTGCTCTTCATTGGAGGCGCCACCGACAATAACATCGTCCAAGTAGACGCAAACACCTGGGATCCTGCTAAGTGTAGACTCCATAAATTTCTGGAAGATTGCTGGCGCTGCAGATATTCCGAATGGTAGCCTTTTAACTTTGTAAAGACCCTTAATAGTGTTTATCGTGAGCAGTTCAGACGTTGATTCGCTCACCTTCAGCTGCTGGTAGGCTTGTGTCAAGTCCAAGGTGCTGAAGATTTTTCCACCACGAAGCGTGCTAAAAACCTCTTCCGGTGTCGGCAGTGGGTAGGAAGATGCTTTTGTCGCCAGGTTGACAGTGCTCCGGTAGTCTCCGCAGAGGCGTAGGGTACCGTTCTTCTTTCGGACGACGAGTGGTGTAGCCCATTCCGAATGTTGCGTCGGTTCGATGATCCCTTGTTCCTGCAGTCGGTCAAGCTCATTCTTGACTGACGTTCGTAGGGCAAAAGGCACCGACCTAGCTTTCAAAAATTTCGGCGTCGCATCCTCCCGCAGCTCCAGTGTGACTGGAGGTCCGTTGTTCCCTGGTATTTCTTCGGAGAAAACCGCTTTGTACTTATCTTGAAGCTGCTCCACTGACGAATAACTGGGTGAACTCCGCCAATGACCACTCCAAGGGGGGTGAACCAATTTCGTCCTAAAAGGCTTGATCCAGAACCGTGGACGATTAGCAAGGGGAGCTGATGGGTCGGCCCGTTGTAGTACACGTCTACGTTGGCACAGCCCAGCAGTGGAAGGGAATGTCCGGACCACGTTCTCAGCTGCGTGTCGTCTTGCTGGAGAGCTGGAGCGTTCTCACGCCAAGTAGCGCGAAAAGTGTCCTCGCTGATGAGCGTACATGCTGCTCCGGAATCCACCTCAAACCTGATAGGGCGCTGGTGTACCATAATTTCAGTTGTAATCATTGGTATCGTTCCGAGGTTCACAACGGCGTTTAAGTCATATAGTGCCGACGACGTTAGTGCTGTACGGCTTGCATCTTGCGTCTGGCCCTCCTGTGCGTCGACATTGTTGTTCCGTTGCACTGAAGTCTTCGGTCCGAGCTGTTTGCGCTTCGAGATGCATGCCTTTTCAATATGTCCCAGTTTTTGGCAAAAATTGCAGGTCGCTGTCTTGTATCGACATACCTGGGGATCGTGCATGTCGTCGCATTGCCAACAGCGCTGTGTCTTTCTGCTTGATTTCGCCTTAGACGTGGAATGACCTGACTGCTGACTGGTGTGATGCACCGACTCGACGTTCCGTCGAATATCCCTCTGTTGGTGACCGGCGCTCTCCATTCGTTGGGCGATGTCGTAGGCTTTGGAGAAGGTGAGACCCGTCTCCGCGAACAGGCGTTGTTGTAGGTCTGCGTCACACAGTCCGTACACGAAACGGTCACGCAACATAACGTCCAAGGGGAGCATAGTGGTGTTAGCAGGTGTGGCAGTCGATCCTCCCTCCTGCGCAGTAGCTGCAGCTGTCGCGGTCAACGTCCCGAAATTGCAGTCAGCAGCGAGCTTTTTGAGAGCCGCTACGTATTCGGCCACTTTTTCGCCTTCCAGTTGGTCTCGCCGTTGGAAGCGGGCTCGACAGTAGACCTCCGATGGCCTTGGGTCATAGTGCTCTTGTAGCGCTGCTACGATGTCGTCGTAGTCAACGGCTGCTGGAGTGCGTGGCTGAATCAGGGCACAGACTGTGTCGTATGTCTGCTCCCCACATAACGTTAGCAGGTTGGCCCTCTTCATTGCTGCATCAGTGATGTTGTTAGCCTCGAAGTAAAATTGCAGGCGTCCAAACCACGATGACCATAATGAGCCGTTGAATTCGGGTAGCCGATTTGGGAGCCCGTGTGTAGCCATAGCTTGTATCTTGTCAATATCGCTGCGTAGCGTTGGTCCAAATCCACTTCCTCGTCGCCACTGTTATGTCCGGTGTTGTCGTCGGCCCATAGACGTACGCGTTGGTCGTGGTAGTCCAAAAAGCTCAGACAGCCTGGAACGGTTAAAAACAAGTTTATTGCTATTCGGAATGAGGCGGCGGCCGAACTGCCGGAGGGGGGACGGGGACGGTGGCTCATTTGCGCCTAGCTGGGGAAGGGGAGGAGTCAACATATGGAAGCAGTTTCAGCAACCGGTCCTTCGCGGGTTCGAAAGCTCACTCGTGACACAGGGGTGCTTGGAACACAACACAAACCAACTGCAATACATAGAAAACAGAATCTGCGCATAACCACGCACCATAAGCAGAATTGCACATACATGCACCATACGACGTACCTTATCAACAACCGGTCATATAAGTGGACCCCAGATAACTAACTTCACAGGAGTTAAGGAAAATTGAGGGTGCGCTAACAGAGGAAGCACCAAGTTGTTGAATATAGAAAGCTTCACTAATCTCGTGCTCGCGCAGATTTTTATATCCCCCGTGATCAAACACTTGTCAAGAATTGGCTGACAACAAGACTTATTACAATGGTCTGCCAATTGGCTGGGAAGGAAACCTTTTAGAGAGTTAGCATGCTCCCCCAGCCGATAATTCATGCATCGCCCTATTTGGTCAATGTCCACAAGTAAATAATATCTTGTATAGAATCGCTAAAAGACATTCGACATGGCACATAGCGTGTTTATTAGTGCATGCTTCTTTCTTAGGTCCTTCGCTGTTGACCCTGCGACATAAGCCGTCGAGCTTGTCGCGTGCGCAGAACGCAACTCTTACACCTATTTTTCCAGCGACCTTCTTTACCTTTTGGGAAACTTCGTGTACATAGGGAATAACAGCCTTGCTAGAATGAGGCTTGTTGAGTTAGGTATTGCTTTCTCTCTTATCAGGCAATCTTAGTGACGTTAGGACAGTCTCGGCAATAGAAGTTAGCAGGGGATTAAAAAAGCCTGCTTGTTGAAGGCGGTGAACTTAGAACGAGAAACTGCACTCTATCTGGCGGTGACAAGAGTCAGTTTGAATTGCCTTTAGGCAGGAAAAAGCGATGCTTCGCTTGACTAGCTTATAATTGGTGGACGTAAAAAGAAAAAGGCTTTTCCTTGAGCAAGGTTCGTACCGCTAATATACATTGTCAACCAAAAAAAAGCGTTTCCAAGTCTAGGCATCGTAACTTGTTGTCATAAATTAAACTCCGACTTTAATTTCAGTTGCTTCATTTCACGCAGAACAATGTCAAATATCTCACCGGTGCAGATGTGTGCATTGGCTCATGTTTAGCACCGGTTCTTTGTGACTTTTTACTCGCGCGGTATGAAAGAAGTCTCATGGCTAACTTTGATCACACGAGTACAGTTAAAGTGTTCGGCTACGTTGACGACTTTTTAGTGTTTTACCGCATCTATCAATCTTACCCTCGGCGAACCACCGATGAGATATTGGACGCTTTCGGGTGCGAAATGAAAAAACTAGAAATAACGTCGGAGTTTACTTTTGACGACAAGCTACGATGTCTAGAATTAGAAATGCTTTTTTTGTTGATCATGTTTGTTGGCGGTACGAGTCATGCTCAAAAAAGAACCTCCTTTTTACGTCCGCCCATTATAAGCTAGTTAAGTGAAGAATCGCTTTTTCCTGCCTATAGGCAATTTGAACTGGATCTTGCCACCGCCAGATAGAGTGCAGTTTCTCGCTCCAAGTTCACTGCCTTCAACAAGCAGGCTTTACTAATCCCGAGCTAACTTCCATTGCCGAGACTCTCTTAACGTCACTAAGAGTGCCTGACAAGAGACAAAGCAATAGCTAACTCAACAAGCCTCATTCTAGCAAGGCTCTTATTCCCTACGTACACGAAGTTTCCGAAAGGCTAAAGAAGGTCACTGGCAAAATAGGTGTAAGAGTTGTGTTCTGCGCACACGATAAATTCGCTGGGCAATGTCACAGGGTCAACAGCGAAGGACCTTAAAAAGAAGCATGCACTAAGAAACACGCTTCGTGCCATTTTGAATGTGTTTTAGCGATTCTCTACAAGATATTTTTTACTTTTGGCCATGGTGACATTGGCCAGTCACAGCAATGCATGAATGATCGGTTGAGGGAGCACGCTAACTCTCTAAAAGGTTTCCTTCCCAGCCACTTGGCAGACCATTGTAATAAGTCTTGTTGCCAGCCAATTCTTGACAAGTGTTTGATCCCGGGGGATATAAAAATCGGCGCGAGCAGGAGATTAGTGAAGCTTTCTATATTCAACAACTTGGTGCTTCCTGTGTTAGCGTACCCTCAATTTTTCCTAACTGCTGTGAAGTTAGTTATCTGGGGTCCATTTACATGAGCGGTTGGTAAGGTAGGCCGTATGGTGCATGTATGTGCAATGCTGCTTATGGTGCGTGGTTATGCGCAGATTCTGTTTTCTATATATCGCAGTTCATTTGCAATAAACTTTGATTGTTTCTTCAGGGCTCTGTTCTCGTTTCTTCTTTCCCTTCTCGTCGTTTGCGCTGTTAAGCACTTTCTTTGTCTACCGTACAGCACCAACCAGTCGTATCAAGCACTTTGTTAGTCTTGGAGGCGTATGTGCCAGTGAAATTACACTAATATCACTGCACTTCAAACATTTTACACATGAACTTGTACTTAACACGTAAACAAATTTTGGTATAGAAACAAGGAGCAGTACTTTTAAACTACCTTCCCACAAACTACACTGAAACGACATTCCGGTAAGTTCAGAAGGTAACTACGTGACCGAAAAGTTTTTTCTTCCGAAAATATTTTACTGTTTCACTGTTTTCAATGCAGCAAATCATCACAATTTTTTTCGAATACATTTGAGATGGTCGCTAAAATAGCTGGGATGTTGGGCGTGGATTGACCCATTAGTGAATCAACCTCTTAAGCTGGAGACATCCAGGCCGTCTCCAGTTTATCATACAACTCTAACATTATGCATTGTACACAGTTTTCTACACGCACTGCTGTTAATCTGATGGCAAACTGACACTCGTATAGGAAGTATGAGTAGGTATATAGGACACATAGCTTGATATGAAGCCTTTTCCATAAGAGGAAAGTTCCTAAAATGTACAAGATCTTTGGTGCACCCTATGAGTAGCGTCCGCCCCTGCTGTAACCCTTTGAGTGAGGTCATGAGCCTGGAACAGCTGCTTTCAGGTTGTGATGAAGAGTGCACTGCATCGTCAGCACCCAGTCCATCGTAGAAGACGTAGTGTGCTTTCCTTTCAACATTCTGCATGTAAGGGATGCACAACATTCAACTAAACATTTAAAAATACTGGGAACAATCAGAACCTCATTATGATGTGTCATATAATAAAAAGCTCCAGCTTCCCCACTTTCACCTTTACCACTATTCACTTTTACGTTCACAAGCATCTGTGCATCAAGTTCACGAATGCAAGTGCCATGTTTGAGTATTGACCAAGGTGGTGGTGAAAAAGTGCTTCTCTCTTGAATCATAGACCTACCAAGAAGTTTGAAATATACTGGGAAGCTCAAATTTCAGCATTTATACCAAGTTTTCTTGCTAAGCTAGAATACCCTAACCAATAGGCCACTACAATGGGTGATACGAAAAATTATATAATCCCATAGAAAAGTATCAATATTTATCATTTACTTTGAAGGATCGTTGTGTAGACATGTACACATCACAGCTGCACAATCTACTGTGTGAAACTGGTGTAAAACATCGAGCAAGCCCCAATCTGGAAGGATCAACAGAACTTACAAAATGACAACTGCTGCTGGAAACACAGTACTGTGTATTTGTGGTAGCTCACCTCTAAATTTCTTTTCCAGTTACATACATTTGGTGTATTGGATAATTTTATAATATGTCTTTCACAGGTTGCTTATTGGTCAACAAAATGATTACTTTAGGCCAAGAGTAAAACCAGAGACTGGTCACGAAACTGCTCCGTAACTCAATGGGAGAGCTTCATATGATGCGTTGGGTTGCCGCGCGGTGGCGCCACCATCTCACTGAGGGGATTCGTCGGGCTGGTCGGGCGGCGTTGCGCTGGCTCGAACAACGCTGCGAGTTGTTTGCTTTGTGTGGGAAACGTGCATATCGTGCTGTTGTGATGCGGCGTTAGTGCAGCGACGATGCCGAACACGGGTTGTGTCCCGGGATGTCGTTCCGGGTACAAGGGCAGAACAGAAAAAGTTTCCTTGTTCTGTTTACCCAGCGATGGCGTGCTGCGCGAGAAATCGAAGCGCTTAATTCCAAAGCAAGAAACGGGTGACTTTTGCTTCGACTCTAAGTATGTGAGAGTGTGCGAGAAGCATTTCGATGACAGTGACATCGTCCGCGCAGATGAATTTGTGGTGAATGGCGAAAAAGTGTCACTTCCGCGCGACAAGTCCCTTCTGAAGCCTTGTGCCATTCCAAGGAAGTTTGACGGCTCGCCAGCGTATTTGACGAAGCCGAAGCAGCGGTCACGGACCCTGACAAGAAGGTCCCCAGCGAAGCGACGTCGTGAGTCGTCCTCATGTGCCCGTGAAACAGAAGTTCACGCCAAACCAGGCACATCGGGTGCCGCGTCGTGTGATGAAGGTGAGTTTACGTCCAATGTTGTTTTAACTTTCTTGCCCGTGCAGTGATTATATCGGTGAAATTTCGAAGGAGTGTGTGAGCTGAAAACGCGCTATTTGAAATGATTTTTGAAATTGTTTTGCAGATCTTGCACTGCCCACAGATCTTGTCGGCGAGAGGCCAACGCGCACTTCGGACTCGGCGTGCCAGACAGATGAATTTACCAGCCCTCTCGCCGAGGTGAAACTGCTAAAGGGCCAACTTCGGGCAACGAAACAACAGCTGACGTTGTGTCAGACGAAATTGGCCAAGATGAGAGTCAAGCGAGCAAGCACAAAAAACTTGAAGAAAGCCTTCAAAAAATGTCAACCCGCACGAAGTTGATTTTTGATCAGTGCGTGATGAAGGCGAATGCCAAGTCTGCGAAAGCTGCCAGGTAAGTTTAGAAAACAGGCCAGTGCGTGTAGGATGTTTGGGAGCAGTGTTGGTGTATTTCGGTGTCAAATTTGGTTCTTCAGATTACCCCACCATGCTTCTTCGCTGAAAATACACTTTAATGTTAACATTCCTCGGGCATGTTGAGAATATTGATTCAACAGGCCAAATGCGTGTCACCAGATTGATTTTGTTTCAGCACCCCTTATTTTTTATTACTCCAGCAGTTTTAAATAAAAGTTGTGTTTGCTTTCCACAGCATTCCTTTTATCCTTAACGTGCCAACAGTCTCACTTTGCAGTGTCTGTTGCTTATTGAGGATGAATACAATTGCAGACGTATGAAGTTTTATACATTTTCGTATTGCCCATACTACAAGGTTGGAGAATGCGCTGCATATGTTTGCATTGTGTCAAATGCTATGGTTGCATAACATACGATATGCCAGAGAAACGCCTGATCGCATGTATTTATCCTGAACATGGTTCCTCTGTGCCTACTGTTCATTGGGCTTTCAGCACATGCAGCTCGAAAGCAGCATACAGCATGTCATGGAATGGGGTATTCTTGAAGCATCTACGCATGAACCGGGTATACTGTGCTTGTATCCTTTTAGCAGTTTCGCTACTGTAAATGCATGTGAAATTCATTATAAAACAACTTTACTATTTAATGCATGTGTTTCAGGATGATGAGCCCCCTCTTCTATTTTTGGTGTCTGGTGCACACACATTATGCATGCATATAAAGCATCTTGTCTGTGTCATGTACATGCATGTAATTCCAAATGCACTGCACGAATGTTTTTTATCCTGAAGGCCCACTATGTAGCATGTTTCGAAATGTGAGAACAGTTCCCTAGTTTTCTCTTTAGGTACAGGAAAGAATGGCTTTATGACTGTCTCCTTCTGAACGTTAAGTCGACGTCTGTGTACACGTTCCTTCATGAGAACGAATTTCTACCTCTCCCTAACCCCCACACTCTGTACACTTACATGAAGAACCTGAAAGCTGACTTTGGGTTTGATGCAAACTTGTTTGCTGTTCTGAACGAAAAGCTTGCAGCGGTCCCAGAGAGAGAACGACGAGGTTTGAAGAAATATCTATATTTAAAATCAAAAGTAGTGCCTGTGACTTTGGCATTATCCCTAAGCCATTTGGCCATTTCTATTTTGCAGGAGTACTCAAGTTTGATGAGATGAGTGTTCGCAAAAGCCTGCATGTCAGAGAATCTGATATGGCCCTGCTTGGAAAAGTCAACTTTGCTGAACACACCAGGCCAGGGGATAACGAGAAAGACGCTGATCATGTGTTGGTGTTCCTGTTTCGGCCCTTTCTTGGGGGCTGGTCGCAAACTGTGGGAACATTCTGCGCTTCCAGCGCTGCTCCTGGTTCTGTTGTGGCCAAATTGCTGCTGCAGTGCATTGTGCACTTGGAAAATTTTGGCGCTGTTGTCCAGGCTGTGACATGCGACAATTCTACAAGCAACCGGTCAGCTTTGAGGTCGTTGGGTAACAACTTTTTCCTGTGACATTCCTAGAGTACTGCTGTAATATATGGTTATACAGCTGAAATTTCTTCTTTCCAGGCATACATGGGGACAGAAAAAACCCACAAACATCATTTCAACACCCCTGTGACCCGTCAAGAGAGATTTACACTGTCATCGACCCACCGCACATTTTCAAGTGCATAAGAAACAATCTTCAAAAGGTTGGGAAGTTTCTGGTAAGAAAAACGAGGCGTGGTTATGCTATACTTTGCTGTACAGATTGTTTACAACAATAACTGAAATTTTGTTTCAAGCTGCCAGAGGGTGACGTTTACCACGATAATTTCAAGTCCCTTTTGGGGTATGAGGAAGACCAGGCTGGACTCCGAGCTGTGTCTAAACTGACAAAAGCCCACATAATGCCTAATGCCTTCCAGAAAATGAGTGTGAGACTTGCTGTTCAGGCAAGTAATATTATGACTTTTTCTTGTGCAGCAGGTAGCATGTTTGGGAAACTACTCCTTCAGCCACACCTTACTGATTTTTTATCTTCAGTTGTTCAGTGAATCTACAGCTGCTGCACTGGAGTTTTACAGCAGGCAAGATGTGTGCAAGGAGCTGCATGATTCAAAGGCGACCGTGGCATTCACCAGACGAATGAACGGCCTATTTGACTGCTTGAATTCTCGGAGGCCAGAACACGTGCAGTATAAGGAAGCGGAGCACATTGCAGTGAGAAATACCACTCAAGACTTTATATGTTAATATGGGCATCCTGCTTTTATTTATTGTTACAGATGTAACATGAATATTTTTTAGACATTAAAAGAGAACGTGACATGGCTGAACAACTGTTGTGATTACATTGAGAGTTTGCCGAAGCAAAGGCAAGCCTGCTTCCTCACCAAGCCCACGTCTGCAGCGCTGCGAGTAACCCTACTCAGTACTATCGCACTTGTGGAGAACCTTCTGGCCTCAGGTTTTCGATATGTGCTGGTTGGAAATTTCGGACAGGATCCTCTTGAGGTAAACATGTAAGCTTTTTTATTTCTGCATTGACTAATCTGTTGTCTCACTTTCAGAGGTTTTTTGGCATTGCGAGACACGTTGTTGGTGACGGAGGGCAACCAACGATTCAACAGTTCCTGTTCATATACCGAATGCTTTCGGTCAACAACCTTGTCCGCCCACCCAAGCGGGCATCAGTTGATTGTGACGGGCCGCAGTTGCTGTTCAAGCTGCAGGACCTCTTCAACAAGGAAGCTGCTCCTGTCAATCATGTACGATGCCATATTGAAAACAAAAGAGCTATTGATAGTTTCTCCATCTGGAATATATTTTCCGCCGAAGAGCTGCTAAGCAGACGTTCACTCAGAATATGCACAGAGTTCATCATTTACCTGTGCATGATATTTTTCCACGAACATGCATGTAAACAAAGAAAATTCTCGTTTCAGGTTGACTCCCTGGCCATTCTCCTGGATGACGTTCTTTTGGAGCCGACTGAAAGTGAGGAAGAGGCCCTCACGGACTTGTCTCCAAAGGAGTGCATTTTAGACTACCTTGCCGGCTATGTTGCCCAAAAATTTTCTGAGATGTGCTGCACCGACTGCGTGGAGTCTTTAAAAGGCTTGCAACAATCACCAAGTGACCTCATTCTTGTGAATTCGAGAGGTTACCTTCAGGTCCCCTCCACCAAACTGCTAAACCTCCTCCGAATTGCTGAAGAGCATGTAGAAGAATTTACGGTGAAGCAAACTGCGTGTGCTGGTGTGTACATCGGTATTGTTGAGCAGATTTTGCTGGACAATCGTACAGCTTCAGCTGCTGTCGGCTGCCCCACCCACTTTGTTGGGACGACTGCTGAAGTTCTACACCTTTTTTTTCGGTGCCGCCTGCATTTTTTCACACGCGAAAAAAATAAGCAGTCACGTGTGACAAAGCGAGCAACATGCCCAGCTGGTGGAGGGAGAAAGCCAAACTGAAGGAGTTGTGTAAAAGCAAAGCAGCCCTTTGCGAGCCTCCTGGACCTATATATGTATAGCTCACTTATAGGCGGATTTTGTTTGATCAGTAAAATAGTAGCTGTGTTTCCTTACTTGTTTGCAAACTTTATAACCTTGTGGTCAGGCTCGCATGCAAAAAAACCTTTCTGGTGTCTTTGTGCTTTCACTTTTAATATTTCCACGAACTATCGCTCAGGATTCGTTTTTTGTTTTGAAACCATGCGTGGCCGCTTCCGGTTTTTTATCTGGTGTTTCAACTGAAGCGACCATTTGCTCTTTTTTTTGTACGTCGCGTCGGGCAATATTGTTG
The DNA here is from genome assembly GCF_043290135.1 of Rhipicephalus microplus. Lineage (NCBI taxonomy): Eukaryota > Metazoa > Arthropoda > Arachnida > Ixodida > Ixodidae > Rhipicephalus > Rhipicephalus microplus. Next base: position 506,600,312 of record NC_134710.1, read on the forward strand.
ATATGGAAAGGTTGTCACCTTGTCACTAACTTGATTTCTTGTTTGCTCGAAAATATTCTCGACCCTATTTTCATGGATCGAAAATTAATGACGTCCCGAGAGCAATTCATGCATAGCGAATGCCGCGTGACTCACTTTATCGATGTCTTCTGTGCAGGCCACGCTGCGGACTGCTTCTTTGACGTTTGCGTTTCCTTCTAGTCTTTTGCAGAGCATGAGTTCGCTTTAATAAACTTCATTCAGTTGAACTTTACGTTTGTCTTTGTTGCGTGGCAATATTCTGTTTCGTCAGTGTGCTACACATCAAAGCGCAAACAATAAATTTTTGTACGCTGCACCACGCTCTTTTGTCTCCCTTCATAATATTGAAATTTATTTTTGTAGCATGTGATAAAAGTTTGCGCTTCCTTTTTTGTAAGGATTGAAAAGCGGGTTCGCGGAAAGACACACAGTGCAACATACATCATTTCGTGTTTTGATCCTTTCCCTTTATGCAGCGCTTTTAAATGTTACTGTACTACCTCATCGAAAAGAGAATATTACTGGGGTATCTGGGTGCTCAGCGCATTCAAGAGCACTCAACAGATTCATTAAAAGCCTACTCTGAAGGACGCGTACCTGCTTCTTTTCAGTTTTTTTTCGTTGCATTATTGATAGGCCCGCAGCTACGGAGCTACCGTATGTATTGTGGTTACAAAGTTTTCTTGAAGGAAACAAACAAAAGATATTTTAAAATCGGTAAACACGGCGCAGCACTTGCGCCCAAAGACGCGAAAGCAGTTGCCGTTCGTGGCCGAGGTCTGCGGCGATTTATTTGAAAAAATAAAAACCCATTGGAGGCAGGTGGTATACACAATAATTGGGCGATTCATCGCTAACAACTACGAAAAAAAAAAGAAACCCAGCGTGCAAAGACCAGAAGCAGCGAGCGTTTTCATGCCAAAAGCTGGCAAATATGCCGCACGCGCGGCGGCTGGATCTCCTCAGTGCGACGGTGGCGCCAGTAGTGGCGCCCGCGGACCCTATATGAAACTAGCGCCGAAGTTTCATGACCAGTAAAGCATTGAAGGACTCTGATAAAACTGACTACTCTCAAAAATAAATAAGACGTGCTAATCCTATTCTTCGAGTGCATGCATAAGCAGCTCATTCACAGTTGAAGTTTTTTTAATTCGTAAAAACAGTCATGCAACAGATAATGTGTCACAAGTAAGTTAAATATATGCTCAATAAGCTCTGAACTGTTGGACTATAAATATGTATAATTAAAAAAATGCACGACTTATTGGAGAAGTAGCGAACAGGAATATATGCATGGAGGGCTTATTAGTTGGATCAGTGTGTTTACATTCGTAAGGGTGAAACCTGCACCGACCAAATGCATGGAACAGACAAGAGCTGTTAGGTCTGCCTGCTTTCATTTACAGCCACCTGTGTCGCCATTCTCATTTTGTTTTTCGCGAGCGTGTTCTTTAGTGGCTAACTATGCATACACCATTCACATCTGTGCTGTATCAGTCTAACTGAAAGTTTTGTGTGAGTGTTTGTTGGTACACTTTAGCTAAGCTTTCATATGTAACCACAGCGCCAAAACCCTACACCAAAATATACAAAAATATTCTATTCTTCAATATTTTATGTGCCGCACTACAACGGTGCAAAAATTCAAAAATATGTGTGCAATTGAGTGTGGCTGTTCAATCCCTTAATAAAGCAGATCAGTATTTCTATATCCTGATTATTTACGATATACTAGTATTTAATATAAACAAACCTAACAAGGCATAAAAAGCGCAAATCACTGACCAAACAAGGTACATATAAGTTCTTTGGTTAGCTGCACGATTTTTAACAAAACACATGTCACGCCGCTGAAAAGCGCAGGCATCAAAGGGGTACTGATACAAAGTTTAAGTATTTTTGAATTGTTGCTTTAAATAGCGTATTCACTCGCATTAAAAACGCACCCCTCTCTTCCGTCATTGAAATCTGCATTTTTTTTCTCCCGCGTAATACACACGCCCCATTTGTCCACTGCAGTCCCGCTAGCTGACAACTGGCGCCTCCTTTACCATTGATCTGTTTCTTTATTATTATTATTATTATTAATATTATTATCATTATTATTATTATTATTATTATTGTTATTATTATTGGAAATTATTATGCCATTTCTTTCGCCCACCTCGGCTCGCTCAGCTCCCCCTTTTTTTTCTCACCCGCTGCGCATGCCGTAAGGTTTATCTGCGCGCGGCACATCCCCCCGTTTTCTTTAACCAAGCGCCACAGCGACGTTCACGAACACTGCGACTGTTGAGACATCGCAGCTGATAAGCACACAGCGAGCGAAGGTCACGAAGCTACCGGCGCGAAGAGACGGTCGCTTCCTGCAATTACGAGTATTGCGGGAAAATCGGGAGTTGGCAGGCAGGCACGCACTTCTGCACTTCATTGTTCGCATGCATGAAAGCTTACCTTTTCAGCAATAGCACGAAATCCAAAAGGGTTCTCCATGTAGCTCCCAGCGTACACTCCGTTGATTGCTTGATCGGAAACACTCTGGCATAGCACGAACCTGCCTTGAGAATATTTTAAATAGGTCGTGTGCCCACAATATCTCTGCGAGCTTCAAAGCTCAAGTTTCCCGCCTTAAGGCTTCAGGTTTCCCCGAGGCGTTTATCGCGTCTGTTGCTGAGACGATCCTGTGGACTAATAAGGCAGAGCAGAGGACGCGACAGAATCTGAGCAACACGGATACAGAACGTGAAAGGAAAGCCGTGATTCCATACATACACCAGATATCACATAGGCTCAAAAAAATCGGAAAACGTGTTGGAGTTCGTGTCCTGTTTTTGGCACCGTTCAAATTAATCAGCCTCACCAAATCTACCAACCCCCTGAAAACGAAATCATCAACAGAATGCAGAGTTCAACATCGAAACAGGTATGCGTCCTGCTCCCGGGAAGTCGTCTATAGGACCCCCCTTTCATGTGGTGCTTGTTATGTCGGAACGACCGGAAGGTGTCTGAACGATCGGCTGAGAGAGCACGCGAACAATGTTAGAAACGGGAAAGATGGTTTTCTTGCCCAGCACTGCACTGAGTGCAATTGTGTTCCCCTCTTCGAGGACACAGCAACGCTGTACAAACACAGAGATGTAAGCACCCGGGTCATTGTCGAGGCGGCGCAGATGGCACGCAAACAGGTGCCTTGTATTAGCAAGCCCTCTGTGGCTTTGTCCGAGAAGGAACGCAGGTTCCTCGAAGGTTTCGGTGTGGGCAGGTAGTTATTTTATCTTTACCTTTCTGTTTCGTTTTTCTTCTAGGTTTTTTTATTTGCTGTTTTTCAGTACCTTTGTTTTTGTGTTGTTTGTTTTTGCTTTTCTTACTCATGTTCTGCTCTTGTGCCATATGGTTTTTATCACATGGTCACTGTCTCCTCTATATATTTTCGTGCTCTGCGCAATAAACTCAGTTGGAAGTTAGCGCTCGTGTATTTCGTGTCCTTCTTATCTCTGTGTCGTCGTTTTGTTCTCGCGCTATAACTATCGTCACGCCATACCAACTAGCCCAAGCTGCCACACTCTGCTTGCGGCATGCACAAGCTTCAACTAAAGCCGTTGACAGAGGACACACACTTCGCCGCACCGAAGTTGTTTTGTACTTGCCGACACGCCAAAGATTGCAGTTACACGTACTGTATCTACTGTAAGCGCGAGTTAAACTGTGCAAGCCGTATAAGTACGCGTCCTGGACAAATCAAGTGAATAGTAAAACAATAAACCACCGTCAGCCTGCAGCAAATACGCACACGACATGTTACCAGCCAATTCAAAGTCTTCCTGTTGACGATGGCGATGCGCAGTGGCCCCGAGACCTCAAAACCGAAACTGAAATTTATAGCAGTACCGTTTTATGATATAATTTCCAAGCTATGTCACGCCTTCAAGATATAGTGTAATATTTTACGCTCGACAAAATATTTATTTTCTAGCAAAGCATCAATGTCTTTTTCTTCTTTTGCCACTGACGTGTGCAGGCGGCAAACGCGTAGCCTTCGTAATGTACATTTTTCTTTTCCCGGGTGAGGCGTTATTGCGGCGTTGTTTCGACATTTTGGAGTCAAAATTTGTTGCTTGCGGAACATAGATATAAATAAAAAGTTAGGGAAGGGTGGCAAGGAGGTTGTTCCATATTTTACACAACTCCCACCCTTTTTATGTTCATTTGAGGAGCTTTTTTTATACAAAATGGGGCAAATCTAGCACCAAAACAAGCTCAACTAATGCTGCTTAGACATATACATGCTATCAACGTTCTTCTAGAACAGTAATAAATATAAATAATGTTTTATTATTACTGTTTTAGAGGAAAAATGAACGTATGTATGATCCAATTGAGTGTCATATGAGCTACTTTCGGGTCAGGATTTGGCCCATTTCGCAAAAAAAAGAAAGCTTGCGATTCGGATCCACACGTATGCCACCACAGGCAAAAATGTACATACAAATTCGGCCAGGCCCCCTTTTTTCTTCTTTCTATCCTCTTGCACGCATAAATCTCAGCAACACCCCTGCTGTGCTATTAGCTTTTTTTAAATAACTCTCTGCCACTCAGGAAGAACCGGGGGCTATGCTTTTTTTACCGACAAAGTTTGAAGCACGCTTGCTTTTATTTCAAGGCTTAAATTTTGTGTGAGCATACCAATGTGTGATTATCAGTGCATTGTAACGCGACAGTAGCAACTGTCAATTGCAATGCTGCAATTAGTCAACTACTCTCCATCTTTGTGGCACGGGTACATTGCGCTAGTGTAGTCTATGATCGTTCACGTGTATATTATACGACGGGCAAGTGTGCATATCAAGGAAATAAAAAAAGAGCAGTAAGTGCCCACAGAGTGGTGCGACCCATTGGAAGAGTTCACCCGTGCTTAGCAGATGTGCGCCAAGCTTGTCCTGCGGCGCAGCATGCGTGCACAGCAGCTGCATCAAAGTAAGCTTAGCCTGTTAATTGTAAACATGCCTAGTTCCATGGCAATGCGAATACTACAAACATTCAATTTGAACTTATCCATGTTCATAGATCTAAATATAACTCACTGCATAAATCAGGGACCTGTGTATCGATGCGAAATACTTCAGTGTGAGGAAATATATGGACCCCCATTGTAAAAACATTGGCCCCGTATCTGCATGTTTCTGCAAATGTCGTCGAAAGACGATAGTCTTGCGTGTGGAGAGAGTGAACAGGACATTTATTTGGTGTTCTGCGCAAGAAAGTCGGTGAGTGGTATTCTGGAGGCACTGCGTTTGAGTGCCTCGAGCGTGCAGCGGAGACAAACGAGCGCATCAAGTCACGTCACACGTGAGACATGAGCGTCATCTGGCGGTTTTCTTAAAAAAACAAAGCGCGTGGCTCGGAGACGGGTGTGCGCGCCCATCTCAGAGGTGATAAGGTGTAGAACGCAAGGCGACGGTAGGTGCCACCACCGTCTCGTCTTAGCAAAGCGTTGGAAACACTCCCCGTTCCGTGCAAGCATTGCATGGTCAGTGCAGCGTGATAAGCGCTACGGCCCTTAAAATTACTAATGTATGCTTTTTCTAGTAAAAGACGCACATGCAGAATATATACGTGCTGTTATGGTGCCGCAGACATGCGCAATGATTGCTTTTTAATTGACGATTGCACAAGCATGAATGCTCAAGCTTGAGCAACACTGGTGGGCGGTGCGGATGAGGTCAGCCACTTCAAGTACCAGATGCCATATAGAGTGGACAAACAGACAAATGTACAGACAGACAGACAGACAGGCAGACAGACAGACAGACAGACAGACCGGCAGACCAAAATTTTTGTTGAAGGTCCCCAAAAGAAGACTATCGTCTTTAATAAACCAGGAACTCTGGTACGACAAACTTAGTGTGATTTCAAATGAGAAAGAGCGCACGATAGCCTGTCGAAAACCGTGTGTAATCGTTTCATGTTATGTTTAAGTGCAACATAATCTCTTTTACCGATGTCTCTGTGAGAATTAGGGAAGAATAGACATAAGCGGCAGCAAAGTATATTTAGTAGGAATCCTAAAAAGTTAACCCATGATTTAAGTCACTGAACTTGTGAGGAATCTTCTGAATAATGTAAATAGGGGGTGGTTCAATAAATATAATACATAGCACGATATATTTTGGCGAATGAAACGGGAAATGAAAACGAATGCCGAAACATCGATCTTGTCACCAGACTTTTGGCATGCGGTTTGATTGCATCGTTGAGATGTGATATGTAATGATTCTCTAAAACTATATACATATATGATAGGTGTAACGTTCAAGGAAACACCTTTGGGTGCAATTTGCTAACATACACCTATAGTACACCTAAAATGACAAATGGGTGTACAAAAGGTGGAATTGCAGAACTTACACCCGTGCAGATAAGTTTGGCAGAAATAAGAGGTGTAATATAAGTGATTTATTGAAAAATCCACCCTTAAGGGTGTGAAATGATTTGCAGTGCTTTTTCCAAAATCTTTTTACTTGCCCTAGAAATAAGAAACATGATTCACCATTTCCTCAAATAGCACAAAGTAATGAACAAGTTAGTGGAGAAGGAAAAGGCTTAGAAAAGTCAAAAGAAGTAAGTAATTCGTGGAGTGTAGACCGGAACGACTATCAATTGTCCAAGGCTGTAAATGATGACACTACGAACAAGGGCTCCACAGAAGATAAATTGGAACTGAAAGAGCAATCTTGTGAAGTTAAATCTGATTCAAAAGATGAAATTAACTTTACTATAACCTCGCATGATGATAAGGTATGTCAGGTTCTAGCAAAGACATCGGACACTAGCTCTTCGTCTAGTGATTTTGCACAGCAACTGACAGCGCTTAGCATACCTCTAGTTAAATCTGCTCGCGGCCGACCACGTAAGAGATGTGCACATAATACGAAGCGGGGAGAAAACAGACTACATTTGCATGTTTGTAAAAACTCTCAATTTAAAGAAAAGACATCTGTGAAAGTCGTTGGTTGAACAGTGGAAAAAATTATTGACCCCATAGCTGACGCGATTTGTGGTCCAAATAACTGCAACCCGTACCAAATACGTTCCTCTGAATTAGTGGTCCTACGAGGCACAGGATGGCTGTCAGATGCAATTGTAAATGCAACGCAATTTAATATTTCGCGTCAGTTTCCTGGTCTGTGTAATTATCGGGATGTTCTTCTTGGGGAGAGCTTGAAATTTAAGAAGCGAGACAACTTTATTCATAATCTGCATATTCCTGGGCACTGGGTTAGAGTGACAAATTATGGGGCCCCTACAAACATTGTTTCTTTGTACGATTGGTTAGACCAGGACATTATGCCAAGTGTAGCAACTCAAGTTATGAACAAAATGAGTCTAACTTCTAACACTCTTACCATTCACGCTAAGGCAGTGCAGCGTCAAGACATGTTTTATGACTGTGGCGTTTTTGCCGTTGGTAATGCATTCACCATTGCATCTGGCGTCGACCCGTGCACCGTTGCTTTCGGTAAGACCATAATGCGCAGGCATTTAATATTATGTCTTGCATACAATGCGATGGTGCCTTTCCCTATTGCTACAATGCAAGTGCCCAGGTTAAAACTGAAATCAAGTTGCTTTTTTGTTCCAAAGTAATATTTTTTGTATAAACCATTAAAAAAATCAGCCCTAAATTGACACCATATAGTTCTATAGCTGCTGATTTGAGACCTTTTTATACATTCCAACTCTAAGTTATTAATATACTGCGTCATCATCATTAGCATTGCTTATAAGCCGTAAACCACTTTCGATGTTGTTTGATAGAGAAAGAATATTGCAGCTGTACTTCTTTTTGCTGTTAAATGCTCGTGGATAAGTTTTTTAAGCAAGTAAAGTTGGGAACCACGTTATCACGCAGAGGTAACTGCAGTTAAGGAATGTTTCACTTTTTCTGCTTGTGTGCTACACATAAAAGTTCTTTATGAATGAAATGCAGTTGTATCTCAAAGTGTTTGCATAGGGCAAACTTTAAAGTTTTCTGCTACTATCTGCACTTACACTATTGTGCACAAGAAATAACTATAGATACCATATCTTGTTATCACCCTTAATCACATTGCTTTTCTAAAAATTGTCCTAAGTTACCTATTTTTATGAACAGAGCTGATAATTTTACCATGTATTTTCTGCCTGCTACTACATAAAGTAACAACGGATGTTGAAAATTACATTTGTTATTTCTACGTAGTCAAGAGTTCGACGGAATGCCGTCTGGTCAGGTAAAGGCATTGTTGAAAAAAACAGGTCACTGACCAATGTCAAACAAAACAATGACGTTTCGGGACCCGTACGGGTCCCTTGTTCACAATCACAATCTTGGTCCCTTGTTCAACATTTGTTATTTCTACAGAGTCTATGTCCTCGGCACTCGCTGAAGATAACAGTTGTCAGTGAAAACCTTCAAGTGCCACTGCGTTAGAATGGACCTTTGCACAAATTGGCGCATGCCACCTAGGCTGGCCGCAAAGCATTACGTGAAGCCGGAGTGCCGGAAGAGTGTCGTCTGCTCGCGGAAGCGTTGGCTCACCTTGTTTCCCGCAGCACGCGGGTGTACGGACACATACCCGCCACGGTGGTCTAGTGGCTAAGGTACTCGGCTGCTGACCCGCAGGTCGCGAGATCAAACCCAGGCTGTGGCGGCTGTTGAAGGCGGAAATGTTGTAGGCCCGTGTACTCAGATTTGGGTGCACGTTAAAGAACCCCAGGTGGTCAAAATTTCCGGAGCCCTGCACTACGGCGTCTCTCATAATCAAATAGTGGTTTTGGGACGTTAAACCCCACAAATCAATCAATCATGTACGGACACATTCTTGCGGGAATATTGCGCCTGATAACCCTGCTTCAATCTGCACTCACAGAACAAGCACAACGCTGAACAACATAAAGTCAGCAAACTTATTACAGACCCAGGAAGACACTAATATACCCAGGGAAGAGCCCATTAAATTGGAAACATTAAAGGGGTACTGTCACATAATTTTGGCGCCGACATAGCCTGCGGGGTCGATTCTAGTGAACATCCGTATATCATCTGCAAGATATCAACAGCGAATAAAGCTTGGAAGGTATTTTAATTCAATTTTGAAGTTTGTGTGGGTAACCGACTCTATAGCGCTAAAGACACACTCGGAGGGGACTCCGAAGTGTCCCCCTACTTCCTTCACAGCACCACGCTGTGGCCAACAAAACAAGTTATGATAATGTAATAGCCGCCATTTTTCTTTTGCCGCGTTAGTTCCCGAAGTCTATATTTCTCGGCGGCTTCTTGTGAAGATGTGGCCGTGGTGCACGCTTAAAAAGTTTTGTGTCTGCTGACATTCTGGTGCCCTTTCTTATTTGAAAGTACTTCATGTACTGAATCGTGCGGAAGTGTGTCACAGTTCTGTGTGATGACGTGGTCAATAGTTGCACACGCTAGGTGTCGACAGTTGCACCCAGTTTTTGGAACTCTCTCAAACCGAAACTGATCGATAATTAGTGGCCTGCAATTATTATTATGTCCTGTGCTGCAGCAAACAATGTGTCGTGTCATGACTAACAGCCCTACAGCAACGCATTGCAGCAGAAAAACATGAGACCAAATTTTTTGTGTCAGTACCCCTTTAGGCGGCTTTCGCGGTGAGCCCGTTCGCTTTTTTGGTCGTTTTTCCATATAGCGTAAGCTTTCTTCTTTTCCTTTGGTGGTACTTGCAGTGTTCACATGATGGACGCCGGGACGGACGCATGAACATACACACAGAAAGACTAGCAGACGGGCGGACAGGTAGACGGGCGCGTAAAGCGGCTACGTGCTGCAGACTTTGCGAGTCTAGATGGGAGACCTCAGAATGTTCACCAGATGGACTGACGGACGGACGCATCGACAGACGGCCAACAGACTAGCAGACGGACGGACGGATAGTCGGACGCGTAAAGCGGCTATGTCCCACAGGGTATGCGAGATGGTGACACTTGGAATGTTCACTAGATGGACTGATGGACAGACGCATGGACGGACCGACAGACAGACAAGCAGACGGACGGACAGGTAGACGCACGTGTAAAGTGGCTATGTGTCACAGGGTATAGGAGAGGGCGGTACTCCGAGTGTTCGCTAGATGGACGCATGGACGGACGCATGGACGGACAGACAGAGAGACTGGCAGACGGACGGACGGATAGACGGACGCGTGAAGCGCGTATGTGCCACAGGGTATACGAGATGCGAGATAGCGGTAACTGGAGTGTTCTCTAAATTAACGCACGGATAGACGCACGGACGGACCGACAGACAGACTAGCAGACGGACGGACAGGTCGACGGACGCGTAAAGCGGATTTGTGCCACAGGGTATGCGAGATGGCAGTATTTTTTAGTGTTCTTTGATGGACGCACGGACGGACAGACAGACAGACTAGCAGACAGACGGACAGGTAGACTGACGCGTGAAGCGGCTATGTGCCACAGGGTATGCGAGATGGTGGTACTTGGAGTGTTCACTAGATGGACACACGGACGGACGCACGGATGGACGCATGAACAGACAGACTAGCAAGTGGACGGACGGATAGACGGACGCGTAAAGCGGGTAAGTGCCACAGGGTATACGACATCCGAGTTGGTGGAACCCAGCGTTCACTAGATGGACGCACGGACGGACGCACGGAGAGACAGACAGACTAGCAGACGGACGGACAGGTAGACGGACGCGTAAATCGGCCATGTGCTACAGGGTATGCGAGATGGCGGTACTCAGAGTATTCACTAGATCGACTCATGGACGGACGCATGGATGGACGGACAGACAGACCAGCAGATGGACGGACGGATAGACGGACGAGTGAAGCGGGTATGTGCCACAGGGTATACGAGATGCGAGATGGCGGTACTGAGAGTGTTCACCAGATGAACGCATGTACGGATGCATTGACACACGGACAAACTAGCAGACGGACGGACATGTAGACGGACACGTAAAGTGGCTATGTGCTACAGGGTATGCGAGATGGCAGTACTCAGAGTGTTCACTAGATGAACTCACGGACGGACGCATGGACGGACGGAACACAGACTAGCAGGTCGACAGACGGATAAATGGACGCGTAAAGCGGGTTTTCGCCACGTGGTATACAAGATGCGAGATGGTGGTACTCAGTGTTGACTATCTGGACGCACGGATGGACGCATGCATGGACAGACAGACAGACTAGCAGACGGACGGAAAGGTAGACGGACGCATGAAGCGGCCATGTGCCACGGTATGCGAGATGGCGGTGCTAAGAGTGTTCTCTAGATGGACGCACGGACGGATGCATGGATGGATGGACATACAGACTGTCAGACAGACGGAGAGGTAGACGGACGCGTAATCCGGCTATGTGCCACAGGGTATGCCAGATGGTGGTACTTGGAGTGTTCGCTAGATGGACGCGCGGATGGACGCATTGACGGACAGACAGACAGACTAGCAGACGGATGGACAGGTAGACGGGCGCGTAAAGCGGCTATATGACACAGGGTATGCGAAATAGTGGTATTCAGAGTGTTCACTAGCTGGATGCACTGACGGACGCAGGGACAAACTAGGAGACGGACGGACAGGTAGACGGACAAGTAAAGCGGGTATGTGCCACAGGGTATACGAGATACGAGTTGGTGGTACTCAGTGTTCACTAGATGGACGCACGGACGGACGCATGGGCGGACAGACAGACAAACTAGCAGACGGACGGACAGGTAGACGGACGCGTAAAGCGGCTATGTGCCTCAGGGTATGCCAGATGGTGGTACTTGAAGTGTTCGCTAGATGGACGCACGAATGGACGCACGGACAGAAAAACTAGCAGACGGACGCACTGGTAGACGGACATGTAAAGCGGGTATGTGCCACAGGGTATACGAGATACGAGTTGGTGGCATTCAGTGTTGACTAGATGGACTCACGGACGGACGCATAGACGGTTGGACAGAATGACTAGCAGATGGACAGACGGATACATGGACGCGTAAAGCGGGTATGTGTCACATGGTATACGAGATGCGAGATGGCGGTACTCAATGTTTGCTATCTGAAAGCACGGATGGACGCATGGACGGACTGACAGACAGACAGAGAGACATACTAGCAGACGGACGGACACATAGACAGACGCGTAAAGCGGCTATGTGCCACGGTATGCGAGATGGTGGTACTATGAGTGTTCTCTAGACGGACGCACGGACGGATGCATGGATGGAGCCGTCCGTGCGATTTGGACCGGCACACTTGCCGACATGTCGCTGATGCAACTGTTGCTGGTGCAGGTACCTCTGCTGCTGGTTTCTGCGATCCACTTCGATGCAACGGAGCGCAGGACACAGCCCTTTTTGTCTGATCCTTGGTCAGCATCTACAGTATCTCGACTATCATCCACACGTGTGCATGGGTCATCGTCTGTCGTCAGAGGCACGTGTGGCCCAAGCCACGGATGGATCAGCAAGGATCAACCAGTGAATTTGGGCCAACAGAACTCACGTGGTGCCGATCAGGCGTATATAGGCACTCAGCACGATGGCTTCGCGGGATTTGGAGCCGGCACACTTGCCGACATGTCGCTGATGCAACTGTTGCTGGTGCAGGTTAGTCATTACTACCCATCTCAATCGCGGAGACTTGTATATGCATTGCCGGCTCCTCCCACGTTGCTAACTGTTCGTAACAAAAACCACGGATGCACGATGCATACGTCGCGTCTGAAGAGATTGCGATTATTTTCTAACAGAGTGCTGTATTTGATTTTGTTGTTAATACTCGCGGGGGATGTTGAACTGAACCCAGGTCCCGCTAAGACACCGGAGATGGAAGTGCTGAAATGTTTGCAGAGTGGGCAGGAAACTTTAATTTCAAAACTAAACGGCATTGAATCCAGGTTCGAAAAAAAACGAGAACATACTGATGGAAGTAAAAGATAATCTTAGCCAAACTCAGAACCAGATAAGGGACCTCAGCAAGATTGTAACGGAGCAGGCAGCTATAATACGGCAACTCATGCAACAGGTGAAAGATCTGCAAAAGAAAACAAATGACCTCGAAAACAGAAGTCGCCGAAAAAATCTTGTTTTCTATGGCGTTAATGACAAAACCTCAGAATCGTGGGATGAATCCGAAGCTATAATAAAGAATATTTGCAAAACGAGCCTTGGAATGGAACTCGAATCTGTGGAAAGGGCACATCGCTTAGGACGCTATAATGAGAATAAGAAGAGGCCAATTATTGTTAAATTCTCATTGTACAAAGAGCGTCAGGCAGTGCTGCTCAATGCCAAAAGATTCAAGAATTCCCAGTACAGCGTTAGCGAAGATTACTCACATGAGACAAGAAGTATCAGGAATAAGCTGTGGGAATATGCCAAGACAAAAAGACAGGATAAGAACAATAAAGTGAAGCTGAATTTTGACAAACTGATTATTAACGGCAGGGCTTTCAGGTGGGATGACGAAAAAGAAGAGGTCGTCCCAGTACGCAGGCGATGACAAACTAGAAAAAAGGAGAAATACCGATGTCAAGAACTTGTTGCCGTCATCGTGAACTGCCGCAGCGTAGTTAATAAAGTTGCTGAGCTCTTGGGCTTAATTGAGAGTGTTAACGCAGATATAGTCCTTGGTACAGAATCTTGGCTAAAGCCCTCGATTGCTGATAGTGAGGTGTTTCCGCAAAATTACGTCGTCTATCGCAAGGATAGGCTCACAGCAGGTGGTGGCGTTTTTTTACTTGTTCGTTCTTGCTTACAGTCATTTGAAGTTGATTATAAGTGCGACGCACTGGAGTCTGTATGGTGCAAGATAACACTGCCTGATAACTTCGCGTTTTTGGTCGGAGTGGTTTATCGCTCGCCTAGCTCAGATAGTAGCATAACGCAAACATTAGATGAAATTCTTTCTGAAGCATCAGCCCAGACAATACTCCTAGGGGGGGGGGATTTTAATCTGCCTGGCTTATCCTGGGGTAATGGTTCCTGTATAAGTATAAGCGGGCGCATTAACCGTGTGATGAAAAATATCGTCGACAGGTTTGGTCTGACGCAGTACGTTACCACCCCTACTCGCAATGACGCTGTGTTAGACTTGTTGTTTTGTAACTCGCCAAATTTCGTAAATGACGTGACTGTGATTCCAGGAATTAGTGATCATCTTGCTGTTGTTGCTTGTATCCAAAAGAAAAAAGTGTGTGCGAAGTTACCTACGAGTAGAAGGATCTACTTTTATGACAAGGGTGACTACGATGCAATTTCTAAAAAACTTCGTAATTCGTTCCCTGTTTTCGAATGTCTTTTTGAGGAGGGCAATGTGCATAATATGTGGGACAAATTTAAGAATATACTTTCCGAGTTAACAAATAGACATCTCCCCAGTGTTCATTCATCACGGCTAAAAAAGCACAAACAACCATGGGTAACAGCACATATATTAAAGCTTATCAACAAAAGGAAGAGGGCATTAGGCGCATTCAAGAAAAGCAAATCAGTTGCTCACTTTGAAAAACTGAAGTCGATTACCCACGAATATAAGCTAAAGATAAAAAAAGCTAAAGATGATTACTTCACTGAGCTGAGCAACAAAATGAAATCAAATCCTAAAATGTTTTGGAAGTACCTAAAACAGTGTGGCTCAGATTCCTTTGGAATACAGGAGTTAAATTATAACGGCACGGTAATTACGAATGACGAGGATAAGGCTGCATGCCTAAACAACTTTTTCCACTCGGTATTCTTACCAAAACACAGCTGTAATTATCATTAAACTATTATGAGCATTTCGCCTATGCTGTCGAGCTTAGTGTTAATGGAATTTAAACACTTTTGAAGGACGTTGATGAGAGTAAATCTAGTGGTCCAGATGGAATTTCTCCGCGTGTACTCAAGCGTTGTGCGGGGCCAATTTCTATGTATCTTTATGCAATTTTTGAAAGATCTTTAGCGACAGGTACCTTACCACATGACTGGAAAATTGCGCACGTGGTACCGATACATAAAGGTGGGTCCAAAAAAGACGTTGGTAATTATAGACTAATATCACTTACGTCTATCCCGTGTAAAATCCTCGAACATATTTTATACAAAGAAATAATAACTCATTTGAACAAGCATAAGGTACTAATCAACGAGCAGCATGGATTTCGCAGAGGGCTGTCTTGCACAACACAATTAGTCGAATTTTATCATGACGTAATATCGGGCGTAGATACTGTAGGACAGGTTGACGGTGTGTTCTTGGATTTTCGGAAAGCGTTTGACACAGTGTCACATTCAGTCTTACTGTTTAAGCTTACCACCCTGAACATTTATAAGACTGTTTTTAAATGGATCGAATGTTACCTTTGTCAAAGAACACAAACCGAAGTACTGAATGGAAAATGCTCTGAATACACCGATGTTACCTCAGGGGTCCCACAAGGCTCCGTCCTGGGTCCGCTATTGTTTTTAATTTATGTTAATGATATCTCTGCGGGAATTTCATCTTCTATACGGTTGTTTGCGGATGACTGTGTTGTGTACAGAAAAATTTTTGATCACAATGATGTATTGGAACTTCAGAAAGACTTATCGCTAATTTATAGCTGGTGTACCAAATGGAAAATGAATTTGAGTATAACAAAGTGTGTACATATTTCATTTACCAAAAAGATAAAACCATTTCAATCACAGTATTATCTGAACAATGTACAGTTGAAACAAGAGAGTACATATATATACCTAGATATAATACTATCATCTGAATGTTCATGGAGGCCTCAGGTTGACGCTCTCATAGCCAAAGCTGGTAAGGCTTTAAATTTCATTCAAAGAAACCTGCGATGTTCGCATGTGAATTTAAAACGTATGCATACACTACTTGTATCAGACCTATCTTAGAATACGGTTGTGTCGTGTGGGACCCCGCCGAGGTAACCTTCATTGCTGCTCTGGAACAATTGCAAAATCGTGCTGCCAGGTTCGTCTTGGGACGGTACGGAAGGGGGGAGAGCTGCACTGCAATGAAGACTGAGCTAGGATGGGAGTGTCTTTCTGACCGCCGCCAGAAGCAGAGATTCAAATTTCTTTACTGCATTTACTACAATAAAACTGTAATTAATAGAGAAATATACCTGCACAATCCTCATTACACTTCAAAACGTTTTGATCATAGTTGCAAAATTCGAGAATACCCAGCTAAAACGAACATGTATGCCAATTCAATTTTTCCTAGAACAATTAAACAGTGGAACAGGCTAACTGAAATGCAAGTACATAGTGGGAACGAAGATATATTTTATTCACTGCTGTGAACCCGTGTTGTAACCTGAACGAAGATATATTGTGTGTGAACAAAATTCTGCTATGTGTGTGAACAAAAATGTATTTCAGTTATTTATGTGTGAACAAAGTTGTATTGTGTCGGTGAACGGAGATGTACGTCATTCATTGATGTAACCCCCCTGCTATAACGCCTTCGGGTGCTGCGGGGTATCTGATGAATAAAGAATAAAGAATAAAGATGGACAGGCAGACAGACTGGCAGACAGACGGAGAGGTAAACGGACGCGTAATGCGTCTATGTGCCACAGGGTATGCCAGATGGTGGTACTTGGAGTGTATGCTAGATGGACGCACGGATGGACGCATGAACGGACAGACAGACTAGCAGACAAACGGACAGGTAGATTGACGCATAAATCGGCCACGTGCTACAGGGTAGGTGAGATGGCGGTACTCAGAGTATTCACCGGATCGACTCACAGACAGACGCATGGATGGACGCACAGACAGACCAGCAGATTGACGGACAGATACATGGACGCGTAAAGTGGCTATGTGACACATGGTATGCGAGATGGTGGTACTTGGAGTGTTCACTAGAAGGACGCACGAACGGACGCATGGACAGACAGACAGACAGACAAGCAGATGGGCGGACAGGACGCGTAAAGCGGCTATGTGCCACAGGTTTTGCGAGTCGAGATGGCAGTACTCAGAATGTTTACTAGATGGACGCAAGGACGGGTGCATGGACGTACAGACAGACAGACTAGGAGATGCCGGGACAGGTAAACAGAGGCGTAAAGGGGCTATGTTCCACAGGGTATGCGAGATGGCGGTACTTTGAGTGTTCTCTAGATGAACGTACGGATGGACGCATGGACGGACAGACAGACAGACTAGCAGATGGAAAGACGGATAGACGGACGAGTGAAGCGGGTATGTGCCACAGGGTATACGAGATGCGAGATGGCGGTACTTTGAGTGTTCTCTAGATGAACGCACGGACGGATGCACAGACGGACAGACAGACAGACTAGCAGATGGAGGACAGATACACGGACGCGTAAAGTGCGTATGTGCCACAGGGTTTACGAGATGCTTAACGGCGGTAACTGGAGGGTTCTCAAGATGAACGCATGGTCGGACGCTTGGACGGACCGACCGACAGACTGGCAGACAGACGGACAGGTGGACCGACGCGTAAAGCGGCAATGTGCCACAGGGTATGCGAGATGTCATTATTTTTAGTGTTCTCTAAATGGACGCACAGACGGACACATGGACAGACAGACAGACAGACAGACAGACAGACAGACAGACAGACAGACAGACAGACAGACAGACAGACAGACTAGCAGACGGATGGAGAGGAAGACGGACGCGTAAAGTGGCTATGTGCCACAGGCTATGGGAGATGGTTGTATTTGAGTGCTCTCTAGATGGACGCACGGACAGACGCATGGACGGACAGACAGACAGACAGACAGACAGACGAACAGGTAGACGCACGTGTGTAGCGGCTATGTGCCACAGGGTAGGCGAGATGGCGGTATTCAGAGTGTTCACTAGATGGACGCACGGATGGACGCATGGACGGACAGACAAACAGACAAGAAGACCGACGGACAGGTAGACGGTCGCGTTAAGCAGGCATGTGCTAAAGGGTAGAGATGCGAGATAGTGGTACTTTGAGTGTTCTCTAGATGAACGCACGGACGGACGCATAGACACACAGACAGACAAACTAACAGACAGACGGACATGTAGACGGACACGTAAACTAGCTATGTGCTACAGGACATGCGAAATGGCAGTACTCACAGTGTTCACTAGATGGACTCACGGACGGATGCATGGACGGACAGACAGACAGACTAGCAGACGAACAGAGAGGAAGACAGACGCATAAAGTGGCTATGTGCCACAAGGTATGTGAGATCGTGGTACTTCGAGTGTTCTCTAGATGGACGCACGGACGACCACATGGACGGACAGACAGACAGACAGACCAGAAGTTTTACGGACAGATAGATGGACGCATAAAGTGGCTATGTGCCACGTGGAATGCGAGATGGTGGTACTTGGAGTGTTCACGAGATGGACGCACGGACGGACGCATGTATGGACAGACAGACAGACAGACTGGCAGACAGACGGACATGTTGACGGACGCGTAATGCAGCTATGTGCCGCAGGGTATGCGAGATGGAGGTACTTGGAATGTTCGCTAGATAGACGCACGTATGGACGCATGAACGGACAGACAGACTAGAAGCCGGAGGGACGGCTAGACGGACGCGTAAAGCGGCTATGTGCCACAGGGTATGCGAGTGCGATACTTTGAGTGTTATCTAAATGGACTCGCAGACGGACGCATGGACGGACAGACAGACAGACTAGCAGACGGACAGACAGATAGATGAAAAAGTGAAGCGGGTATTTGCCACAGGGTATACGAGATGCGAGATGGCGGTACACAGTGTTCACTATCTGGACGCACGGATGGACGCATGGAAGGACAGACAGACAGACAAGGAGACGAACAGACAGGTAGACTTACTCGTAAAGCGGCTATGGGCCACAGGGTATGCGAGATGGTGGTACTTGGAGTGTTCACTAGATGGACGCACGGGCGGACGTATGGACGGACAGACTAGCAGATGGACGGACGGATAGACGGACGCGTAAAGCGGGTATGTGCCAGAGGGTATACGAGATACGAGTGGGTGGTACTCAGTGTTCAGTATATGGACGCACGGATGGACGCAAGGACGGAGAGACAGACAAAATAGCAGACGGACGGACAGGAAGACGGACGCGTAAATCGGCCATGTGCTATAGGGTATGCGAGATGGCGGTACTCAGAGTATTCACTAGATCGACTCACGGACGGACGCATGGACGAACCGACAGACAGACTAGCAGACGGACGGACAGGTGGACAGACGCGTAAAATGGCTAAGTGCCACAAGGTAATCGAGATGTGGTTATTTGTAAGTGGTCACTAGATGGACGCACGGACGGACGCATGAACAGAAAGACAGAGAGACTAGCAGACGGATAAAGAGGAAGACGGACGCGTAAAGTAGCTATGGGCCACAGGGTATGCTGGATAATGGTACTTAGCGTTCACTAGATGGACGCACGTACGGATGCATGGACAGAGAGACAGACTAGCAGATGGACGGACAAGTATAAGGACGCGGAAAGTGGCTATGTGCCATAGGGTATTCGAGATGGCGGCACTTTGAGTGTTCTCTAGATGGACACATGGACGGACTATTGGACGGACAGACAGACAGACTGGCAGACGGACGGACAGATAGACGGACGCGTAAAGCGCGTATGTGCCACAGGGTATACGAGATGCGAGATGGCGGTAACTGCAGTGTTCTCTAGATGGACGCACGGACGGGCGCATGGACGGACCGACAGACAGACTAGCAGACCGAAGGACAGGTGGACGGAAGCGTGAAGCGGCTGTGTGCCACAAGGTATGCGAGATGGCAGTATTTTTGAGTGTTCTCTAGATGGACGCACGGATAGACGAATGGACGGACAGACAGACAGACTAGAAGACGGACGCGTAAAGTGGCTATGTACCTCAGGGTATGCGAGATGGCGGTACTCTGAGTGTTCTCTAGATGTATGCACGGACGGACGCATGGGCGGACAGACAAACAGACGGACGGAGAGGTAGATGGACACATAAAATGGCTATGTGCCACAGGGTACGCGAAATGGCGGTACTTTTAGTGTTCTCTAGATGAACGCACGGACGAACGCATGGATGGACAGACAGACTTACTAGCAGATGGACGGACAGATTGACGAGTAAAGCGGGTATGTGCCACAGGGTATACTTGATGCGAGATGGCGGTACTCTGAGTGTTCACAAGATAGATGCACGGACGGATGCATGGACACACGGACAGACAAACTAGAAGACGGACGAACAGGTAGATGGACACGTAAAGGGGCTATGTGCCACAGGGTATGCCAGATGGTGGTACTTGGAGTGTTCGCTAGATGGACGCACGTATGGATGCATGGATGGACAGACAGACTAGCAGACGGACGGACAGATAGACGGACGCATGAAGCGGCTATCTGCCACAGAGTATGCGAGATGGTGGTATTTGGAGTGTTCACTAGATGGATGCACGGACGGATGAATGGATGAACAGACAGACAGACAGACTAGCAGATGTACGGACAAGTAGACAGATGCGTAAAGCGGCTATGTGCCACTGGGTATGCGAGATAGTTGTACTCAGAGTGCTCACTAGATGGACGCACGGACGGACGCCTGTATGAACAGAAAGACAGACTAGGGGACGGACGTACAGGTAGACGGGCGCGTAAAGCGGCTATGTGACACAGGGTATGCGAGATGGAAGTACTCAGTGTTCCCTAGATGGACTCCCGGACGGAGGCAAGGACGGACGGACAGACAGACTAGCAGATTGACGGACGGATAGATGGACGCGTAAAGCGGGTATGTGCCACAGGGTATACGAGATGCGAGATGGCAGTAACTGGAGGGTTCTCTAGATGAACGCATGGACGGACGCATGGCCAGACAGACCGACAGACTAGGAGACGGAGGGACAGGTAGCCGGACGCGTAAAGCGGTTATGTGCCACAGGGTATGCGAGATGGCAGTACTTTGAGTGTTCTCTAGATGAACGCACGGACGGACGCATGGACGGACAGGCAGACAGACTAGCAGACAGAAAGACGGATAGACGGACGAATGAAGCGGGTATGTGCCACAGGGTATACGAGATGCGAGGTGGCGGTACTCAGAGTGTTGATTAGATGGACGCACGGACGGATGCATGCACACACGCACAGACAAACTAGTAGATGGACGGACATGTAGATGGACACGTAAAGTAGTTATGTGCCAGCGTATGCAAAATGGCGGTACTGTGAGTGTTCTCTAGATGGACGCACGGACGGACGCATGGATGGACAGACAGACAGACAGACAGACTGGCAGATGGACGGACAGGTAGACGGACGCCCAAAGCGGCTATGTGCCACGGTATGCCAGATGGCGGTACTATGAGTGAACTCTAGACGGACAGTCGGACGGACGCGTGGATGGAGAGACAGACAGACTGGCAGAGCGACTGACAGGTAGAAGGATGCGTAAGGCGGCTATGTGCCACAGGGTATGCCAGACGGTGGTACTTGGAGTGTTCGCTAGATGGACGCACGGATGGACGTATGAATAGACAGACAGACTAGCAGACAGGCGGACAGGTAGACTGACGCGTAAAGCGGCTATGTGCCACAGGGTTTGCGAGATGGTGGTACTTGGAGTGTTCACTAGATGGACGCACGGATGGACGCATGGACGGACAGACTAGGAGATGGACAGACGGATAGACGGACGCGTATAACGGGTATGTGCCACAGGGTATATGAGGTAGGAGTTGTTGGTACTCAGTGTTCACTAGATGGACGCACAGACGGACGCATGGACGGACAGACACACGAACTAGCAGACGGACAGACATGAAGACGGACGCGTAAATCGGCCATGTGCTATAGGGTAGGCGAGATGGCGGTACTGGGAGCATTCACTAGATCGACTCACGGACGGACGCATGGACAGACCGACAGAGAGACTAGCAGATGGACGGAGAGGAAGACGGACGCGTAAAGTGGGTATGTGCCACAAAGTTTTGGAGATGGTTGTACTTTGATAGTTCTCTACATGGACGCATGGACAGACGCGTGGACGGGCAGACAGACAGACGGACGAACAGGTAGAGGAACGCGTAAAGTGGCTATGGGTCACAGGGTATGCCAGATGGTGGTACTTGGAGCGTTCACTAGATGGACGCACGGACGGACGCATGGACGGACAGACAGACTAGCTGACGGACGGACAAGTAGACCGACGCGTAAAGTGGCGATGTGCCACAGGGTATGCGAGATGGCGGTACTTTGAGTGTCCTCTAGATGGACGCACGGACGGCCGTAGGGACAGACAGACAGACTAGCAGACGGACGGACAGATAGACGGACGCGTAAAGCGCGTATCTGCCGCAGGGTATACGAGATGCGAGATGACTTTAACTGCAGTGTTCTGTAGATGAATGCACGTACGGACGCATGGACGGACCGACAGACAGACTAGCAGACCGAAAGACAGGTGCACGGACGCGTTAAGCGGATGTGTGCCACAAGGTATGCGAGATAGCGGTATTTTTTAGTGTTCTCTAGAAGGACGCACGGACGGACGCATGGATTGAGAGACAGACAGACTAGCAGACGAACAGAGAGGAAGACAGACGCATAAAGAGGCTATGGGCCACAAGGTATGCGAAATGGCGGTACTTCGAGTGTTCTCTATATGGACGCACGGACGACCACATGGACGGACAGACAGACAGGCAGACCAGCAGATTGACGGACAGATAGATGGACGCGTAAAGTGGCTATGTGCCACATAGTATGCGAGATGAGGCAATTGGAGTGTTCACTAGATGGACGTACGGACGGACGCATGGACCGGCAGAGACAGACAGACTAGGAGCCGGAGGGACAGGTAGACGGACGCGTAAAGCGGCTATGTGCCACAGGGTATGCGAGATGGCGGTACTTTGAGTGTTCTCTATATGGACGCGTGGACGGACGCATGGACGGACAGACAGACAGACTAGCAGACGGACAGACGCATAGATGGAAGAGTGAAGCGGGTATGTGCCACAGGGTATACGAGATGCGAGATGGTGGTATTCAGGGTTTTGACTAGATGGACGCACGGACGGATGCATAGGCACACGGAACGACAAACTAGCAGACGGACGGACATGTAGACGGACACGTAAACTAGCTATGTGCTACAGGGCATGCGAGATGGCAGTACACACAGTGTTCACTAGATTTACTCACGGACGGATGCATGGACGGACGAAAAGACAGACTAGCAGATGGATGGACTGATAGATGGTCGCGTAAAGCGGGTATGTGCCACGTGGTATAAGAGATGCGAGACGGCAGCACACAGTGTTCACTAGATGGCCGCACGGACGGAGGCATGAACGGACAGACAGACTAGCAGACGGACGGTCAGGTAGACTTACTCGTAAAGTGGCTACTGGCCACAGGGTATGTGAGATGGTGTTACTTGGAGTGTTCACTAGATGGACGCACGGGCGGACGCATGGACGGACAGACTAGCAGATGGACGGATGGATAGACGGACGCGTAAAGCGGGTATGTGGCACAGGGTATACTTGATGCGATATGGCGGTACTCCGAGTGTTCACTAGATGGATGCACGGACGGACGCATGGACACACGGACGTACATACTAGCAGACTGACGGACAGGTAGATGGACACGTAAAGCGGCTTTGATCCACTGTATTCGAATTGGCGGTACTATGAGTGTTCTCTAGATGGACGCACGTATGGACGCATGTATGGACAGACAGACAGACTTGCAGACAGACGGACATGTCGATGGACGCGTAAAGCAGCTATGTGCCACAGGGTATGCGAGATGGTGGTACTTGGAATGTTCGCTAGATAGACGCACGGATGGACGCATGAACGGACAGACAGACTAGCAGACGGACGGACAGGTAGACTTACGTGTAAATTGGCTATGGGCCACAGGGTATGCGAAATGGTGGTACTTGGAGTGTTCACTAGATGGACGCATGGACGGACGCATGGACGGACAGACTAGCAGATGAACGAACGGATAGACGGAGGCGTAAAGCGGGTATGTGCCACAGAGTATACGAGATACGAGTTGGTGGTACTCAGTGTTCACTAGATGGACGCACGGACGGACGCATGGACGAAGAGACAAACTAGTAGACGGACGGACAAGAAGACGGACGCGTAAATCGGCCATGTGCTATAGGGTATGTGAGATGGCGGTACTCAGAGTATTCACTAGATCGACTCACGGATGGACGCATGGACAGACAGACAGAGAGACTAGCAGACGGAAGGAGAAGAAGACGGACGCGTAAAGTGGCTATGTGCCACAGGGTTTGGGAGATGGGTGTACTTTGAGAGTTCTCTACATGGACGCACAGACAGACGCATGGACGGGCAGACAGACAGATGGACGAACAGGTAGACGAACGCGTAAAATGGCTATGGGCCACAGGGTATGCCAGATGGCGGTACGTGGAGCGTTCACTAGTGGACACACGGACAGACGCATGACAGACAGACAGACTAGCAGACGGACGGACAAGTAGACGGACGCGTAAAGTGGCTATGTGCCACAGGGTATGCGAGATGGCGGTACTTTCAGTGTTCTCTAGATGGAAGCACGGACGGATGCATGGACGGACAGACAGAGAGACTAGCAGACGGTCGGACAGATAGACGGACGCGTAAAGCGCGTATGTGCCACAGGGTATACGAGATGCGAGATGGCGGTAACTGTAGTGTTCTCTAGTGAACGCACGGACGGACACTTGGACGGACCGACAGACAGACTAGCAGACCAAAGGACAGGTGGACGGACGCGTGAAGTGGCTATGTGCCACAAGGTATGCGAGATGGCAGTATTTTTTAGTGTTCTCTAGATGAACACACGGACGCATGCATGGACGGAGAGACAGACAGACTAGAAGACGGACGGACAGGTAGACAGACGCGTAATTCAGCTATGTGCCACAGGGTATGCCGGACGGTGGTACTTGAAGTGTTCACTAGATCGACGCACGGGCGGACGCATGGACGGACAGACTAGTAGATGGACGGACTCATAGACGGACGCGTAAAGCGGGTATGTGCCAGAGGGTATACGAGATACGAGTTATTGGTACTCAGTGTTCAGTAGATGGACGCTCGGATGGACGTAAGGACGGACAAACAGACAAACTAGCAGACGGAGGGACAGGAAGACGGACGCGTAAATCAGCCATGTGCTATAGGGTATGCGAGATGGCGGTACTCAGAGTATTCACTAGATCGACTCACGGACGGACGCATGGACGGACCAACAGACAGACTAGCAGACGGACGGACAGGTGGACGGACGCGTGAGCTGGCTACGTGCCACAAGGTAAGCGTGATGTCGTTATTTGTAAGTGTTCCATAGATGGGCGCACGGACGGACGCATGGACAGACAGACGGAAAGACTAGCAGACGGACGAAGAGGAAGACGGACGCGTAAAGTGGCTATGCGCCACAGGGTATGCCGGATGGTGGTACTTTGAGCGTTCACTAAATGGACGCACGGACGGACGCATGGACGGACATACAAACTAGCAGACGAATGAACAAGTAGGACGCGGAAAGTGGCTATGTGCCACAGGGTATGCCAGATGGCGGCACTTTGAGTGTTCTCTAGATGGGCGCACGGACGGACGCATGGACGGACAGACAGACAGACTAGCAGACGGACGCACATATAGACGGACGCGTAAAGTGCGTATGTGCCACAGGGTATACGAGATGTGAGATGGCGGTAACTGCAGTGTTCTCTACATGAACGCACGGACGGACGCATGGACAGACAGACAGATAGACTAGCAGACCAACGGAGAGGATGACGGACGCGTAAAGTGTCTATGTACCACAAGGTATGCGAGATGGCGGTACTCTGAGTGCTCTCTAGATGGACGCACAGACGGTCATATGGGCGGACAGACAGACAGACAAACAGACGGACGGACAAGTAGAAGGACGCGGAAAGTGGCTATGTGCCGCAGGGTATGCGAGATGGCGGCACTTGAGTGTTCTCTAGATGGACGCATGGACGTACGCATGGACGGACAAACAGACAGACTAGCCGACGGACGGACGGATAGACAGACGCGTAAAGCGCGTATATGCCACAGGGTATACGAGAAGCGAGATGGCGGTAACTGCAGTGTTCTCTACATGAACGCACGTACTGGCGCATGGACGGACCGACAGAGAGACAAACAGACAGACGGACAGGTAGATGGGCACGTAAAGCGGCTATGCGCCACGGTATGCGAAATGGCGGTACTATGAGTGTTCTCTAGTTGGACGCACGGACGGCGCATGGATGGACAGACAGACAGACTGGCAGACAGACGGATAGGTAGACGGACGCGTAATGCAGCTATGTGCCACACAGGGTATGCGAGATGGTGGTACTTGGAATGTTCGCTAGATAGACGCACGGATGGATGCAAGGTTGGACAGACAGACAGACAGACTAGGAGACAGAGGGACAGGTAGCTGGACGCGTAAAGCGGTTATATGCCACGGTATGCGAAATAGCGGTACTATGAGTGTTCTCCTGATGAACGCATGGACGGACGCATGGATGGACAGACAGACAGAAAGGCTAGCAGTTGTACGGACAAGTAGACGGATGCATACAGCGGCTGTGTGCCACAGGGTATGCGAGATAGTTGTACTCATAGTGTTCACTAGTTGGACGCACGGACGGACGCCTGTATGGACAGGCAGACAGACTAGCAGACGGACGGATAGGAAGACGTGCTCGTAAAGCGACTATCTGCACAGGGTATGCGAGATGGTGGTACTCAGTGTTCACTCTCTGGACGCATGGACTTACGCATGAACGGGTACACAGGCAGACAAAGAGATAGACTAGCAGACGGACGGACAGGTAGACGGATGCGTAAAGCGGCTATGTGCCATGGTATGCGAGATGGCGGTACTATAAGTGTTCGCTAGATGGACGCACGGATGGACGCATGAATAGACAGACAGACAAGCAGACAGACGGACAGGTAGATTGACGCGTCAAGTGGCTATGTGCCACAGGGTATGCGAGATGGTGGTACTTGGAGTGTTCACTAGATGGACGCATGGACGGACGCAAGGACGGACAAAGTAGCAGATGGACGGACGGATACACGGAAGCGTAAAGGGGGTATGTGCCACAGGGTATACGAGGTACGAGCTGGTGGTACTCAGTGTTCACTAGATAGACGCACGGAAGGACGCATGGATGGACAAACAGACAAACTAGCAGACGGACGGACAAAAAGACGGACGCGTAAGTCGGCTATGTCCTATAGGGTATGCGAGATGGCGGTACTCAGAGTATTCACTAGATCGACTCACGGACGGACGCATGGACGGACCGACAGACAGATTAGCAGACTGATGGACAGGTGGACGGACGTGTGCGAGATGTCGTTATTTTTTAGTGTTCTCTAAATGGACGCATGGATGGACACATGGACAGACAGACAGACAGACAGACTAGCAGACGGACGGAGAGGAAGACGGACGCGTAAAGTGGCTATGTGCCACAGGCTATGGGAGATGGTTGTACTTTGAGTGTTCTCTAGATGGACGCACGGGCAGACGCATGGACGGACAGACAGACAGAATAGCAGACGGACCCACATATAGACGGACGCGTGAAGTGCGTAGGTGCCACAGGGTATACGAGATGTGAGATGGCGGTAACTGCAGTGTTCTCTACATGAACGCACGGACGGGCGCATGGACGGACCGACAGACAGACTAGCAGACCGAAGGACAGGTGGACGGACGCGTGAAGCGGCTGTGTGCCACGAGATATGCGAGATGGCGGTATTTTTGAGTGTTCTCTAGATGGACGCACGAATGGACGCATGGATGGACAGACAGACAAACTCGCAGACGGGCGGACAGGAAGCCGGACGCGTAAATCTGCCATATGCTATAGGGTATGCGAGATGGCGGTACTCAGAGTATTCACTAGATCGATTCACGGACGGACGCATGCACGGACCGACAGACAGACTAGCAGACGGACGGACAGGTGGACTTACGTGTAAAGTGGCTATGTGCCACAAGGTAAGCGAGATGTCGATATTTGTAAGTGTTCCTTAGATGGGCGCATGGACAGATGCATGGACAGACAGACAGAAAGACTAGCAGACCGACGGAGAGGAAGACGGACGCGTAAAGTGGCTATGTACCACAGGGTATGCGAGATGGCGGTACTCTGAGTGCTCTCTAGAAGGATGCACAGACGGTCATATGGGCGGACAGACAGACAAACAGACGGACGGACAAGTAGAAGTACGCGGAAAATGGCTATGTGCCACTGGGTATGCGAGATGGCAGCACTTGAGTGTTCTCTAGGTGGACGCACTGACGTACGCATGGACGGAAAAACAGACAGACTAGCCGACGGACGGACGGATAGACAAACGCGTAAAGCGCGTATCTGCCACAGGGTATACGAGATGCTAGATGGTGGTAACTGCAGTGTTCTCTACATGAACGCACTTACTGGCGCATGGACGGACCGACAGACAGACAAACAGACGGACGGACAGGTATATGGACACGTAAAGCGGCTATGCGCCACGGTATGCGAAATGGCGGTACTATGAGTGTTCTCTAGTTGGACGCACGGACGGACGCATGGATGGACAGACAGACAGACTGGCAGACAGACGGATAGGTAGACGGACGCGTAATGCAGCTATGTGCCACAGGGTATGCGAGATGGTGGTACTTGGAATGTTCGCTAGATAGACGCACGGATGGACGCATGAACGGACAGACAGACTAGCAGACGGACGGAAAGGTAGACTTAAGTGTAAAACGGCTATGGGCCACAGGGTATGCGAGATGGTGGTACTTTGAGTGTTCACTAGATGGACGCACGGACGGACGCAAGGACGGACAGACAGAAAGACAGACAAGGAGACAGAGGGACAGGTAGCCGGACACGTAAAGCGGTTATATGCCACGGTATGCGAAATAGCGGTACTATGAGTGTTCTCCTGATGGACGCATGGACGGACGCATGGATGGACAGACAGACAGACAGGCTAGGAGATGTACGGACAAGTAGACGGATGCATACAGTGGCTATGTGCCACAGGGTATGCGAGGTAGTTGTACTCAAAGTGTTCACAAGTTGGACGCACGGACAGACGCCTGTATGGACAGACAGACAGACTAGCAGACGGACGGACAGGAAGACGGACGTGTGCGAGATGTCGTTATTTTTTAGTGTTCTCTAAATGGACGCACGGATGGACACATGGACAGACAAACAGACAGACAGGCAGTCTAGCAGACGGACGCAGGAGAGACGGATGGACGGACAGACAGACAGACAGAAGGACGAACAGGTAGACGCACGTGTAAAGCGGCTATGTTTCACAGGGTATGCGAGATGGCGGTATTCAGAGTGTTCACTAGATGGACGCACGGATGGATGCATGAACGGACAGACAAACAGACAAGCAGACGGACGGAGAGGTAGACGGTCGCGTTAAGCGGGTATGTGTTAAAGGGTAGAGATGCGAGATGGCGGTACTTTGAGTGTTCTCTAGATGAACGCACGGACGGACGCATGGTCGGGTTGACAGACAGGCTAGCTGACGGGCAGACAGGTGGACGGACGCGTAAAGCAGCTATGTGCCACAGGGTATGCGAGATGGTGGTACTTTGAGTGTTCTCTAGATGGACGCGCGGACGGACGCATGGACGGACAGACAGAGAGACTAGCAGACAGACAGACGGATAGATGGACGATTGAAGTGGGTATTTGCCACAGGGTATACGAGGTGCGATATGGCGGTACTCAAAGTTTTGACTAGATGGACGCACGGACGGATGCATGGACCGACAGAGACAGACAGACTAGGAGCCGGAGCGACGGGTAGACAGACGCATAAAGTGGCTATGTGCCACAAGGTATGCGAGATGGCGGTACTTCGAGTGTTCTCTAGATGGACGCACGGACGACCACATGGACGGACAGACAGACAGAAAGACCAGCATATTGACAGACAGATAAAGGACGCGTAAAGGACGCGTAAAGTGGCTATGTGCCTCATGGTATGCGAGATGGAGGTACTTGGAGTGTTCACTAGATAGACGCACGGACGGATGCATGGACCAACAGAGACAGACAGACTAGGAGCCGGAGGGACAGGTAGACGGACGCGTAAAGCGGCTATGTGCCACAGGGTATGCGAGCTGGCGGTACTTTGAGTGTTCTCTATATGGACGCGCGGATGCACGCATGGACGGACAGACAGACAGACTAGCAGACGGACAGACGCATAGAGGGAAGAGTGAAGCGGGTATGTGTCACAGGGTATACGAGATGCGAGATGGCGGTACTCAGAGTGTTGACTAGATGGACTCATGGACGGATGCATGGGCACACGGAACGACAAACTAGCAGACGGACGGACATGTAGACGCACACGTAAATTAGCTATGTTGTCACACAGGTCCCGTTAATTAGGGAGGTGATCGCCGGGCTAATTCCAAGGGCCGATGTATCGGCCCCCCGAACCGCACCACGAAAGCGTGGACAATTTAGAAGTGGTCCTTTTTGGCGCGCCAGCGGACGCCGGCTGTGGCCTAAAGAACAAGTCAGAGCCGAGAGTTGATAAAGAGAACAGAATTATATTCTCAGTAATGGCAGATCAAAAAAAATACACAAGTAGGCACACTCCACAATAGTTGAATACAATATTGTCGCAGTGCAACGCGAACAAAAGATGACAGCAGCTTACGGCAGCGAAAAGAGCGTATTCAGGATCAGCTGTACAGCAAGATGCCTGCTTCGTTGTCGTCCCGAAAAACCATTTGACCCACTAGCTGGAATCTACAAAACATTCCTATCATCGTTCTTTTTCATATAAACACGTGGCACTTGCCCCTCCTTATAAGAGCATCGCCCTGATGCTAATGCAGACGCACAGTATTTTTTTTAACGTGCAGTCAGTCACGTACGGCTTCACACGCACTACATGAACAAGTTCAGGCTGGTGCTGGCGACGCCTCGGGCATTGGGGACTGTGGGAGACAACGTCGTAGGTGACGTCACTTAGCTGGCGCGATACTCTGTATGGCCCGAAATATCGCCTTAGCAGCTTCTCAGACAGTCCACGTTTTCGTACGGGTGTCCAAACCCACACTCTGTCACCGATTTTGTACGTTACAGTTCTATGGCGAGCATTGTAGCGGCCTGCATCGTAGTCTTGTCGCTGGTGGATCCGTAAGCGGGCGAGCTGTCTAGCTTCTTCCGCGCGTTCAGTGAACACGTCAGCGCCTGTGTCGGTAGCGTCCCATTCATGTGGCAACATCGCATCCAGCATAGTCCGTACCTCCCGTCCGTGAACCAAGCTGAATGGAGTCACGCGAGTCGTCTCTTGTTTAGCCGTATTGTATGCGAACGTGATATAGGGTAAAATCTCGTCCCAATTCTTTTGTTGGACGTCCACGTACATCGACAGCATGTCTTCAATCGTCTTGTTGAGGCGCTCCGTTAGTCCATTGGTTTGTGGACGGTACGCAGTGGTCTTACGATGAGTCGTTCCACTAAGCATCAGGACGTGGTCTAAAATAGCTGCCGTAAATGCTGTTCCGCGGTCCGTGATCACGATAGTCGCAGCACCGTGGCGTAGCACAATATTTTCTATGAAAAATCTCGCCGCTTCCACTGCGGTGCTCTCTTGAATAGCTTTTGTTTCCGCATACCTGGTTAGGTAGTCTGTTGCGACTATAACCCAGCGATTCCCTGCAGTAGAAGTAGGAAGGGGTCCCAAAATATCCATTCCTATCTGTTCAAACGGTGTACGTGGAACCTGTACTGGTTGCAGCTGACCGGCGGGTCTCTTTGGAGGTGACTTGCGGCGCTGGCAATCGATGCAAGTGTGAACGTGGTGCTTGACGGCTGTTGTGAGTCGTGGCCAGTAATATCCCTGCTGTACTCTTGCCAATGTGCGAGTGTAGCCTAAATGGCCAGACGTCGGCTCATTGTGACATGCTTGGAGCACTTCAGTTCGAAGAGGTGCAGGAATAACGAGCAAATAGGGAGCTCCGATAGACGAAAAGTTTCTCTTGTAGAGGACGCCATTGCGTAAGCAAAACGACGATAATGTCCTTGCAAAGACTCTAGGTGCCCTCGAAGAACGTCCGTCCACGTAATTAATCAAATCAAGCAATTCAGGGTCACTTCGTTGTTGTTGGGCAATCATGGACGCGTCGAGAACACCAAGGAAGGCCATATCGTCGTCGTCAGAAAGAGAAGCTGACTGTACTGGTGATCGAGACAGGCAGTCGGCGTCCGTATGGCGCTTCCCAGACTTGTGTATGACCGTCATATCAAACTCTTGTAACTTCAGACTCCAGCGTGCTAATCGGCCGGTTGGATCTCTTAAATTAGTCAACCAACAGAGGGAATGATGGTCACTTATAACTTTGAAAGGGCCGCCATAGAAGTACGGGCGAAATTTCATAACTGCCCAGACCACGGCGAGGCATTCTTTCTCAGTTGTTGAATAAGTGGCCTCAGCGCGTGTTAGCGTCCTGCTTGCGTAGGCGATCACTCGTTCCGTGTCTTCTTGCCACTGCACAAGCACAGCTC
Organism: Rhipicephalus microplus; assembly: GCF_043290135.1. Taxonomy (NCBI): domain Eukaryota; kingdom Metazoa; phylum Arthropoda; class Arachnida; order Ixodida; family Ixodidae; genus Rhipicephalus; species Rhipicephalus microplus. The sequence continues at coordinate 506,632,977 of NC_134710.1, forward strand.
CGAGGCCTACATTGCTTGCGTCAGTGTGAAGCATTGTTGGCGCTTGTTCGTCGAAGTGAGCAAGCACTGGGGGTGTTTGAAGACGTTGGTGGAGGTCATTAAACGCTGCTTGCTGTTCTTGATTCCACTCAAAGGTGGCATCGTCTCTAGTGAGGCGAGTTAACGGCGACGCAATCCGTGCAAAGTCGGCGATGAACCGGCGATAGTAGGCGCATAGGCCCAGAAAGCGCCTGACAGCTTTCTTATCGGACGGTACTGGGAACTGTGCCACAGCCGCAAGTTTTTCGGGATCAGGCCGAACGCCGGTACAGCTGACGACATGACCAAGAAACAGCAGCTCTTCAAAACAAAAGTGGCATTTCTCTGGTTTTAATGTGAGGCCTGCGGAGCGTATGGCTCGTAAAACAACTTCTAGCCTCTTGAGATGCTCTTCAAAAGTTGGGGAAAACACTATGACGTCGTCTAAATAAACTAAACAGGTCTTCCATTTTAACGCTGAAAGTACAGTGTCCATGAGCCTTTGAAAAGTAGCGGGTGCTGAGCACAGACCGAAGGGTAGAACTTTAAATTCATATAAACCATCCGGCGTCACGAAAGTGGTTTTTTCACGATCTCTTGGGTCTACCTCGATCTGCCAATATCCACTTCTGAGGTCCATTGAAGAAAAGTAGCGAGCGTTCCGAAGCCTATCGAGGGAGTCATCAATACGAGGAAGCGGATACACATCTTTCTTAGTCACTTGATTCAGCTTCCTGTAATCCACGCAAAAACGCAGGGTACCGTTTTTTTTCTTAACTAATACTACAGGCGATGCCCACGGGCTCTGTGATGGCTGAATCACATCATCTTCAAGCATTTTAGCGACTTGTTGCTGTATCACTTCCCGTTTCTTTGGAGCCACACGATAAGGATTCTGGTGTATAGGCCTTGCTGCGTCGTGGGTAATTATTCGATGCTTTGTTAGCGGCGTTCGACCGACCCGTGATGTGGATGAAAAGCAGTCCAGGAATTCAGCTAGCAGCTCAAGAAGTCTAGTTCGTTCGTCCCTTGACAACGTAGTACCAACGTCAAGATTAGGTAGTGATTCTTCTTGAGGTGCTTCGTCTAGGGCCGATAAACTGCCTTGGATTTCGGCAGTAGTGTCAAAGTAAGCGACGGCTGTACCCTTCGGGAGATGTCGGCGCTCAGTGCTGAAGTTAGTGAGCAGCAAGTTTGTGCGTCCAGCAGTGACAGTGACAAGACCTCGAGCAACTGAAATACCGTGGCTAAATATCAGTGAGCTTATTTGGTCAGCAATGCCGTCGCCGTCAAACGGCTCATCCCCTGCCACCGAAACAAGCGTACACGATCGTGGCGGGACGACCACATCGTCATCCGTCAGACGCAAAGGCCCTGAACAAGACGTATGTCTCAGCTCTGAACAATCGACTAAAGTAGGGCTGTTGTTGCGAAATGTAATGACACTGTCAGGGATGTTGATCACGGCGCCATGTTCTCTCAAGAAATCCATTCCGATAATCAGGTTTTTACAGCATGAAGCGAGAACGACGAAGGTCGCCACGAAAGTAGAGCCACCGATGTCGAGCCTTGCTGTGCACATTCCGACAGGCATCAGTAATTGGCCGCCTGCCGTCCTTAAGTGAGGTCCCGTCCACGCTGTCTTTACTTTCTTGAGGTGTACGGCAAGGTCATCACTGATAATAGAGAAGTCAGCCCCGGTGTCGACTAAAGCTTTGACTTGCTGTCCATCCACAAGAACTGTAAGGCCCGGGGTCACGGTTTCGTCGGTATTACGTCTTGTCGGCTTTACAGCGTCCTGAGGTGGGAGTAATGGGGGCTTTTTTTCTTCGTCTTGACAGCCTGCAACCTTACCCCCTGAGGTCGCCGCCTTCAGTTTCCCCGGTGTGGGCTGGGTGACCTCGCTCCTCTGGTGTCGGCAAAAGTGCGGCGCTGCAATGAAGGTGACTGGGCAGGAGAAGGAGAGCGTGGTCGATGTCGGAAGACCGGCTCGTAATCAGTTGTAGCCTCGTCATCATTGTTACGGCGGCCGTCGAATGGGTGTCGAGGTACCGGAGGTCCTTGAGAACCGACATCTCCACGGCGGGATACGTACTCGTTGGCATGTCGAATGTCAAACCGTGGCCTGAGAGGGCGAGATGGATCGGCGCGGTGCCAGCAATAGCGGGCTATGTGGCCTACACCTCCGCAGTTGAAACAGAGTGGACGCCTGTCGGCAGTGCGCCAGGTGTCTGTTCGGTGAAGCTGTGGTTGCCGTGATGACTCCTCACGCGACGAAGGCCATGGCAAGCCAGAAGACGACTGGTCGTATGGGGGCTGGATGGATGGGCGCCACGATGTCTCCCCTTGTGGTGGTGACCAAGGAACAGTTGCAGGTGGCGGGTAGTATGAAGGCGGAACGGGTGGGGAGCTTCGATGGGCGGCGGCGTACGTCATGGGACGTTGTTCGGGGGCAGGATCAGCTGTCGAGAATGCTTGGCGGATTTTGTCACGGACGACTTGAGCGACGGATGCCATGGGTGTATCCACTACCGGAGTCCGCAGCCTTTGCAATTCTTCACGAACAATCTCTCTAATTATGTCACGTAAGGAGCTATGACTGTCAAACGTCACAGTGGCGGCCTGAGTTTGGGGGCTGCTGCACAAGCGGTCATATTGTCGGCAGCGTTGGTGAAGGGCCCGCTCGATAGCCGAGGCTTCTTTGATGAAGTTCTCGACAGTGCTTGGCGGATTGCGCAGAAGTCCGGCGAACAGCTGCTCTTTCACGTCGCGCATGAGGTAGCGCAACTTCCTATCTTCAGTCATCTGCGGGTCAGCCCTCCGAAATAAACGTGTCATGTCTTCGGCGAACATGGCGACCGTTTCATTGGGTTTTTGGACCCTTAGCTCTAGTATTTGGTGGGCGCGGTCACGTCTGTCGACATTGGCAAAAGTTTCAACCATCTTCTGGTGAAAGTCGGTCCATGTGGACAGGTTGCCTTCTCTGTTCTCGTACCAAGTACGAGTGCTGTCATCGAGATAGAAGTAGGCCCGGCCGAGCTTTTCCTGAGCAGACCAGTGGTTGATCTTCGCAACACGGTCATAGTGGTCTAACCAGTCTTCTACATCTTCGTGTGCGCCACCACCAAAGCGTTTAGGCTCCAGCGTTTGAAAAAACGTTACCTGGGATGGAGTGGGAGCACTGGTGCCGAGAAGTACAGGCTGGGGGCTGGTGTTAGCCATTTCTAGATGTCTGGTAGAGGTTTTCTGCGAGGGGTTGCAGTCTGGAGGAATGCCTCGTAGCCGACGACTGAATCGTTGGACAGGGGTTGCAGTAGGCACGTCCGGGCTGGATGAACGGCTCCCACTAGGACTGTGAAGCATCGGGCAGTGTCACGGCCCAGCTCCTCCACCAGTGTCGCAGTGCAACGTGAACAAAAGATGACAGCAGCTTACGGCAGCGAAAAGAGCGTATTCAGGATCAGCTGTACAGCAAGATGCCTGCTTCGTTGTCGTCACGAAAAACCATTTGACCCACTAGCTGGAATCTACAAAACATTCCTATCATCGTTCTTTTTCATATAAACACGTGGCAATATGTCTCCCACCAAACAACGTACCACACAGTACAATCAGCCACACTCGAACAACGGACACAGACAACAATACGCACTACAATGCAGTCGCATGCATTGAGCAACCAAGACACTTAAAGACTAAAGAGATAGAAAACCTATTCAGTCCAAAGTTCTTGGAAAAACGTCTAGATAATACTCTTCCGAGAATCACTCACTCAAAGTCCAGTGTTGTTGTCGTTCCACAGCCCCCGGAGTTTCTCTTCCAGGAAACCTCGCCGAAGTTTCTCTTCCAGGAAACCTCGCGCCTTCAATTGGCCACTCTCCAAGCTTCAAACTTCTTTGCCGGAAACACGTCGGCTTCACACACGCAGCTGTTGCCACGCGTCTTCGCTCGATAGCGGTAAACACACACTCTTGCCTGTAGCTCGAGTCGTCACCCCTCAGGTGGAAATCATCTTCTTCTCCTGCTTTGTCTCTACGGATAAAACCTTCGCCGACTACACGGCGGAATCCCTACGCGCTCTGGCGCTAACTTCCGTCTTCTCCGGATCTCTCACCTCGGCTGCTCGATTAATTACCCTCCGCGCGAGATTCCAGAAAGTTCTCGTCATTTCGTCGGCACGATACGCAGCGAAGGCTGGGGAGGGGGCGAGATGGTACGAATGCTGTCCGCGACAGATGAATCAACCCGGCTTCAACCACGCCCCTTTCCATCTAGAAAATTCGAGTGCTTGCTCGGTGGCCGTGGTGGCGTGAGGAGGTTCGTCGGCGAGCCCACGCTTCCGAGGGAGAGAGTTGCGCGCCCGGGAGTCTTTGAATGTTTGTTTTCTTTTCTCCCTTTTTTATCGTTGACCTCGCGTTGTCACTCCGGCGTTTCGACGCGAGAATTTGGCGGCGCGCCCTTTTTGAGCGCTCGTTTTGTGACACTGCCCCCCACTTTAAGAATATTCTCTCATAATATTCAAAACCACACAAACGAGCGCGAACAGTCACCAAGCACTCTCCCAGACTGTAACACAATTCGTCGCTCATGACACTTCACATTCGCAGTAGATCACTCAATACAATTGTACATTGTAATTCAATTCCACAACACATGAAATATAGCCCCAGGTACATGAATGGAACACTCCATCACATATTCCAAACAATACAAATGTACAAAGTTCTCTCATTACAACAATTATACAATACTATACATCACATCACCATAACAAACATTTTGACTCGCTCGACATACAGTTGTGACACAGAACAACAACCACATTAACCTAACATATAGCACTGTCAAACACATTCCGGTTTGACCCCAGCACTTATCCTGTGTATTTCGAGCTGCGCTTACGTCTTTTCTTGCGGTGCTCGCTCGATCTCTTCCTATTGTTTTTGCTCGTTTTGTTCCGGCGAGCCCCTTCCAATGACGGTATCTGAGGCGGCGTCTCAGCCATCATTGTCACTTCCGACACTGCTAACGGGTCATGATGCTCAACCGATCCTGCCCGGTTATTCACCCGCTTGTTCACGTCCCGACTATTCGCCTGTCTGGCCAACTCCGTGTCCTTTACACGGTCGGTCAGTTGAGGTCGTGCCGGCGTAAGTCCAACTGCTCGGCCCGTGAACTCATTCAACACGATCATCTTCTCGTTCACTGTCTCTTGCGCCGCGGCTTCACCTTGGGCTCTAGTAAGATCCGTCAAGGGCGGCTTCTCCCTTGTATCTCGCCGTCGCTGGGTTGGCGAGGACTCTATCTTAGGGTCTTCTCCGAAACATTCCGGATCATTCGGTCCTCGCGTTCCGTCGATGTTTCCGATGACAAGGTCGTACAGGGGGGTGGTCATGCATAAAGCAGTAACCTTCCCGCTGAAGTACGGGATTTCAACCCCGATTTCTGCTTCGGGAAGCATCCGAACCGTACGGTCAATTAGGCAAACCGGTTTCGTTTTGCCTGGTAACTCACTTTTCCGCACCAACTTTCTCCGCACGATAGCAGTGGAGCTGCCGGTATCTCTTAACACCGTGATCTTTTTGTCCGCAACTTTTCCAAGCAGCGTTGGCATTTTCTTCGAAACACTGCTTGGCTGTATTGTCATTACCGCACCCACAATAGGAATTTTCTCCCCATTTTTCAACTCTACAAATCCGTCGGTGACGGCATTATCATCGGATTATTGTGCTGCTAGCACACAGGATACCTGGTGAGTTTGACTCGCTCCGTTTCGACATGCGTCTGCTTTGTGCCCAGTCTGACCACACTTGAAACATTTTAATACCATCGGGCTCGTAAAGATCGTTCGACAGTTTTTCGCGTTATGACCCACTCGGTTACACAGAAAACATCGCGGAATGCTCTCCGGTGCACGCTTCTTTTCTTCGGGAGCCGATTTCTTCGAATCTTCGGGACAATCCTTCTTGACCTTAGCCAAATTAGTGCCACCTTGCGCTTCCAAGAATTGATCAGCCAATTCAAGCATGCGTTCAAGTGAGTCAGCCTTCCTCTCTTTCAAGTACAGCGACAGACTTCGGTGGAAACTAGTGAGAAATTGCTCTCTAATAAGGAGCTCTCTAAGTTCATCGTACTCCTGCGCTGTCCCTGAAAGTTCAATCCATCTGTCGAAATAATGGCAAAGTCGGGCGGCATACTGCGTAACCGTCTCACCATCAGCTTGCTTTCCTGTCCGAAATCTGTCCCGGAATCCTTCCACAGTGAATCTAAATCACTTCAGCAAAGCAGTTTTCACCTTTGCATAGTTGGCTGCATCAGTCGGCGTCAGCCTACCGTACACACTGAGCGCTTCACCGCTCAAGCAAGTACTCAAAGCAGTTTCCCCTTGATGTTCCGGCCAATTCTGGCTCCTTGCAATCGTCTCAAATCTGTGAAAGTGCGCGCCAAGGTCGTCCTTCCTCTCATCAAGCTCTACGAGCAGCTTGCTTGGGTTCAAGCAGAAGCCATGATGTTCCCGTTCGCTGGTTTCAACTCTAACTTGTATGGGAGTTTCCCTTCGCTGTTGCAAACGGAGCCGCTCGAGTTCCATCTCGTGCTGCCGCTGCCGTTCCCTTTTCTCTCTTTCTTCTTTCAGCTGTCGCTCCTTTGCCTCTCGTTCTTCTCTCGCCCTTTCAGCTGCCAACTTTTCTCTCTCCAGCTCCAACTTCAATTGCTGCTCTCTTTCTTCCTTCAGCTGTCGCTCTTTTGCCTTTCTTTCTTCCCTTGCCTTCTCAGCGGCCAGCTTTTCTCTCTCCAGCTCCAACTTCAACTGCTGCTCTCTTTCTTCTTTCAGTTGTCGCTCCTTTGCCTCTCTTTCTTCTTTCAGCTGTCGCTCCTTTGCCTCTCTTTCTTCTTTTGCCCTTTCGGCTGCCAACTTTTCTCGTTCCAACTCCAATGCCTTTTCTTCCTTGGCTCTCTCAGCTGCCAACCTCTCTCTTTCCACCGCCTCTTTCTCCTTCTGGCTTACCCGCTTCCGTAGTTCGGCGCCAGTAAGACCCATCTTCTCACCAAGAGCTACTAACTTTTCGAGATCCATCGTGTCTCGCAAATAAAGTCTGGCCGTGTGCAAAAAGTATCTGCCTAAATCAGCCTATCGGAACACTCCACTGCACTCGTTAACAAGAACACTGAGCAACACGCAAAATCGTTTTGATAGCACAATCAACACTCGAAGCTCTTTCTCACTACTTTGGACACACTGTGCACCAATAGGTCCTGTCATGGACGCGAGAATAATTGTCACACAGGTCCCGTTAATTAGGGAGGCGATCGCCGACTAATTCCAAGGGCGGAAGTATCGGACCTCCGAACCGCACCACGAAAGCTTGGACAATTTAGAAGTGGTCCTTTTTGGCGCGCCAGCGGACGCCGGCTGTGGCCCAAAGAACAATTCAGAGCCGAGAGTTGATAAACAGAACAGAATTATATTCTCAGTAACGGCAGATCAAAAACAATACACAAGTAGCCACACTCCACAATAGTTGAATACAATATGTCTCCCACCAAACAACGTACTACACAGTACAATCAGCCACACTCGAACAACGGACACAGACAACAATACGCACTACAATGCAGTCGCATGCATTGAACAACCAAGACAGTTAAAGTTTAAAGAGATAGAAAACCTATTCAGTCCAAAGTTCTTGGAACAAAAGTCTAGATGATACTCTTCCGAAAATCACTCACTCAAAGTCCAGAGTTGTTGTCGTTCCGCAACCCCCGAAGTTTCTCTTCCAGGAAACCTCGCGTCTTCAATTGGCCACTCTCCAAGCTTCAAACTCCTTCGCCGGCAACACGTCGGCTTCACACACGCAGCTGTTGCCACGCGTCTTCGCTCGATAGCGGTAAACACACACTTTTGCCTGTAGCTCGAGTCGTCACACCTCAGGTGGAAATCATCTTCTTCTCCTGCTTTGTCTCTACAGACAAAACCTTCGCCGACTACACAGCGGAATCCCTACGTGCTCTGGCGCTACTTCCGTCTGCTCTGATGTCTCACCTCGGCTGCTCGATTAAATACCCTCCGCGCGAGATTCAAGAAAGTTCTTGTCGATTCGTTGGCGCAATACGCAGCGAAGGCTGGGGAGGGGGCGAGACGGTTCGAATGCTGTCCGCGACAGATGATTCAACCCGGCTTCAACCACGCCCCTTTCCATCTAGTAAATTCGAGTGCTTGCTCGGCTGCCGTGGTGGGGTGAGGAGGTTCGTCGGTGAGCCCACGCTTCCGAGGGAGAGAGTTGCGCGCCCGGGAGTCTTTGAATGTTTGTTTTCTTTTCTCCCTTTTTTATCGTTGACCTCGCGGCGTCACTCTGGCGTTTCGACGCGAGAATTCGGCGGCGCGCCCTTTTGAGCGCACGGACAGACTAGTAGATGGACCGACGGATAGACTTACTTGTAAATCGGCTATGAGCCACAGGGTATGCGAAATGGTGGTACCTGAAGTGTTCACTAGATGGACGCATGGACGGACGCATGGATGGACAGACAGACAGACTAGCAGACGGACGGACGGATAGACCGACGAGTGAAGCGGGTATGTGCCACAGGGTATACGAGATGCGAGATGGCGGTACTCAGAGTGTTGATTAGATGGACGCACGGACGGATGCATGGACACACGCACAGACAAACTAGTAGATGAACGGACATGTAGACGGACAAGTAAAGTGGCTATGTGCCGCGGTATGCGAAATGGCGGTACTATGAGTGTTCTCTAGATGGACGCATGGATCGACGCATGGATGGACAGACAGACAGACAGACAGGCTAGCAGATGTACGGACAAGTAGACGGATTCATACAGCGGCTATGTGCCACAGGGTATGCGAGGTAGTTGTACTCAGAGTGTTCACTAGATGGACGCACGAATAGATGCCTGTATGGACAGGGAGACAGACTAGAAGACGGACGGACAGGTAGACGGACGCGTAAAGCGGCTATGTGCCACGGTATGCGAGATGGCGGTACTATGAGTGTTCGCTAGATGGACGCACGGATGGACGCATGAATAGACAGACAGAGTAGCAGGCAGACGGACAGGTAGATTGACGCCTAAAGCGGCTATGTGCCAGAGGGTATGCGAGATGGTGGTACCTGGAGTGTTCACTAGATGGACGCACGGATGGACGCGTGGACGGACAGACTAGCAGATGGACGGACGGATAGACGGATGCGTAAAGCGGGTATGTACCACAGGGTATACGAAGTACGAGTTGGTGGTACTTAGTCTTCACTAGAAGAACACATGGACGGACGCATGGACGGACAGACAGACAAACTAGCAGACGGACGGACAAGAAGACGGCCGCGTAAATCGGCCATGTCCTATAGGGTACGCGAGATGGCGGTACACGGAGTATTCACTAGATCGACTCACGGACGGACGCATGGACAGACCGACAGGCAGACTAGCAGACGAACGGACAGGTGGACAGACGTGTAAAGTGGCTACACGCCACAGGGTAAGCGAGAGGTCGTTATTTTTGAGTGTTCTCTAGATGGACGCACGGACGGACGCATGGACAGACAGACAGAGAGACTAGCAGACGGACGTGTAAAGTGGCTATGTGCCACAGGGTATGCGAGATAGTTGTACTCAAAGTGTTCACTAGATGTACGCACGGACGGACGCAAGGACGGACGGACAGACTAGCAGATTGACGGACGGATAGATGGACGCGTAAAGCGGGTATGTGCCACAGGGTATACGAGATGAGAGATGGCAGTAACTGGAGGGTTCTCTAGATGAACGCACGGACGGACGCATGGACAGACAGACAGACAAGAACGGACGGAGAGGAAGACGGACGCGTAACGTGGCTATGTGCCACAGGATATGCGTGGTGGTGGTAATTCGAGTGTTCTCTAAATGAACGCATGGACGAACGCATGGACGGACACACAGACAGACAGACAGGCGGACTGACAGGTAGATGGGCGCGTAAAGCGGCTATGGGCCACAGGATATGTCAGATGGAGGTACATGGACTGTTCACTAGATGGACGCACGGACGGACTCATGGACGGACAGACAGACAGACTAGCAGACGAACAGATGGATAGACGGACGAGTGAAGCGGGTATGTGCCACAGGGTATACGAGATGCGAGATGGCGTTACTCGGAGTGTTGATTAGATGGACGCACGGACGGATGCATGGACACACGGACAGACAAACTAGTAGATGGACGGACATGTAGACGGACACGTAAAGTAGCTATGTACCACGGTATGCGAAATGACGGTACTATGAGTGTTCTCTAGGTGGACGCACGGACGGACGCATGGATGGACAGACAGACAGACTGGCAGACAGACGCACAGGTAGCCGGAGGCGTAAGGCAGCTGTGTGCCACAGGGTACACCAGATGGTGGTACTTGGACTGTTCGCTAGATGGACGCACTGGTGGATGCATGGACAGACAGACGGGTAGACGGACGCATAAAGTGGCTATCTGCCACAGCGTATGCGAGATGGACGTATTTGGAGTGTTCACTAGATGGACGCACGGACTGATGCACGGATGGACGCACGGACAGACAAACTAGGACAGCTAGACGGACACGTAAAGCGGCTATGTGCTACAGAGTACGCGAGATGGCAGTACTCAGTGTTCACTATCTGGACGCATGGACGGACGCATGGACGGACAGACAGAGAAAAAGACTGAGAGACAGACTAGCAGACGGATGGACAGGTAGACGGATGCGTAAAGCGGCTATGTGCCACGGTATGCGACATGGCGGTACTATGAGTGTTCTCTAGATGGACGCTCGGATGGATGCTCGGACGCATGGATAGACAGACAGACTGGCAGACAGACTGACAGGTAGAAGGACGCCTAATGTGGCATGTGCCACAGGGTATGCCAGATGGTGGTACTCAGAATGTTCACCAGATGGACTACGGACGGACGCATGGACAGACGGACAAACAGACTAGCAGACGGACGAATGGATAGACTGACGCGTAAAGCGGCTATGTGCCACAGCGTATGCGAGATGGCAGTACTTTGAGTGTTCTCTAGATTGACGCACGGACGCACGCATGGACGGACAGACAAACTAGCAGACGGACGGACAGGTAGATGGACACATAAAGCGGCTATGTGCCACGGTGTGCGAAATGGCGGTATTATGAGTGTTCTCTAGATGGACGCACGGATGGACGCATGGACGGACAGACGGACAGACTGGCAGACAGACGAACAAGCAGACGGACGCGTAATGCAGCTATGTGCCACAGGGTATGCCAGATGGTGGTACTTGGAGTGTTCGCTAGATGGATGCACGGATGGATGCATAGATGGACGCGTAATGCGGGTATGTGCCACAGGGTATACGAGATACGAGTTGGTAGTACTCAGTGTTCACCGGATGAACGCACGGACGGACGCATGGATGGACAGACAGACAAACTAGCAGACGGACGGGCAGGTAGACGGACGCGTAAATCGGCCATGTGCTACAGGGTATGTGAGATGGCGGTACTCAGAGTATTCACTAGATCGACTCACAGACGGACGCATGGATGGATGCACAGACAGACCAGCAGATAGAAGAACAGATAGATGGACGTGTAATGTGGCTATGTACCACATGGTATGCGAGATGGCAGTACTCAGAATGTTCACCAAATGGAGTCACGGACGGACGCCTGGACAGACAGACAAAGAGACTAGCAGACGGACGGATGGATAGACGGACGCGTAAAGCGGCTATTTGTTACAGGGTATGCGAGATGGCAGTAATCAGAGTGTTTACTAGATGGACACACGGACGTACGCATAGACGGACAGACAGACAGACAGACAGACAGACAAGCAGATGGACAGACAGGTAGACGGTGGCGTAAAGCGGGTATGTGCCACAGCGTATACGAGATGCGAGATGGCGGTACTTTGAGTGTTCTCTAGATGAATGCACGGACGGATGCACAGACGGACAGACAGACAGACTAGCAGACGGACGGACGGATACACGGACGCGTAAAGTGCATATCTGGCACAGGGTATACGAGATGCGAGACGGTGGTAAATGGAGGGTTCTCTAGATGAACGCGCGGACGGACGCATGGACGGACCGACAGATAGACTAGCAGACGGATGAACAGGTGGGCGGACGCGTAAAGCGGCTATGTGCCACAGGGTATGCGAGGTGGCGGTACTTTGAGTGTTCTCTAGAAGGACGCACGGACGCACGCATGGACGGACAGACAGAGGGACTAGCAGATGGGCGGACAGATAGACGGTCGCGTAAAGCGCGTATGTGCCACAGGGCATACGAGATGCGAGATGGCGGTAACTGCAGTGTTCTCTAGATACACGCACGGACGGATGCATGGACGGACAGACAGACTAGCAGACCAAAGGACTGGTGGACGGACGCGTGAAGCGGCCATGTGCCACAAGGTATGCGAGATGGCGGTATTTTTTAGTGTTCTCTAGATGTATGCACGGACGGACGCATGGACGGACAGACAGACAGACTAGAAGACGGACGGAGAGGAAGACGGACGCATAAAGGTGCTATGTACCACAGGGTATGCGAGATGGCGGTACTGTAAGTGTTCTCTAGATGGACGCATGGACGGACGCATGGGCGGAGAGACAGACAAACAGACGGACGGACAGGAATATGGACACGTAAAGTGGCTATGTGCCACAGGGTATGCGAGATGGCGGTACTTTGAGTGTTCTGTAGAGATGGACGCACGGACGAAAGCATGGACTGACAGACAGACAGACTAGCAGACGGACGGACGTATAGACAGAGGAGTAAAGCGGGTATGTGCCACAGGGTATACTTGATGCGAAATGGCGGTACTCAGAGTGTTCACTAGATGGATGCACGGACGGACGCATGGACACACGGACAGACAAACTAGCAGACGGACGGACAAGTAGATGGACACGTAAAGCGGCTATTTGCCACGGTATGCGAAATGGCGGTACTATGAGTGTTCTCTAGATGGACGCACGGATGGACGCATGGATGGACATACAGATAGACTGGCAGACAGACCAAAAAGCAGACGGACGCGTAATGCAGCTATGTGCCACAGAGTATGCCAGATGGTGGTACTTGGAGTGTTCGCTAGATGGACGCACGGATGGATGCATGGATGGACAGACAGATTAGCAGACGGAAGGACAGGTAGACGGACGAAAAAGCGGCTATCTGCCACAGGGTATGCGAGATGGCGGTACTCAGAGTGTTCACTAGCTTGACGCATGGACGGGCGCACGGACAGAGAAACCAGCAGAATGACGGAGAGGTAGACAGACACGTAAAGCGGCGATGTGCTACAGGGTACGCGAGATGGCAGTACTCAGAGTGTTCACTAGATGGACTTACGGACGGACGCAAGGACGGACGGACAGACAGACTAGCAGATTGACGGACGGATAGATTGAAGCGTAAAGCGGGTATGTGCCCCATGGTATACGAGATGCGAGATGGCAGTACTCAGTGTTCACTATCTGGACGCATGGACGGAAGCATGGACGGACAAACAGACAGACAGACAGAGAGACAGACCAGCAGACGGAAGGACAGGTAGACGGAGGCGTAAAGGGGCTTTGTGCCATGGTATGGGAGCTGGGGGTACTATGAGTGTTCTCTAGACAGACGCGCAGACGGACGCATGGATGGACAGACAGACAGACTGGCAGACAGACGGACAGGTAGAAGGACGCGTATAGCGGCTAAGTGCCGCAAGGTATGCCAGATGGTGGTACTTGGAGTGTTCGCTAGATGGACGCGCGGATGGATGCATGAACAGACGGACAGACTAGCAGACGGACGGACAGGTAGATGGACGTGTAATGTGGCTATGTACCACATGGTATGCGAAATGGCTGTAGTCAGAATGTTCACCAGATGGAGTCACGGACGGACGCCTGGACAGACGGACAAACAGACTAGCAGACGGACGGATGGGTAGACGGACGCGTAAAGCAGCTATGTGCCACAGGGTGTGCGAGACGGTGGTATTTGGAGTGTTTACTAGATGGACACACGGACGGGCGCATAGACGGACAGACAGACAGACAAGCAGATGGACAGACAGGTAGACGGTCGCGTAAAACGGGTATGTGCCACAGGGTGTACTTGATGTGAGATGGCAGTACTCAGAGTGTTCTCTAGATGGATGCACGGACGGACGCATGGACACAGGGACAGACAAACTAACAGACGGACGGGCAGGTAGATGGACATGTAAAGCGGCTATGTGCCATGGTATTCGAAATGGCGGTACTATGAGTGTTCTCTAGACGGACGCTCGGACGGACGCATGGATCGACAGACAGACAGACTGGAAGACAGACGGACAGATAGGCGGACGCGTAAAGCGCGTATGTGCCATAGGGTATACGAGATGCGAGATGGCAGTAACTGCAGTGTTCTCTAGATAAACGCACGGACGGACACATGGACAGACCTACAGATAGACTAGCACACCGAAGGACAGGTGGACGGACGCGTGAAGCGGCTATGTGCTACAAGGTATGCGAGATGGCGGTACTATGAGTGTTCTCTAGATGGACGCACGGATGGATGCATGGATAGACAGACAGACAGATTGGCAGACAGACGAACAAGCAGACGGACGCGTAATGCAGCTATGTGCCACGGGGTATGCCAGATGGTGGTACTTGGAGTGTTCGCTAGATGGACGCACGGATGGATGCATGGACGGACAGACAGATTAGCAGACGGATGGACAGGTAGACGGACTAAAAAGCGGCTAAAAAGCGATAGACGGACGTGTAATGCGGGTATGTGCCACAGGGTATACGAGATACGAGTTGGTGGTACTCAGTGTTCACTAGATGGACGCACGGACGGACGCATGGATGGACAGACAAACTAGCAGACGGGAGGATAAGTAGACGGACGCGTAAATCGGCCATGTGCTACCGGGTATGCGAGATGGCGATACTCAGAGTATTTACTGGATCGACTCACGGACGGACGCATGGATGGACGGACAGGCAGACCAGCAGATGGACGGATAGATAGATGGACGCATAAAGTGGCTGTGTGCCACTTGGTATGCGAGATGGTGGTACTTTAAGTGTTCACTAGATGGACGCACGGACGGACGCATGGACAGACAGACAGACAGACTAGCAGACGGGCGTACAGTAGACGGACGCGTAAAGTGGCTATGTGCCACAGGTTTTGCGAGTCGAGATGGCAGTACTCAGGGTGTCTACCAGATGGACTCACGGACGGACGCATGGACAGATGGACAAATAGACTATCAGATGGACGGATGGATAGACGGACGCGTAAAGTGCGTAGGTGCCACAGGGTATACGAGATGCGAGATGGCGGTAACTGGAGGGTTCTCTAGAAGAACGCACGGACGGACGCATGGACGGACCGACAGACAGACTAGCAGACGGATGGACAGGTTGACGGACGCGTAAAGCAGCCTTGTGCCACAGGGTAAGCTATGTGCCACAGTAGGTCTCCGCTTGCAAGCTGGAGACCTACTGCAACACCCGTATCCTTTTTGACCGCCCCGGGAGGCTCAGATCATGGCGAAGAGCTAGATGACGTAACAAAAAACTAAATAGAGAGGGTCTCGGCTCCCACCCGACGACATCAAGAGAAGCTGTTTATTTGTCTCATACAAGTCTATTGCACATATCCGTTTTTGTGGATGGAAAGGAACGGAGTGCGTTGACAGTGGAGCAAGCGTCATGGTTATTAACGCAAATATTGTTGAGAGGGCGAAAGTAAAAGAGAGAAGACCAGTAGAAGTACACGGATACGATAGAAGACGAGATGTTCACGATAAGTAGACTTGTATAACCGTATCGTGCCTCGGCAACACTATCACTGCGCAAGCACTAATACTCGACAGAGTTCAATATGAACTACTGCTTTCACGTCCAGTCATCAGTGCACTTCACCTTAATATCTACTGACAGGCAAAACTACCACAGAAGAAAAGCGCCGCGCTATCAGCGCTGCAGTTTCGCCTTCAAGGATTCCGCGGAAACCATCGTCAGGTGAAGATGTTAGGACGCTTTACCCGGAATCGCTGTGCCTAAAAGGATATCCTACAGCAACTTCGAAGTTTGAGGTTCCATTCCAGCTCAGTGATACGACGGTGGTGAGAAAAAAGCCCTATAATATGTCACGAGAGAAGAAAGTGTGGCTTGAGAACGAGATTAAAAAGATGTTGGATGCGCAGATTATCCGTCCATCCACGTCTATGTTCGCTTCACCTATCACAATTGCACCAAAGGAAGATGGAAGTCTTCGACTCTGCACGGACTACAGACAAATTAATTAGCAGACTGAGCTTTTTTCGTTTTCTATGCCACGTATAGACTCTATCATAGATGACACGGGTGGCTGCAGAGTTTTCTCGCGCATTGACGTATGTAAAGGAGTTTGGCAAGTTCCGATTTCTGAAAAGTGCAAGAAATATTCTGCCTTCATCACGCCCTTTGACATCTACGAGTATAACCGACTTCCATTTGGATGGAAGAACTCACCCCTTGGTTCTAGAAAATGATGAACGAAGTCTTGCGATCGTTTATCAGGAAGTTTTGTAACGTCTACATAGACGATATAATAGTATACTCCCGCAATGAGGGAGAGCACTCAAACCATATGGCTAGTGTAATTCAAGCACTTTGTGATGCCGAGCTCAAAATTAACGACAAGAAGAGTGAGTTTTTCCAAAGTAAAGTGGTGTTTCTTGGAAGAGTATTTGACGGCCAAATCAAGACAAAAAAAACAGTAATCAGTCGAACGAATCGCAAAAATGCAGAAGCCATATGACTTGCACTCTTTGCGGGTATTTCTGGGTCTTGAAGGGCATTTCCGGCCATTCATTAGAGATTATGCATCCAAAACCAAATGCCTCACACAAATGACTAAGAAGATTGTGCCATTTCAGTGGACAGCAGAGTGTGAATCTGTTTATCACAGCCTTGTGACCATTATTTCATAGGAACCGGTCCTGACTCTTCCAGACTTCAAGTTGCCCTTTGAACTGAACACCGATGCTTCTTATTATGGCACAGGCGCAGTGCTTTACCAAACAGATACCGACTGTCCACGGAGCCGTCAACAGAGGGTCATCGGATACTATTCGTACACCTTTTCGAAAACTCAGCTGAACTACACGACTACAGAGAAGGAAGCCTTGTCAGTCTTAATGGCCGTACGCTATTTTAGACCTTACCTGGATGGCAGGAGCTTCAAGCTCTTTACGGATCAGCAAGCCTTAACGTATATCGTTAACCTCACCGAGCCTCGAGGAAAAATTGCTAGGTGGCTGAGTGAACTTCAGCAGTTTACTTTCATGGTCCACCACAGGTCTGGAGAACACCTCAAGGACGCATATGCACTTTCAAGACTTGCGGTTATTTCTGATCATAAAAATCTCAACGAAACGTTGTTGTGGGAGGGAACTGAAGAACTCAAGTTCCATAACGGAAAGTTCACAGTCCCAGAAACAATGGTGCCTCGAAATTTTGAGCTCAATCACGACTCCCCGTACTCAGGTGGACATGACAACTTTTGGAGGACATATCACAAGATTCGTCAGCGTTTCCAGTGGAAACACATGAGAGAGGACGTTCAATGGTATGCTCAGTCTTGTCATCAATGTCAAGTTCACAAAGCCAAGTACCTTCAGAAAACAGACGAGATGGTTTTGCCTCAACATTTCGACGTTTCGACGTACCTTTTGAAGTCATTCATCTGGATTTCGCGGAGCTCAAGAAGAAGGCTACAGGAGTAAGAAGAACGCAGTCTTTCCTAGTTGCAATAGACCAGTGCACAAGAATAGTGGCTGCACGGCCAAAAAGGAAAGACGCAAATAGTGTGATCGCTCTTTTCAGTCAAGAGATGTTAAAGAATACGAAAATAGTAATATGAGACAATGGGCCAGCGTTTCTCAGTCAGCGTTTGCAAGATTGGGCGAAGGAACGAGAAGTTGTATTGCGACGCTGTGCTCCGTACCATCCTACAGGAAATGGATGCCTGAAAGAATCATTCGGGATTTAAAGCAGTTCATTTCAATGTATCT
This sequence comes from Rhipicephalus microplus, assembly GCF_043290135.1. Lineage (NCBI taxonomy): Eukaryota > Metazoa > Arthropoda > Arachnida > Ixodida > Ixodidae > Rhipicephalus > Rhipicephalus microplus. Next base: position 506,651,098 of record NC_134710.1, read on the forward strand.
AGTTTTTCAGGGTGGATGGAAGTGTTGTTTGAAGGCAGCTGTCGCTCATCACAATCGGTCGCACACTGCGAGCATCAGCTGTAGCCCATATTTTGCAGCTTTCGGAAAGGTACCAGTGCTTCCTGCTGATCAAGAACTTTGCATTGGAGACCGCCTGCAATTGTGCGAAAAACGAAAAACTTCGGAAGCCTACCAGCGATACCGGGAAAGTATCAAGGGAAACTTTGACCGTCGCCACAACACGCGGATACCTTAGATACAACTGAACGATCTGGTGCTTGTCAGAAAAGGCCTTCCCGGCACAAAGCAAGTGTACATAGGACCTTATCGCGTGGTGCAGATCGCAGTGCAACATGGCGTTCTGAAAAGGGTCGGTTACACCAACGATGATGGTGTACTGGAGTTTGCGACCATTGGAAACGTTTTCATGTATCACCCCAGGAGGGATGAGTCTTCTAAGAGGGGGAGTGTACGTGGACGTTCGGCAGGGTTGGAGGGAGACGAGGAGGAAGAAGTGGTTAGAAATAGATGGCTGACACCCCAGCCTAGTACTGTGTATTATTACAAAGCATACTGTCAGAAATAGACGCTGTGCTGGCATCATGTCTAGGCAATTTAATTAGAGCAGTATAGTAAGCAGTGCCTCGTTTTTATTCGTTTATGACTGTGCGAACTGTGGTATTTGAGACTGATTCGAGTCGCTTCTAAAGTACTTAGTTCTCTGGTATAGTCGTGGTCTGAATATGCTGCAGTGTTACCGTCATAGTGTTCTCAGCAGTACAATTTTGATAGTACATTGCACGTAGGCATAAGTAGAGAATTTAGAACCAACTTTTAGTAATTTTCTATGCACCAAATTTTTGAGGAAGTGTGCTTGTAACACAGCCTATTGTGTATAGCTTCCTTAACTGTGCAATGTGCTCTTCATATACTGTCATGTAATATGAGTACCATTATGTCAGCAAAAGGATTTTTCATGCTTGTGTGCACTCGCATGTTAAACCGTGCCCAGTTATCTTATGAAATTATGAGAAAATATCAGTTACTGACCATCCGAATATAAGTCTGTATTATTCAGGACACTTGCTCCTCAGTAAACTTGAATAATGCATTACGTCTTGGAAAGTAATTCTTTCTCTAAATTATGCTGTGTCTGTTCTTTTTTCTTCAAAATCCAGGTATGGTATTGCCAACGAGACAAGAGCTCTTCAGCGTTATCAGGACGTTCTCAGGCACACAAGACGGGATATAGAGCTTCAAAGCGTAGGGTAGTTTGTCGACACAGAACAGCCATGGCTTCGGGCTTCTCCAGATGCCATTTGCCACACCGGTCCCGTTAATTCGGGAGGCGATCGCCGGGCTAATTCCAAGGGCCGAAGTATCAGCCCCCCGAACCGCACCACGAAAGCGTGGACAATTTAGAAGTGGTCCTTTTTGGCGCGCCAGCGGACGCCGGCTGTGGCCCAAAGAACAAGTCAGAGCCGAGAGTTGATAAACTAACAAAGTTATATTTTCAATAATGGCATCTTCGAAAACAACACACGGGAATGCACACTCCACAATAGTTGCATACAATATGTCACCAATCAAACAACGTACTACACAGTACAATCAGCCACACTCGAAACAACGGACACAGACAACAATACGCACTACAATGCAGTCGCATGCATTGAACAACCAAGACACTTAAAGACTAAAGAGATAGAAAATCTATTCAGTCCAAAGTCCTTGGAACAAAAGTCTGAATGATACTCTTCCGAGAATCACTCACTCAAAGTCCAGCGTTGTTGCCGTTCCACTGCCCCGAAGTTTCTCTTCCAGGAAACCTCGCGTCTTCAATTGGCCACTCTCCAAGCTTCAAACTTCTTCGCCGGAAACACGTCGGCTTCACACACGCAGATGTTGCCACGCGTCTTCGCTCGATAGCGGTAAACTCACGCTCTTGCCTGTAGCTCGAGCCTTCACCCCTCCGGTGGAAATCCTCTTCTTCTTCTCCTGCTTTGTCGCTACGGACAAAACTTCCGCCGACTACACGGCGGAATCCCTACGCGCTCTGGCGCTAACTTCCGTTTTCTCCTGATCTTTCGTCTCGGCTGCTCGATTAAATACCTTCCGCACGACATTCCAGAAAGTTCTCGTCATTTCATCGGCGCGATAGGCAGCGAAGGCTGGGGAGGGGGCGAGACGGTTGGAATGCCCTCCGTGATGGATGACTCAACCCGGCGTGACCACGCCTCTTTCGTTTTAGAAATTTCGCGGCCTTGCTCGGCCGCCGATGTGGGGTGTGGAGGTTCGTCGGCGAAGCCACGCTTCCGAGGGGAGAGCGCGTGCCCGGGGAGCCTTTAGATGTTTGTGTTCTTTTTCTTTTGACCTCGCGGCGTCACTCCGGCGTTTCGGCGCGACGATTTGGCGGCGCGCCCATTTTTAGCGCTCGTTCTGTGACACTGCCCCCACTTTAAGAATATTATCTCATAATATTCAAAACCACACAAACGAGCGCGAACAGTCACCACACACTCTGAAAGACTGTAACACAAACCGTCGCTCTTGACATTTCACATTCGCAATAGATCGCTCAATACAATCGTACATTGTAGTTCAATTCCACAACACATGAAATATAGCCACAGGTACATGACTACAACACTTCATCACATCACAGCACAGACACTTCGACTCGCTCGACATACACTTGTGACACAGGATAACAGGAACATTAACACCACATATGGCACTCAGCACTGCCAACCCATTCTGATTCGACTAGCACTTATCCTGTGTACTTTGAGCGGCGCTTGCGCCCTTTCTTGCGGTGCTCGCTCGATTTCTTCTTGTGTTTCCACGTTCCTTTTCGGCGAGCCCTTTCAACGACGATATCTGAGGCGGCGTCTCAGCCATCGTTGTCACTTCCGACACCATTAATGGGTCATAACGTTCAACGGGTCCTGTCTGTTTATTTACCAGCTCGTTCATGTCACGGCGTTGGGCTTGGCTGGCCAACTCCGTCACCATTACACTGTCGGTCGGTTGAGGTCGTGCCGACGTAAGTCCAGTTGCTCGGCCCGTGAACTCATTGAACACGATCATCTTCTCGTTCACTGTCTCTTGCACCGCGGCTTCACCTTGGGCTCTAGAGAGATCCGTCATGGGTTGCTCCTCCACCGTATCTCGTGGTCGCTGGGTTGGCGAGGGCTCTATCTTAGGGTCTTCTCCCGAACATTCTGGATCATTCGGCCCTCGTGCCCCGTCGATGTTTCCGATGACAAGGTCGTAAAGGGGTTCGTCATACATAGAGCGGTAACCTTCCCGCTGAAGTACGGGGTTTCCACCTCAATTTCTGCTGCGGGAAGCATCCGAACCGTATGGTCAATTAGGCAAACTGGTCTCATTTTGCCTGTTAACTCACTTTCCTGTACCAGATTTCTCCACACGATAACAGTGGAGCTGCCGGTATCTCTTAACACCGTAATCTTTTTGTCTGCAACTTTTCCAGGCAGCGTTGGCATTCCCTTCAAAACACCGGTTGGCTGTTTTGCCATTACCGCACCCACAATAGGAATTTTCTCCCCACTTTTCAACTCTACGAATCCATCTGTGACGGCCTTATCATCGGATTTCGGTGCTGCTAGCACACAGGACATCTGGTGAGTTTGACTCGCTCCGTTTCGACATGCGTCTGCTTTGTGCCCAATCTGACCACACTTAAAACATTTTACTGCCGTAGGGCTCGTAAAGATCATTCGACAGTTTTTCGCGCGATGACCCACTCGGTTGCACAGAAAACATCGCGGAATGCTCTCTGGTGCACGCTTCTTTTCGTCGGGAGCCAATTTGAATCCTCGGGACAATCCTTCTTGACCTTGGCCAAATTAGTTCCACCTTGCGCTTCCAAGAATTGATCAGCCAATTCGAGCATGCCTTCAAGTGACTCAGCCTTCCTCTCTTTCAAGTACAACGACAGACTTGTTTGGCAACTAGTAAGAAATTGTTCTTTAATTAGGAGCTCTCTAAGCTCATCGTACTCCTGCGCTGTCCCTGAAAGTTCAATCCATCTGTCGAAATAATGACAAAGTCGGGCGGCATACTGCGTAGCCGTCTCACCATCAGCTGGCTTTCCTGTCCGAAATCTGTCCCGGAATCCTTCTACAGTAAACCTAAATCGCTTCAGCAAAGCAGCTTTCACCTTTGCATAGTTGGCTGCATCGGTCGGCGTCAGCCTACCGTACACACTGAGCGCTTCACCACTCAAGCAAGTACTCAAAGCAGTTGCCCATTGATGTTCCGCACAATTCTGGCTCTTCGCAATCGTCTCGAATTGTTGAAGGTACGCGTCAAGGTCGTCCTTCCTTTCATCAAACGCCACGAGCAGCTTGCTTGGGTTCAAGCGGAAGCCATGATCTTCCCGTTCGCTGCTTTCAACTCTAGATTGGACGGGAGTTTCACTTCACTGTTGCAACCGGAGCCGCTCGAGTTCCATCTCGTGCTGCCGCTGCCGTTCCCTTTCCTCTCTTTCTTCTTTCAGCTGTCGGTCTTTTGCCTCTCTTTCTTCTCTCGCCCTCTCAGCGGCCACCTTTTCTCTCTCCAGCTCCAACTTCAACTGCTGCTCTCTTTCTTCTTTCTCTCTCGCAGCTGCCAACCTCTCTCTCTCCAACTCAGCTACTTTTTATTCCTTGGCCCTCTCAGCTGCCAACCTCTCTCGTTCCAACTCAGCTGCTTTTTCTTTTTTGGCTCTTTCAGCTGCCAACCTCTCTCGTTCCAACTCAGCTTCTTTTTCCGCTTTGGCTCTTTCGACCGCTAGCCTTTCTTTTTCCAGCTCAGCTGCCTTTTCTTCTTTGGCCCTCTCTTTTTCTTCGTTTTCCTTCTGGGTGACCCACTTCCGTGGTTCGGCGCCAGAAAGACCCATCTTTTCACCAAGAGCGACTAACTTTTTGAGATCCATTTTGTCTCGCAACTCGCAAATAAAACCTTGCCGCGTGCAAAAAGTATCTGCCTAACTCAGTCTATCGGAACACTCCCCTGCACTCGTTAACGAGAACACTGAACAACACACAAAATCGTTCCGATAGCATTATCAACAACTCGAGGCTCTTTCTCACTACTTTGGACACACTGTGCACCAAAAGGTCCTGTGTCGCGGATGCCAGATTGTCACACCGGTCCCGTTAATTACGGAGGCGATCGCCAGGCTAATTCCAAGGACCGAAGTATCAGCCCCCCAAACCAAACCACGAAAGCGTGGATAATTTAGAAGTGGTCCTTTTTGGCGCACCAGCGGACGCCGGCTGTGGCCCATAGAACAAGTCAGAGCCGAGAGTTGATAAACAAACAAAGTTATATTTTCAATAATGGCAGATCGAAAACAACACACGAGAATGCACACTCCACAATAGTTGCATACAATATGTCACCAATCAAACAACGTACTACACAGTACAATCAGCCACACTCGAAACAACAGACACAGACAACAATACGCACTACAATGCAGTCGCATGCATTGAACAACCAAGACACTTAAAGACTAAAGAGATAGAAAACCTATTCAGTCCAAAGTCCTTGGAACAAAAGTCTGAATGATGCTCTTCCGAGAATCACTCACTCAAAGTCCAGCGTTGTTGCCGTTCCGCTGCCCCGAAGTTTCTCTTCCAGGAAACCTCGCGTCTTCAATTGGCCACTCTCCAAGCTTCAAACTTCTTCGCCGGAAACACGTCGGCTTCACACACGCAGCTGTTGCCACGCGTCTTCGCTCGATAGCGGTAAACTCATGCTCTTGCCTGTAGCTCGAGCCTTCACCCATCCGGTGGAAATCCTCTTCTTCTTCTCCTGCTTTGTCGCTACGGACAAAACCTTCGCCGACTACACGGCGGAATCCCTACGCGCTCTGGCGCTAACTTCCGTCTTCTACTGATCTCTCGTCTCGGCTGCTCGATTAAATACCTTCCGCACGACATTCCAGAAAGTTCTCGTCATTTCGTCGGCGCGATACGCAGGGAAGGCTGGGGAGGGGGCGAAACGGTTGGAATGCCCTCCGCGATGGATGACTCAACCCGGCGTGACCACGCCTCTTTCGTTCTAGAAATTTCGCGGCCTTGCTCGGCCGCCGATGTGGGGTGAGGAGGTTCGTCGGCGAAGCCACGCTTCCGAGGGGAGAGCGCGCGCCCGGGGAGCCTTTAGATGTTTGTGTTCTTTTTCTTTTGACCTCGCGGCGTCACTGCGGCGTTTCGTCGCGACAATTTGGCGGCGCGCCCATTTTTAGCGCTCGTTCTGTGACACCATTGTGTATGATCTTGTGGAAGACCAACCGTGGGGTTGTGTTGAAGTCAGGTGTCCCTATAGCTTGAAAGATGCAGACCAAGAGGAGCTTCTTTCATGCCGAGATATTTGTGTGTCAATAGACAGCTTGAACTACTCCGCACTAGGCCCGTTTACATTGACCCGACGAGGGCGCGTTGAGTCGAAATAAACAGGTTTTCTGGACTCGCCCTCCCCATGTATAAGCGGACACGTCGGGGCGGAGAGTCGTCGCGGCGAGTCCCGTCGACCCGGAAACAGGGGGTAGGTTCACCGAACTCGCCGCGCTCAGAAAGAGCATGTATAACCGGTCGCGCTGAGTTGACGGCTCGTGACCTCTCCCGCCCGTCGCCGTCTCCGCTTCCCCTGTCCCCATCACTCCGACGTTGCTCTTTCTCTGTCGGCTGGTACGCGCGGAGGATATCGTTCTGTTATGGGGTAAATGCAGATCACTTTTACGTTTGAATCTTGCTTGGCACGTCCTACGAGAGCTTGTTGGTTATTGTTCTCACAACCGGCTATTTTGCTCTGCCCGTAGCAGGAAATCGGCTTCTGCACCAGAAATCTCAAATACGTGCACATGAACGCTTTAATAAAGTTTCTGGTCACCTCGCCACCAGAATACATTTGTGTAAATTCACAGAATTGTCTAGTAATGCGCAGCATCCCAACTCCGCTTGCATTTATTTTGCGTTCTTCACAGCCAGGTTCGACTATAAAAAGGCAAATACTTTCGGGTATTTTATTCTTCGTAAGTTTTGTTTCGGGTTTTTTGCAAGTGGCGTAAGTTGACTTTATCACAAAAATTAAGTGCCTTTACGAATACATGTAATTTCCCCCAGAGGAAAAGCGTAGTTCAGGGTTGGTTTCGCTCTTTTTAATTCGTGTTTCATGAATCCCTGAATGGACTTGGGCATTTCGAACGTTTTTTCGGGTTTAGTGTTCGGGTTTTGGAGGAGATGAGGGTCGTTCCACGCCAAATATCCCAGACAGAACGCTAGACCATCTACAATTACACTCTAAAAAGCAATGGTTGGTCACTTTACTACACTATTCATTTTTGGAACCAATTTTCTAAAGAAAATTTTAATTTCTTAACAATGGTGGCAGTTAGGTTGCGACGAAACTTCGAAAAAGTGAAATATTATACGCAGCACGGTAAAACGATTCTAGTCGGTAGGAAAAGAACCGCATTTCCTCTTTAAAACGCATTCACAACTAGTGTAAGGTAATGTGCTTTGCGGGGAAGCAATGCAGTGTTCTTGACCAAAGTCAGAAATTTTTACAGCTTTTCAACTTTTCCAGAGACAACGCAGCTGCATAGCTTACTTGCATTGTTGACGGTAAGTGGGGGAAAAACACGAGTCGTGAAGACAATAGTTTGGAAGCGCTGGCAGATGAACTTTGAAAAATTTGCAATATTGTTCATGTTCAGGCACTTATCGGTCTGTGTGGCGCTCCATATAAAAAATATACACTTTGGATCATTTCAAAGGGTGCAGAAACGGTATTTATTTCAGTAAGTTTAATACGAATCTTTGTTTTACGTGAGAAAATATTATTTATATTCAGTACGGCGAATTCCTGGAGAGACCAGCCAGGGGTGAACAGGGGACGGTGCGTCAGGCTGCGGATACGCCTGCGGTGAGCGCTGTGCCGCAACAGAACCACTGCTGTCATCGCGTTGTGCAGTGTTAGCCAAGACACCAACACAACCATAAAGTACAGCTGGTGCAAACTGAGAAAAAATACCAAGACTGCCATCGCGGTGGCGGAACGACAACTGCGTAAACAACCGCAGCCCACAGCGGTGAGAGGCGAGAGCGCAGGCTTGGAGGAGCGGAAACCGGTACCGGAAGACGGGCTTTCAGCTCGCCTCGACGCAAAGCGTCGCTGCGATCACTGATCACCTCAACTTGTCCGTGCGAGTTCATATAAACTCGGGCACGTCGAGGTAAGCTGAACCCGCCACTCAACTCAGCCCGCCCCCGTCGCGTCCATGTACACGGGGCTACTGAAGCAAACGCACCCATACTTCGCTCAAGTGATGGGCCAGATGGCCATCGCTAAACTACAGTGGGCAGACTTTGTTTTGTACGGTGAAAACTACTTTTGTGTGCAAAGGGTACGGTTTGACAAGAAAGTTTGGCATGAAATGAAAACCAAGCTGGATAGTTTTTATTTTGATACACTTTTGCCATAATTTTTGAGAAATGTGGGTTTGAGCTAATGTATTTGGCGAGTTTTTTAAAAGGCCCCTGATAGCAAAATTTGTGGTTGTGGTTTTTCTGTAATATGTAGCGTTGAGTCTGATAATGTGGCAATTAAGTTTTAAATACCTTAACATATTGCTAATAAATGCTAGTGTTCGTAATTGTGACCAATTTAGCATCATTTTGTAACAACCACCTAAACCTGTAAGAAACTAGTACCCTGAAGCATTGTAGGACCTAAGAGCACGTGCGTTTAAGCTTTCGTGACGTTTAGAGAACAGCTTCGGGCCCTGTGTGAAGTATTGAATGAAATGTGTGTTTTTCTGTAGCAGATAACCCTCTTCCGTTAAAAAAAATTCGCGGCGTAAGCAGCTACAACACCCTAGAGGGCACATATCTTCAGCAACGTCTACAACAGTCTTTTGTCTTGGAAAATGTCCCAAGGGGCTTCTATAAAGTTATACTAATGGTGATGTCGCAAGTTGCAGAAAACTGAGGTGAGCACTCACGCTTGTACCCCTGTCACACAGCACGTGTAAAGTCATTCGCAGAGAATGACATTCATAATGAATGCTGTTGCGAACTTGCGTTCCGGATCTACACAGCCATGTAAATTGACATTCACAATATGTCAATGTTTATCGGCTGGCTGCTATGATTCCAAAAAGTTGGCGCATCCATTTGCATACCATCGTCCGGTTGGTTCAAAATCTACTGCGAAGTGACAAAACAGCACCAGAAGAAATAAATATCCTTGTACACATCCCAAGCATGACTAGCTCAAAGCCACTGACAACTTGCACTCGGCAATAATTGAAAACCTGACAGCATTCAAGAATTCGTAATTGCGATGAATGATGACTAGTGCAAACGAACGTTGAGTGCTCTTCAGCTGCTGCGAATTAAGCATCAGAACCGATTGAAGCGCCTCAAGCTTGCCATTGAAGAAACGTCACTGACTACGAGTGATTTGGATCTGCACATACACTCCGATTCGTTTACGTTAGGCTTCGACTTATTCGGTGATAAACATAGAACTGTGCTGCTTTCCAAAAAAGAATAATTGGTTCGGAAACACCCTTCTTAAGCTGGTGTCTCACACTTGCGTGTGTATTCTGCTACTAGAGAGTCTAACGCTGGACCAAAGCAACAGTGAGCGTTTTTAAATGCGGCCTGCAAGATGTGCCCTAGCATCAAGTCCGAGCCTGAAAAAGAGATTATAGCTGCACGAATTGCTTCCACTCTCGCAATTTACGTTGAAATGTTGCCAAAAATTTACAACCTTTTATAAAGACCAGAATATCGCCATAGTCTTTCAATATTATCACTTACACTTTCTTTAAAGTGTCAATTTTAGAAATCTCTTGTCAAGCGCCTGTTAACCAGATTACACACGTCGCACTTCCATGAATTCGCTGAACACATTCAACGGGCGTATGTAATTAGGTGTAAATGTCACTCACCGTGCTCGTGTAGCAGCCACAAAATGACATTATTACCTAATGTCATTCGCAGCGAATGACGTCACAGGTGCCGTGCGACAGGGGTATTACTTTAAAACAAAATGTTAAAAAATCACCGCATCCCCACAAAGGGAATAAAGACGAGTAGGTAAAGATCTTGGTGTTATATGGGTGAGTAACCATGCGTTACCATAACAATGTCTCACAATACTGAGTGACAGAGTCGACAAAGTGAGGTCTTGAGGTTCATACATGCCTACACCTAAGTCACTGACTAGTATGAAGGGTTATGCTTTTAGGTGTTTTATAGTGTTTTGTTAGAAGTTTTATTGTTTTTAGTGTGCTAGTCTTTTTTTCTTTTTTCATATGCTTTGATTGATAGGTGCCTAAATGTCTTTACGGCATAAAACTTTAAGTCTTTATTAAGTGTTATTATTGTTAAGCTTCTGTTCTGTCATTGATGGATGCTTAAATGTCAGTGTTCTTGCAGTGTTGTAGACGTTCTTTGTGAAAGTTACGGTGGTGATATAGAGAGTGCTTGCCTTGCATGGGCTTTGCCGTGAGCAGGGAAGACGCACAAGGGCAAGTCTCGACCCTATGGTGTTTCACCCCTAATATTAGGGCAATGTTTGACACAAATAATCGGTCACAAGTGCACACGTATACACAACCTATAAACAACACAGTCATTTCGAGGTTTCGAAGTTAGTGTGGGGAGAGCCTCTAAAGTGTATCGCTTCATATTGAGATGCGGCCAATGATATAGAATAAAGAATTCAGCATATAGGTCGATAACCTTGCAATAAAAATGTTTGCGCAAGTCACTTGACTGGTTTATCTATACTCTCTTAGTCTTGTAGTCTGCAGGTTGCTCAGCAGAGCACACACACCCCAGATTTGATTTGCAAGTGGGCCAGGAGAGAGGGAAATAACCCGGTCAAAAATGTGAAATATTTTGATCCTTTGTATTCTTCGCTCTACATGAATGCGCAGGGACACAATGTCGGCAGTTTCTTCCACCTCTGCTACACTGAACTTCCCCTTGGTCAAAAAGGGTGGTAAATTTAGCCCAACACGAAAGCTATCTAACAAGTCCTTAATTTTAAATCCTTTGTCTGCCATGATTGTGTCCCCTCATTTAAAAGCTTGTTTTAAGAGGCCACTTCTGATTACTAGCTCCCTGTCCGAAATGCAGCCCGTCAATAGTTCCGACGCAAAGCTAATCAGCCCATTTGGTTGAATTCCAATGAGTCCTTTGAACGTGTTTGCAGATTTGTAGGTGGACTATGTTCCAGATTGAATAACAAGGTAACTTGATGCTTCACATCGCACTCCTGGGACGCCAATGATGACACGTGTGGCAGGATACTTCTGCCTAAATGCTTCAGGCGTTGTTGAGTCCACAATAACCCATGTGGACCACCATGACATATCTGTAACTGCCTCGTAGAGCTTCTGCACCCATGCAGAAATATCTTTGATACTGTACTAGGAGAGATATCAAGAATGTGCGACAAATGCAAGTGGAAACATCCAACTCGCAGCTTGATGAGTATCATGAACATCTGATCTTCTTGGGAAAGCTTGCAGCGACGGCCCCTTGTTTCTTCTTTACGTGAACTTGCATCTCTGCTTCTTGAATTCCCTACGTTTACTAACGCTTTGAAGTGACCGTAGTTTGGCAGTCCGGTAAAGAATTTAATGCTGCTGCCATCGTTCTGGAATTTCTCAATGCCAAAAATCCACCTTGCTTCATTTACTTTTGAGAGCTTGCTTGATAACTCTTGGATTTCTTTATCATGATCATTATTCTCATCTTCGCACCTCCATGTTATAGAAACTATGGATTCTTTTGCACGTGCAAGGCTCAATCTTTCTTGCATGAGCGTGGCATGGCAGTGCTGATGTTCCACGCATTGCTTTTGCAATTGAATAAATTTTTCTGTCTTTCTATTCAGCTTGCTGCTTGTCTCTGCAAGTTCTTTTTGTAGTCTCGCTAGCACTTCTTTTTCTTTGAGCTGCAGTTGAGTTGCGAGGAGCTCCTGCTGACAAGAGCAGCAACTGGCTTCCTGAAATGTGTTAGTAGCATCAGTGTGTGACTCGTACGTTGGAGAACATACGCTTTCGAGCATGCCTTCATTTGTTTGAGGCTCACTGATGTCACACGCAGTTCCTCTGACGCAGTCTTCATTCCAAGGTTTAAGATACATTGCTAGAGGAGGCCGAGATGCAACTTGTTTTTTGAAAGGAAAAACACAGGGCACAACATTCTCTCGAAGCAGTCGTCTCCCACTTGCCACAGCTGGCAAGAAGCCTGCTTCAATGAAGTGCCTGGAGGAGACTTTTGTTGTTTTTACTATATTGAAATGTTTACCTGGATCCCGACTAATCGCATGAATCCATTGCTTGCGCAGCTTTTGGTTCACAAGATACCTACGGAACGTGACCTCTGATTTAAAAAGTGTCCGGTTCATGTGAAGAAAAAATCTTTAATATAGTTAATCATTGGGATCACAATGAATGCCATTGAGGTGCAGCTAGTAATAAAAACATGCAGCTTCAAATTGGATATACAAAATTACGCTGAAGCTTGGTCATGCAACAAAATAGACGTTCTCGCTAGTTTGAGTGTAGGTGCAAACAGGGCCGTACCCAGGAATTTTTTCCGGGGGTGTTTGTGTGTAGAACGGCATACGTTGGTCTCTGGCAGTGCATTTGAAGGTATGTAAATACTGCAGTACTAGCTGAAAACTTAGTGCAAGAACAAACTTCGCGTGTTGTCAGAGCCCTCTCAACTTGCCCCTAGTTACGGCCCTGAGAGCAGACAACGCGGGCAAAGGAAAAGAAGGACATCACTGTGGCGAAACTATGAGGCCGCAATCAGTAAAAACCCTGTCGGCCGCAAGCCATACAATGCAACTGTTGCCTGGATGCCACGCGTATGGTATATTTATATGCACTAAATGATGTTGACTTGTGACTTGTGATATGCGAATATTGTCGCTGGTAACTGAGCCATACGCAACTTCATTATTTTTCTGGCTGGCAGTACGCACCCTCGCAGTATTTCTGCGCAAACAATTTATCACAATTCACCGCATGCAGGCACTTGGGAGAAGACTAATCATTCGTAAAAGCAAGGCTACGCATGAGCCTGAGTTGCCCTTGCGCCACTAAAATCTACCATCATCATCATCAAGGCTACGCATGACGCTGTGAAATAAGCATGCCCGTTTTTGTAGCGAATTTACAAAACGGCGCTTTTCCGCGTGTCTGTTTGACAGCGCATACAGAGAGAGAGCACGTGCGTTTGTTCTTCGTTTTATCGCTTACCTTATCGCTTACCTTATTGCTTACCTTATCGTGTTCCTGTCGCAATATCCTCGATGGTGGCACATGGGAATGCAGTAAGTCGGCACCATTGCAACACGCCGTATCTACGAAAAACTTTCACGGATGTTCAGGATTTGGTAGTGCTGAAATGTCACGCACTGGCACCTTGCTGAAGCTACAGTGTACCGAAGCCTGCGTGGTCTGCTGTGGTGCCCTAAAAATGGCGGCAGACGTAGTTCGTGCCCGCGGTGCCAGGGGCGCCATTTTTCTAAAAGGGTCTATACTGCAGCCACTTCGACCTGCAAAGACTGCCCCAAATTCACGCATGCTGCATCATCCGAAAATGTCACCCGAAATGTTTGCCGTGAATTCGAAGCAATGGCTCCTGCAGGCATCGCTTCCGACCAAGGTGGTTTAAAAAAAAACTTCTGGAGTAGAGTGCCTCGATGCGCGCGCCCCCGCTTAGAGTGGTGTCAGCTTTTGCAAGGGCAGATGCCGCCGCCTCGGCTTCGGCGCCAGCGCGACCGCCATTTTGGCGCCTCCGGCCGGTAGTTCGTGCTTGGCGTGTGAGGTGTTGTTGGGCAGTGTTCATTCCCTTACAGTTTTATGCACCCATCTCCGCATCACCATGCCCGGCTGCTGCGTGCCGCAGTGCTCGAATCACTCGAGAAACGGATGGAAGTTGTACCGGTTTCCAAGAGACCCAAAAAGAAGGCTTCTTTGGACCGTTAAAATCAAACGAGACAAGTGGCAACCGACTAATACGTCGCACGTATGCAGCGTAAGTAAACATTTTTTTTAGTGCGTCGTATTCTGACTGGTCAGCATTATTTAGGGCGCCGTTGTTTTTTATTTAGGTGCGCAATGTAAACGCAGGACAGCCAAACGTCGTGCAGGGTACTGTGCGGCGTGCTCGTGTTAAAAGATCACGCTTTAAGAAAATGCGTCAAGTACGGGGGCTTCGGAAGCCCCCGTGTCGATAACATTTCATGCTGGTTCAAGGGCCTCGAGTGTGCTACTACATTCCTAGGAATTGCGACTAGTTTCAGTGCCCTTGCACGGGAAAGTGTTGCCTTGGCAGCAGCGTTGTGAAATCCTTCCCACCCCCTACCCGAGGCTGTTAATTTCGTGCACTGCGCTTCGCAGCTATTTTGCTCGCGAGACCGGCTGCCGCTGTCGTGACCGTCCGCCTCGCAGCCCGAAGACAGACTTCGTGAAATTGCCGTACTCGCTCGCCAACTCGCCCCGACAGCGTACGCGTCGACCGGGTGCTGGCGGAGTTGAGCTGAACGAAAAGTAGGCAAGAGATGGGGACGCAGGAGGTGTAGTTAAACAGATGAGAATTTAGAAAGTGGAGGAGGGAGAAAATTATATGCAAGGGCAGAAAACGGGGAGTGAGTTCAGGCCGCGTGCCGGCGAGCGAGTACGGAAATCTGACGGCGCCTGACTGCTGCCGAACTTCAAGAGTACGGCACGTAGAGTTCACGTAATTCACATAAGAGGAAATTGGACGTGAAATGCGCGCATATGGCCTCGCAGGGAATTAACATAGGCTCGGGTGCGTGGTAGGGGGATTTCACAACGCTTGCGAGGCCTTCCCATGTTTATTCGTGCACGCGTTGGCACTGATCTGTCGAAATTTGAACGCCTCTTGTGAAATCAAGCCGTTTGAACATAAACATGCTGTTCCTGCGAAAAACTCGTAATATTACGAGGCCGGACTTCTGCCCGTCTTGTGTGTATCGTCGTATGTATACTTGGGAATCAGGAACACTTCAGTGACGAACAAAACAAGCGCTGTTACGGAGTGTTGTCATTTTTACCTGACAAATAAATTCGATTGCATTGGGAACTTGGAGGCTTGGGTACAAAGCTTTCGATAGAACGAAATCTGTAACGCTCGCTATAAAATCAGACCTGGTCCTTTGTCGGCACAATAGACTAATATTTTATTCACATGAATTCAGGAATCCTTACAGATTTTCAGTGCGAAAATTGAAAGGGTTATTATAACAGCAGGCTGGGTCTATGATCGCGCTCACTGAAGTGGCTTACGTGAAAGCGCGCGTGAGCTCAATTAGTTTCCTTCTTTTTGTGCTTCAAAGTTGCTGCTAGTTCCTGCTGCGAATCATACTGAATGCATACATGAAATCTTGTTTATTGACAGTGACAGGCATTCGTTTTTCTTCTGCCAGTGTGTTAATTTCCAATTCTGGTTTTATTTGCAGGCTCACTTTGAAGAGAACAACTATGAGCAACATCGTGCGGATGGCTGGAAGAAGTTGAAACCAAATGCCGTCCCAACTTTGTTCACATTCAAACGTAGGATTGAACTTTTTTCTTGCATTACATAAAGCAGCACCAGTTGCAAGTACTCTATGTACCTGGGATTTCTACGAAGCTAACACCAAATAGGTCCTCATATGCTGCGTCCACATTAGTGCATAAATTCTGGAAATGCAGTCACGGACAAAGCTAGGAAATGCGAACACAAAAATGTGAACCAGACCACGCAAAATCGAAAAATACTGCTAATATTAGACGGTCAAATAATGGCACGCTATTAGTGCGTTTGGAAAGCTACATTTCCCAACTTTGTTTTTGTGATTACGTTGCATCACTTTGACTTGCATGTAAAAAAAATTGCGATACTTGAGTGTTGTGGTTTATATTTCTTGTTTGCATTTTTTGGTCATGACTGTATATACGTCTGGATTTCAGTGTTTACAGGCATGACCCACTGCACAACAGTTTTCCGCTACTTAGCACACGGTCGTGTACTGCTAGGATGTCAGGTCCAGTGGCTATGTTATTTACAAAGGGGGAAAACGGAAACCATTATGTATACGAGATCCACGATGCACGAGCCCCCACTACAGTGCGCCTCATTACCTGCGTTGCGTTGGCGTGTTAAGCCCTACAATCAAATAATCAATAAACTGCATAGGGAGCGAATGTCAGTTGAGCCCTCCACAACGGCGCACACGTGTAGCTCTGGCATATGAAGCTCCAATTTGAATTAGAGCCATTTATTGTGGGGAGAAATTTTGAGCACAATTTAATTATGGTATTTTAAGACCTTCCCCTATCCCTTGTGGAAAGGGCGGGGGAAGGACAAGTGTCTTCCTCACGTCAATAACTAAGCCGGTATCTGCTGCATGTGTTACATTTGTAAAATTAACAAGCTAGACATGAACTGGCATTGCTTGAATATGTTCATGAATACATACATTTCTGCTTGCAGCACTGCCTAAGGAACGAAAGCCACCAAAAGAAAGAACTGTGCCTGCACCCTCCAGCAACGAGACCAACAAATCTCCTCCTGGTCTGCGTCAATATCCAGCTGCAGTTAAAACTACCCTAGAGACCCCACAAAACCACGCCGTTCCTGAATCTACACGGCAAGGAACATCGTGTTATGGGCACGACACCATGGAAGTTGACGACGCCGTTGTTGAACTGTCAGCGAACACTAGTGATGCAGATTCAAGAGAAGTTAATGCAGCGGCTGGTGAGACATCAAATTCTACTGCAGAATCAGCAGAACTGAAGAAGAAGCTTGCTGACCTTACAAGAAAGTACTCTGAACTTCAGCAACATCATGACACAGCCAAGAACACCATTAGTGGTCTCAAGAAAAAAGTGCAAAAACTCGAGACTGAGGCAACAAATATTTCGCAAAATATGAAATTTCTCAACGACGATCAAGTACGCGCTCTCTCAAGGAGCAGCAGCTTGGGGAACTCTTGGTCTCCGCACACTGTCAAGCAAGGCCTTCAAATTAAGTTTGCTTGTGGAACAACCGGATATGAAACTTTGAGAAAAATGGGATATCCTCTCCCATCCAAAAGAACGCTCGCAGGGAGGATTCAAAATTTGAAGTTTCTCCCAGGCGTTCTTCACGAAGTGATAGTCGTTATGAAATGCAAAGCCGAGACCATGGAGGATGTAGAAAAGGACTGCGTCCTTTTTTTGGATGAAATGGAGATAGTGCCGGGGTTTGAGCTAGATCGGGCTGAAGACGCACTTCTCGGAGGAATAACTCTTCCTCCGAAGCCTGAAGAGCCTGCGGTTCATGCTCTGGTATTTATGTTGGGCGGACTTAACCAGCGATGGAAGCAGGTGATTGCATATGAATTTACCGGAAGAAACATCGATGGCGGCTTGCTGAAAAACTATGTGTTGGAACTAGTACAGCTGTGCAGTCAAATATATCTGAGAGTTCACGCAATCACATGTGACATGGGCTCGGCAAACCGCGCAATGTGGAGGGAATTCGCCTTTTCCAGTCACAGAGATTCTTCCACGGTGTGCTCCATACCTCATCCGTGCATGGACGGGAAGGAACTTTTTTTCATTGCTGATCCGGCTCACGTCTTGAAGAACCTCAGAGGCCAGCTCTTGAGCTCAGAAGTTTTCACGTTGAGTGAGGCCACAGTTGCCAAACATGGCCTGCCTTCTTCACAAGTCAACTTGGAATATGTTCAGGCTGTGCTCGAAGAAGATTCTAAAAGAGAACTGAAGGTAGCCCCAAACTTATCCGAAATGCACACCAGCGCAGGCCACTTCACCAAAATGAAGGTTGGTGTCGCTGTACAACTTTTTCGGGAAGCTCCCCCAGCTATCAGATTCCTTATAAAGGAAGGAGTTCTTAAACAGGAAGCAGAAACAACAGCTTGGTTCATGGAGCTGATTTCAAAATGGTATGCACTGATGTCTTCGCGGCATCCAACACTGGCCCTGAGTCGGAGAAGTAGGGCTAAGTACTCCGAAGCCCTAGATACATTACACACAGCAATAGAAACCATCAGAACTATGAAAATGGGTGCCACATCCCATTGGAAACCGTCGCAAGCAGGTGTACTCATATCAACTACAGTTGTACTTCGCCTCCAAGACGTTCTTTTAGGAGACGAAGGCTATGAGTTTTTTCTTACGAGCAGGCTCCTGCAGGACTGCTTAGAGAACCTCTTTTCTGTGGTGCGGCTTATGAAGCCGGTTCCCAATGCCTACGATCTCAAGTGCGCTCTGAGACTGGTGAGCGTAAGCCAATTTTTGCATACACCGAGGACGACCAGCTACGAGCTTGATGACAGGGAGTACCTGGTGGACCTGCTATCCCAGGGGAAGGAAGCCTGCGTCGAGAAGGAAGCTCAAGAAATCTATGATTCAGAGATTTTGTTCATCGAAGGATTGTCGTCCACAGAATGCAGTATTCTCTTTTACCTAGGAGGATTTATTTTGAAGGGAATTTGGACATCTGTGAAGTGCGCAAAATGCAAAGATGCTCTCCTTGGAACTGCCAACGACGAGCATGCTTCGCTGACAGCACTGAAAGAGTACGTTTCAGATGGAGGCAACCTCATCTACCCCAGCAAGGGAGTTATGAAAGCCTTGATAGACTATGAGGAGCATTTTGCTGCCATAAACTCTTGGTGCACGGACAAAGTAGTCACGATGAAGTCGCCGCTTCGTTCACTCACCGCATACCTAAACAAGGTGCACCGCCGCAGCTTGTGTGTATGCGCGGAGCACGAGGACAGTATATACCGACTGCTCACAGAGAGGTACGCAAGAATAAGGCTGCGCATTCACCTTCGGCAGGTTCCAGTCGGGAGTTGCAATGGACATGCAAGCAAAACATGTGCCGGCGTCAACCTCTCATGAGAAATGGATACGCCAAGATAAGCTGTATGCTTAAAAGGTTTCGGCTCACGTGGGCACGCTTTTGACTCTTGCATTTTTTATTTTTAAACATTTCATTTCGTACTGCATTTGGTTTGTCTTGTATCTGACTTTGATTTTCACTAGCGGGACAACGCAGCATTAAGGCGCACAAATAAATGGCCTGTTCACTGAAATCGTGGGTGTCGTTTCATAAAGGTACACTGGTAAAGCATGTTACTCTCGGGTATGCTGCCTGCACAGTGCATGAAATGGTGAGGCAGGGGAAGGTGGTACCGAATGTCAGATAATGTGTGTGTGTGTGCGTGTGCGTGTGTGTGTGTGTGTGTGTGTGTGTGTTATATATACACACACGCAAGTATATAAAGTACAGCGATTCCTGCCTTTGCTATTCGGCTGATTCACAAAGACCCAAATATTGCATTCCTTTCAGCAAGCGTAGTAATAAAAGTTCATGCGCCCCTCCGTCTTAACGATGACAACGGTTTAACGCGAATCTTTCTGGTGTGGGAGTTCGTGGCTCATTTCATTCAGTCTATGTCAGCCCCTGGCGCATTGTACAAGCACAGGCCACCAGTTTGTATGACGTGCGTTGTTCCATTTAACAATTAGGCAACAACAGCACTAAGAGGTGTCCAAGTTGCACCAAAAAAAAAGCTCGCCAACGAGTACTTCTTTCCTACTATACGCGAGCACCGCAAGCGGTAATGCGCTTCGCATGCTGCCCCACTACGGCAGGAGCCGTAATGGCGGCCGTCGTAGCAGACGACGCGGCTGTCCTCACCCTCAGCGGAGCGCGCGGGCATCAAGGCACCCTATTCTGGAGTGGAAGCGCCTGCCCTCTGGTGACGCCGACGGCCGCCATGTTGCTCCAGGCAAAAAACGTGCCGTCGGTCGTTTGGGCCCCCGCCGTTCGCGCCACTGAACAACAGTTGTCGCGTTTATCCCTCGTTCTTTTGTTCTGTGCGGATCTTGTGCAGTTCTAAAGGAAGTTGACATGATTCCGGACGTTATGGTGAGCTCGTGTGTCGCCTTCGGCTGCACTAATCGTGCGAAGCAGAAGCCAGGAATCACTTTTCACGTGTAAGTACGCGGGAAAAAGCGCTTTCAATCGCTTGTCTCCTTCGGCGCGCTACCTCATTCGAGAAGCGCGGTTTCAGCTGAAAACTTACTTTCATTAGCATTTTTCAGCTGGCGAGTAGAAGTTGAATAACCTATTTTGTGCGTGTGGTACCGCAGGTTTCCGAAAGACAAGACGCTGCGTGACGCATGGCAGCGTGCTGTTCGGAGGGATGGCTGGGAGCCTAAGAATGCGGACGTTCTCTGCTCGGAGCACTTTGAAGCCAACTGCTTTGACAGGACGGGCCAAACGACCAGACTGCGACCAGGGAGCATTCATACCATTTTTCCTGCGTTCCCTGCGCATCTCCAGAAACCAGTGAGTACCATCACGAATGTACATTTTCGTTACGGTAAATAGGCTATAGATTTCCGAATGTGTAGGCACAGTTTCTCGTTTCCTACGTGCTGTTCAAAATCACACCATTCTCTGACAAAGCGCACGTCACGTACACTTACTTGTCCAACTTTTTTTTTTCACTGTGCGTGCATAAATACGGGCACGCTAAACTTCCGCACCGAAACTATAAAAAGATCCCCGAGGTAGTAATCCCGTTTCTAGTCAGTCTAAGCAGTGGGTGGGACCATTATACCCGGCTTCTGAACTTTGGAGCATAACTGATTTTTTTTTCTTGCAGGCGAAAAGAAAGCGAGAGGCCCCTAAGTGTCGGACTGCGCTGTCACCTGTCGTAAGTGCTGAGGCAGCGGTTGAAATGCCATCTGAGCCTTCTTCGCCGGCGAAGGATTGGTACCGTTCCAAGGCAGAGGAGTCTGCACAAGAGGTTCTCCAACTAAAGAAGAAAGTTAAGACACTGCAGCAATCCAAAAGAAGGCTAAGCAAGCGGTGTGATGCGTCAGAAAATTTGATCAAAGAGCTAAAAGAGAGGAAACTTTTGTCAGAAAAAGGCCTTGAGGTCTTTGAAGCAACTTTCTCGCCTGAAATTCAACAGCTTCTTGTCCGAGCCCATGAAAAAACAAGCAAGATGTACCCCCCAGAGCTACGTGCATTCGCACTCACTCTGCACTACTACTCTGTGGCAGCGTATGAGTATGTGCGGTCGAAATTTAACAACGCTTTGCCTTCGCAACGTACGTTGCGTGAGTGGTACAAATCTGTAAATGGCGATCCGGGTTTTACCTCTGAGGCTTTTGATTTTATTAAAAATTTAGCCAAAAGCCAGGACAAGCCCCTGATCGCAGCACTCATGATGGATGACATGGCCATCAAAAAACATGTTCAGCTTGTTGGGAAGAAAGTGGTAGGCTACATCGATCTTGGAACAGGTATCTCCGATGCTGCCACACTGTGGAGAAAGGGCTTCGTGCCCTACAGGTTCAATGTAAGGACCTAAAATCGTTGCATGCAAACAGTGATCGCCTCATGGTAGAGGTGTTAACGGAGGTGTTTGAACAAGCATTATTTTCTGAGTTAGAGCCTCATCTGTTGGACTGCGATCCACTCGACAATCACATCTACGTTCTGGCGAAAAAGATTGCCAACCTGTATATAACAATAAGGCTTCACCACATTTCCAAAGAAATCAACCGCAAGAACTCGCGCAGTGGGGTACGAACCCAGCTGACAAGGACTATTATATTTAAAAATCTGTAAGGTACAGATGAGAACCAGTGTTGAACAAAGCGGAGCAGCTGGTATATTCTATATTTTTTTGCAATTTTAGTGTGTTGTTATAGAGTTGCCTGATATAACCTGCGTTTTGGGAATCGGGCCGTTTTCGTGTGAATTGTTTCTGTTTTATTGTATGTGCTTTTGGAAATTGTATAAAGCCTTGAATGAATAAAAACTCATATACCCCTGTGTTGCTTCCACCGTGAGCCTCATTTCGAGAATTGCAAGCGAATCCGCACTTACAGCAGCTAACCTTTGTAATGCATATTCGCTAATACGTAATCGCGTACGGCTCACGTGTAATATCGTAACTGACGGCTTTGTACAGATCTTGTTTATCTAACACGAAGAAAAAAATGCGAGTGAAATTAATTACACTAAGTGCCCCGTTTCATTCGAAAAAGCCGCCACGGAAGCGCGCTGGATACGTTGTCTGCGCTCTCTCTTGCCTGGAGCAAGATGGCCGCCAACCGGTTTCCCCGGCTTCACCCGCTTGCGTAGGCGTGAATAGGGGACCTCCACTCCAGAAGTTTTTTTTTAAACCTCCTTGCTTCCGACGGTCCTCAAGATAACGCATCCGCCGTCTCCCTCATTCAAGCCGTCGTTCGTCAAGAAATGGCAAATCTCGGCATCGCACCTGTTTGCGTTGTTACCACTACCGAGAGTTCGGCTTCAGTTAACAAGATCTCCGTGTACCTTTCACGCTACCCTTTCCGCTATCGGAACCGTGCTGATTAAAGGACGTCAGAAGATTGACCATTCTACTTTCACTTCTCTCGCGCCGGAAACATTGCGCGCTACTGTTGCAATTGTTGGACATAAAGTTCATCCTGGAACACTGGGACATGGCGTCACTTTGAAGGCAACTTTCGTCGGTTTTCTACTTCGTACGAACCCCAGCCTGCTGCTACTAACGTTCAAGGCCGAAGGTTCAGCCGGTCACCATCACCCAGGGCCGCCGATCTCTCTCGCCGATGATTCTTCGATTCAGGTGCCCTGCACGACCTAGGCCCTCAACCTCGGGAAACTAGACCATGCAGCTCCCAGAGGTGACGCTGCAGAGGATTGGAGACCGGGGTCTGCAAATCCTCTGTTGATGATTCCTACACGCCGCAATATTTTGGACCTTTTGGTAAATGACGTAACCGTTACAACCCTCATAGACACTGGCGCACAAACTTCAGTCGTAAGTGGTGCTCTCTGTATATTAAACTGCGAAGAGTGATCACGCCTTCTCTTAAGTATGCATAATCCTTGCCGATGGGAGCACATCTACCGTTCTCGTCATGTGCACCTCTCGTGCATTCCTGGCCGTCATACCGTCGTATTGTTCACAGTGCTTGAGCAGTGCCCACGTGACATAATTCTCGGTCCGGTCTCGACTTTCTCTTTGCGCACTCAGCCCTTATTGACTGCTCGATGGGCCTTGCCTCTTGACGCCGCTGTTGCCCGTGATGCTCGAATTTGCCCTTGTGCCACCGAGTTCCTGCATCTTCCACCGCAACCCACGACTTACGTGCACCTCACGTGTGATCCGCCTGTGTGCGATGGTGACTATGTCGTTTCACCAATTACCGACGTTGTGCTAAAGCATTCTACTGCTGTCCCGCACACCGTGGGGGGAGTACGCCACAACCAGACCTATTTGCCTCTTTTGAACTTTGGTTTCTCCATGCACGTGCTGCCTGCTGGTATTAAACTAGGCGTCGTGTCGTCGTTGCAAGAGTGTGATACCCACATTCTTGTAGGAGGTGATTTAAATCTGCCAAAAATAAACTGGGATCACTTTTGCGTTACAACACCTTGCCAGCACTCCGAATTGCTACTTGATATAGCGTTTTCCTGTAGCATGACGCAACTTGTAAAGACTCCTACGCGTGTCACTGCAGGCACGAGTTCGATTCTGGACCTTATTTTTGTTTCTGAGTCTATTTGCAAGTTTAACAACACAATTGAAGTTGTACCAGGTATATCGGACCACGAACTAGTAATATTTAAAACCAACATGTTGTGTACTCCCTCGGCTACCCAAGTATGTAAATTCCTCAATTTTAATACTGCTTCGGACGAAAGTATTTTGGACCTCCTAGAGGAGGAGTACGACAAAATTACTAACAAACATTTTCATAATCGCTGTGACGTTAACCAGCTATGGTCGCACTTTAAGACAACCGTTCACAAATGTATAAGTTCGTTCGTTCCGGAGAAAGTGAAAAAAATACATGGCCGTAGTCCTTGGATTACGCACGAAATACTCCATCTAAAACGCAAGATAAAACGCCTGTCTTGCTCAAAAACTCAACCACGTAGTGCTGCTCTGACGAGCCTCCGCGCCAATTGAAAGCTCCAAATTTCATTTCTTCAACGTAAAAATGCACAACTTTCTCACAACCAATCCAAGAAAATTTTGCATGCACCTCTCCGACAAAAAAGTGAAAGTGACAAAAATTAAAACCAAGGACGCGGACGTGACTGATGCCAGCTGCATAGCGACAGCATTTAACGACTACTTCTCTTCTCTTTTTTTGCGAACGGGTGACACCCCTCCTGATTTCCACGCAAACAATCTCGAACTGCCAGACTTGATTATAACAGATGAAGGCATCTTGTCAGCTCTACTTCATCTTGACACAAAAAATCGGCTGGGCCGGATGAAATACCTAATGCTTTTCTTTATCGGTACGCCGAGTGGTGTTGCAAATACTTAGGCTTAATATTTAGGGAAAGCCTGTTACAAGGCGAAGTTCCAGTAGATTGGAAGAAGGGTAAATTGGTACCCATTCATAAATCAGGTGATAAATATGACGTGAAAAACTACCGCCCTATTTCGTTGTTATGTACAGCCGGCAAGGTTATGGAACACTTCCTTTTCAAACACTTAAGTTCATTCCTGGAGAGTAACTATTTTTTTTCCCAAATCAACACGGTTTCCGGCAAGGCTTTTCAACCACCACACAGTTAATTCACACTACTGATGACTTTCTAAAAACACTTGACAAAGGCGGACAAATTGATGCGATTTTTTTAGACTTCGAAAAAGCTTTCGACCAAGTTTCCCATTCCCATTTGATGTTTAAAATTCGCCGAATCCTAACCAATGACAGAATTCTTCGATGGCTTGATTGTTATCTATCCCACCGACACCAACACGTTCGGATAGCAGATAAAAATTCTTCTTCCGCTCCCGTGCATTCTGGGGTACCGCAGGGCTCTGTCCTAGGACCACTTTTATTTTTAGTTTATCTAAATGACATGTCATCCGAATCTACTCTGCAGTGTCGTTTTTTCGCGGATGACTGCGTTGCGTACCTGCCCATTCAATCAAGAACAGATCACGCCACCCTAAATGAATACTTATCGGTTATACAGCATGGTGTAACTCCTGGAAAATGAGCCTCAACATAGCAAAGTGCGTCAAGATGACCATAACACGTAAAAAAATCCCTCGGAATTCACTTACATGTTAAACAACACTGCTATAACAACCGTTAACCAGTACAAATACCTTGGTCTGACAATCACTTCTAATTTGAGCTGGAAAACTCATATCGAAGGTATAACATCAGCAGCACTGTGGCGATTGTGGTTCTTAAAGCATCGCATGAAGCACTGCACCAGCAAAACCAAACTAGTCGCTTACACTACATTGGTACGCCCATTGTTGGAATATGCTGACGTTGTATGGGATCCTCCCACACAAACAGAAATATACTTACTAGAACGAGTCCAAAATAAATCCCTTCGGTTTATTTACCACGCGTACAGTAGACACTGTTCAGTCACTGAACTCCGTAATAGATCCGCTCTTCCCACATTGGAGTCCCGTAGAAAGCTACATCGCTTAAAATTCCTTTATAACATAGTCAACGGACACTCAGGACTCGCCTTTAACACTTACATGCAGTACAATACATCGCGAAAAACTCGGAACAAGCATGATAACACCATAGTGGTGCCGCTTACAAAAACAAATTCTCGGCGATATTCATTCTTTCCACGAACAATTTCCGACTGGAATGAACTACCTCATGACGTCACCAGCATCGCAGCGCCCGACGCATTCTTATCAGCTGCCACTGCCTGTTTGTAGTAAAAGCTGTCTGGTCGTATGTGCAGATTTCAATTCTTCTAATGATGTTTTTACACTTCGTGTTAGGAACAAAAATTTGGATTGTATTTTCGATACCGCTCTTGTGTTGCTCCTGTAACCCGAGTATTCATGTTCCACGCAAACCTGTTATGTGGTGATTTCATTTCTGCGCCGTGAAGTGTAGTGTTATATGTGGCTGCAAGTATGAAAGTTTGTATCACTCCTGCCTTGGCCCCCAAGAGGTGGCTGGCAGTATGCAATAAATAAAAACAAATATCTTTAAACTGTCAGCTGAGCAACCCACTCTACACGTCAACTTGCTGACTGTGCCTAACATTTCAAGCATTTAAATTCCCAAAATAACAGCGCCAGATTTTCACCCTCCGAAGCAGAAAACCTCCACTGTCTCTTGACATCCTATGCGGACATATTCGATCTTGACAACCGCCATTTAGGCCAGACATCAGTTGCGAGCCATCACATAAACACCGGTGATGCCAACCCACCGCGCATCGCCGCCGTTACCGCGTCTCCACTGCTGAAGTCTCTGTCATCCAGAAAGTGGTCAAGAAAATGCTCTCCGAAGGCGTCGTTGAACACTCATTCAGTCCGTGGGCATCCCCGGTCATGCTTGTCAAAAAGGACAACGCATGGCGGTTTTGCGTCGACTACAGACCACTGAACAAGGTCACTAAGAAGGTCGCTTACCCCTTACCAAGAATAGATGACGCCCTTGACTGCCTTTATGGCGCAAAGTTTTTCTCGTCCGTTGGCCTTCGATCTCGTTATTGGCAGGTCGCTGTTTACCCACGAGACCAAGATAAAACAGCATTTGTAACACCCGACGGGTAATATCAATTTAAAGTAATGCCGTTTGGGTTTTGAGGGCATGATGGTTTTCCTTCTGTGCGGCTTCAAACGGTCTACTTGCTTGTTCCACTTAGATTATATAATTGTTTTTTACCGACGTTTGCGAGCCATCTTGAGCGACTGTCTAGTATTCTTCAAGTATTCCGTAACGCTGGTCTCCAGCTGAACTCCTCCAAATGCCATTTCGGCCGTGGCGAAATAACTGTAATTAGTCACCTCGTTAACGCATCTGGGCTACAGCCCGATCCGGAAAAAAATTCGCGCAGTGACTCAATTTCCTGTACCCTCTTCTGCTAAAGATGTCCGGAGCTTCCTTGGTTTGTGCTTCTATTTTCGCCGCTTCATCCAGAATTTGGCGATCATGCGCAGCCTCTCCCCGAGCTTTTTAAAAAAGACGTCCCATTTACTTGGAATTCACCTCAAAGGGCTGCTTTTACGGCCCTCATTGCAGCCCTCACGACTACGCCAATCAATATTAGCCCACTTTGATCAGACCGCACCGACAGAGGTTCGTACTGGCGCGAAAGGCCATGGAATCGGTGCTGTTCTAGCTCAGCGTCAGCATGGATGTGACTGTGTCATCGCCTACGCCAGCCACCTTTTGTCGCCTGCCGAGAATAACTATTCCATCACCGAAAGAGAGTGTCTTGCTATTGTTTAGGATGTCGCTAAATTTCGCCCGTACCTGTTCGGCAGCAGCTTTACTGTTGTAACTGATGCTCATGCGCTCTGGAGGCTTTCGTCGTTCAAGGATCCCAAGGGACGTCTCGGTCGTTGGTCTCTCCACCTCCAAAAGTACACCTTCTCGGTCGTGTATAAATCTGATAACCTTCATTAGGACGCCCACAGCCTGTCATGGTATCCAGTGAATCCGCCAGATGCCACAGAGAGAGTACTGAGGTTTGTGTCTTATCAATATCATATTTTCTTGATATCGCTTTTGAGCAACGCCACGACCCGGATTTACTTCTTATCACAGAAAGCCTGAGTTCCCCTACTCAACCCACTTCTCTGAACTTGTATTTTCTTCATGAGGGGGTTCTCTACCGCCACAACATGCACTCTAATGGTCCTGACTACCTTCTTGTCGTGCCTTCCCATTTGCGTGTAGATGTTCTCCGACAGCTTCTTCATGAACTTGTGGCTCTTCACCTGGGAGTCACCCACACTTATGATCGCGTCCGGCGCCGTTTTTTCTGGCCACGCCTATATCACTCTGTGCAAAAGTATGTCGCCAGCTGTGACTTTTGTCAACGTCAAAAACGACCTATATCGCTTCCAGCTGGCCACCTTCCCCCTAACGAGATCCCGGCTGAACCATTCTACCATGTAGGGATCGACCTTCTCGGGCCATTTCCCACTTCTGCATCCGGAAACAATTGGGTTGCCGCAGCGACAGACTACGCGACACGTTACGCAATCACCTGCGCTCTTCCAACCAGCTGCGCTACCGATGTCGCCGACTTTATACTGCATGCATAACATCATTTTGCATAACGGTGCTCCTCGACAGATCGTTAGTAACCAAGGCCGATACTTTTTATCTCGCGTTGTTCAGGATATTCTACGTTCCTGTTCCACGAACCAAAAGTTCACAACGGCATACCATCCGCAAACTAATGGACTTACAAAGCGCCTGAATCGCACTATCACCGACATGTTTTCGATGCATGTTCCTCCAAACCACCGCGACTGGGACGCAACGTTACCCTACATCACCTTCGCTTTTAACTTCTCCAGACATGACACCGCAGGCTATTCGCCGTTCTGCCTTCTTCATGGACGTGAACCCTCTCTGCCTCTTAATACACTCCTTCCCGCTGGTTCAAGCTCCCCTGTCACATACGTCCGCGATGCCATATAACAAGCCGACGCAGCACAACAGATTGCCCTAGAACGTGTCATACTTTCTGAAGCCTCTCAGAAAGATTGGTTTGATCGTCACCACCGTGAAGTTTCGTATGCACCCGGTTCTCTAGAACTCTTGTGGACCCCATGTCGCCACATCGGCCTCTCCGAAAAGCTCTTATTCGCAATGACGGACCATGAAAAGTCCTACGCAAGGTAACTAACCTCACCCACGAGATGCAATGAGTCGTCGCTGAAGCGCACTCAACGCCACCAGCATCTACTGTTGTGCACGTCGTAAGAATGAAGCCTTATGTGTCACCAAACACTCCGCTTTCGTGACAAGTGCCGGGTCGGCGCTTTAACGCCGCGGAGTAGTGCCACAAGGCAGTAGTGGGATTGGGGCACAAGGCGGTAGAGGGTCTCTGCCAGGAAGAAAAGGCTACGAAGTGGATTGAGACTTGTCCCAGCCCACCAGTGTGTCAGCTACTGTCGTCGCGTGTAAACATCCTAAATATTCGCAAATATACGTTTCCATTTATATATATATATATATATATATATATATATATATATATATATATATATATATATATATATATATATATATATATATATATATATATATATATATATATATATATATATATATATATATGGGAGCAATAATTCAATGGGCCAGTTAGTTTACGTGAAGGTATGAGATATGGCACAACGGGAGCGTTGTCAACAAGGATAGATATATTTATTTCCCAACAGTTTCGGGAGGGGTCCTCCCTTCATCAGGGGATGAGTTATACTGACATGATCTTCCAAACTTCGTTGCTGCCGCGTCCTCTCGCCTTGAAAAATGTTTGCGAGAGTGAGAGGAAACTAGAAAAAGGAAAAAAAAACAAAAAAGGGGAGAAAAAAGACGAAAAAGAAAAAGAAAGAAAAGAAAGTTAAAAAGAGGAAGAACCACTGTCAACACTCAGAACGAAGCCAACTCTCCGTCTACATCCACACACCGCTCATATCACGTGCTGTTCAGTTCATGACGTGTGTCGGGCCACCCAAGATTGTCGCCGCGGTGCCGGGAGGGTCCGTGACGGAGTGCATAAACAAAGGGGTTTCCCCGTAATGGGTCGGTCGGCGGGCGGCGTGCGTAAAGGAAGGAATTCCCGTTAATGGGTCGGTCGGCTATTTACTTTTAATCTTCGTCCGTTTCCCTTCAATGGTCATCAAGTGGTAGGCGAAGGTAAGCACTTTGTATGTGCATGTGGAAAAAAAATAAAAAAAAGAAAGAAGAAAAAAAGAAAGGACAGTGTACACGTACGAGTCAGTCAGAAAAAAGCATGATCTCCAGCTATCAATCTTTGTCACCAATTTTCTCCTGGCTTACTTCTCGGAGGCAGTTGAGTTTTCCGGAGTCCTCGTTGATGCCGGCTACTACTGTACGAAATTAAAAAATAAAATATGCCTCACGCTGTTCGCGCTCGCGTCTGTTTGAGAAACCGGACTGCAAAAGAGTTACGCTGATATTTTCAAAACTGTTGTTTGGCAGGCGCAGATGTCTAGATAAAGGTAGCTTCGGCAGTGAAGTGGCGTGGTACCGGTGATTATTGAACCGCAGCCGAAATGGCGTGTCTGTTTGGCCGATATATTCTTGTCCACAGATGTTGCAATGTAGCATGTATATTACGCTACTGGAGTCACAATTAAGGCTTTCAGTTATGCAGAATTTGAAATCCGAGAAGTTCGCTTTGGATTCACGTGTTGTGACCATCTGTGGGCATACCTTGCATCGAGCTTTTCCGCAGGGATGGCACCCTGATTGAAATTTGGGGGTGTTTGTTTTTGCTCTGACAAGAATGTCCTTCAGATTTTTATCCCGGCGGTACACCACGTGAGGTGGCTTCGCGAAAATAGAAGTTAGTCGTTTGCTTTGCCTGATTATGTTGAAATGGAGGGAAAGTATGTTGTTGATTCGTGGCGCTGATGAGGAGTAAGTTAGTACAAGGTTCGTTTGGGAAGTCGTTTTAGATACTCTGTTTGGTCCCTTAATTATATCATTCCTGTTCACGTAGCGAGCACGTAGTATGGAATCGTCAATAATGTCTTCCGGATAATTATGTTTCAATAAAGAATGCTTTAGGTATTCCGCGTGTCTGTCAAATTCCCGCATATCGGTGCATATCCTTCGGTACCGGTAGGCCTGAGAATATGGAATACCCATTTTGCAATGCTTTGGGTGGCTGCTGTTGAAATGTAGGTACATTTGACGGACTGTAGGCTTTTTGTAAAGGGTTGTTGACAAGCGGTCATTTTCGACCGTGACAGTGACGTCCAAAAAGTTAATGCTAGTTTTGGAAATTTTGTGCGTGAATTTTATTGACGGGTGGCATTTGTTAAAATCCTCTATGAAGCGGAAAAGACTTCCCTCATCATGGTTCTGTATCATAAAAATATCGTCTAAGTATCTTCTGTAGTAGAAAGGTTTCAAGGTGCGTCCCTCAATGAATGGGATTTCAAGTGAAGCCATAAAGGTGCTCGCGAAGTTTGGGGCCATTTTCGTGCCCTTGCAGTGCCACTGACCTGAAGAAAATGCTTGCCGTTGAACTCAAAGTGGTTATAATTTAGTACAAGTTCAAGAAGTGTAAACAGTACCTCGCCACTTACACTAGTTGATGAGTCAGATTTTACATATTCAGAAACCATAGCTGCTATTCCGTCATGGTGGGGTATGTTGGTGTACAGTGAGCAGACGTACATGGTCACCAGAAAACTGCCGCCTGTGATGTCGAGTCTTGAAGTTTCGCAGATGAAGTGGTTTGTGTCCTTTAGGGAATAGGAAAAATTTGGGGGGATGTTTTTTATTAAGGAATTGATGAATTCTTATATATTTTCTGTTGATGTGCTGTTACTGGATACTATCGGACGTCAAGGATTACCTGCTTGTGTATTTTGGGGAGCATATAGAATCGACCGGGAACAGAATGGGCCGGTAACATTGCTTTTAACATTTTGCCGGTAATTTTCTCGTCCCGGCGGAGATTGTTTAGAGTTACTTTTATCTCCCTTTCAAATTCGGGAGTCGGGTTCGTTGGAAGTTCTTTGTAGAATTTTGTGTCTGATAGCTGTCGTTCCCCTTCTTTTAAGTAGTCCGACGTGTTTAGAATTACTATGCAGCCCCCTTTATCAGCCGGTTTGATAGTAATTCCAGTGTTTTTTCGTAGTTCATCGAGTGCCCTTCGTTCCCACTTTGATATGTTGTTTCGAAATGGCCGATTTTTTTCATACGCTCTGATGATATCTTTTTGAACTGCTGATATATACATATCGAGGTGTTTGTCCCTCTGCTCACTCGAACACCATGATTTGTCACCACCAGTCACTCTATTATCGTCCGCACAGTCCCCGCGATCATGAAAGTATTCACGGAGGCGGAGATTACGCGCAAAATTATCGAGGTCTTGGTACAGTTCAAATTCATTGAATCTACCGCATGATGGACAAAAGGTCAAGCCTCTCGACAAAAGTTGAAGCTGAGCGGGTGTGAGTGTTGTGTTTGACAGATTAAGGACATTTTGCTCATAAGTTTTCGGCTGCTCTTGGCTATCACGAGGCACGGGAGTGTCAGCGTCATATTCGAGAGTAAGGATGTTTTGATTAGGATTGCACTGTAGTTTTGAGTTCCCATCTTTCTCCTCAAATTTAGGTTGTGGTACGGGTGGTCCCTGGCGTTCTTGTACGGCCTCATTCCTATTTTCGTGTTGCAGAGCAGTGGAGCTACTGCAGTCGCGCTTGAACTTTCTATCTTTTACTACTGAAATTTCGCCTCTCATCTTTAGTTCATATCGTTCCAGTTCTCTTGCCTCATGCTCTCCGAGATTAGATACCAATTTCTGCGTGGCCTCCGTGACACTGTATTCGGCGGCCTTACGCTCACTATGGTCCGCAATGACCCGAGTCAGTTGCAAGGACGCTTGTAGTAATATTTTTTCCCACTTCCCCCTTTCTGCTTCACTTAGTGTAGACATTGAGGGGTTGCAGGCTAGGCGGAGGCCCTTACGTGCAGTTTCGTGAGATAGATATTTGGTTAGTTGTTCCGCGTGTTTTTCGTATTGCACCCGCTTTTCAATGATTTTCCTAATCGATAGAAATGAGTGGGACCATGCGTGTTTAAGAGTGCCCGTACCTTTTGTTTCCCCTTGTCATTTGGAAGCCGCCGTTTTGGTCTTCGCCGCATTCGTCCGCCTGGTGTTGTAAGGCCTCGTTGGTGGGAGTGGCGACGTCGTCATGGCTGAGACCCTGGATGGTTCTTTGTGTCCCTCGGCTCCCTGTTGTTGAGTGGTTTTGGAACTGGAGTTTGCCGTGCAAGCCGTTGCCGCCGATCTCTGACTCACTGGTGGGACCCGCTGGCTCGCTGGCCTCGCTGGTGGTAGTGGCGACTTGAGTACCTACTTGAGTACCTACCTTACCGGGTGGACACGTTGTTTCTGCATGTGGGCACCACGGACATCCTGAAGAGGAGCTCTTCAAGATCACTGAATTCGTTGAGGGAGGCAGTGAAGCGAATGAGGCAGATGCGCCCGAACATCAAGACACTGCATCTTAGTCTGCCACTACCTCGCGCACCGAATCGCCGACGGCGGGACTCGAACTGGCGATCAATGAATCGGTTTAATATGGAGGTACAGCGATTCAGCAGAGAGGCCCGCCGTCTCTGCCACTACGGGTTGTTGGGAGCAGGCGTCTATTACGTCGAACATGGTTTCTCAACACTCCCGCTGCGCCGCTTCCTGGCTGCTGACGGCTTACATGCAAGCTTCGAGGGAGTCGCGCTGCTGGCACAGCACACGAGGGTGCAGCTGCGATGGACGTCGGCGGCATGGAGATCGGCGGCAATCGCTTGCACGGACAACTCCAGTGCCAAGCCCCCTCAACAACAAGGAACTGAGCGACACACAGAGCCATCCAGGGCACCAGCAATGACGATGTCGCCACTACCACCAGCGAGGCCAGCGAGCCAGCGGGTCCCACCAGTGAGTCAGAGATCGGCGGCAACGGCTTGCACGGCAAACTCCAGTGCCAAAACCACTCAACAACAGGGAGCCGAGGGACACAAAGAACCATCCAGGGTCCCAGCAATGACGACGTCGCCACTCCCACCGACGAGGCCTTACAACACCAGGCGGACGAATGCGGCGAAGACCAAAACGGCGGCTTCCAAATGACACGGGGAAACAAAAGGTACGGGCAGTCTTAAACACGCATGGTCCTACTCATTTCTAGCGATTAGGAAAATCATTGAAAAGCGGGTGCAATACGAAAAACACGCGGAACAACTAACCAAATATCTATCTCACGAAATTGCACCTAAGGGCCTCCGCCTAGCCTGCAACCCCTCAATGTCTACACTAAGTGAAGCAGAAAGGGGGAAGTGGGAAAAAATATTACTAGAAGCGTCCTTGCAACTGACTCGGGTCATTGCGGACCATAGTGAGCGTGAGGCCGCCGAATACAGTGTCACGGAGGCCACGCAGAAGTTGGTATCTAATCTCGGAGAGCATGAGGCAACAGAACTGGAACGATATGAACTAAAGAACAGAGGCAAAATTTCAGTAGTAAAAGATAGAAAATTCAAGCGGGACTGCAGTAGCTCCACTGCTCTGCAACAGGAAAATAGGAATGAGGCCGTACGAGAACGCCAGGGACCACCCGTACCACAACCTAACTTTGAGGAGAAAAATGGGAACTCAAAACTACAGTGCAATCCTAATCAAAGCATTCTTACTCTCGAATATGACGCTGACACTCCCGTGCCACGTGATAGCCAAGAGCAGCCGAAAACTTACGAGAAAAATGTCCTTAATCTGTCAAACACAACACTCACACCCGCTCAGCTTCAACCTTTGTCGAGAGGCTTGACCTTTTGTCCATCATCCGGTAGATTCAATGAACTTGAACTGTACCAAGACCTCGATAGCTTTGCGCGTAATCTCCGCCTCCGTGAATACTTTCATGATCGCGGGGACTGCGCGGACGAGAATAGTGACAAATCATGGTGTCCGAGTGAGCAGAGGGACAAACACCACGATATGTATATATCAGCAGTTCAAAAAGATATCATCAGAGCGTATGAAAAAATCAGCCATTTTGAAACAACATATCAAAGTCAGAACGAAGGGCACTCGATGAACTACGAAAAAACACTGGAATTACTATCAAACCAGCTGATAAAGGGGGCTGCATAGTAATTCTAAACACGTCGGACTACTTAAAAGAAGGGGAACGACAGCTATAAGACACAAAATTCTACAGAGAACTTCCAACGGACCGGACTCCCGAATTTGAAAGGGAGATAAAAGTAACTCTAAACAATCTCCGCCGGGACGAGAAAATTACCGGCAAAATGTTAAAAGCAATGTTACTGGCCCATTCTGTTCCCGGTCGATTCTATTTGCTCCCCAAAATACACAAGGCAGGTAATCCTGGACGTCCGATAGTATCCAGTAACAGCATATCAACAGAAAATATATCAGAATTCATCAATTCCTTAATAAAAAACATCCCCCCAAATTTTCCCTATTACCTAAAGGACACAAACCACTTCATCTGCGAAACTTCAAGTCTCGATATCCCAGGCGGCAGTTTTCTGGTGACCATGGACGTCTGCTCACTGTACACCAACATACCCCACCATGACGGAATAGCGGCTATGGTTTCTAAATATGTAAAATCTGATTCATCAACTAGTGTAAGTGGCGAGGTACTGTTTACACTTCTTGAACTTGTACTAAATTATAACCATTTTGAGTTCAACGGCAAGCATTTCCTTCAGGTCAGTGGCACTGCAATGGGCACGAAAATGACCCCAAACTTCGCGAGCACCTTTATGGCTTCACTTGAAATCCCATTCATTGAGGGACGCACCTTGAAACATTTCTACTACAGCAGATACTGAGACAATATTTTTATGATATGGAACCATGATGAGGGAAGTCTTTTCCGCTTCATAGAGGATTTTAACAAATGCCACCCGTCAATAAAATTCACGCACAAAATTTCCAAATCTATCATTAACTTTTTGGACGTCACTGTCACGGTCGAAAATGACCGCTTGTCAACAACCCTTTACAAAAAGCCAGCAGACCGTCAAATGCACCTACATTTCAACAGCAGCCACCCAAAGCATTGCAAAACGGGTATTCCATATTCTCAGGCCTACCGGTACCGAATAATATGCACCGATATGCGGGAATTTGACAGACACGCGGAACACCTAAAGCATTCTCTATTGAAACAAAATTATCCGGAAGACATTATTGACGATGCCATACTACGTGCTCGCAACGTGAACAGGAATGATATAATTAAGAGACCAAACAGAGTATCTAAAACGACTTGCCAAACGAACCTTGTACTAACTTACTCCTCATTAGCGCCACGAATCAACAACATACTTTCCCACCATTTCAACATAATCAGGCAAAGCAAACGACTAACTTCTATTTTCGCGAAGCCACCTCACGTGGTGTACCGCCGGGATAAAAATCTGAAGGACATTCTTGTCAGAGCAAAAACAAACACCCCCCAATTTCAATCAGGGTGCCATCCCTGCGGAAAAGCTCGATGCAAGGTATGCCCACAGATGGTCACAACGCGTGAATCCAAAGCGAACTTCTCGGATTTCAAATTTTGCATAACTGAAAGCCTTAATTGTGACTCCAGTAACGTAATATACATGCTACATTGCAACATCTGTGGACAAGAATATATCGGCCAAACGGACACGCCATTTCGGCTGCGGTTAAATAATCACTGGGACCACGCCATTTCACTGCCGAAGCTACCTTTATCTCGACATCTGCGCCTGCCAAACAACAGTTTTGAAAATATCAGCGTAACTCTTTTGCAGTCCGGTTTCTCAAACAGACGCGAGCGCGAACAGCGTGAGACATATTTTATTTTCAAATTTCGTACAGTAGTAGCTGGCATCAACGAGGACCCCGGAAAACTCAACTGCCTCCGAGAAGTAAGCCAAAAGAAAATTGGTGACAAAGATTGATAGCTGGAGACCATGCTTTTTTCTGACTGACTCGTACGTGTACACTGTCCTTTCTTTTTTTCTTCTGTCTTTTTTTCTTTCTTTTTCCACATGCACATACAAAGTGCTTACCTTCGCCTACCACTTGATGACCATTGAAGGGAAATGGACGAAGATTAAAGGTAAATAGCCGACCGACCCATTAACGGGAATTGCTTTCTTTGCGCACGCCGCCCGCCGACCGACCCACTACCGCGAAACCCCTTTCTTTATGCACGCCGTCACGGACCCTCCCGGCACCGCGGCGACAATCTTGGGTGGCCCGACACACGTCAAGAACTGAACAGCACTTGATATGAACCGTATGTGGATGTAGACGGACAGTTGGCTTCGTTCTCAGTGTTGACAGTGGTTCTTCCTCCTTTTTACTTTCTTTCTTTTCTTTCTTTTTCTTTTTCGTCTTTTTTTCTCCCCCTTTTTGTTTTTTTTCTAGTTCCCTCTCACTCTCGCAAACATTTTTCAAGGCGAGAGGACGCGGCAGCAACGAAGTTTGGAAGCTCATGTCAGTATAGCTCATCCGCTGATGAAGGGAGGACCCCTCCCGAAACTGTTGGGAAATAAATTATTTATCCTTGTTGACAACGCTCCCGTTTTGCCATATCTCATACCTATATATATATATATATATATATATATTTATATATATATATATATATATATATATATATATATATATATATATATATATATATATATATATATATATATATATATATATATATATTGTTACGGTGGAGTGACGCTGACAAAGGTATAGACGACTTGTCCAAGACACTGGTACACTGATAGTGGCGTGCAGAGCGTCGGCCGACTGACAAGTGGTGAAGGGTGTCGGCATTTACACCCTTGTCATCGAATATTCTAGCGTTATCGCAAGCGGCGAAGTAGGTTCCCGAATAAACTGTGACGTTCCCGAAGTGGGCGTAATATTAACAAAACGATTTACTAAGGCCTCAAAGATTCTCAAACATCGTAGGCACAGTTTACAAGACAGTATAATGTAATGGGGCGATAACGACACTTGAGGAAAGGAACGTGGCAATGCTCCCTGTGAAAAAGGCATCGTCCCGATGCTTTAACAAAAGACAAGAGTACAAAAATAATCCAAAAAAGTAAAAGCAATAAACTACAATACAGCATTAACAAAAACAATAAAATAGACTGTTTCAGATTGCCAATGTGTATGAAACGGCTTGAGGTGCGCGACATGCACGACTTCAGGTCACAATTGGTGCCGTTGAGAGTTCGTAATGCCGTCGGGGACAACCTCGTAGTCGAGTGGGCAGAGACGTCGTACAACCCTGTATGGTGCGAAGTACCACCCCAGAAGTTTTTCACTGAGTCTACGTCGGCATATCGACATCCATACCCAAACACGTTCACCAGGCTGGTATTCCACGAAACGTCGGCGAAGATTGTAACGGCAGCTATGGATCGTCTGTTGGTTCCCGAAGCGGGAGTGGTCGAGTGGTCGGACCTCTTCGGTGCGCTGAAGGTACTCGCTCACATCAATGTTTTCTACGTCATGACGTTGGGTAACATGGCGTTGAGCATCTTTGCCGGGGTCCTTCCATAAACCAGTTTGTGCAGCTTCATTTGCGTCGTTTCTTGAACGGTGGTGTTGTATGCGAAGGTCACGTACGGAAGGATGGATTCCCACGTCTTCTGTTCGACGTCGACGTACATGGCCAGAATGTCAGCGATGATCCTATTAAGACGCTCGATGAGACCATTAGTCTGTAGAATATAGTCGGTGGTTGGCGGTAAATTGTCTGGCTGTACCTCAGGATCGTCTGAGTTAGGTCTACTGTAAAGGCCGTACCTCTGTCAGTAATGAAAACCTGTGGGGCTCCGTGACACAGGAGAATGCTTTAGACGAATAACTTTGCTACCTCAGCGGCACTGACTTTGGGAAGGGCCCTTGTCTTGGCGTAGCGCGTGAGGCAGTCGGTAGCCGCGACGATCTATTTGTTCCCGGAGTATCACGTCGGGATTGGCCCCAATAGGTCCATGCCAATTGGCTGGAATGGCCGATGAGGTGGCTCGATGGGCTAGAGAAGTCCTTCTGGCCTAGTAGGCGGTGTCTTTCATCATTGGCAGTCCCGCCATGCCTTCACATGTTTAGTGACGTCAGCGGAAAGGCGTGGACAATAATACCTCTCCTTTATTCTGGCGAGCGTACAGAAAACACCGAGATGTGAAGCCGTCGGGTCGCCGTGTAGACATCTGAAATTTCTGGACGTAATGCTGAAGGTACAATGACGAGGTAGTTGGCCTGAAATGGCGATTTTGTTTTCAAGAGGACGCCACCAAAAGAAAAACGACTTAACTTCTCGTTTGAATACATTTGGAACAACGGCAGCCTTGTCCTCGAAGTATTCTACAAGGCTCCTGAGTTGCGGGTAAGCTCGCTGTCGCTCGGCGAAGTCGTCCACACTAATGGTTTCTAGGAAGCAGTCATCGTCAGTGTCTTCCTTCGGCCGTGGTTCGATAGCGGCACGTGACAGGCAGTCGGCGTTAGAGTGTTTTCTTTCAGACTAGTAAACGACAGTAATGTCGAATTCCTGAAGTTTCTGGCAGCACCGTGCTAGCGGATCTAAAGGGTTTTCAAGTTAGTCAACACACGGCATGGTGGTCACTCACAACTTTGAATGGCCTGCCAAAAAGGTAGGGGCGGATCATCGATGTAGCCCAGATGATTTCAAAGCACTCCTTTTTTGTTGTGGAATAGTTGACCTCTGCCTTTGATAGTGACCGGCTCGCGTAACTGATGACTGTTTCCAGTTAGTCTTTTGTACAAGAAAGGCGCCGAGTCCTACTTTGCTTGCGTCAGTGTGTATTTCTGTAGCAGCAAATTCGTCGAAATGCGCAAGTAGCGAAGGCGTCTGCAGGCGTCGTTTCAGTTCCTGAAATTCTTTCTCTTGCAGAGTTTCCCACTTAAACTCCACGGCAGTCCTGGTAAGCTTAGTGAGTGCGGCTGCAATGCGGGCGAAGTTTTTGACGAACCGCTTGTAATGGGCGCATTGGTCATGAAATTGACGCGCGGCCTTCTTGTCGGTTCGCTACCCGCCGTGGTAGTCTAGTGGATAAAGTACTCCGCTGTTGACCCGCAGGTCGGGGGAGCGAATCCCGGCTTCGGCGCCTGCATTTCTGATAGAGGTGGAAGTGCAGGCCCGTGTGCTCAGATTTGGCTAGACGTTGAACAACCCCAGGTGGTCAAAGTTTGCGGAGCCGTCCACTACGGCGTCTCTCATAATGATATGGTGGTTTTGGGATGTTAAATGGCGCATATCAACCAATTATTGTCGGTTGGCAGTGGGAAGTTGAAAATGGAAACTGATTTCTGCAGGGCGGGGAGAATGCCGGACTTGCTTATGACGTCTCCCAGGAACAAGAGCTTCTCGTACGCAAAGTGGCACTTTTCTTTCTTTAGGGTGAGTCCGGAGTTCTCGATAGCATGCAGCGAAGCTTCAAGGCGCCGGAGGAGTTTGCGAAGTTTGAGAAAAGCACCACAACGTCGTCCAGGTACACAAGGCAAGTCTGCCACCTTAAACCGGCCAGTACTGAATCTATAACACGTTGGAGAGTCGCAAGTGCAGAGCAAAGACCAAAGGGCATGACCTTCCACCCGAATAGGCTATCCGGTGTAATAAAGGCAGTTTTTTTCTCGCTCTCACTCATAGACTTCAATCTACCAACAGCTGGTCTGGAGGTCCATCAAAGAAAAGTACCTCGCATTGTGAAGTGGATCAAGGGCGTTGTCTATCCGAGTCAGAGGATACACGTTCTTCTTTGTGATCTTGCTCAGGCGGCGGTAGTCAAAGCAGAAACGTAGGAGTCTGTCCTCCTTGACTAGCACAACGGGTGACGCCCATGGACTCTTTGAAGGCTGGATAATGTCGTCGCGTAGCATTTCATCGACCTTGTTCTCTATGGCATCGCGTTCTCGCGTCGGCACTCTGTACGGGCTCTGATGGTGTGGCCTGGCACTTTCTTTTGTTAGGATCCGATGTTTGCGAGCAGAGTCTGTCGAATTATCGACGAACATAAAAAAACACTCCTTGTATTTTAGGAGCTGAGCTATGAGCTGTTCTTGCTTATGCATTGGAAGGCTTGCGTTAACGTTGAAAGCTAGTTGACAAGCTTGGCTTCTCGTAGGGGCTTCGGTAGGCTCGGCGAGAGCGGAAGCGTTTCTGGCTTCCACTAAGCTTCCACTAGGTGAATTGATGTAGGCAAGCGTGGTGTCTTTGCTCACGTTCTTGTATTCGTTGCTGAAGTTCGATAGCATTGCTATAGCTTTCCCTTATCTCAGTTCCGCTATTTCTCTCGCAACAGGAATTTCGCTTTTGTAAACAAGGACTGGCGACCTTCAACGCCGCCTTGCATGTTTGTTGCTATCTGTGTGCCGATAGAAATGCTGACGCTGGAGTGATGGGGAATGGTGACTTGTTCTTCCAACACATTTAAGGCGTGCTTTCCTGATCACGTGTGCGGCTGCAGTACCTTTTCTGTCGATAACGTTAGCGACATTGTTCGGAAATTGATGACAGCACCATGAAGGTCCAAAAAGTCTATACCAATAATGATGTCTCTGGAGCAACATTGTAGGACCACAAAGGTCGCAGGATAAATCCGGTTAGTAATAGTGCGTCTCGCTGTGCAGATTCCTGCTGGCTTTACTAAGTGACATCCAGCTCTCCGTATCTCAGGGCCTTCACACGTGGTCTTCACTTTCTTCAACTTCGTAGCAAACGCTCCGCTGACGACGCAATAGTCAGCTCTGGTGTCGAAGAGAGCTGTCACATTGTGGCCGTCCAAGATCGCTAGTTCGCCGTCGCGCGTTGCCGTTAGGCAATGGCGTCGGGTCACAACTACCTTGGCTTGTTCTGATGCTTCTGTGCTGCGTCATTAGATCGTCTTCAGTACGTGAGTACGATGTCACAGCTAGGTCGGGATGCAGGCATGTTCTGAAGGCTTCATCGAGGCATCATCGTCGGCGGCGGAGGATCTTCGGTAGTTCGTCGTACAGCAACCGCCACTCCATCGGTTGCTGCCCTTAGTTTTCTGGAGGATGTGGGCTAGGCGACAGGCCCCGGATGGGATCAGTGTTGGGCCGGCGGTACGGTGAGTTGTAGTGTATGGGGGGTGTAGCGTTGGGCAAAAGCAGCGTAGCTCATTGCTTGTGGTTGAGGCTGCGGTGCTTCGGAAACTTCAAGCGACTGCTGAACTTTTTCGCGGACAATGTCGGCAATTGAGTTCACTTGGGGCTGCGATGAAGACAGCAGCTTTTGTGGCTCCTTCCGCACGATATGTCGGATCGTTTCGCGTATGTAGCCGGATCTGAGGGCGTGAACAGCTGCGTCGTCTTGCATTGATCGGCAATCACACTGCCAGGTACGCATTTCCGGAGTCTTCTCGATGGTGGTACCCTCCGAGACAATATCTTGGACTGATTTGGGTGGGTTGCGCACCAGCCCAGTGAAGAGGTCTTGCTTTACTCCTCACATGAGCAAACATACTATTTTATTTCCGGTCATGTCCGGGTGGGTCAGTCGGAACAGGTAAATCATTTCTTTTGCGAAGATTGCGACGCTTTCTTTCAGAAGCTGCACGCGTTTTTTCAGCACAGCAGTGGCCCTTCCTTTCCGGGCGACGCTCGTGAACATTTTCAGGAATGCGTCATGAAACAAGTCCTAGGTTTGAAGTGACGACTCGTGGTTCTCTAACCAGGTCCTCGTCGCTTCTTATAGGTAAAAGTAGACGCGGCGCAGCTTCTCTTTCAAGTCTCACTGGTTTAAGGCGGCCACTCGTTCATATGTCTCCAGCTAGGTCTCCGCTTCTTCACATGATGATCCGTGAAAGGTTGGTGGCTCTCTCGGTGGCTCCATTACGACCGTTGCGGGCGTTGGCACAGGGGAAGTCATAGTGCTCGCTGTAGTAGTGGCGGCCTTGGGATGGCGAATGTCATCAGGTTGAGCCTCGTACTTTGAATGTAGCCCTTGCTGACTGCGGCTAGCTCGCTGATCGAGGTTGGCTTCATTGTCCTCTATACGGTGTGGGCTTGGCACACGGCTGGAAGAAGGCGTTCGGTACATGCGCCGGGAAGCACCTCCACTAAATGTCACATTGTGGTGACGCTGACAAAAGTAGAGACGACTTCTCCAAATGAAAAGTGCTTATTTAATTGGCCGAACTTGTGGCCAAAAAAGAAAAGTCAGAGTACAGCAAGACACTGGCACACTGATAATGGGGCCCCCACCAAGACGCCGCTCCGCCAAACTTCCGGCGCCAGACGCTGTCGCTGCCACCAGCAGCTGTGCCCTACCGTTCTCCTCTCGGGGGCAGAGCGTCGGCCATCGATCAACTGGCAAGCGGTGAAGCGTGTCGTCATTTATACCTTTGCTATCGAATACCCTAGCGTGACAACTAGCGGCGACATAGGTTCCCTAATAAACTGTGACGTGCGCGAAGTAGGCGTAATCTTAACAAAATGATCTACTAAAGCCTCGAAGCTTCTCGAACATCATAGGCGCGGTTCGTGCTGGATGTAGTATAACGTGGTGATAACAAAACTTTAGGTAAGAAACGTGGCAACATATATATATATATATATATATATATATATATATATATATATATATATCCTGATGAAGGCCAGACTCTAGGCCGAAACGTCGAAATAAACCACGTTGTAACCGCTCACAGAGGATCTACTAGACTATATATATATATATATATATATATATATATATATATATATATATATATATATATATATATATATATATTCTTTATGGCGTCTGGCTTAGCCCAAGTGCTCCGCAGCGAACGGGCAGGCTGAGACAGCGCACACACACAAGATGATTATTGTGGTGACACCAAATGAAGATGAGTACAGAGACCCACACGCATGATGATGAATATGATAATGCATATGTGAGAGGAAGCACATAACAAATGCCCACACTAATTTTCCTCACACGGAAGCGGCCAACTTGGCCGTAGCAAGTCAATGTGAAAGAGAACGTTGCCTGAAAGGTTTCATGAGAGAGACATGCACGATCTGTGTTGAGCGGTGACCGTGATCATTTTAGGACGAGAAGTGGGGTCACATGATAATTACCAGGCGAAGTCTTCTCGATGACTATGCAAGGCGCAATGAGGTGTCACTGAAACTTGTCACACAGACCATGTGAACGAGTAGGTGTGAACCGGAGGACCTTGTCACCAGGTCGGTAAAAAACAAGGCGATGGGAATCGTCATGAATGACTTTCCGGTTTTGATTTCGCGCTTCCGTGTTGATGCGAGCACGATCGCGACACGGGGCTAGTCTTAAAATATATTCCTCATCGGAAGACGGAGACGAGTTGACGTCGCTGTTGAAAAAGAAAACGTCGAGGAAGAAAGTAGGGGGACGTCCATAACCGAGACAGAACAGCGAATATCTGATGGTACGCTGATTGGTCGTGTTGTAGGCAAAGGTGAGAAATGGGAAAAGGTTGTCCCAACTTTTGTGGTCTGGACTGATGCTGCATACGGCTACCATATCAGCAAGAGAACGGTGAAATCTCTCGATGAGACCGTTAGTTTGAGGGTGGTAGCTTGAAGCTGTCTTGTGTGCTGTTCCAGAGGCACGCAATGCTTCATTTAGTACTTCTGACAGGAACACCCTTCCACGGTCACTCAGCAGTATACGACGGGCGCCATGGCGCAGAATGATGGCGTGCTGAACTAAGTGGTTAACTTCGAAGCAGAGGCAGCTGACACAGACTTTGTCTACGCGTAGCGTGTCAGGTGGTCTACGGCGGTCACTATCCCTCGTTTGCCAGCAGATGTGACAGCAAAAGGGCCGTAAAGGTCGACACCTACAACCTCAAATGGTGTTGTTGTGGTGCACAGTATTGGCGGCAGAGGAGCAGCCGGTGCAGATGTTCGCATTTTACGACGCTGGCATGGGACACAAGAACTGACGTAACGCGCTATGCTAGTAGAAATACCAGGCCAGTAGAAGTGACTTCGAATGCGGTCGTGAGTTCGTGAGTTTTTTTGAAAACCAAGATGGCTGGCAGTCCTGTCGTCGTGGAAGGCTTTAAGCACGTCAAGGCGAAGAGAGCGTGGTAGCACGGGGACCCAGTGTTGACC
The DNA here is from genome assembly GCF_043290135.1 of Rhipicephalus microplus. Classification (NCBI taxonomy): domain Eukaryota; kingdom Metazoa; phylum Arthropoda; class Arachnida; order Ixodida; family Ixodidae; genus Rhipicephalus; species Rhipicephalus microplus. The sequence continues at coordinate 506,695,875 of NC_134710.1, forward strand.
ATCAGGGTGGTAGATGGGATGGTACAGAACTCCATCCTCCAGCTTAATTACCAAAATTTGATGACGATGCCATGGGCGTTAGGTGTATGGGAAGATCCTGAGAGCTGGTGCATATTACGCCTACAGTACAGATCAGACAACTGGCAGAAGTAAAGTGTGCGCTTGTCGTCCGAGAAAAGCTGGTCTATTTAGGCGTGCGTGGGCACTGCGGTAGAAGTGACGGCAGAACTTCGACCGATGCTGAGCTGGGTATGTGGTAGCGGGCGGCGCGAAAGGGCATTGGTGTCTTGGTGTTTTCTACCAGACCTATAAATGATATCAGTTTCAGCTTCAGTTTTATTGAACATTTTCTTCACAGAGTTGCGAAAAAGAAAACGCAAGGATAAGAGCAAAAAGCTGCTATGTAGCAGCTTGACAAGGCTCCTACCCCTTTTCACTTCGCATTACAAAAATCCGCAGAGCACAAAACACGAAAAAAACAATTTGACGTCGATTTTCAAAACTTCAAGAAATTAGAAAATAAAACGAAAATGCATCAAAATTACATCAGTTTCAGGTTTACATAAAATAAGCAAACCACAAAGAGAGAAAAACAACAAAAAACAAAAGAAAACAGCGTGCGGTCAATCATGAAGCAATGCACACGTTGCTAAACGGCTACCAAAGTATTACAAAATAATTATGCAACGATTACAACACTGGGTATGCGAAAAGCACAAGTTTTAATGCACAAAGAAAACACTGACGAGTGAAATGTTGCATGTTTTACTCGTAAAAAAAAGCAACGAAAAAAATGTCAAAGAAAGCAAACATCATAGAATGCCATGTTACACACGAGCACTATTATAGGGTGTTTCCTTTACATATAGTACTGTAGCCGGACAACTAGAAGAAGCTAAACTACACACCGTCATTTTGGATGAGAAGGTTCTTAAGTTGTTTTTATGTATATTAAAGATGTCGATGCTTTTGTTTTCAAACATGTTAAAACAAGCTGGAATACAGTGTTCAAGTCTTCTGAAACTGTGATTAGTTCGCGAATAAGGGACGAACAAGGAAGGCCTTTTCCGAATGTCATAATAGGATTGTGTATTTTTCTGAGGTTACACAGTTTAAGAAAACAAGCGTTGTTTGATAGCAAGCTTTGTTTGTATTTCATAATAAGGTTGAAACTGTGTATGTGATCGATCGGTAAAATCTCATATTCTCTGAATAAATGACTTGTATGTGCGTCGTATGGTACGTTTGCAATATGATGAATTGCTTTTTTCTGCAGTAAAATATTTTGTTCCGATTTGCTTTAGATGTATCTGCCCACACAAGACTACAATAGTTTATGTGAGATGAAAAAAACGTATTATAGAGTAAATGTTTAATGTTTGCTGGAAGTATCTGTCGAAGTTTAGAGAGAGCACCACACGTCCTAGCTATATTTCTAGTTACTTTAATAACGTGTTCGTCCCAATTAAGATTTTCATTAAAAATTACTCCTAATGATGAAACTTCTTTGACAACCTCAATTTTTTCGGGCCCGAGATATATATCCAAACCACGACAGACAGCCTTCTGAGCCGGTGCGAATACCACAGCTTTGGATTTTTTTTGTGTTGATCATTAAATAATTTGCAGTACTCCATAAGAAGATGTCGTTAAGAATGTTGTTGGCTGAGTCTTCAAGCTTACCTAAATCATTACCATGAAAAAATATACTAGTGTCATCTGCATAAATTATAAAGTCCACATATTTGATGACACTTGTTATGTCGTTTATATAAATATTAAACAGTAGGGGCCCTAATATGCTGCCCTGAGGTACACCTGACGTTATGGTTAGTAGGGAAGATTGGCTGTCATTTATAACTACAGATTGCTTTCTTTGTGATAAATAAGATTTCAGAAAGTCAAGTGGGGTTCCCCGAAAACCACAAAGACGCAATTTTGCGCAGAGTACTTCGTGGTTCCGTGCCAGTTCCGTGGACATGCCCCGTCGGAAGCCAAATTGATGCGGTGATAATATAGAGTACTTTTCACAAAAAGATATGACACGTTGATATATGATTTTCTCTAGCCCATTAGATATAACAGGAAGTATTGAGATCGGACGATAATTAGAAAAGATATTTCGGTCACCAGATTTGTAATAGACACTAACTCTCGCAAGCTTCATTTTTTTCTGGGAAAACTCCCGTGGATAAGCAGATATTAAACAGATGTGGCCAATCTTCTGGCACTTGAAACACTGCATAGGCTTCAGAATAAATGGGCGAACCTGGTGGCGGAAATGGCCCACCTTCACGTAAGAGGGAAGACAGTCACCCTTGAATGTTAGTCGCACACAACGAGAGTTGCCTAGGCGACCAGCATGCACAATGACTTTGTTTTCACTCACTGGTTTTATCAGTACAGAAAGATCTTCCTTGGCGATATCAGTGTCTATATCATAGATAACTCCTGTTACGGTGTCACCATTCGCTGGTATGATGGATCGGACTTTGATGTTTTCCAGCTCTAAATTCCGCAGTGTGCCCCCGATGCAGTGAACACCACTCAGAAGACGACTGTAATGCAACTACGTTGAAATGCCCCAACTGCCAAGGAGCTCACAGTGCTTCCTCCAAGGACTGTCCTCAGATTAAGAAAGAGATTTATATTCAGAGGCAAACGGTGCGAGACAACTCGACTCACAGAGAAGCTGCGCAAAAAGTAAGGCGAAGGCACCGTCATCGTTGAAGGTCCTCACGAAGGACAGTGAAAAATCTGAAGAGAAAGTCAGAAACTCAAGTGAAATCGACAGGCGCGGCTCCTAGCACGGCAAACATCTGCGCTGAAAGAGAAGATGCTGGAAGATCTCTCTCTCCAAAGGAATGGCCACCCCTTCAGCCTAGACGATCTGTTGACCCTCAACAGAAGCCGCCTACGCGACCTGTCGAGCCTCAACAGAAGCCGCGTCAAGAACAAGCACAAAGTGCAGCAACGGCCGGGAAGCCAGATCATCGCGTGATGGTGATGCTAAGATCGTTAGTGGACACCATTCGCATGTTGTTAAGCGACATGAATACACCGTCAGCCAAAAGTGCCCTTCAAGTACTGGACGCGCTTAGTCAAGTGCTAGCAGCCCTAGAGTAGACCATGGCTAACCCACCACTGTCTTTCCGGGATGAGGTTCGTAAAGCAGCAATACTGCAGTGGAATGCCAGGGGACTGAGATCGCGCATTGGTGACTTTCGTCGATTTGTGTACGTCAATATGTTTCCCGTAATCGTCATTTGTGAGCCGAACTTATCGAGTGCAATACGACTCTCTGGATACGAACCTTTTATGTCGTCTACTGTTACTGAAAGCAGCAAGGTTCTGGTGTACATTCGCCGAGACCTCACTTACATCCTTCAACCTGTACCACCTCATGACGGAAACCAATACGTATGCTTAAGAGTGAAAAAGAGGAGGCTCAACATCACTGTGGTTGGCGCATACCTATCACCATCAAGCCGTTTCGATCAAAAAAATTACGAGACATTATAGCGTTAAGTCCTGACCCATGTGTTATCATTGGGTATTTTAACGCTCATCATACATTATGGGGAAGTCAGAATACCAACATGAAGGGCAGAAGCTTGGTGTCTTTTGCCTCCGACAACCAACTTTGGTTACTGAATGATGGCAGTCCTACATTTTTACGTGGCTACACATACAGTAGCTGTCTCGACTTGGCTTTTGTTTCGCAAAGCCTAGTGAAACATACTGAATGGTTCACGGATATAGAAACGCACGGGAGTGATCACATTCCAACATACGTCAAGATCAGAGGATTGTCGCCTCCTAAAGTGTGCGACATCGTTAAAAGAGTGGACTGGAAAAAATTTCAGTCCCGTATGGAAGACCACTGCCAAGAACACATATCCGATTTACAAGAGGCCATCAAGAGCACTGTAAAAGAGACTGTGTGTACGATCCCATGCCCTGTAAGAATCATGCACATCGACATAGAGCTGGAGCGGCTTCGAGCCTTGCGACGACGAGCTGAAAGAAGGTACCGGCGCACGAAGGACATAGAAGATTTACGGACTGCTAGACGTATGCAGAAGAAGATCAAACGTCGGTTGAACAAGCTAAAATTCCAACGCTGGATTACTTTCTGCGAGTCACTCGACCCTCGTAAGCCTTTATCGCAGATATGGAGGACGGTTAGAGGTTTGCGGTCATCGCCCATTCACAAGTCATTATTCAAGGCCTTAGCCCTTCACCAAAATCGACCAGATGTGGACGTTGCAGAAGAGTTCTGTGCCGGATTATCAGGACAAACTACAGCCATCAGCAGCTCATCACTTTCGAGCAGTTGTCCGCCACCACATGACTCCTGTATGGACTTCCCGTTCACAATTCAGGAGCTCAAAGCAGCACGCGCTTCGTGCAAACAGACCTCCGCACCAGGACCTGACAGAATCTCCTACAGAGCCCTGTGTCATGTGGGTGAGCACGCGAGAAAGCTCTACTTCAGCTATATAATGATTGTTGGCTTGAGGGCACTGTCCCCTTAAGTTGGAAAACTAGTCGTCTAGTACCATTACTAAAACCTGGCAAATCACCATTGGAACTCTCCTCCTATCGCCCGATCGCATTGGCTAGTTACGTGGGTAAAGAGATGGAGAGAATGATTCTCGGCCGACTCGAGTGGTACTTGGAGTATCATGAGATCTACCCTAATGCCATGGATGGCTTTCGACGTGGTCGGTCATCGATCGATAGCGTCATCGACCTAATCACGTACGTTGAACACGAGAAAGGCCATAAGCGTCTTTGCGCCTCTCTGTTCCTTGACATCAAAGGAGCCTATGATAACTTTACACATGAAGCCGTCCTTACCGCACTAGAAGAGATTGGAGTGGGTGGCCGAATGTTTAAGTGGATACGCAGTTATCTCCAAATGCGATCCTATTTTGTGAGTACAGAGACCAGGAACACGTCTACACAATTCAATTGTCGTGGCGTCCTTCAGGGTGGTGTAGCCCTGTGCTATTCAATATAACACTAATCGCTCTCCATACGCACCTACCAAACAATATTTATCTATCAACATACGCTGATGACATCTGCATCTGGACATCTGTAGTAACTCGCCTGCAGTTACGAGCGAGAATACAGAGAGCTGCTACTGCAACTACTTTGTATCTACGCAATCGAGGCCTGGAAATTTCCTCCGAAAAGTGCGCTCTTCTGGCATTTACGCGCAAACCCATGTCGAATTACAGAGTGTCAATTAACGGTCAAAATATACCGTACCGTCGATCTCACAAATTTCTGGGTGTCATAGTCGACAGAGACATATCATGGAGCCCTCATGTGTCGTATTTGAAAAAGCGATTGACAGGCATATGCCATCTTTTCAAGTTTCTTGCTGGAAAGACTTGGGGAATGCAGCCTAATGCTATGTTACGATTGTATAGGGTGCTTTTCCTTGGATTTTTACGATACAGTCTGCCTGCATTATCAAACGCTAGCAAAACAAATCGACGCATGATACAAAGCGTTCAAGCACAGGCGCTTCGAATATGTCTAGGTCTGCCTCAGGGTGCCTCAACAATGGCGACTATAGCTATAGCCAAAGACCACCTCATGCAGACCCATATTGAAATTGAAGCTTTGAGAACACACATAAGGCATGTGGGCCGGACTCCCCATCACCACCTAGCCTCTCTGCCAGTGGATAGACCTCATATGTCATTTTCTCGAACAATAACTACACATGGTGACTCCCTACCAACTGGTTTTACGCCCACGGCGAGACCTTCAATTCCTCCATGGTGCCTCAAACAGCCAGTCATAAACCTGACAATACCAGACATCCAGAAAAAACGAGATTTCTCAATACCAGCCCTCAAGCAGCTCGCCTCACTTCTGCTGTACGAGAAGCACCAAGACTGCACCCACGTCTACACCGACGGCTCCGTCCTGCCAAACAGCTCAACAGCGGCGGTCGTTATTCCAACGCACGCCACAACCATCAAATTCAGGACAGCTCATGCAACCACAACTACGGCAGCAGAGCTTGCGGCGCTTCACGCTGCGCTGCGTTTCATTAACGACCAGAGCACGCAACGGTGGACGATTTTCTGCGATTGCAAGCCGGCACTGCAGTCACTTCTGTCAAATCTACGCCGTGGTCCAGACGAGCAGTTGGTATTTGAAACAGCAGAAATGCTACATCATATAACAGAGAAAGGGCACCACGTTATATTTCAGTGGTTGCCAAGCCACTGTGGAATTATCGGTAACGAACGAGCTGATCAAGCTGCCAGTTCAGCCCATACAGAAGACAACGACCAGTCAATACCTCTCTCAAGGACGGACGCTGCTAGGAGGCTCCGCATGCTTGCTCGCCAACGCTCCCTGGCTCTTTGGAATGAGCCTCTCTTTACGCATGCAAGATTACGATGCCTTGATCCAACGTTAAGCATGCAGCTTCCAACGAAAATTCGACGAGGCGCCGCTACTGCTCTGTGCAGACTATGGTTGGGAGTCGCGTTTACCCGTACGTACGCGTTCCGCATAGGTATGGCCAACACTGCCGACTGTGCACACTGCGGAGATGAAGAAACGATTCGACATATCCTGTGTGACGGCCCGAAATACAATCTGGAAAGACAACACCTTTCTAATAAACTAAACAGGTTAGATGACCAGCCGCTGTCAGAAGAAAGTATACTGCGCCATCGTCATGACTCATCGTCACAGAAGAAAGCCGTGCAAGCGCTACTGGGCTTGTTACGAACTACTGGCCTGTCGGAACGCCTCTGAGTGGACTGATTTTGTGTGTGCGTGTGTGTCGATGTTTTTCTCTTATTTATTTTCTACTCTCCCTTTCTCTTTCAACCCCCTATTCCCCAACCCCAGTGTAGGGTAGCATACCGGAGACTAGCATCTGGTTAACCTCCCTGTCTTCCTTATTTCTCGTTTCTCTCTCTCTAAACAGATGGGTGAGAACAGGTAACAAAAGATCAAGTGCTGCTTTAATAGGTCGAACTTGTAGGTCATCTATGTCCCGAGCAGTAGTGTTCTTTAGTGACATAAATACAGACAATACTTTTTCAGGAGTTGTGTTTAAAAATATGCAGTGCTCATGTTCGGCACACCTAGAAAGTCCCTGTAATCACTATTACAGGCACGAGAAGGGTTTGATAAATCAAAGGACACCAGCGTTGTGAAGTACTCGTTAAATTCATTAGCAAGTTTTTGACCTTTTACTATCTTGTTATCTATGTTTAACTCAAGTGCGTTGTCTCGAGAGCAACTTCTATTTAGAAGTTTAATTATTTCTCGCCAAAGCACGTCGCCACGAGTGCTAACTCTCTTGAAGAGAGCTTCATAGAACGCATCCTTAGTTTTTCTCAGTTGCTTCGTTACAAAATTTCTATACCGCCTGAATTCCGAAAGTTCGTTATGGTGTCTTTTTTTCACGAGTTTCGCGTACAGTAGATTTTTCTTCTTAATCATTTCCAGACATTCTCGCGTCATCCATTGTTTCCGACCTTTCTTTAGGGTTTCGACAGTTTTATATTTAAAACACTTATGGTAAGTTTTTCTTAACAGGCACATGAATATTTCATACGCCTCATTAGCGTTAACTGATTTATAGACAGGATCCCAACATCTGCGCAATTTCACGCCTAAAACTGTCTAATGTTTTGTTACTAACTTCCTGTATTTTGTATGATTCTGGAGTTGATACTTTTGCACGATTAAGATACTCGTTGCGATTTTGAAACATGTATATAGGGTAGTGATCACTAATATCGGCAATAACAGTTCCAGATACGGTTGAATCACTTATGTCATTTGTAATAAGTAAGTCGATAAGGCTTTCAGTATCTGAAGTGACACGTGTAGGTTCAGTAATAATATTAGCACACGCAAAGGAATCAAGTAGTTGTTGGAAGTTACCAGAGGTTTCAGTTTGCTGTAAAAGGTTTATGTTGCAGTCGCCCCCTATGATAATGTGCAACTTGTTAGTGCACGCATACGTAAGCAGATTTTCAAGAAATTGAAAAAAAAACGCTTCTGTTTTTCCGTCAGGTGGACGATAAACTACCACATATACATACTTGTGACATGCTAGTGATAATGCCTCATAGTCTGGTGTAATCGCTGAAAAGTCTGAGAGAAGGCTGCAAACTAAATGGTCAGCAATTAGTTGCAAAACACCTCCCCCTCGACGAGAGGGCCTGTTTAGAAAGAACGATTTATACGTTGGCAAGCATAGTACCTCATCATTGCACGTGTACGAAGTTTCAGAAATCATGATGATGTCGAATTTAAACGAGAATTAGTCGAGAAACGTAGTTATATCATCGTGCTTGTTGCGAGCTGAGCGAGCATTTAAGTGCATGATACTGCAATATCCACTCGTGTAAGGTATATTGACATCACGTGGTAATATCGCCATCTTAACAAAAGAAAAAAAAGAAAAAGAAAAAGAAATGGTCGCACCGAAAAAACGAAAAGCGCTAATCAGATAAGCCTACGGCATGCTAGATGCCCCGCGGCTGCTTGAAGTGACCGCGTGCATCTTGTGCAAGTCAGCTTCACATGTTATTTGAACTGCACGAGATGTTTCCGCTTCACGCGCAAATATTTTGCCACCACTTGCCCACGCGAAGCGCCAGTTCATTTCCCGTTTCCGAGCAATCGTCATACCCAGCAATTTTTTCAGTTGGGGACAAAGGTGCTCATTTACGAAAACAGACTGTTTAGTTGTGAAACCCAGTTCCTCAGCTCTGAATCGAGTTCTCCTTGCTTTCTTAACGATGACATCCCTCTTAGCTCGGCGATTGAAAACAACCACGATGTTTTTGTTCAGGAGGGCATCACTGCCTGCTTTGCTACCCCGATTGGGAACAGCGCTTGCATGAGGGCGTACCTCGTTGTTCCTTGCAACACCTGGGTCTGGTGCCGTGTTACTTTGCGAAGTGGCACTCCTCGCTGGGAAACGGTGGCATATTTCAACGTCTTGTTCACTTATTGGCTCCCCCAAGGCGTCACCAACTTTGGAAAGCCATTGCACAAGGTTTTCATAGGGGTACGTGGGATCCCTTTAATTTCTATATTTTTGTTTCGAGAGTATTGATCCTGAGCAGTTAGGTGCGTAGAATTTTCGTGCACCAACTTTCTCAAACGGTCTATCTCACATTGCATTGCCTCTTGGGACGCCCTGAGAGCAGTGTTTTCCTTTCTAATCTCAGCGCACTCTTGTTTTATATTTTCGTAGTCTTTGATCATGTATTCAAGGCTTTTGTTTAACTCTCTGATTTCTTTCCGAATGTCGCGTTTGAAGTCCGCGAACTCCGTACCCATGATTAAAGGCCAAGTTACAAATTCAACAGTGGGCAAAACAAGTACGTACTTTGAAAAATAGGCAACAGAGACAGCGCTAGGATAGCGAATGAACTATACAAAACAGGAGGGCAAATGCCTAACCTGGGAAAACAACAGCAATAAGCGTCCCTGTCGTATGCTGTCCCTGCTGCCAAGTGATCGAGGGAGGCGTTGCCACTGTCTTTTTGAAGGGCCAGGGGTGGCCGATGCCACGTGGTATGGTGCCGGGCGCAAAAACGTAGCCGGTCGGTCAGCGCGGCACTCCCGCAAGGCGCTGGATGCAGCACGCTCCGCTATCAACGCCGATAGTCAGCCACGGTACGCCTCGAACACCTGGGAAAACAACAGCAATAAGCGTCCCTGTCGTATGCTGTCCCTGCTGCCAAGTGATCGAGGGAGGTGTTGCCGCTGTCTTTTTGAAGGGCCAGGGGTGGCCTATGCCACGTGGTATGGTGCCGGGCGCAAAACCGTAGCCGGTCAGTCAGCACGGCACTCCCGCAAGGCGCTGGATGCAGCACGCTCCGCTATCAACGCTGATAGTCAGCCACGGTACGCCTCGAACACCTGGGAAAACAACAGCAATAAGCGTCCCTGTCGTATGCTGTCCCTGCTGCCAAGTGATTCTTTAGTCATACTCCTCTATACGTGATCGAAGTCATACTCCTCTATACGTACAATCTACTGACCCAAGGGTCCAGACAAGTTCTTCAGCCTGGAAAGCCAGCATAAGGCGTGGTGGTCCATAACAATCGTGAACAGTCGGCCTTGGAGGTAGGGCGAAGCTTTTCCACTGACCACACCATGCTTCTGCTTAGTTATCGCATAGTTCTCAGTCGCGTTTACTACTCTTCTGGCATATTCAACTACTCTCTCTTTTGAAGAGGTGACGCGTTGGAGCAGAACGGCACTTTACCGCAGTCGCTACCATCCGTATGTGCGACGGTTGGGGCAGCTTCATCAAAATGGCAGAGTACAGGTTGGGATTTGAGGGCACACTTCAACAGGTCGAATGGCGTTTGACATTCTTCCGACCACAAAAAGGGCACGTTGGAAGCAAGAGGATGGTGCAGTGGAGCCAATATTGATGCGAATTTCCGTGTAAAACGGCGAAAGTAGGAGGCGAGACCAAGAAAACTTCGCAACTCCTTCGGCCTTTCTCGGCGCGGGAAGCAAAGCACCGCAACAATTTTGGCCGGATCCAGCCAAATTCTGTCTTTGGTCATGACGTGGCCCAAAACCTTGATAGCTTTTGGGGCGAAATGGCATTTTTTGTGTTGAGCTGGAGTTCAGCGCCGGAAAGGCACGTCAGAACGTCATCCAAACGTTATAGGCGCTGAGGATGCGTTCACGAAAAAAGAACGATGGCGTTCAAGTAGCAGCGGGAAATCTTCCATTTGAGGCAGTGCAGCATGGTATATAATCATGCGCTCAAATGTAGCGGGCGTGTTGCACAGCCCGAAAGGCATAACGTTGAATTCATATAGCCCGTCGGGGGTCACGAATTCCGCTTTCTTTTTATCCTCTTTGTGCATAGGAATTTGCCAGTACCCGGAACGTGTGTCGCGGGTTGAAAAGTATTTCGCGCCTTGTACAGAATCAAGGCGTCGTCACTGCATGACCTTAGGTACAGATCCTTTCGAGAGATTTTGTTGAGTACCCTGTAATCGATGCAAAAGCGCACGGGGCTATCCTTCTTATGAACCAGAACCACAGGCGATGACCATGGGCTAGATGAGGGGCGAATTACCTCTCGTTGAAGCCTGTCAGCTTCGTTTTCTTCGATAATTTTTCTCTCAGCAGGAGACACGCGGTAGGGCCGGTGGCGTACAATAGATGTTCCAACTGTGCGGATTCGATGCGTTGTAGTAGTAGTGCGGCCCAACGTCGAGTAGTACACATCGAAAGAACTTGCATGTTTCTTTAGCAAAGCAAAAAGCTGTTGCGTCTGTCAAGGAGTCAAGTCGTCGCTAATGGCTGCAGTAAAGGCAGAAGACGAAAGAGAGTCACCCCTAGGGTGGTCATTAGAGGAGACGGCATGAAATGGCTCGGCGCACGCAGGTTCAGGATAGGTCACGCAGGCTACCTTGGTGTTCTAAGAAGGTAGAATTTTTTCAGATGTTGTATTTACGGTGGCGACAAGCGTGGAGCCATTGAAAAAAGTAACCACACAGGAAGCGAGAACGATGTCTTCAACGACGCAACTAAAAAATGGTGAGACCAAGACATCGCCATGGTCGATGTCTTTGGAGGTGATAGTTACAATTCGCTCTTGACCTGGTGGTATTTCGGTGTCCTCCGCAGCTCTCAAACGAAGTGGCCTCTGGGCCTCTGGGTGTCGTCGTTGAGCGTGTAGTTCATGTTGGTGAGGTGGACGACACGTTGGCCACAGCAAATATGCGCGGAGGCAGACGAAACAAAATTCCATCATTGGTGAGAGCAGTCAGCCAGGACTCTGAACTGAATGTCATGTCAGATACCATCAATAGAAACACGGGCTGTAGAAAAAGCAAAAGGGCGAATGGTATACCCCTTGGCAGCAAGCAACGTGGGTCCATAGTAAGTGGTCATCACTTTCTTAAGACTTTGGCCTAAATTAACACGCATACCAGAAAATGCCGCAACCGTGTACACTCCTTCCACTACCACCAAAATCATGTTGCACGAGCTTGATGAAGGGATATCAGTCCTAATTTGGAATGCAGTTTTCCCCCAGAAACTGCATTACTTAGTTTTTCGAATGACTGGCATTGGGGAATGAGGCAGGCGGAAGTGAGGAGGAGGAGCAGCAAAAAGGGGAAGGTGAACAGCCTCTGAAGATATAACTCAATAAAACTTGTTGTTGAGCTAGTTGGTTATTCGTCCTATTGTAAGAATTTAGCGCAACTTTCATTCGCGCAAATACTGACAAAAGCACTCAAACATCCACCCGAGTAACACACACGACACGCTGCGCTCTATTATGTCTTGAGCGCTGCGTGTCATGTGCGTACTCGGGTGGGTGTGTGAGTGCTTGTGTGAGTATTTGCGATAGTCGAGGTAGCGCTAAATTCTTACAATATGGCATCTGGAGGTCCGGCTGTTCCATGATGCCCTTGATGCCGGTGGAGATGGATACTGGTAAAGAGGCGATGAACGGCGTTGGCCTTGATAGGACGAATTGTCTCATTCAAGCATGTCGTAAGTGCGACGCTCGTCTTGCCAGCGCTTGTGGCAGAAACGAGGAATGTGGCCGCGATACCCAGAGTAATAGCAAACGTGGCGAGATGAGAGCCAGGGGCGATGGTATAAAGCATTCAGAGTACCTTGAAAGAGTGTGGTCAGGTGTGTAGAGGAAAGGGCAGACGTGACTGAACGGAAGTTGAGGGGGAAAGCGGCACCGACCGACGCGTAAGATGGTACTGGCAACGTCGTGTTTATTTCGCTGGGAAGCGGTGCAGCGACTTGCGCGTAGGTTCGTATGGGCCGATACGGGGGTGACTGGACGTGAGCAGAAAGTTTCAGAGATATCAGTTCCTCCCTAATAATGTCGCGTAATGCCGCTCCAGTAGCCTGTGGACAACACGGTGAAATGGGTCAGAAACCCACGTTCTGCAACTCTTCACGTATTATGTCTTTTATGAGGTCACAGAGAGGTCTGTTAGAATGTTCGCCAATGTCTGGTTGTAGACGAACGTAGTCCAGAGTATCGAGGCGCTGACATGTCGTGACGACGTCGGCAATGGTAGCCGTGTTCTGCGCAAACAGGGCATTGAAGGCAACAGGACCTACACCCTTCAAAATGTGGCGTACTTTGTCGGACTCTGGCATAGATGAATTGGCGCGCCGGCAGAGCGGAAGAACCTTCTCGATGTACGACGTGTACGACTCACCGGAATGTTGTTGGCGAGTGTCGAGGGTTCTCTTCGCGACTGCGAACCGACTGGCCGGTGTGTCGAAAACGTTGCGGAGCTGCTGCTCGAAGGTCGGCCAGTCGGCATGTCGATAATGCGGTTAAAGTACCATGTCTTCGCCACACCAGTCAAATAGAAAGAGACGCAATGGAGCTTGGCGCTATCGTCCCAGGGATTAGCAACACTCACGTTATTGCACTCATCGAGTCAGTCCTCCACGTTTTCCCCGCGAAGACCGGCCTAGAGAGGGAGGGGGGAGATCACGCTAGTGGCTGTGTACGTAAACAGGAGGCGCTGCTGAAGACAGCGGGGGAGAGATGGCAACAGCACCAGCAGGCTCGTTCTGTGACATGCTGCCGGACAGTGGGGGCAAATACTGGCCTGAATGACGCTCCAGGGAGTCGAGCGAGGAAGGAGATGACTAAGCACCGAAAATACACCTCCACCCCGTATTACGTCTAGGTTGAGACAGCGTTTATTCAGATCAAGGGCTCAGCAGCGAATCGGCAGTCTGAGACAGAGCGCGCACACACAAGATGGTGATTGTGGTGACACCCAATGAAGATGAGGACAGAGGCCCAGACAGATGATGATTATGATAATGGATATATGAGAAGAAGCGCAAAGCAAATGCCCGCAATATATATATATATATATATATATATATATATATATATATATATATATATATATATATATATATATATATATATATATATATATATATATATATATATATATATATATATATATATATATATATATATATATATATAATCAGGAGAACGCAATTATCTCCAAGGTTGGAGCGTTGGATATATTCACATGGTGAAGACCTCTACCATTTTGTAGGCACTAGCTTTATAACAACGGCTTCAAAAGTACACCCACCACCAGTACAAAACAAACCGCTCACTTCTGTGTGATTTGGCTTGCACCTCAAGTTCTTGAACCTGCATTATTTGTGGCACGACAAGCTCAGCATTGCGTTGAGTGAGTGCATTGGAATGTGCTAGTGGGACTGGCATTTCGAAAGAAGACCTCAAGTTTGTTTCAAGCAACAATGTCTAAGCAGCGGATCCAGGTTGACTTCTGCGTAATTGCCTACCAGAGGCCGACAACAAAACGCTTCCTTTGAACATTTGGTGCTGCCATTTCTTGTGTTCTGACTGGTCCATCATTCTTTAATGCCACTCAATGAACCAGACCAGTTGTTCAAGAGCGATCAATCTTTGGTATCGTTCTCCATTTAAACGCGAGATCGTTAGAGTTCGTTTCGTAGAAAGTCTGACGTTGACGTTGTTTGTTGCCGGCAAAAAATCATCAGCTCTGTGACGAAAAAAATGACATAGAAGCAAAGAAAAATTGCGCCATCTCCTGCTAAAAGGAATCATATGTAGACGCGAAAGAGCGGGGGCTAACGCTTACACTGTTGGCGACGTTGGCGGTGGTGCTCATCGCGGCATTAAAGAGAAACCTGGCAAAGCATGAACCATGTAGTCATGAACCGGTGTTTTCTACTGGAACATGCCAATCGCTGCTAATTGATAATGAGAGACAGAAGACTCCAATTAGACACATAGACCCGCAGTCTACATTTAGTTCATGCGCACAATGCTAATTTTTACTGTTCGAGAACGCACAGGAGCACACAGGAGAAATTTCCTGATGGCACTACCTTGAAGGTCATGAGCCAGAGCCTGTATATATGGGGTGGCCAGTTCACGATTTGGCAGCGCTGTCAGTCGTTTTTTTCAATTAATTCGCCAGCAGACGCTGCCTGCGCTGGCACTGCAAGGCTAGACAGGGGGTGAATGTCAGAGAGCGGAGAAGGGGGAGCGGACGAGCATGCGCAATGGGTGTGTATACCGCGGAGATGACTGCCTAGAGGAGAGAGAGCGTGGAGCGAGCGTGAGTTAGAAGACGCTCTCTGCGTCGGTGTTGCAGGGCGAGAGGGGGGAGCATAGGAGAGGAAGGAGAGGAAGCGGACTTGCATGTACAATAAGGGTGGTCACGCAGCACACCAGATCGAGCTCAACCCCAAGCTGCTTTGCTATAATGAACACTAAAATTGGGGAAAACGTAAGCTTCATCTTTAAGAGTTGAATGCGATAGTGATAGCCGGTCCCCAAAGCGTACTTCAATCACTTAGTGCATACTATTTATTGTTTGATATTACTTGATAAGTTTAAATTGTAGCTTACTACAATGTAATCGATCAAGTTGAAAGGAGCTTGTGTCAGTGAAGCATTCGCGCATGGATGCATTCTGTGAAATGATAATAGCATGCTTCAAACCATGAGCAATTATGTTCATAAAGATTTTCGAACTTGCTCTGCACCAACCAGACGGTCTTAAGGCAAAGCGCACAGATGTGTGAAATTTGTAATGGCTGGCGTGTTTTTAACCATGAAGTTATGATAAACATTTGTGCTGTTGCGCAATGCCAATGTACGCTTTCACCGCGTAAATTTACTGCGACATTACATGTTATGTTTTGCAGCCTGTATGCAGGATGTGTGTGTTCGTAAAACAAGAGCGTTATTTCACTGCATGTTCAAGCAGAAAAGTTGATTTTAAGCGTATTTCCAAGCATACGTTTGGTTCTGTGGTAGAAGTCTGGCTTGCCAAGCAAACGGCCTGAGTTTGTTTCTGAACCTGACCCAGAAATTATTATTTTTTTATTTTATTTGCATATCACTCAGTTTTCGGGTCATGTACAATACCAATTTTCGCTCACAACTGACGGTGCCAACACCAACGCCAACGATCAACTTTCCACAAGGCAAGCTGTCTAACACTATCACGTTCAATATTTTCACTTCTGAGCGACAATTCAACCAGAGCCATCTACTTGCCAAGGAGGTGCTTTGCCCTAGCGCTAACATAATTGTAAACACCACTTTGAAAAAGCTCACAATATGAATGTCATTTCCTAGAAGTGCGCTTAACGCACCATATCTTGTTTGACAGAATTGTAAAATTGCGCCATACATCAAATTGTGTGATCGAGCAAGGAGTGGTTATTCGAATCACACAGACATTACGAAGTGCTATGATATATTTGATTGTCATCAGCAACAGAACCACGAACTATCTGAACAGGTCTGCAGGTTCACGTGTTGCCCTATAGATGCGTAGTGGGCCCTTTGCTGATTCCTAAAATAAATATTTATGGCATTGGGGGCATCTAAGTAATGTTCTCACAGTAAGCCTTCGATGATACTTTGAAACGGTGATTTTTACAAGCATAGTTGTGCATGATTGAGGCATGCACCAAGAACCGAAGCAGTTTGACAGTTTATAAGGCGATGCGCACGAGGCCTGATTACGCTATCGCTACATATCTTGAAAACGGAGCGCAAGCGTTCTTCATTTTTTTACTCCTAAGTTCTTGAAATGGTCAATAAATAAATCAAACGCTAGAATAAATAAACAAGCGCTCAGGGCAGCGAGCTTTTTTTTTGCGTTTCCACCCCAGATTTCGCTACCCAGACTTACACAGCTTGTTTTTATGGCACACCCTGAAGTGCGCCTGGCTCTTGCCAATTTTATCCCGCCAACCAAACCACCCTTGCCAAACTTTTTGCCAGGTGTAGATCCTTTTAGAATCTTCCTGTACGAGCGGCATTACAGGGCCATGCTCCTTTTACACCTTTTGCTCTTCCCACTGCCGTGACCATGAATTCGGGTCTGTCACAAAATTAGAAGTGGGTGAGCTCGTCGTGATTGCGCAGCGGACAATGGTGGTTGTTCCTGGTGCACTTGAAATACTGCTCGGAGTGAACTGCCTGCGCAGGGCAGACATAAGCCATGTGTACATTGAAAAGAGTGCGCACATATTAAACACAAAACAGTTGTTTCCCTGCTGCTGGCCTTTTGAGCATCTATCTATCTATCTATCTATCTATCTATCTATCTATCTATCTATCTATCTATCTATCTATCTATCTATCTATCTATCTATCTATCTATCTATCTATCTATCTATCTATCTATCTATCTATCTATCTATCTATCTATCTATCTATCTATCTATCTATCTATCTATCTATCTATCTATCTATCTATCTATCTATCTATCTATCTATCTATCTATCTATCTATCTATCTATCTATCTATCTCTAGCCGCCTACGCCTAGGTGCTCTCATGGTCACCCTCTTAACTTGGGGTAAAACAAAATTAGTACGGGAGGGTAAGATGGCTTCAAAAATATGACTCGCTGGTAATGACATGAATATTATTTGCATCCCGTCACGCACTTTGTCAAATCCTTTCCGCCAGATGTGATACCTGCGGCCGCGTATGCGCCAGAGGTATTAGGGTAACCGCCACAAGTGGTTGACACTTTATACCCACTCAGGAACGGCGAGATAGACATGTGTAATTTTAACGCGTAAGCGTTAAGAAAAAATCACAGAATATCCACGTAGTGAATGAAAATTGGTGAGGCGAAGCGTTCGTCAGTCTGTCCGTGATTGCGTCCGTCCATGCATTCTTGCTTTCATTTGTCCAAGCATCCGTCCGTGCGTCCGTCTGTGTATCCGTCAATCCGTGTCACTGTCGGTGCGTCCATTCGTCCGTGCATTCGTCCATGCGTCCGCCCGTACGTCCGTTCTTACATCCGTTCGTTCATCTCTCTGTCTGCCCGTCTGCCCATGCGTCTGTTCATGCGCGGCCCTCCCTCTATCTGTCCGTCCATCTATTCGTACGTGCGTCCGCCCCTCTGTTTGTCTGTTCGTCCATGTGTTCGTAGTCTATCTAGTGAACACTCCAAGTACCACCATCTCACATCTTTTCATCATGTATTCCTTATATACAAGTACCGCCATCCAGCGGACATTCTAAGGACCGCTGTTTTGGGCATGTGCTACCGGTGGTTACGCACTACAACGAGGGATGCACAAGCCATGCCATAGCGAGCCTCGTCCCTAAAAGCTGACATCGGCGGCGTTGACCCGACGAACCAAAAGAAGAAATGTATGGTACCAGCAGCAATCCGAACGCAACATTTTTTGTGGCAATCAAGTATTCTACAGAAGAGCCACGCCAGGTCTCGGAATGGCTTTTCAAATAGACCCAAATGTTCGTGAAACGTGAGTTGTGCTTGCAGTGCTGGCTATCCAATTTTATAAACATTTTATTAGCACAGGGCCAAGTTAACTGGCGGAACATGAGAGAGGCCTTTTTTCTGAAGTTGACGTAGTCAGGCTGATGATGATGATGATAATGAGGACATATGTACTGCTTTGATACAACCGTCACGCCATGTTAACGTAAATGTTTAGGCCCCTCCTTCTGATTTTGATTTACGCAGCAGTGTCCAGGGCTACCATCCTCGCGAGCATGGGCGCTTAATATCAGCTTCCCGTTTCTGGAGTTGATAATATTCATGTAGCTGTTGGTATCGTTACGCAACACTAAACGTCTGGTTATACAAAACATAGGTGACTGCTTAATGTAAGTCTCTTTATTAATTTGTACGTATCTTTGGCTTCACTTCGTAATATATCCCTCAATAAAAATTTACAACACTGTCATCTCCCATCTGCATCCTTCGTAATTCGTGGATTCCGATGTTTCAGGTATGTGGGATCTGCCGACTTTTTTTACTCCAACGATATGCCTGCTATGAAAATGGTGGCTTTAATTTATAATGCTGTCGAATTGATGCAGACACTCCATTCATGTCCTGGTCCGTGGGGAAAAAGGCATAGCTTATCACCGGGAATAGTGCAATATTTAGCCACAGGTTGACCATAAGGCAATACTGAATGCGGCCATGGCCTTGTACAGTAAACTTCGAAGTACCCAAGGCAGTAGTTCACTTGATTGATATGTGAAGTTTAACGTCCCAAAACCACCATATGATTATGAAAGACGCCGTAGTGGAGGGCTCCGGAAATTTCGACCACCTGAGGTTCTTTAACGTGCACCCAAATCTGAGCACACGGGCCTACAACCTTTCCGCTTCCATCGGAAATGCAGCCGCCGCAACCGGGATTCGAACCCGCGACCTGCGGGTCAGCAGCCGAGTACCTTAGCCACTAGACGAGCATCGCGGGGCAGTACTTCACTTAGGTGAACGTTAACTACACTAAGTATTCCCTAGAATAAGGAACAGCATGGGGCACAGCGGAAATGAAGTCAAACGTGTGAAATTTCTACAGTTTAATTTTTACATAATTAGGCAATTTTCATTTGGACGAGAAGCGCAGGAGACAAAGCAGCGGAGAGTGCACGTTTCTGTGCACTGGCCCTGACCCCGCTGATTTCTGTGACGTGAAGTCTCAAACTTTTTATTATCCAACAGCCTCATAGAGGTACATGATCTTAACCTGTCTCAGTCATTACAATTAGTTCTTGGCACTTCACTTCTTTCGGTTTCAGACGAACCGGGAAAAATATTTCCAAATCAGCTCTGTGCATTGTTCCGTTTGGTCGAGACGGGCTCCAAGCCGGGAAAGAAAGACGCCGTAAGAACGAAGAACGTAAGTTTTAATGCGGCATACTTGCCGTAAGAAGGGGCATAGCACCGATCCTGCGAAGGAACACTCACCCTTGCTGCTGTTCCAGGTGGTCCTCGTGCTTGGCGGGGCTAATAATTCATCGAGCACGGAGCCATGCTGCACAAATGCCGACAGTCCCGACGGTCTGGTTTTGGACTACCACGACAATTTACCTGGCCACTCGGACCTTCGACACGTGATGCTGCTATTAGCGAACCGGACACGCTATATAAAGCACTCATCCGTGACCTTCCGCCGGGGTACAGCATCGATTCTGCGACGGAACACTCACCCTTGCTGTTGTTTCAGGTTGGTTATTTAGACCACTCTTACTGCTATGTCACGAGCGACGATCGCTTCCTAGTTGTGGTGTTGTGCCCAAGAAAGTTGATATGTGCGTTGACGAATTGTACGTGGAGTGTCGCTGCATTTGTTGGTGATACGCTTTTACTGACTTGCGGGGATATTGAGTTTAATCGTGGGCCTAATGCTGACAAGGTTCTAGCGACTGTACCAGCGACCGTTCAAATAATTGAAGCAGGACAACAAAGCATCAGCAAGAATTATCAAGCCTTGAAAAGTTGGCAAGCATCTGTACACATAGAGCTAAAGAAGTTGACAGCCAGACTTCGTGCACTCGAGATTGACACCAGAACAATAAAAAAGAGCCAATCAAATTCTTCAGGGTCACCGGAGTCCATTTTTTGTGTAAATGACAAATTGAAAGCTATCGAATCGCGCTGCGATAACGCTGAGAATCGGCTCCGGCGCTCAAATATACTTTTTTTTTGGTATACCTGATTTGCATGATGAAAACTGGTCGTCTGCGAAAAAAAAAGTGATATAATTTTTTTCGCAGAATCTCGGGATAAGTATCCAGTCATCGCAAATCGAACGTTCACATCGCCTTGGAATGTAGAACGGGGACAAGTGAAGGCAAATTATCAGTAAATTCACGCTTTTCAAGTACAAGCACAGCGTCTGAGAAAACTGGTTCAAGCTGAAAGGCAGCAAACTAGCACTACGCGAAGATTTTTCCTTGCAGAATTGAGTTGCTAAGAAGAACTTGCGCAATTTTGCGAAATCAAAGGGCCTGCCATGCAAACTGAACTTCGATAAGCTGCGAATTGATAACACATAATTTTACGATGTCATGTCATGCGTAGTTGTTCAATGTACGTGATAGCTAGTACGGAATCACATGGCAAAAACCATGTGTTTTTCACAACTACAGCGCCAAAAGAATGCGCCGCTACGTTTATCTTTCGCCTATACTACCATACGCAGACTTCTGCAGAAACAATTTGAACTCAAATTCCATCTTGAAAACTGCGAGTGTGGTATACTAGCTCTTACAGAAACTTGGCTTAATTCGGTTATCTTAGATCAAGAAATTCTACCAGACTCTGACTACGTGGTCTATCGCAAAGATCGCGAAAATAAAAAAAGGAGGTGGCGTTTTAATTGCCGTTAAAAACTGCATAACATCCTTTATTGTAGACATTCGCAGCCCACTGGAGATTCTATGGGTCTGCATCACGTCATCTTTCACTGACTCATTTGTTTGACTCTGTTACAAACCACCAGATAGTTCTGCTTCCTCCATTTCCGACTGGCGTACTAATGTAGACGCTATTTCAGAAAATATCCCAAATCAACTGTATTGTTAGCGGGCGATTTTAATAACCCTGACATTATCTGGCTCTCTTTAACTTCTAGCTCTCAATCCTCGAATGAATTCATTAAACTCACTCTCAATCTTTCATTGGTACGGTTAGTAAACCAACCTACCCAAAGGACCAACACCCTCGATATCATTCTGGCGCTAAATCCCCATGTTACTAGTGCCGTTTTTGTCATTGATGGCTTGAGTGACCACAAAATCTTGAACTTAACTATTATTATTTCCTCACATTCACAAGCCACTACTCCTAAGCGCATTTTAAACTATAAAAAGCCGATTTTACTGGCATTAACTCGGGTCTCCCGACGTTCATTGATAAATGTTTGCCTACTTTTGCCTCCCGTACCCTCTACAAAAACTGGACAACCTTCAAACACAAGCTACTGGCTTTAACTAATGCTCTTATACCACTAATCTTATTCAGATTGAAGGTGTCAAAGCCATGGTCTCACAGATCTCTACGAACTCTACAAAATAAAAGAAACGCCTTTGTAAAACAGCTAAGAGACTCAACTCCTGCACATTGGTCGGAACAAAAATTCTGTGAAACCGCATACTGTCGCGCCGTTCGTAAAGCTAAGAATAAGTTTCTTTTGCATGACTTAAAGTCCCTGATGACTACCAATCTGAAAAAATTTTAACATGCTATTTCCCCGACTCCTTCTCCAAATAACATAGCACTACAAGATGGAAAGGGTAATTTGATAGAAGAAGAAAATGTGCTGAAGTCTTAAACCAATATTTTACATCGGTATTGACAAAAAAAGACTGCTCAAATATTCCTAGTGTCACCGACGTCACTTATATATATATATGAAATCACATTGAATTAACAGTCGAAGGTATCGCATCCATAATAAAGCAACTTAAAATATCCACAAGCTCTGGTCATGATGGTATCAACACTAAGATTCTCAAACTAACCATTATTACTTGCAGTTTAATCCTTCATCACATCTTTAATCAATCATTATCCACTGGTACACTTCCACATGATTGCAAAATTGGCAAGCTGATACCTATCTTCAAATCTGCAAATAAAAGTGATGTGAACAACTATCGACCCATATCCCTCACTAGCATTCCTTGCAAGATACGTGAACACATCATTGCATCAAATATTGCCCAGAATTTAGAATATAACCTTTACTTTTTTTCTCCAACAGCATGGCTTTAGAAATGGTTTGTCTTGTGAAACCCAGCTTTTTGAATTCACCCATATTCTTCATTCTAATATGGATGGCCACTCACAGAAAGACTGCATATACGTTGATATTTCTAAAGCATTCGATGGTGTCGCACACTGACGTTTAATTACTAAACTGTCTTCGCTTCATCTTGATTCTCTAACCATATCTTGGCTCCGGAACGGTCCATCGTCACGCAAGTACGTCACGCAAGTTCTTGGGATGAGAAGAAAAAAGTTATCGTTAACGAAAGCCGTCGGCTGTCTGCTACAAACATTGAATGACGGCTTAGTGCGAAGTCCTTTGCGCTTTTGAATTTAAATGCGAGAAGCCTAGTTAATAAAATTGCTAACTTCAACTGGCTCATTGAGTGTCATAGTCCATCAGCTATCTGTGTGACCGAGACTTGGTTAAATGAATCTATCCTTGATTATGAATTCTTGCCTCCTGGTTACACGGTTCTAAGAAAAGATAGGCCTTCCGGCCGTGGTGGCGGAGTGGCACTTTTTATTAAAAGTGGTATTGAATTTTCTTTACTGCCAGAACTCCCAAATACTGAATCTATATGGTGCAAACTAATGCTTTATGGTCTCGCTATTGTTGTTGGTGCTCTCTATCGTCCTCCTAACTCTGCCTCAGACGTTTTTTCGACTGTCAGTGACTATATTGTGGGACAAAGGCTGGACTGTTCTAAACTCGTATTGACCGGTGACTTTAATGCCCCCTCTATAGATTGGAATTTGTTAACATCAACTGGTCGTGACAGAATAATTTGTGATTCTTTAATTAATCTGTCACTAGCTTTCGATCTATCGCAGCTGGTTGATCAGGCTACACGCGAGGATTCTATACTAGATCTTGTTTTTGCCAATCATGAGTTGGTTACGAATGGATATCAGTGCAGGGTTGTCGATGGAATTTCTGACCATAAGGCCGTTATTGTTGATTTAAATGTTGCTTGTAAGCCAGTACGACCAACGTTTAAGACTGTGCTGAATTTTGAATGTGCAGACGACACTTCTATTTTTGCTAAACTTGCAACATGCTTTGATGATTTATTATCGAGTAGTGACCACTGCAGTATTGATACGTTGACTAACCAATTTTACAGTATAAATAATGAATGTATAGCGCAGTTTGTTCCTCACAAGAGCATAAAACTTCATGCCAAACACCCTTGGTATACCAGGTCAATCATACAGCTTAAACGTCGTATTAGGCGACTGCGAAAGCGACGGAGGGTTCACAATGATGACGGGGAGTCCCAAATTAACTTGCTTAAATCTGAACTAAAAGCTAAAATGAGTGATGCCAGAAAGTTTTACTTTAATACCACGTTAAGCTTTTTTATGAAAAATAATCCCATTAAGTTTTGGAAAACTATCAATCCTACCACGGCCTGTCCGTCAATCTTCATGGTAGATGATGTGTCCTGCTCCGATTCACCCAAAATTTCTGAAGCCTTTAATAAGTATTTCCAAACTATATTTGGAGATGACAATGGAACGACCCCTGACATTCGTAGCAGTCAGGAAATAGATTCGTTTCCAGCAATTGAAATTAGCTACACTGGCGTTCTTAACCTTCTGTTGATTATCGACACTACTAAAGGTGCTGGGCCACATGGCATACCAAACATGTTTTTGAAGCGTTACGCAGAATGAAATTCTCGTTATTTATTAATAATTTTGTTAAATCATTAGAAACAGGTATTGTGCCGATCGTTTGGAAAATCGCCAATGTAATTCCTGTGTTTAAATCGGGTAATAAGCAACTCATTTCTACTACAGGCCTCTTTCATTAACGTGTACCTGTTGCAAGCTTTTAGAGTACATAATTCATAAACATGTACTTCAGCACCTCACTAATAACAACTTATTGTCCCGTAACCAGCATGGTTTCCGCTCTGGTTTTTCTACAACTACACAGCTCATTGAATTCACTCACGACATCGCTTCGGCTCTTAATACTCGAGGACAGGTTGACGCCATATTCATAGATTATAGCAAAGCATTTCATGTAGTATGTCACAAAAAACTTCTTACTAGACTCAGCAGTATTATCAACGATGACAAAATAATAGGCTGGATAGCTGATTGGCTACGTTTGAGGTCACAATTTGTTACGTTTGAGCATGCGCAGTCATCGTCGTGTGCAGTCACTTCCGGGGTACCACAGGGCTCGGTGCTTGGGCCCCTATTGTTCATTATTTATATTAATGATGTCACACAGGTCATGAAGGACACACCAGTGAAGCTGCGATTGTACGCTGACGACTGCGTTTTATATACTAGCGTAAATAATGCTCATGACCAAGATGTTCTGAACAAAGTATTTTCGTCCTTTTGTGGTTGGAGCGCCACGTGGCAAATGAACATTAATTACCAAAAACTGTTCAAATGACATTTAATAATAAAAAACAGCCGCTAAGGTTTAGTTATAGTTACAATGGGCACTACCTAAACGCTTTTAATACAATCAAATATCTTGGTGTTACCTACACACAAAACCTAAAGTGGCACCATCACATTGAAACAATTAGTGCTAGAGCACTTCGAAAACTGGGATACATAAAACGAACACTCAAGCACTCTACCAAGGACTGCAAATTAACGGCGTATAAATCGCTCGTCCGACCATTGCTAGAGTACGCTTCAGCGGTATGGTCACCCTATACTGCACTTGACATAAATATGCTCGAGGGCATACAGAAAAAAGCAATACGATTTATATTTGGCTGGCATGACCGCAATTTTTCTCCCTCATCTCACGCATGCTCATTGTCGTTAGAACCCCTTGCTTTCCGACGCACACTTGACCGTATCACTCTGCTACATAAGATTGTACACAGCCGCAGTTGCATTGAAGCACCGATTACTTTTTGTGATTCAGCACGACGAACCACGCGCCGATCTCACCCACTCAACATTGTTCCCTTCCAGCCATTTGTAAATTGCTTTAAGCATTCCTTTTTTCCAGCCGTTGTTGAGATTTGGAACAACCTAGATGGCTCCCTACGCGAAAAACCAATTGAACTGTTTTTGAAAGAACTGTCTAACCATATTTTGTAATATGTTTGAAATGCTTTGTATGTTTCTTTGGTATTGCTTAATGTATGTCCGTTCCTTTTCCTAATGTACCCACTCCTGCTATGTCTCGTGTATTGAGACAGCAGTATCTGTAAATAAATAAATAAATAAATAAATAAATAAATAAATAAATAAATAAATAAATAAAGTAGTTTACATGGGTCAGTAACACCTCATATTCATTATCTGACGTTAGTTTTCGAGTTCCTCAGGTCAGCGTCCTGGGCCCTTTATTATTTCTCATCTTCATTATTGACATTCTATCTCATATCTTATCAAACATCTGTCTGTTCGCCGACGATTGCATCATATACCGCAAAATTTTTAGTCCAGCAGACCATCTGGCATTACAACAGGATCTGGACCTAATCACATTCTGGTGTTCAAAGCGGCAGATGACGGTAAACACTGCGAACTGTAAACTAATGAAATTACACCTAAAGCAGTCAAACTCCACCGACACATATTCCCTCAACGATACACCTATATTGGCAACAGATCACTATAAGTACCTTGGCATTAACTTCACTTCGAATATATCCTGGTCAACGCACATTGAAAAAAGTTACTGCCACAGCATCACGCACACTTGAATACCTAAACGTAATCTTCATATTGCGCCATCCATAACACTTAAACTAGCATATCAAACATTTGTCCGTCCACAACTCCAATACGCATCATCAATCTGGTCACCTCACCCAGCGTATCTCGTCGACTCACTAGAATCTGTGCATTGCGCGCGACTACAATCGCTATTCCAGTGTGCCTAACATGATGGCTTTATTATCACTACCATTCCTGGAATTGCGCAGGAAGACAGCTACTCTATGTTCATTGCATAAAGTCATCTACAGCACGCACGTAAATACATTGCCACTAACAAAGCCCCATCGCACATCTCGCAGGCTTCATAATCAGCATAGTTTTGCTCGTCATGTCGGCAGCACCCAAGCATCTAACGCATGCGCGCTAGCACGTGCCATAGTTCAATGTAATAACCTTCTTGATGCTGTGGTGTGCATTAGTGATCACGTGGCGTTCAGGAATACTAACTATATATGACTGCGTTTCCTAAGCATATATTTTATATTCGTGTTTATTATTGTAAATTGAGATTTGATTGATTGATTGATATGTGGGGTTTAACGTCCCAAAACCACCATTTATGAGAGACACCGTAGTGGAGGGCTCCGGAAATTTCGGCCACCTGGGGTTCTTTAACGTGCATCCAAATCTGAACACACGGGCCTACAACATTTCGGCCTCCATGTACACTGACATCTCGAACCGCTCAAAAATGTATAACGCAAATTAGTGTCATATTAATACGCCCCGCCCTGATGGTCTAGTGGCTAAGGTACACGGCTGCTGACCCGCAGGTCACGGGTTCGAATCCCGGCTGCAGCGGCTGCATTTCCGATGGAGGCGGAAATGTTCTAGGCCCATGTGCTGAGATTTGGGCGCACGTTAAAGAACCCCAGGTGGTCGAAATTTGCGGAGCCCTCCACTACGGCATCTCTCATAATCATATGGTGGTTTTGGGACGTTAAACCTCATATATGAATCAGTCATTAATTCAGTGTATGTTAACAAACGTTTTAGCAATTCTATATTACGTGGCTTTTGAATTCTTTTGGTTTGTTTTGTGTTTTTTAAAATAACTATTGTATATTCCTCCTCACATAATGCTCCCACTTGAAGCCCGTGAGGTATTTGCAAATAAATAAAATAGGAAGAATGGCCCACGGCGTGGTGAATAGTCGAATGTAAAGGTACACCACGAACGAAGGAGGCGGGAACACACATCAAGGCCCATTCGCGATAACAGGTTATTGTTCGGAGTATATTAGCCAGACTGTGGTGCTGGCTGAAAAGCGGCGAGCGGTGCCTAACGCAACAGCAGACACTGAGGCGCAAATGGCTCCTTTTGATAAGGTGACCGGTAATATGGGCAATTGCAGGGAACTGTGGGATACGGCGGCTTCCGGTTTGGTGGACCACACGGGTTAGCAGCGGCACGCACGCATTTTTGCACCGCTCCGTTGGAAAAAAAACATCTCCGTGCAATGCCAGTGCTTTAGAAGTTGTTTCTTTGCTAGCCATGACATTTCATTTCATTCATTTCATTTTATTATACTGTCAGCCCTATTTGGGCTATAACAGGGGGGGGGGGGGGAAACCAATATACATACAGAAAAATAGGTACTCCCTATACAACTTGTATTATACATGACAATGAATGACAAGAAATAGCCAAAGCACTCTGCTCTTGAGGACATAGAATAAGCAAAATATAAATTATACGTCTTTACACACGACATCCTTTAGGCCCTTCAAGAAAGAAGGTACATATTCTGATAAGACAGTGGAATTCGGCAGCCTGTTCCACTCACTGATCGCCCGCGAAAGAAACTGAACTTAAAACAATCGTTGTGTGATCTAGAAGGGGGGATGTACATGTTATGCCGGTGCCTTGACGTTTCCCCAGTTTTTATATACATATACTTCGATTTGTCTATTTTTACTTGTTCTTTTGTGATTAGAAAGAGTAGTTTAAGTCTTTCATACTCTGTCCTTTGTTCTAGTGGTTCAAGGTGGGCCAGCTTGCAAAGCTGAGTTGGGGAGTGGCAGCGCTGGTATTTGTTAAATATGAAACGTGACGCCAATCTTTGTATTCTATCTAGCTTAGTGCGATTACTTGTTGTGTACGGATCCCATACCACCTTTGCGTACTCCATAATTGGCCGTACGAGAGCCTTGTAAGCCAAGCATTTGATTTCCGGGCTAGCATGGTGCAGATTTCGCCGAAGTCTCCACAATGCTTTGTTAGCCTTAGCACAAACGAAGTCTACATGCAAATTCCATCGTAGATCGGAAGTTATTAATACACCCAAATATTTGTGTTGTTCTACTCTGCCAAGCTCATGATCGTTTATAGAGTACGTCGTATTTAGAATGCGTTTTTTCCTAGTTACGGTCATTGTTACTGTTTTTGCGGCGTTTAGATCCATCTGCCAAATGGTGCCCCAGTTTTGTATTTTTTGGAGGTTTAGATTTAGTTCTGATTGATCGGTAGGAGACCTGACTGTTTTATACATTATGCAATCGTCTGCAAAAAACCTTATGGGGACCGTAATATCTTTAGGTAAATCGTTTACAAAAATCAAAAACAGTAGTGGGCCCAACACACTGCCTTGGGGAACTCCAGAAATATCATTGGCAAGGGCAGATTTTTTCGTGCTGACTTGAACATACTGCTTGCGATTGGAGAAATAGGAGGAAAACCACTGCGTTAGGTTTGGGTTTTTAAAGATAGCGTTTATTTTTAACAACAGTTTAGCATGAGATACCTTATCAAAAGCTTTTGCAAAATCTAAGAGTATCATGTCAACCTGACCTTGTGAGTTAATTTCAGAGGAGAGATAATGAACAAGTTCAACAAGCTGAGTAATAGTAGATAGGCCTTTTCGAAATCCATGTTGCTGTGAGTGTAATAGGTTGTGAACATCTAGATAAGCCAAAAGATGCTTGGAGACAATATGCTCGAGAATCTTTGAACAAGTGCTTGTGAGCGAGATGGGACGGAAATTTTTGCAATCGTTAGTATTACCACCTTCGTGTATCGGTATGACCTTACCAGCCTTCCAAGCAGTGGGAAAGCAACCACCACTTACGGAGGACTGGAAAATAATTGTCAAGTACTTCGAGACCCAAACTGCGTACCTATATAAAATTCATTTGGTATTCCGTCAGGTCCTGCACTTTTCTTTTTGTCGATTTTATGGAGCAGGTTCAATACTCCTTGTTCACTAATCGTTATTCCTTCTATGGCAGGTGTGTCAGAAGCCTCATTAAAAGTCGGTACTTGTCTGTCATAGTGGGTAAATACTGACGAAAAAAAAGCCATTAAAACTTTCAGCACGTGATTGTGAGTTTTCTTTATCTGCGTTAAGATGGGTTTTTGTGTTTGGATTCACGTATCTCCAGAACTTTTCGGGTGCTTCGTGCAAGAACTTTGTTAGTTTAACATTATAAAAATTATCTTTGCAAATTTTAACTAGACGTCTCAATTCCTGGCTCATAGTGTGAATGATTTCCTTCCCTTCAGGGCAAGGATTCTTTGAGTGAGCTTTCCGTTTTCGTTTCAGTTGCCTTTTGGCATGGATCACGTCACGCGTTATCCAAGAATTTTTCTTTGCTATCTTTTTTGTCGTGTTGGAATATAGAATGGAATGCATTCAGTGACCACCTGCGAGAAATAATCCCATAGTCTATTTGGACATGCATTAGAATTTTGCAGGAGAACAAAAGTATCGAAAGAGTTCAAGTTTTTCTAAAACAGAGAAGCCATCAGCAGCTGCGAAGTTCAGAACTGTATTTTTGTAGTCCTTGTGCAACCTAGCGAACGCCATATCCAAGGAAAACATAACCATCTGATGATGTGATATGCCCTCAATTACATCAAACGTTTTAACATTCTCCTCCAGGAGCGAAGATACAAATACAAGGTCGAGAATAGAGGATACAGCCTTAAAAACACGTGTGTAGCTAGACACAATTTGGCATAAGTTAAAACTAAAGGCAATGTTTAAAAGATGTTCACAATGAGCTACTTCGTTTCCTATATTATCATGCAAATCCCATTGAATGCCTGGTAAGTTGAAATCACCAATCAAAATTATTTTGTCGTCCTGTTGCATATTAGAATCCATAAAACATCTTAAGTCGGTCAGAGTCATAGCAGGAGAACAGGGGGGTCTGTACCTAACTCCAATGTACACAAGGTGATCATTTAATCGAATCTTTACCCATACGGCTTCAATATCACCAGCATCTGGTAAAGTTTGATACTTTATGTCTCTTTTAATCAAAAGTGCTACCCCGCCTCCTCTCCCGCCTCGGTCCTTCCTTATTAAGACGTAACCTGGCGGTGTGACTTCCACATCATGTACATCACTGTGCAACCATGTCTCGGTGATTGCCAATATGTAAGGATCATGTTCCAAGGTTACACTTTCTATTAGGTGACTTTTGTTCAGTACGCTGCGAGCATTTAGGTTTATGATCTTAAAATCGGCCTGTTTTTGTCTTTCAGGTCATCGGTGGTTGGGTTTAGCAGATGCTTTGCACTTGATCTTCTCCTTGGCATTATCACTCCAGGTGTACAAAACATTGTTGATGAGAACTTTGTCATAAACCAGTCTAACTTTCGCTCCTTTCTTTCTTTCTTCTACACTTGAGAACCACAAGTTTCTCCGTATCTCAGTTACATGTTTTGAGTAGTCCTCACTAATGTTAATATGCGTGCCTTTTAGCTTGAAACAATTTTTCAGTATCTTTACTTTGTCTCGCTAGTCTGCCACTCTAAGGATCACAGGGCGGTCTTTGCCAGGAAATTTCGTTCCCAGTCTATGTATTCTTTCTGTAGAATTCAGTTTCTGGTTGAGAATGAAGCCAAATATATCGTCACTTATTTTTTTAGTAAGTCATCATCATTCTCAGGGCCTTCTACTTTTACGCCTCTAATAATAAGGTTGTTTCGTCTCGAGCGGTTTTCTAGGTCGTCAACCCTACTGCATAGAGCACTCAATTCTGTATGGCTCCTATCGACTGCATTCTCAAGCTTTAGCAGCCTACCATCCACTTTATCTATGTACTCTAATTTTTTCTCAATTGTTAATAATCTGTTTTGAACTTGAATCATAGCAGACTCAGATGAGGCCTGTTGCTCTTGCATTTGCGAAATTTTAGACAAGATAGTTTTTTGCGTTTCTAGCAGTTCCTTAAACATTGCATCCGTATTAGGTCCAGGGTTTTGCTCGACATCTCCCGACAGTGAAAGCAACAGGCCCGCTAGCGCAAAACAGTCACTTATGTAGTTTAGAATGGTGTGTGGACACGGAAACACTATTAAGCAAGGATTGTCACTACGGAAACCATATTTCCAGTCACCAACCTGCACGAGTAGGGGTGCGTTAGGTGACATCGTCGTGGCTTGGTTGCCGTGTCCACTGCCGCTTGAAGCAATTGGCGTCCCTTTTATAGCCGCTGGCGTGGCGCTGGTGGGCTGAACTGGTGACGTCATCATGTCACGTAGGTGTACGCAGTAAAGATGATGTTCGGGCTGCAGGCGCGGCGCCACTGGCGTATCAAGGATATCACCAGCAACGATACCCGTGCCGAGCTTGAACGGTGCATCAAAGGTGTGACGCAGATCAAGCTGGCCCGTGCAAAACGCTGATGAGCCGGTCGGCGAAAAAAGGCATCCCGTCAAAACCTGCTCGAGTAGGGGTACGTTAGGTGACATCGTCGGGGCTTGGTTGCCGTGTCCACTCTGTCAAGATAAAGCCACGAAAAAGCCATGACGATAAAGCCATGACTGTGAAGATAAAGCCACGAAAGCCACGAACCGTAAAAAAAAAAAAACTTATTTATCGCACCAAAATGATACGCTCGTACGCTCGCTGGCGAGGTTCTGTTTGGTGTTGCGTAAGTCAGTTGCCAGACATTGGGGTGGTTGTTGCCAGACTGCTGCCAAATCTAGCGAAGAAATTTGCGGCTGTAATTGTGGCTTTTCCGTGAGGATTTCGTGTCGTCCGGGGTGCATTTCGCGAGTGTGTGAGCTACGTTGGTCGTTATAACAAACGAGCGTTCCAGAAGTCGGGGTGCATTATCTTGCTGTGTGCGCTGCTGTGCAATTAAGAGATCCTGTCTCAGAGTTAAGGAATCAACAACACGTCGTCCACCATGCATTTCGCGAGTGTGTGTGACGTCATTAACGCAATAAACAACGCGTTACAGAAGTTGGGGCGCGTTCTCTTGCTGTGTGTGCAGCTGTGCAATTAAGAAAGGGACGGTGGGGAAAACTGAATAGAGTCGCAGCAAGTGGTCCGCTGCCCCACCCCTTCTTGCGTATGCATTCATTATTTGGAATTTTGGTCGTTTGTGCTTATTGTGCGTGGGGCCCTGCAAGCGATAGCGAATCGTTGGCGGGTTCCTACTTACAGGTACGCGCGCGTCGTGCCTAGTTTGCTACAACTGCGGCGATAAAGCAGCCTTCTAGGTGTATCCTGATTAGCTATCTTTATTGAGACGTTTATTCGTCACATGTACACCAGTCCGAACGATATGGCTTGTGCTGACACAGCTAGGAGAAGCGTAGCGTCCCCGTCCTGGCACACGGTCGACGCGGCACGATCAGCTGTGGAAAAAAAAGGGGGGGGGGCAGCGCCCCGCCTGGTGCAACTATTAAGTTTTCCCCGTCGTCCCTAATACTAAGACGCGATCTCTTTTAATTGCACAGCGGCGCACACAGCAAGAGAACGCGTTCTGACTTCAGTAACGCGCGGTTCATTGCGTAATTACGTCGCACACACACACTCGCGAACGAGTTCATCGCACTCACGAAATGCACGGCGGACGACCCGTCGTTGATTCCCTAACTCTGAGATACGATCTCTTAATTGCACAGCAGCGCACACAGCAAGAAAACGCGTCCAACGTCTGCAAGGCGTGGCTCATTCCGTTAAATAAAACGGCCAGCGTCGCTCATGCACTCGCGAAATGCACCGCGGACGACACCAGATCCTCACGGAGAAGCCACAACTACAAGAGAAAATTTCCCTGCCAAATCTGGCAGCAGTCGGGCAACACTCATCCTTCAAGTTTGGCAACAAATCATGCAACGCCAAACAGAACTCAGCCCACTCGCTATCCTGTTCGAAGTGCGCCGGCGGCAGACACTCCGCGTTCCGTGCCTTGTTGGGTCTCGCGTTCGCTTGCTCGAGCTGAACGACGTCACACGCTTAGAACTCACCGACTTGTTAGCGGCACGGTGGCTCGCGAAGTTGTGACTGCGGCCGCCGCTTCTAAGCTGTTGCGCTACGGGGCTCGAAATGAGGCTTTGACGATGTGGGACATCACGGAGAAATTATTAGCATGTCATATGTCACATATGTTTTCATTTCACCTTGCACGTATTTCTCATGTGCATTTGTACTCATTCTCGGTCACGTGTGACTCACTATTTTACATACTCATCGTGCAGCCGTGGGCTGAAGACTGTGCGCTGGCGTTTGCGATGCCCGTCATCCATCTCTTTCGTCAGAGCTGTTTCAGAAGAACTGTGCGAGATGTGAAGGTATATTTATTTGTGTGTCATGTTTTAACGCTTCTTTTTATGTTAACGTGCACGTACTTGTCATATGCGTGCATCTTCATCTTCTTTGACGTGTGCCTAACTATTTTTACTATATTTTACGTGCAGTGGTGGGAACACAACAGGCAGGAGGCTGCGTGCGCTGGCGTCTGCAATGCCCGTCTTCTAACGCTTCCATCGGAGGAGCTCCCCAAGGAGTGAACAAGATTTGACAACGAGACTAGACTTGTACACTTCACCATGAATTCACTTAAAACAATAGGGAAACATCATTTGTATGTAGAAAAATAAAAGATTTTGATGTCTCGCTTTTGTCTTTCGTTGTTGCCGTGACTGTGAAAGCAGCTACACACAGGTGGTCATCTACTTTTTCGCGTGTTATTTTCTGCGGAATTTGTTGCTAACTGCGCAGAAAAACAGGCGAAATGTATTAGGCAAGGCGGAAAATAAACAAAAAACAATGTTTGAACTGGGGACAAAAAGTTCATCTGGTTGGAGTATTTGAGTGGATCAACCGTTTGTCCGGCAAGGTGCAACTGTGAGGACTAACGGTTGCCCGGTAAGGTGTAAATGTGGAAACCAACAGTTGCTCTATAAGGTGCAAATTTAAGGAATAAATGTTAGTCTTTCGAAGTGAACTGTGGGACTAACGGTTACTCTATTACTAAGAAAACCCTCTAATACTCTATTACTCTATTAGTAAGAAAGTATTATTGAGAAAGTACTCTATTATTAAGAAAGTAAGTATTACTCTATTAGTAAGTATTAGTTACTCTATTAGTAAGAAAAACAAAAACAAACAACACAAAAACAAAGGCACTGAAAAACAGCAAAGAATAACCTCTTACTCATGTTCTGCTCTTTGTGCCATATGGTTTTTATCACATGGTCACTGTCTCCTCTATATATTTTCGCGCTCTGCGCAATAAACTCAGTTGGAAGTTAGCGCTCGTGTCTTTCGTGTACTTGTCTCTGTGTCGTCGTTTTGTTCTCGCGCTATAACTATCGTCATCACGGTGAAATTATTAGCATGTCATATCTCACATATGTTTTCATTTCACCTTGCACATATTTCTCATATGCATTTGTATTCATCTTTTGTCACGTGTAACTTACTATTTTACGTACTTATTGTGCAGCCTTCAAAGTCTTCAGCACACACCGTGCTGAAAACTGTGTGCGCTGGCGTCTGCGATGCCTCTCATCTATCGCTTCCGTCGGAGGAGCTCCACAATGAGTGAACAAGGTGTTACAACGAGACAGGACTTGTACACTTCACCATGAATTCACTTAGCAGAATGGAGAAAGTTCATGTGTATGAAGAAAAATAAAAAATTTCGATGTCTCACTTTTGTCTTTCGTTGTTGCCGTGAGTGCGAAAGCAGTTACACACACGTGGCTAACTACAGCATAAGGTTGCCATTCCGTTTTGCCGCACCAAATTCTTTTCAGCAGCCTTCTTACCGAAAACAGCCGCCGATTGGAACCACCTTCCCTCTTCCGTTGTAGCAATAGCAGACCCTTTGTTATTCAAGACTGCAATTTCTCAGCAATGCTTGTAACTATACGCAGTTTCCATTATCTATCTTTGTCTTGTATGTGCTTGAATTCTTATACATTTTTAGTTGACTTATGTTGCCTTCCTGATTTGCGCATCTGACACTTGTTTCTTTATTTTGTCTTTTTTTTCTTGTGTGTTATAAATGTTGTACCCACCCCCTCTGTAATGCCCTACGGGCCCTGAGGGTATTCTAATAAATAAATAAATAAATAAACTACTTTTTCGCGTGTTCTTTTCTGCGCAATTTGTTGCTCACTGCGCAGAAAAACGGGCAAAAAAAGTATTGGGCCTGGCGGAAAATAAACAATAAACAATGTTTCAACTTGGGACAAAAAGTTCATCTGATTGGAGTATTTGAGTGGATCAACCGTTCGTGCGGCAAGGTGCAACTGTGAGGACTAACAGTTTCCCGGTAAGGCGTGATTGTGGGGATTAACAGTTGCTCTATAGGGTGCAAATGTGAGGACTAAATGTTAGTCCTTTGAGGTGAATTGTAGGACTAACGGTTACTCACGAAGGTGTAAATTTGTGGACTAAATGTTAGTCCCTTGAGCTCGTCTGTGGGAACTAACTGTTAGACGCGGTGCCATTAGCCCTGAAGTGCATTAATGGTTGTGGCAGCCCCATCAGTCCCTGAAAGGACGAAGCACACGCCCTTTTCACACTCTTTTGCCTTAAAGTTTATATACTACAATCCAGAAGACATATGACATTATCCGAGTCACAGTCCAGTGCACCTCTAATCCTGTGCTTAGAATCCGAGTGGGTGCTTTCCGCCACTGTCATTGTCTGCATGTGTTTGCAAACCTTGCATCTGTTTTTTTCTGCAAGGGCGACACCCTGTTGGAAATTTCACGCCTATCTTTTAATTTATCAAGTGATCTTTTATACTTTTCAGCCACCTGTATATAACACAAGGAGAAGTGAAAATTTTGGATAGTCTCACTCTCTGTTGCAATATGTTAGCATGTTTTGTTAGGACCTTGTTTATGTTTGGTGGGTTGCTCGTGAAAGTTATTAGCAAACTTTTTGTTACGGTGCTGGTTGGTATCTTTTTGGTGGTGTAGAAGAGTCTTGCGTTCTAGAGTTTCCGCTTTTTTGATGGTGTCATCAATGATAGCTGGTGGGTATTCTTGATGAAGGAGTACTTCGCGCATATGTGTGCTGTTTTTGTGGAAGTCTTTGGTGCGAGAGTAGATTCGTCGGAATCTATGTGCTTGGGAATAGGAAATACTAGTCTTGCAGTGTCGCGTGTGGCAGCTTTTAAAGTGCACGTATTGTTGCCTGTCCGTAGGTTTTCTGTATACGCTAGTTACTAACGAACCATCGCTCATTCGAATAAATACATCAAGGAAGCTTATTTCTGTGTTAGAGTATATGAGTGTGTAAATTAATTCCTGAGGTGCACTTGGTTATATGCCTGCATGAATTTGAGCAGCGCGTTTTCCGAATGTATCCAAATCTTGATTATATCGTCTAGGTACCGTTTATACATTAAAGGTTTGATATCACAAGATGAAAAAAAATTGGACTCATTATGCTGCATGAATATGTTAGCGTAGTTTGGGACCATTCTTGTACCCATTGCCGTGTCGTTGATTTGAAGGTAGTACCAGAGTCCCTTAATACCGTTCTGGTCACGAAACTTCTCCGTCACTCTATGGGAGAGCTTGATATGGTGCCAAGAGCGGCCGCTACGCGGCGCTAGCCGTCCTAGGGGGGCCATCGCCCCGCTGCACCCGGCGGGGCGCACTGGCCGCGGCGGCATCCCGAAGGCGTTGTGTGGTGGCAGCTCGCGGTTTCTGCATCAGCGAAACGCGAACTTCATGTGCCAGTGCACCGTGCTCAAGGTGGACGGCATGAAAATTTGAATGAACAATGCCTAAGACGTGCTGTGTGACGGGTTGCAGCTCCGGATACCGAAGCAACAAAGAAAAGGCGTCGCTCTTCTGTTTCCCAAGTAGTGCCGAACTCCGAGAGAAATGGAAGCGAGCTATACCGCGGTTGGAAGCTGGCGGTTTCAGCTTCGAAAGTAAGAACGTTCGGGTGTGCGAAAAGCATTTTGATGCTAGCGACGTTGTGAGAACCGACGAGCACATCGTGGTCGTCGGTTCAGCGAGAGAGACCGAGGCTTCGCACGAACGCCGTTCCAAGAATTTTTGACGGGCTCCCGGCGTACCTGACGAAGCCGAAACCGCGTTTACGGCCTGCGACTCAGAGGCAACCAGCGAAGAGGCGGCGCGAATTGTCACCGGAATGCGCAGCAGTGGAATGCCAAAATGTCAACACTGACTCGGCAGGAGAAGCCAGTGACGGTAAGCTCTTGAGCCGGTTTAGTCGCGGCGTTACTTTGTTCCCTCAGTCGCATGACCCTGTGTTAGCGGCTGGTGGCATTGAGGTGCTTCTGAACAGTGTTATTGAATTGTATTACAGATGCAGCAGCCAGTGATAGCGGACACGCAGATCAGGCCTGCCAAACGGAACAGGCAGTGTGTTTGTTTCTTGAAGTGCAGGCGCTAAAGGCGCAGCTTTCGAGTACGCGGCAACGACTCGAACGGTGTCAGAAGCAGCTTGCGAAGATGAGAGTCCTGGCCAACAAAAATGCAAGACTCTTGCAAAACCTGGACAAGCTATCTTGCGGACAAGCTATCTTGCAACTATCTTGCGATCGTAAATAAGCGAGAAGCTTATTTACGATCAGTGCATCATGAAGGCAAACGCGAAATCTCCGAAAGCTGCCAGGTAATCTTCAGTCGCACATAACTGCCACGAAGCTATGAATATAATCGCACATCTTTTTCGTGCCACTGTCTTGTGCATATTTTTTAAGAGCAGTGCACGCTAGCATTGCATGTCAGAGTAATCCTAAATCGCCCGCTTTGCATGATCACACAATGCAAGCTGTCTGTTGCTCTCGTACTGGAGTAGGGGTGCATGTTAATATTGAAAATGACAAGGCATTTTTAAACGCGGTGGTTGTGTATTGCGGTATGAGGAAAGATGGTGTGATGCATGTCGTGCATCTTCTTTTTTCTGCTTGCTGTGGTTATGCACTTGCACTGTTTACTCACCAGCCTCGGTTTACCTGAATGCACAACGAGCCTGCACTCTCTTTAGGTACAAAAAAGCATGGATTTATGACTGCCTGCTACTGAAGATTAAGTCGACAGCGGTCTATACATTCCTTCACGAGAATGAGTACCTTCCCTTGCCCAACCCTCGCACCCTCTACACGTACCTGAGGAGCCTCAAGGCTGACTTTGGTTTTGACAGCAGTCTATTCACCGTTCTCAAAGACAAGCTGCAAGTACTTCCTGAGCGAGAGCGTCGAGGTTTGAAACAATGCACAAACTTACTACTGCATTCTATGACTTCATATCTCATATGTGGTGCATGTCTAATAAGATGTATTTTTTTACAGGTGTCCTGATGTTCGATGAAATGAGCGTAAGAAAGAGTGTGCTCATTAGGGAGTCAGACATGGCTCTGCTCGGAAAAGTTAACTTCGCTGAGCACACAAGACCCTCGGACTGTGAGAAAGATGGCGATCACGTCCTGGTCTTTCTCTTCCGACCATTTCTTGGAGGGTGGTCGCAGACTGTTGGGACCTTTTTTCCTCCGGTGCAGCCCCAGGTTCAATAGTAGCGAAGTTGTTGCTCCAGTGCATTGTGCACCTTTCGAACGCTGGCACTATTGTCGATGCTGTTACATGCGACAATTCAACACCAAATCGTTCAGCTTTAAGGAGCTTGGGTTAGTATCTGGGGACACGAGTTAAATTTGTCAAATTAAGAATTGAACACTACTTACTGCATTGATGTGTTCTTTTCAGGGATAAACAGTGACCAGAAACAGCTGCAAACTTCATTCCAGCATCCATGTGACCCTTCACGGACAGTGCAGGCACTAATTGATCCACCGCATGTCTTCAAATGCATAAGGAACAATCTTCAGAAGGTTATAAAGTTTCTGGTAAGCAGTAATTCGTATCTACGTCAGGTTACTCCCTTTGCGAGGAGTGGCTTCACCTTTTTATCGCAGCTACCGGAAGGACATGAGGTCCATCACTTCCACTACTCTGCCCTGCTGGAGTACGAGGAGTAACAGGCTGGCCTTCGGGCTGTCCCGAAGCTCACAAGGGCTCACATCTTCCCGAACGCCTTCCAGAAGATGAGTGTCCGGCTTGCTGTTCAGGCGAGTAACCATTCCTAGTAATTAGTAAGGCTACTTACAGGCGAACTAATGACACAAAGCTTTGCTGATGATTTGTCAAAAAAGACAAATTTCAATGCAAGCTCTTTCGTTCAACAACAGTGTGCCATCATTTTCAGCTTTTCAGCGGAAGCACGGCGTCTGCAATGGAGTTTTATAGCAAGCAAGAAGGCTGCCAAAAGCTACATAACTCCGCAGGTACATACGACTTCACGAAGCAGATGAACGATCTATTTGACTGCCTCAACTCAAGAAGACCACAGGACGTGCAATACAACGAAGCCGAGCACATTGCGGTGAGCGAGTAAATCACACCCAAATATGTTTTTCTTTTATAGTGTACTCAAGGTTAATATTTCTTGCATTGCAGACATTGAAGGCGAACATAAAGTGGCTGGAGGATTGCTGCACATACATAGAGAGCCTGCCGAAGCAGAGGCAGGTGTGCTTCCTTAGCAAACCAACTTGTGGTGCACTGAGGATAACGCTGCACAGCACGGTGGCCCTGATTGATCGACTCTTGAAGTCTGGCTTCCGTTATGTTCTAGTTGGAAACCTCGGCTAAGACCCTTTAGAGGTAATTCAGGTACTTTTTGGCACGGTGTGTTGGTACATATACCTTTCTTTTTCCCTGTCCAGCGCTTCTTTGGGATAGCCAGGCATGTTGCAGGAGACGGGGGCCAACCAACTGTTCAGCAGTTTTTGTTTATATACCGGATGCTGTCGGTGAACAACCTCGTGCGGCCACCTAAGCGAGCTTCAGTAGACGGAAGCGGGCCACAACTGCTTCTCACTCTGCAAGGTCTTTTTGACAAGGAAAAGCCCTCTACGACTCAGGTATTTTGCAGTTTATGTCCTGTATGTGTCCTGAAGTTTCTTTTTTATCACCTTGAAAATTCAGGAAGTTGTGCACATTTCAGGTGGACACACTAGCTGTTCTGCTGGATGATGTCCTGCTGGAGCCAACAACAGACTGCGTGGATGACATTGGCCCCCTTTCGACCAAAGACTCCATTTTGGATTACCTCGGCGGATAAGTGGCCAAGAAGTTTTCTACTCTGGATTGCTTAGGCTGCATTGAAACGATTTTGAGCACAACACGTCAGCCATCTGCCTTGATCCAAACAAAATCGAGGGGCTATTTGAAAGTACCCAGCAGCCGTCTTCTTGCTCTCCTGAAAATTGTTGAAGAACATGTGGAGACGTACACGGTGCAAAACATTGCATGCGGTGACGTGCACGCGAGGATTGTTGAGGGCATTTTGCTCGACAGCCGCACAGCGTCAGCAAGTGTAGGTTGTCTGTTGCACTTTTTAGGGACAACAGCTGACGTTGTACACTTTTTTTTGAGATGTAGATTACATTTCTTCACTCGAGAAAAAAACAAAGCCTCGCGGGCAACTGTGCGCAGTTCTTGCCCTGCAAGTGGTGGGCGGAAGCCACAGTGTTAATCATAATGGCTGTGTATGTGAGCACGCCTTCCCATTTGTATATAGTGTTGTATATCTTGTATACATTACACAGTAATATTTTCGTACTATTCATATTTATCTGCATATAGTGTAAATAGTGTATATTTAAATACAGTTTATTTTAGGCAGTGAGCTAAGGCAGAGTGCAGCTGTTAATGAAACGAAATACACATTGTACAGTAGAGTCACAGATTGTGTAACATTGCTCAAAACAGCTGCAATAGTTTCTAGTGCTTTTCTTCTCCAAAGTGTTGTTCTCAGTGTATTTTGTGTAAATAAATGTTTTCCAACTTTCTCCCCAATACATGCACCATATGTGAATCTCCCATTCATAAGTACACACCTGACAACTAGGCGGCGTATCATTAGCACCAAATTTAAGATTTATTGCATGCCTTAAATCATAACTGCCCTCCTCCCCCTCCCACCCAAAAAAATAAAAACAAATGTGTGATGAGGTACCTCGGTAGTGGCAGAGGCGGCCAAGCGGCTAGCACTGGCATCAAAAGGAACTTCCAGATTAGGCTGCTGTACTTCCGTTCCCGGAGAAATCATGGGTTGTCGGCCGGTAAATAATAATGCCCTAAACAGTAAACACAAGGAAACGTCAAGCGGCGGATGTCCCGTGTAAACTGCGTGGAAAGAAGTGATCAATCAAATGTTGGGCACGTTTAGAGCGGTCGTGAAAGCCCGCGGCATCGAAAGTCCCCGCGTCAAAAAAGCGACCGGCGCTCACAAACGTGTGTCCAAAACAACTGCGCATTTGGGTATAAACTCAATTGAAAGGTCTGGAATAAAACTTCTGGCTCAACTATTCAGTTCATTTGAATACTTGGGTAGTAGCGCGCGAGAGGCGAGCCGGATATAAACCAATGTGATTGCTCCTGTACTACCCGGTCGTGTTTCATTTCGTTCACCTTCCTGCCCCTATTAGCGGCCCTACCAGAATATAAAGCTCACCTACCGCATAAACATAATCGCCCTTTGGCTGGGCGCAAATACAAACATGTTGTCGAGCAGATCAAGCAGTAGCTGCTCGCATCAAGAGCATGGAGCATAAGCATCGTCTTTCAACACTTGCGAGCTATAGCTCGCAAGTACCGCTTCGAAGCATCGTAAGTATGCATATAATTGGGCTATGAGACAATTATTGACACAATGCGTTATCGCTCGGTGTGAGAACACTCTTAATGCGCTGCTGTTTATTAGGTGGGCCCGCACTTCCAAGTAAACTACGCGTGCGTTCCAAAGTAAACAGCTCTCATTCGTCGTCGACACTGGATCCCGTTTCTACTTATTTATCTGGTGGCATTGATGCGTTCAGAGACGCTTAAAAAAAGGTAACAGGAAGAACAGCACGCACATAATCGCGTCGAAACGTCGGCCGCAGTGCGCATACAAGCCCAGCAGTGGCGGCGGCTTGTGGCCCCCATACAACGGGTGGTGCCTCTAGCGACAGATTTTGTCCCTATATCAACCTTCGGGCGGAGTTTCGTGACCAGAAAAGCATTGAAGGACTCTGGTAGTACTTATTGTTAAATTCAAAGCTGGTTATTTCGAGTACTAGTCTCGTTAACATTTCAATTACTTTTTTGCTGGGATATGCGTTGGGTTGTGGGTACCATAAATTCAACAAGTGCCCTTATACCATCGTCATGTGGGATATTTAGTAGAGTGAATTAACATTCAATATTAGGAGGAATGCACCTTCTGGAATTTTCACGTCTGATATCTCCCGAAGGGAATGGTTTGTGTGACGTAAGGACTCAACTGTGGGCTGTATGTCTTTGATTAAAGAGTCAACATACCTGTAAATGGGTTTCGTTAACGTTCCTGGGCTGGATATAATGGGTCTGTCAGGGTTTACCTCCTTGTGAATCTTCAGCAGCATGTAAAAACGACCAGGCGCCGAATGTATCGTAGTAAGTGCCTTCTTAAGCTTTGAATCGATGGCGCCTTCACGTGTGAGATCCTCTAGGGTTGTTACAATGATCTTTTTGTGCTCGGTGGTAGGGTCACAGTCCAGGGGTTTGTAGAATTGTTTGTCATTTAGTTGTCGCCTGCCTTTCTCGATGCAGTCTGATCCTTTCAGAACAACAATCGCGCCTCCTTTGTGTGCTGGTTTAATGACGAAATCTTCGTGGTTGCTCAACGCAAGTAGTGCCTCTCTTTTTTCCTTGATTTGTTATTAATACCTGATTTGGGCACCATGTACGCATGTATGACAACTTGCCGAACCGCGTCTATATATACATCCAGGTATTGATATCTGTTGGCGTTGGGTTTCATTGCCGTCCAATTACCCCACGAAATAGCGGGTTGTTTTTTGGGAGGCAAGGGTTTATTGATGAAATATCCCTCCAATCGTACGTTTCGTGTGAAGTTGTCTAAGTCTTTCAGAAGCGTGAATTCATTGTACTTTAGATTGCAAGGGTAGACTGTAAGTCCGCGTGATAGTACGCTCAGTTCTTTGTTGCTAAGTTCTTTCTCTGAAAGAATAATCATGGTTGGTTCTTTCGGGTGTGGTGGCAAATCTTTCTGAACGTGAGTTGGCTTGCTATTTTTTATGTAAGCAGCAGTGGGTATTGCTTGTGGTGAGACATTGTCCCGCACAAATTTTTTTCTCTTAAGTTTTTTGAATGTCCTCCGGTTTTTTTTGTGCTCAAATACGGCGAGCTTTTTAGC
Source organism: Rhipicephalus microplus (assembly GCF_043290135.1). Classification (NCBI taxonomy): domain Eukaryota; kingdom Metazoa; phylum Arthropoda; class Arachnida; order Ixodida; family Ixodidae; genus Rhipicephalus; species Rhipicephalus microplus. The sequence continues at coordinate 506,739,696 of NC_134710.1, forward strand.
CTTCCACTCCGAAAGAGGAAAGTTTTTTTTTTATGCTGCTCCTCCTGTGTCAGTGCGTTCAGTCTTTCTGCAGTGTTCAATAGTGACCTTAGTTAGCTCCTCTGTGGCGTGATCGAAAATTTTGTTCCACTGTTTCATTTCATCTTTGGCTCAATTATGCATCGATAGTGTTAGCGACAAGCGCAACCCCTTTGGAGCAGTACCCGCCAGTACATATTCTTCGAGACTACACACGTGAAGTTCTTGCCGTATTCGTTTGTGAACCACTTTTCTAAGTTTAAGGAAATTTGGACCTGTTCAGTGGTATATATATATATATATATATATATATATATATATATATATATATATATATATATATATATATATATATATATATATATATATATATATATATATATATATATATATATATATATATATATATTGCAAGGGAGTTTATTAGCGACGCCAGGTAGTAGGCAGGCAGCCGGTACGGACAGAAATGCTCGAGCAGTCCAGCGTCTACAGCTCATGATGCACCCACTCGCGCTTCGCACTCAGAGAGAGATGGTCCCACTAGGCAGTGCCTTGCGAATTCCCCACTACAATATATATATATATATATATATATATATATATATATATATATATATATATATATATATATATATATATATATATATATATATATATATATATATATATGTATATATATATATATGGGATATGGCACAACGGGAGCGTTGTCAACAAGGATAAATATATTTATTTCCCAACAGTTTCGGGAGGGGACCTCCCTTCATCAGGGGATGAGTTATACTGACATGAACTTCCTTGCTGCCGCGTCCCTCTCGCCTTGAAAGACGTCTGCGAGAGTGAGAGGGAACTGGAAGAAGGAAAAAAAAAGAGAGAAAAAAGACGGACAGTTGGCTTCGTTTTCAGTGTTGACAGTGGTTCTTCCTGTTTTTTACTTTCTTTCTTTTCTTTCTTTTTTCGTCTTTTTCGTCACCCAAAACCCCTTATGATTATGCGACACACCGTAGTGGAGGGTTCCGGAAATTGCGACCACCTTGGATCCTTTAACGTGCGCCGAAATCTGAGCCCATGGGTCTACACCATTTCCGCCTCCATCGTAAATGCAGCTGCCGCAGCCGGGATTCAAACCAGCGAGCTGTGGGTCAGCAGCCGAGTACCTTAGCCACTAGACCACCGCGGTGGGGCAAGCAGGTTATAAGGAACCAAATATTCAATGCGTATATTTTTAGGAGCACTGAGTGATGGACTTACATGGACGCTAATGCGCGAGCCGTGGCCGGATTAAGAACACCGGCGAAGCTAAGAAAGTGTTTAACAAAAAATAAAGGCTGCTGGTAGACATAACAGTTTAAAGTGTGTCTTCTGCACCATGCGACCACAGCTGTCAAACTACTGACGCAATAGTTGGCGCCGAACAAGGCAGAGGCACAGAGAAATGGCTTAAGGCATGTCCATGGACTGCGAGCAACATGAACTGCGATTGCGAACCGTCTCGTTCGTTTAAGCTCTGTAGCTCTCTTCGTTCGCTCTGTAGCTCAAACTTCGTGGATAGCAGACATCCACTTTTGTACGTGTTAAAAATAATGACGACGAAAACTGCACAAGAGAAAGCGTTTTGTGATCGCCCGCATTCATTCATCGTGTAGCCTTGCCGTACACGTGAGTGATGCCCAGTGGTCGATCGCCGGTGCGGTGAAATGCACGCCGTTGAAGTGTTGATGGCTCGGCGCGCGGGCTTTGCGTGAGATTTAGTTCATTTTACAGATTCGCACACATTACTGCTGCTGCAAATTCAGCTTATGCGACTGAGCGCAAGCAAATATTTAGGTTTCACTGTAGTTAATAAAAAGTACGCAATGTTGGTTGAACTTAAGACAAAAGTCGTGTGTGTTCAAGGGTTTCCATGAGGCCATCACAATTTTATACCTACGCTATGAGTCTTTGTTGCCTAATTATTCGTAAAAAAAGGGTCCTTCTAGAGCTACATGGGAGGTCAAAATACGGTGCCTATACATGCCCGGCGAAAGAAGTGTGGCTTGGCTTGCGAGCGGCAAGCTGTGACCAATGTGAACGGTATAATAATACACGAACTTCGTGTGCGCGCTTCTGTACGTGTGATCGGTATTGCCTGCTTCGAAGGTAATTTAATTAAAGTTACGATTGCGCATAGAATGGCTGCGGAAGTTTTTTTTTCTTTTTGATGTAAAAATTCATTTCCATACTGACTTAAAAAGTTCTGCGATGGATGTACATAAAAGTTCTCATCCTGACCTGAAAAAGCTCCCCGATGAATGTAAATAAACCTTCCTTAAACCCTTCCAAAAACCCTGTCCTGTTGGGGTGTAAATTTTTACTCCTTCCTGGTGGTATGTTTAAAACCCCAAACGGACCATTCACTAGAGGACAAATCGTAAACTCGCAACTCGGCTTGTTTTTGTTTACAGTGTACTGTATGTATTAAGAAACAGTTTGGCCTGCCTCTGATGCATCTCTCATTTTGTAGTGAAGACGAGTCAGAGGAGTGTGTCTGCTCAGGTGCGCCGTCATTCTGCACCCGAAGAGGCTTGGCATGACACGCTTACAACGCTCTGTGCAATATCCTGCACTGGCTTATTACGCTACATCTATAGGCTGCGTGCAGACGTAACTGGGACGTTCAGGTTATTCATGTTGCTATACATGTAGCAAAGGCAATTGGAATACTGACGGAATTCAAATTCCACTTGCGGACAGCTGTCAAGCATAATATTTAAAATGCATCATTGTTTTCAATTTAATCTATTTCTGCCTAGTTTGGGCACAACCACGTTAACAAATCTCAACGAGTTGCTTATATTACAAAAAAAGCACTACGTTCCATTGCGTTTGTTGAAAAAAATGCTGAGACAAAACCCTTGTATGTGAAATACATTGTCACGTCAGTTCACAACTTGTACCCAATAAATCTAGCCAGAAAGTGTAAACGTGATGCAGAAGGACTGCTTCGCACATTATCCGAATTGACACCTCTTTCAAGGCCTCATGATTCCCACGAAGATATCTAGAAAATGTCGTTTTCACGCATCATTCTAACAAAACAAGGACTTCGTCACACGCTTGAAAAACTGGTAAATAAACTTTATAAATGTGGTATTGTTCTAAAAAACTCTGGAAACTGTAAAATCAAGGCTTTCTTTGTCATCAAAGACTAACACGTATCCTTATTGTGAAGGGTGGTATGGCTGATGTATGACACATTTCCAAATTTTTTCTGTTTCTTTCTGGTTCACCTAAAATTGTGTAAAAGAACGCTGATTTCTTGTTATGATTTGGGAAGGATTTATCATTAGGCATAGTGTAAATTTCGTATTATATGGTATTTTGTAACTATTCTACTTCTCTATGGCACAAGTATACGTATTATGTTATATAGGTACTTTATATATACAATAATTATAGGCATTGTACACTTTCGCTGTATGTCCTGTAAAACGGGGGCTTGATGCTTCTCAAGCTCCAATTTTTGTCGAGCACTCGTGTTCCACAACACACAAGCTTGCGGAGGAAGTAAAATTTTATTTTATTTTATTTTATATGATGAAGGCACCTCTGGCAGAAACAACGAAGATTTGAAAGGATGTTCTCAGCCACTCATACAGGGGAGCCATGGCGGAACAATGCTTTTTCCGATGCCAATGCTTGTCGTGCTTTACGTGCTTGGCTAGTGGTCTTAGCGACAGTCTGTCCGACCGTCAACGTAATCAGCCAGCCTCGAGTGTTTGACGACAAGAACAGCATACACTGTAAACAAAAATATACCCAGCTGGGAGGAATCGGGAAAGAATGCGCCCGCTCTGCTCCGGTGACCTCACTGAAACCGGATTTTACCAGATCAAATACACTCGTTTTCCGCTGTTTTTCTCCGGCCATCGCCAGAAAAAGGCAACTGGAGGAAAGCGGAGCCATTCCCTTGATTATGCTCCCGTGGTTTCTCCGGAAATGCTCCCGCGCATCGCTTTTGCCTCGGTGGGTGCTCCTCAAGCGCTCTGGGTCATCGCTCACAAGCATCCATTGGCTGTTCGAGGAGTGACGTAGGCCCCCGGCAGCCTCACCGCTGGGAGGCCGTTCCCTACAAATTAACATGGCGCAGACCAAGGCGGTGCAGTGAGGATTGTGCGAAGCGTTCGGCCGCATTGAAGAAAAGGAAGTTGTTCTAAGGACCTTCTGAATTTCACAAATGGCATGCAGCAACGAAGGTTATCAACGACAGAAGGGAGTTGTGCGAACGGTAATCGTGTGATGGTTCCTGGCAGTGTACGACACATTGTGATCTCGCAAGTGTTGAGGGACACGGCGGTTGCTGGTGCGGCAAAACAATGGTGAGTGAGCTCACCTTGAATTACCTCTGTTATTCTTGTCAGGTACACTCTAAGGCAGAATTACCCAAAAAAGGAGTAACGGAGCCTATAGGCAGGCGCGATGAACGGATAGACCTTTCAGTAGTAACCACAGACGGATGCGTGCCGCGTGCAAACCATTAGTCTTCCTTTGCCATGCAATGGGTTGAACCGCGCGGGAGATGCGGGCCATGTGTGAACCGCTGTCAAGAAAACTAGCCGTTCTCCCCTCTCCTCGCTAAGTCTTCCCGCCGAATTTGCTGTTGACGGCACGCGTCGCGCCGCGCTCGGAGAGCTCGACGATCTAGAATTTACACGCGGTTTTTCTGTGTACGCTTGAATGAGTGTGCGCTGCTGCTTTTATGTTTCGCTGCACCCACGAAATCTGGAGCCGGTCTCGGCAAGTCGAGACACGCCGCGCTTTATATCCCTGGTTTAGTCAAGATGGTGACGACGAACTCACGACGCAACCGGTGGAAAATTAAGGCTAACATGGCAGCCGAGAAGACAGCAGGTCTGTTGGATTTTATTGGAAATATTTTAGTCTGACTCAGGGCAGAAATCAGCGCTGGATTTTTTTACAAGCAGGTGATCATTCTTTACAGGCAGTGGTCACCTGCTTGTAAAAATTTACAAGCAGTGATCAGGAAGCTAGCCGTCTTACTCTCTTTTGGCTCAGTCGTCCCCCTTATTTTGCTGGTGACGATTGGCGTTCCGTAGCGCTCGGAGAGCTCGACGACCTAGGAATTGCGCCGCGGTGCTTTGTGCACACGTTTGGATCAGCGTGCGCTGCTAATTTTACGCTTCACCGCACCCATAACGTCTCAAGAAGGTCTCGACACGTCGCCACGCAGCGCTGTAAATCTCTGGTTTAGTAAAGATGGTCACGACGAACTCACGACACCACCGGTCGGGAATGAAGGCAAACATGGCGGCTGAGAAGACAGCAGGTCTATGAAATACATTATTTCAATCTGACTCAGGGCAAAAGCTAGCGCTGGATTCTCTCACAAGTAGCTGATAACTCTTTAATCTGCCGTAAAATCCCTCCTCATTTTACATTACGACACACACACGCAAGCCTCCAACGCATACAACCATATATATATATATATATATATATATATATATATATACATATATATAAATTACAGTTGTTCTGTGAAAGCGCATGTACTTTCATACTTTCTCATACTTATAACCTTGCGGCGACCGAAGTTATTCATGTATATATATATATATATATATATATATATATATATATATATATATATATATATATATATATATATATATATATATTGTGGCAAAGCCTTCGAACAGTGGGTTGTCCTCCCCAGTGCCTTCGAGTGGGTCACCCTTTTCATAAGAAGAAGAGCAGCTCGTGCAGAGAGTCGGTCCTCGCATTGACTGTCGCTGTCGTGGATCATCAACGAGTGTTCGCCAATAAACGTCTTAACAATTTGGTGGAGAGTTGTAGGCCCGTGTGCTTAGATTTGGGCGCACGTTAAAGAACCCCAGGTGGTCTAAATTTCCGGAGCCCTCTACTACGGCGTCTCTCATAATCATATCGTGGTTTTGGGACGTTAAACCCCAGAAATCAATCAATTTGGTGGAGAGTGCTGAGAGTGCTGTGCCCTTCAAACATCTTTGGTTCGCATTCGATGCCCTTGAAGCTTCGATCCCGAACCGTGCCTTCTACCATGCACCAGGACGCCTCTCAGCAAACGCTCCCTCCTACGCCGACGCCTTGTCCCGGTGTCCCCCGCATCCGCGACCCTCCTGTCTTCACCGGTGCGGATGGCACCGACGTCGAGGACTGGCTCGCCATGTACGAACGCGTGAGCGTCCCCAATCATTGGGCAGGACAGCTAAACTCGGTAACCTGTTTTTCTACCTCGCGGGTGTGGCCGGAATGTGGCGCAACAACCACGCATCTGATTTCCCGACTTGGTCCGCTTTTAAGAACTGTTATCGACGTGTTCGGCCGTCCTGCCCTGCGTAAACTGCAATCCGAACAGCGTTTACGTGAACGAGCACAGCAGACCGGCGAGTCCTTCACAAGTTACATCGAGGACATCCTTGACTTGTGCAAGAAGGTCGACCTGAACATGTCAGAGGCTGACGAAATCACGCATGTTCTAAAAGGCATTGCCGACGATGCCTTCACCATGCTCCTGGCCAAGAACCCTCACACTGTGTTAGAAGTGACTACATTATGCCAAAGTTACGACGAGCTGCGGCGGCAGCGCTTGATGACCCGTCGACCGCCACCACTTTATGCTTGTCTCTCGGCTTTGTCGGCAGTTCCTGACCACACAACCTTGCTCACCGAAATCAAATCATTCGTGCGTGAGGAAGTTGCCCGCCAGGTCTCTTTACTGGTTTTTGCTCCACCGAAACATGCTCAGCAGCCATCAAGTACACTTCTACCTCCGCTTCGCCGAGCCATTCAGCAGGAAATCGCGGAGGTTGTTCCTGAATACCACCCGCCGCCTCCTGTATCAGCACCATTCAGCTACGCCCAAGTTGTAGCCAGGCCGCCCCCACCGATTTCTGTGACTGGCCCCATTGGTTACACCGCAACTATCGCCAGGCCGCAGTCCTTCGGAGATACTGTGCCGCCTACATACGCCGACGCCATCCATGTGCACCGAGCGTCGCCAACTATGCAGTCATATCAGCAGCCGCCTCGCCCATCGCGTTCTGTGACATGGATGCTACCAGCGAACCGATGGCGCACTTCTGACAATCGCCCCATCTGCTTTGCTTGTGGTTGCGTCGGTCACGTAGCATGCTATTGCAATCGTGTGCAGCAACCGCAGGTCGCCTCGAACTTTCGCAGCCAATCAAGACGCTCTTATGACCAACCGCCGCCTACGTCACCGTCGTCCTGCCCCGCTCCGTCTACCCACCGTTCACCATTTCCGCGACGTCGCTCAGTGTCACCGATGCGGCCACGTCCACTCGAGGGCGACCAGGAAATCTAGTCGTCGCAGTCCACGAGGCAAGGGCTGCGACGCTGTCGAACTGGGGAAGCCCTCAGGAAAGCCCGTCGAACGTAATAGACGTACTTGTGGATGGCGTTCGTGCATCTGCCCTTGTAGATACTGGAGCCGTTCTATCAGTCATGGACGCAAAACTTAGCCGATTACTGCGCAAAGTGACCACGCCACTCTCCGGGCTCTCCCTCCGTACAGCCAGCGCCCAAAGCATTCACCCTACAGCGATGTGCACAGCCCGCCTTATGATTCAGGACGTGATGTATGCGGTCGAATTCATCATAATTCCTTCATGCTCTCACGACCTCTTCCTAGGATGGGATTTTCTCTCCCGCAATGACGCCGTAATTCATTGCACACCAGCAGAAATAGAACTCACACAATTCTCTTCTCTGAAGCCGACCGCCAGTCCATCTGCTGCAAGCAAGTTACTCGTCAGAGATGACACCCAAGTGCCTGCAAACTCGTCCGCGACGGTGTCGGTCTACTGCGCAAGCCTTTCGGACACCGCTGCACTCCTCTCGACATCTCATCGTGTTCTCATCAGAAAAGGCTTGCTGGTTTCTTTCGCGACCGTGCAACTCACTCACGGCAGCACCATTATTTTTGTAGTGAACTCATCCCCGTACAGCGTTACGTTGGTGCGAGGGGAATGTCTCGGCAGCGTGGAACCCATCGAAGACGAACAAGTTATCGATCAACCCGATGACATGCACTGCTCAAGTTCCAGTACGCTTAGTGCTGTTTCGACATCTGCTTCATCATCCGATGATGTATTAGGTTCCTCTATTCCTGACAACCTTACGCCAGGCCAGCGTTCCCAGCTTCTGAGCCTGTTGGAAAATTCTGGTCTTCTTTTGATGTCGCCCAACCTTCTCTTGGCCGCACATCCACCGTTGCGCATCGCATCGACACAGGCACACCGCCACCACTGCGGCAACGTTCATATCGCGTATCTCCTACAGAACGCCATGTAATCAAGGAGCATGTCGACGACATGCTTCGCCGTGGTGTTATTCGACCCTCTAGCAGCCCCTGGGCGTCTCCTGTCGTTCTCGTCACGAAGAAGGACGGTTCTGTGCGGTTATGTGTGGACTACCGACGCCTCAACAAGATCACTCGTAAGGACTTGCACCCACTTCCGCGGGTAGATGACGCGATTGACAGCCTGCAAGGAGCAGAATTCTTTTCATCCCTCTATTTGCGCTCAGGGTATTGGCAAGTGCCTATGGCTGAGGACGCTCGACCGAAGACCGCTTTTGTCCCCCCCCCCCGACGGCTTGTACGAATTAAACGCCATGCCGTTTTGGTTGTGCAATGCGCCGGCCACCTTGGAGCGCAAGATGGATACTGTTCTGTCGGACCTGAAATGGCACACGTGCGTGTGCTACCTCGGTGACGTCGTCGTTTTCGCTCCGGACTTCTCGACGCATCTTCAATGCCTACGGCATGTTTTAACGCGTCTGAGTGACGCCAGTCTGCAACTGAACCTAAAGAAGTGCCGATTTGCAGCTCGGCAGCTGACAATACTCGGCGACGTCGTGTCCAAGGACGGAATTCTCCCTGATCCAGCTAAGCTTCGGGCTATGGCCGAGTTCCCCAAGCCGACATCCGTCAAGCAATTGCGCAGTTTCGTAGGGCTGTGTTTCTACTTTCGGCGCTTCATTCGAGACTTCGCGACTATAATATCGCCGCTGACGAAGCTCCTCGGAAGTAACGGGCCTCTCCATTCGTGGTCTTCACAGTGCGACGACGCTTTCACAACGCTCCGTAGTTTGTTGACGTCGCCTCCTATACTCCGCCACTACGACCCTACGGCCCCTACAGAGGTACACACGGATGTCAGTGGTGTCGGCCTTGGCGCTGTCCTTGCGCAGCGCAAACCAGGGTTCCCGGAATATGTTGTGGCGTATGCAAGCCGTACGCTTACTAAGGCCGAGACTAATTACACCGTCACCGAGAAGTAATGTTTGTCAATCGTCTGGGCCGTTACAAAGTTCCAACCTTATTTGCATGGTCACCCATTTGATGTCGTCACCGACCATTACGCACTATGCTGGTTGTCGTCATTGAAAGAACCCTCAGGCCGTCTCGCCCACTGGGCACTTCGCCTGCAAGACTACGATATCCGCGTGCTGTACCGCAATGGAAGGCAACATGCTGACGCCGACGCCCTGTCACGCTCTCCCTTGCCTGGAGACAATGCCCCCAACTCAGCGTCTCACCTTGCCATTTCTTCTATTAGCATACATACCATTGCTACTGAACAGCGCAAGGATCAATGGATCGCCTCACTGATAGACTTGCTGGCTGATCCATCCACTCCATCCACTCGCGCGTTGCGTCGTCAAGCCCACCATTTCGCCGTTCGCGACGACCTCCTCCACAGGCGCAATTACAACGGTGACGGCCGCCAGTGGCTACTAGTCATACCTCGCAGTGTGCGCTCTGACATATGCGAGTTCTTTCATTTCGATCCGCAATGTGCGCACTCCGGGGTATGGAAGACTTACCACCGCATTCGCCAACGGTACTTTTGGCGCGGCATGTACCGCTACGTGCAGAAATTTGTTCGCTCCTGCATAGATTGTCAGCGCCGAAGAGCTTCAACGCACCTGTCACTGGTAGGTCTGCAACCTCTACCTTGCCCTGCCAGGCCCTTTGGGCGCGTATGCATCGATTTGTATGGGCCACTTCCACTGACGTCGGCTTGTAACCGCTGGGCCATTGTCGCTGTGGACCACCTCACGCGATACGCCGAAACGGCCGCTCTCCCCGCGGCTACAGCGAGCGATGTGGCCTCCTTTCTGCTCCAATAATTCATTTTGCGACACGGTCCATCCCAGGAACTGCTCAGTCACCGAGGCCGCGTCTTCCTGTCTGAAGTCGTTGAAGTCATTCCTAAAGAGTGCAACGTTGTTCACCGCAAAACTGCTGCTTACCACCCGCAGACGAATGGCCTCACCGAACGCTTCAACCATACGCTCGGCGACATGCTCTCCAAGTACGTCGCCGTCGATCACACAAATTGGGATTCCATTCTACCCTTCGTCAATTACGCATATAATACCGCCCCTCAGAGCACCACTGGCTTTTCACCTTTCTTTTTATTATATAAAAGGCACCTGTCGCACACCATCGACACGATACTTCCGTACAAGCCAGATCCGTCTGAGTGGGCGCCTATTTCTGCTACAGCCAAGCTTGCTGAAGAGTGTCGAGAGCTTGCAAAGACTTTTACTGCGCACGATCAAGAGCGGCAAAAAAGCATTCACGCTGACGCCAGCACTACGGCGCCCACGTTCCTCCCTGGAGCGCTCGTCTGGCTCTCGATCCCTACCACTGCAACTGGCCTATCTTCAAAACTATTGCCCAAATACAAAGGCCCCTACCGTGTCGTCAAATGCACTTCCCCTGTCAACTAGCTGGTTGAACCAATCGAACCATCTTCGGACATGCGCCGTCGAGGACGCGACATTGTTAACGTGGAGCGCCTCAAGGCCTACCATGACCCGCTCATTGTAACCTCCTGTTAGGTCGCCAGGCGGCTCCCTTTTCGTACCCGGGGTAGTTGTGGCAAAGCCTTCGAACAGTGGGTCGTCCTATCCAGTGCCTTCTAGTGCGTCGCCCTTTTCATAAGAGCAGCTCGTGCAGAGAGACGGTCCCCGCATTGACTGTCGCTGTCGTGGATCATCAACGAGTGTTCGTCAATAAACGTTTTAACAATATATATATATATATATATATATATATATATATGTATATATATATATATATATATATATATATTCACAACGTGGTTTATTTCGACGTTTCGTCCTAGAGTCTGGCCTTCATCAGGATTAAAAGGTACAGTTTGTTGGTGCTCAGCTTTATACAATCTCAAATCAGAGGGGAAAGGAAAGAGGAAAAAGACACAAAAAAGAAAAAAAAAGAAAAAAAGAAGAAAAAAGAAAAAAAGAGAAAAAGAATATAAGGTGGACTCCCCTCGGGCGCCCTCCTTCCACTCTTCCTTCCACTTTCCCCTTCATCTCTCTTCCCTTTCTACCCTTCAACTTTCTGATGTCAGTGGTCTGTGTATGCTTCCTTTCACTAACGCGTTCTTCCCGACCAGACGGCGCCTCCTGGCACTGGCTGTTCGGTGTGGGGCAAAAAAGAGCTTTTTTGGGAAGTTCTAAGCCTTTAACTACTCGGAGCCCCGTCAACATTTCGTCGTAGAAAGAGGGGTACCGCGTATTGGGGAAGAGGCTGGTAAGCGGGCATTTTAGGAAGTTTTAAGCCTTAAGCTACTCGGGGTCCCGTCAACATTTCGTCGTGGAAAGATGGGTTCCGCGTATTGCGGCAGAGGCTGGTAAGCGGGCGCAATGCGAATTCCTTGCCCGCTTCTGGATTACGCGAGCAGTGGGGGCCTCCCGGCTGTGCATAGGGTTGCTGTTGGGAATGTCATGCATGGCACAATTGATTGGGTAGTAAAATAAAACGAAAAACAGACGACAGCTGCACTTACGAAGAGTAGTTACACTTGGAATTGTTTTGAGTTGTCCAGTGCCCTTCGCAGCTGCAGTGCCGTGAACTCAGTTACTATTTTCATTATTGCCGTTATTGTTTTCTAATGCTTTATTTGCTGCAAGTGTTCCAGGATTCTCATTTATTTCTCTATCGAGGGTGTTAAATCGGTGGATAAGGTATGACTCTGGTTGTTCACGTTCTCGATTTGATTTAAATCCCGTCTCTAAGAGCGTTACTGATAGTTTGTCGAATGCACGGTCGGGAAGATTGAGATGTTTTGATAGAGGTAGACTTGGGGCTGACTTCGCATGGGCTCTGTGATTATTGAAGCGAGTCCTAAATGGTGTTTCTGTTTGTCCGATGTACTGCATACCACACCCGTTGCATTCGAGTAGGTATACCACATTAGAGGAATCGCATGTTAGGTTTCCTCGTATGTTAATCGAAAACTTGGTTTGTGTGTTGGTTGCTTTGTGTGTTTCTCGCATCACCTTGTATACAAGACTTCGTGGCTTTAAACAAGGTCGGCATGAATTATTGGGGGGTGTTGTGTTAATTTGAGAGTGCAGAAGTGTGTCTTTGAGGTTACGTGGTCGTCGGTAAACGACGCCTGGAGCGGATGGAAATGCGCGTTTCAGACGTTAACTTTGTTCCAGAATGTTGTAATGTTTTAAGGATTTTGTTTACATTGGGGAAGTTTGTGCTGTAAATCAAGCACAGGTTTGTTCGTTGTGGGTCTTCTTGCGGTGGTCGCTTCATAAGTAAGTCTTCACGCTTTAGTTCTCTCGCCTTTTGAACAGCGTCAATAATTACATGTGGGGAGTATTTTTGTTTCTCGAGCATAAGTTTTAGCCTCTGTGAGCTCGTGTGAAAGACAGCGTCTCTAGAGCAGATTTTATATATATATATATATATATATATATATATATATATATATATATATATATATATATATATATATATATATATATATACCAAAAACAAGAGTGATGCTGGGTCCGGGTAAGATTATCCGTAAGGAAGAAGACGCATGTACGAAGTGATTATATTGGCGTTTCGGCCGCGGGTCCGGCCTTCATCAGAATACAGTTTATGGCACGAGTGCTGTTTATATACATGTGCATGTCAATAAGATACAAATATGAAAACCGGCATGAAAGGCGATATATAGGCATATATATACGCAAGTCACACAATTTGAAGGGCACCTGATACACGAGTAAAAAGATTGTTTCCATGCGCGAGCACGTGGCGAGCACGTTGTTTACAAATAAAAGATAAAACGCATAAAAAATTAAGCATATAACATGAAGAGTAGTCCAAGCGGTAAAAACAAGGGAAAAAACTACAAATTAATATTAAAAATCACAAAGATGTTACAAAGCTGCTACGTAATCAACCGATGCAGACAATGTTGTTCAACCTTGCTGAGCAAGGTTGAAAAAAGATGGACAGGGTGATACAGGTTATGCGGTGTTGCGAAGCGCGCCTCCAACGACGTTACGAAGGGCGCCACGAATCTCACCGTTGCAACCACTGTTTCGAAAGACGGCGCGCCAACACGGTCCCGAAGGCGCCACTGCGTCGAACTCCGCCGGGAAGGTCACCAGCTGTTTGGTAGCGTAGGTTTCTCAGCTCGCGACTGCTTCTGCGCAGAGCTGATAGACGAGCGGACGAGACGACGGTGAGTTAAACAAGGTTTATGTACAGAATATATACAGAGGAGTTACAAATTTGGCACTGGGGCAGACAGTTTAGAGACCCGAAGAGCCGAGCTCTCCTCTTTAACACATGGGTCTACTGCTCGCGACGCGCCGCAGCGCTTCTTTTATATGCACCGGGTGGATTCTTTGAGTAACCAAATGTCCAACCAGAAGCGCCGCTGGTCGTGAAGTCAGAATCCTCCAATGGGGTCGCTGCTGGGCCGCCTCATTCTCATCGAATCTGGAGCCGCCACGCTGCACGTGGCTGCCCCCAAGGACGAGGGACGTCGCCACGCATTGCGTCAGACTCTGCAGACAGGAATTCGCCGATTGCTTCGACGTGCTCGCTGGCTGAGGTGACTCACTGTGCGTGCGCGGCGGAAAAGCACCGCCGCAAGATGACGCCGTTGAGTTGTTCGCGTCAGGCGGGCTTGCGGGCTGGCCTTGACACAGATTGCCTTTTTCAGAGGCATGAACGTTCGCTGTGGACTCGCAGGCAGAACAGCACCCCCGCCGCCAGACAATGCGCCGGAAAGACGAGCTGCTTCCACGTGGCTCGGATGTAAGGCGTGCTCGTTCGCCAGGTCCCTCCAGGTTTGCCTCCAAGGACATGGGGAGAATGCAGCTCCAGACTCCGTTCCGGGAACACATCCCATTCTTCAGGACGGATCCCAGCTCCACTGGCTTGACCCCACAACTTGTCGGCCAGCTTCGCTCCTCTCTTCTGACCATCTTTGGTCTCAGCACTTCTCGATGGTTCTGCAACTTGTCAAGAACGGTTCGACAACAGACAACACACGACACAAGCAAGTGCCCTCGGTCATCCTACAGAACACCAGACAAAATATAGTACAACATATACCTAGCTACGTGTCTATCGGAATTTTGTTCCCTCTACATCAAGAGGCACATGTGGGACACAAGACTCTTAAAATGAGAACTCAACTTTTTTTACACGTACAACAAGGCCTGTGTAACGCCTGTGTAATAACGCCTGTACAACGCCTGTGTAATATCAGTGCGTTACTTAAGAACCTCACTCGATTTCTCCGCTTCCGTTTGCCCTTCTCCTACAGTGTCCTTCGTAAGAGACGGGTCCTTCTTGAAATTACGGTGCGCAGCGGCTTTCCGTTGATCAGGTTTCTTTGAAAAACCCTTTTTCCTTTCATTCTTTGCAAAGCGCACTGCCCTGCTATGCAACTTTCGGTGAGCATAATACTCCTCTGTTAACTCTGCTGCCCTGTTTAGCTGTACTTCACCAAGTTTGTCCTGCAGCCAAAGCTTGACATCCTCTTCGATGCAGCGGTAGAATTGCTCCAATGCAATGCATTCCACCACTTTATCACGATCGTCATAAACACCTTCGCCCTTGAGCCATTCAACTAAATCGGCTTTAAGACGAAACACGAAGTCAACGTGTGACTCATTCCCCTTTTTAGCGTACCGGAACCTTTGCCTGAAGCCTCGGGTGAAAACTTATAACGTCTAAAGAACACTTCCTTAATCTCGTCATAGCTCTCAAACGCTTCCCTCGACAAGCAAGTTATCGCGTCGGACACTTCGCCGGGAAGAAGAGCTAACAGGTTTTGCGCCCAAAAAGACCGCTCCAAGGCACTTCACTCACACACGTGTTCAAACTTTACGAGATACTTCGCCATGTCCTTGCCTACTACTAACGGTGGCAAATGGTCCCGAATTTTATAACCGCTGACCTGAATCATCGGAGAAGCTACGCTAGGCGCCTGCGAACACTGTAGGATTGCCAATTCTATTCGTTTCAACTCGAGGTGCTCTTGTCTCTCGGCCTCCTCGCGCTCGCGACGTTCACGCCTTTCAGCTTCTTCACGTTCGCGAACTTCTCGCCTTTCAGCTTTTTCACGTTCGCGAACTTTTCGCCTTTCAGCTTCTTTCCGTTCGCGAGCTTCTACTTCTCGTCTTTCAGCCTCCTCGCGCCCTGCTTTGATATCCGCCCCGGCCTCATCGACTTCCTCAGCCGACACTCATTCATTCTTCATGATCTCAAGGATCGCTTGCTTGCGTTTCGCACGGCCCAAAGTAATCCTGAGTTCCTCACAAGTTTCGATGAGTTCCTTCACTTTAAGGTTCTCCATCGTTCACACTAGCCTCTTGCTGTTTGCCCCTGTTAAGAATCTACTTGCCGTACCCACTATAAGTCTACAAGCAAGACGAGCAAGCAATTTTTAACACTCCCGTGTTTACCCCCTCCGCGTTAACTTTGCTTTCAAAGCACTTCGACTTTGCTTAAAACGATCTAAGCTCACTGTAATGCTTCACACAGCCCTTTTCTAAACTACTATAACCTGAGCTAGAGTAGTCTAGTGAACTGAGGGGAAAACATCAGGCACTCACCGCATCGATGTCGCTGACGCCGGCCGATCCGGCAGCTGCCAGCCACTGTTGCGAAGCGCGCCTCCCACAACGTTATGAAGGGCGCCATGAATCTCACCGCTGCAACCACTGTTTCGAAAGACGGCGACGCCAACACGGTCCCGAAGGCGCCACTGCGTCGAACTCCGCCGGGAAGGTCACCAGCTGTTAGGTAGCGTAGGTTTCTCAGCTCGCGACTGCTTCTGCGCAGAGCTGATAGACGAGCGGACGAGACGACGGTGAGTTAAACAACATCTATGTACAGCATATATACAGAGGCGTTACAAATTCGGCACTGGGGCTGACAGCTTAGAGACCCGAAGAGCCGAGCTCTCCTCTTTAACACATGGGTCTACTGCTCGCGACGCGCCGCAGAGCTTCTTTTATATGCACCGGGTGGATTCTTTGAGTAACCAAATGTCCAACCAGAAGCGCCGCTGGTCGTGAAGTCAGAATCCCTCTAAGGGGTCACCGCTGCGCCGCGTCATTCTCATCGAATCTGGAGCCGCTGCGCTGCACGTGGCTGCACCCAAGGACGAGTGACGTCGCCACGCATTGCGTCAGACTCGCCAGACAGGAAGTCGCCGATTGCTTCGACGGGCTCGCTGGCTGAGGTGACTCACTGTGCGTGCGCGGCGGAAAGGCACCACCGCAAGATGACGCCGTTGAGTTGTTCGCGTCAGGCGGGCTTGCGGGCTGGCCTTGACACAGATTGCCTTTTTCAGAGGCATGGACGTTAGCTGTGGACTCGCAGGCATAACAGCGGATAGGCAACTAAGTTTTCCTACGTTTTTATTCAGACCAGATGCAACGGCGTCGAACTTATGGATGAGGAATGATTCACGGGCTTCTCCATCATAATTTGTGCGGAAACCAGATTCTAGTAATGTGACCTGTAGATTTTCAAAAAAGTGGTCAGGGAGGTGCACGTGCCTTGAAATGGGCAAGTGGACCAAGGTGTTAGCATGAGATTTATGGTTGATAAAACGCAGTCTAAAAGGCCCTTCTGTTTGACCAATGTACTGTATTTCACATAGCGCACATTCTAGCATGTATATCACGTTCTTGGAATTGCGAGTCCAAATTCTGACATTTGATCTTGTTGGTGCAAGATTTTTTTGCTTGAAGAACGATAATGATCAAGGGTAACTCGGGTGAGTTGTAGTGAAGCATTTCTTAATGTCTCATGTCTCAGCAAACAAATAGGTGGGACGACATATCCCGGTCGTTTTTACCTCTTGCCTAAAATACACAACATAAACAACCCCGGTCGTCCCACTATTTCAGGTATAGGTACTGTCACAGGAAAATTGTCCAGCTATGTCGATTCTCTGATCAGTAGTATCCCAGCATCACTTCCGTCTTACGTAAGGGACACTACCGACTTTGTTTCTGGTATAATTGATCTGATTATTCCTCAAGGTTCCTTTTTGGTCACGCTAGACGTAGCGTCTTTATACACCAACATTCCGCATGTAGACGGAATAGCGGCAGTCGCCAGGTCGTATGAAGCAGCGTCACTGGGTGCATTTATCGACAGCAACACATTAGCAGTATTGTTCAGGTTCGTTTTAGGGCTAAATAACTTTCAATTTGAAAGGCAACACTATGTCCAAGTTAGCGGCATGTCAATGGGTACGCGTATTGGACCCAACTACGCCAATATATTCATGGGCCAGCTTGAAAGTGAACTTTTGCAAACCCTTGCGCTGAAACCTTTTTATTATAAACGTTACATTGATGACATTTTCCTTATTTGGCCGCATGGTGAACTGGAGTTGCTTTCCTTCATATCTGACATTAATGATGCCCATCCATCAATATAATTTTCTCACACCTATTCCACATCAACGCTTAGTTTTCTTGATGTAAGCATTTCGATTGTAAGTGATAAGCTATCCACTATTCTATGCAGGAAGCCTACAGACCGGCAACAGTATTTGCACTTTCATAGGAGCCACGTGAAACATTGCAAAACTAGCATCTCTTACAGTCAGGCCTTACGCTTTAAAAGAATCTGTTCAGAGCAATCAGAGTTTCAAAAAAATTGCAGAACACTAAAGGGTGCTCTAGTCAAACAAAAATACCCGTCGTAATTAATTGATGACGCAATAAAACGCGCCGACATGCATAATCGTAGAACGCTGTTGTGCGCTGCTAAAAAGTCGACTACCTCACCGCAGACAAACTTAGTCCTTACCCTTTCTGCGTCAGTTCCGCGTGTTTCGAATGTGCTGAGAAATCACCACAATATTCTAATGCAAAGTGAACGCTTAAGACCCATTTTCACCGAACCACCTAAAGCAGTGTATCGCAAAGCTAAAACTATTCGAGACATACTCTCATCATCATCATCGTTGAAAGCAGACAGTCCTGACACGATCGGGTGCCATCCTTGCCAAAAACCGCGATGCAAAGTATGCCCGTACTTGCGCACATGCGAGCAGTACTGGTTCCAACTTTTCCTTTAAGATCAAAGGCAATCTTGACTGCGATTCTAACAACGTGATATACATGATAGTATGTGCTCTATGAGAAATACAGTACATTGGTCCAACAGAAGGGCCTTTTACACTGCGTTTTAACAACCATAAATCTCATGCTAACACCTTGCCCCACTTGCCCAATTCAAGACACGTGCACCTCCCTGACCACTCTTGAAAATCTACAGGCCACATTACTAGAATCTGGTTTCCGCACAAATTATGATAGAGAAGCCCGTGAATCATTCCTCATCTATAAGTTCGACGCCGTTGCATCTGGTCTGAATGTAAACGTAGGAAAACTTAGTAGCCTATCCGCGTAACCTGTATCACCCTGTCCATCTTTTTTCAACCTTGCTCAGTAAGTCGCACTACATTGTCTGCATCGGTTGATTGCGTAGCAGCTTTGCAACGTATTTGTGATTTTTATTATTATTTTATAGTTTTTTCCTTTGCTTTTACTGGTTGGACTACTTTTCAAGTTATGTGCTTTATCTTTTATGCGTTTTATTCTTTATTTCTAAACAACGTGCTCGCCACGTGCTCGCGCATGGAAACATTATCTTTTTACTAGTGTATCAGGTGCCCTTGAAATTGTGTTACTTGCATATATATATCTGCCTATATATCGCCTTTCATGACGGTTTGCATATTTGTAACTTATTGATATGCACATGTATATAAACAGCACTCGTGCCATAAACTGTATTCCGATGAAGACCGGACCCACGGCCGAAACGTCAATAAAATCACTTCGTACGTGCGTCTTCTTCCCTACGGATATATATATATATATATATATATATATATATATATATATATATATATATATATATATATATATATATATATATATATATATATATTCATGACCAAGACAAGAGACACGCTGGCGCTTCGGTACGCGGGTAGCAAGACAAAGATGAGAAGAACGAAGTCAGAATAAGAACAGCTGGCCCAGGATCGGGTGTTGTCTCTTGTTCTCTGTCTAGTACATGACAATGGCGCAGTCAACGAAGAAGAAGTCTTACGTCCGGCTTCGTTATCCAGGACAGCCGTGATAAGCGCCGCTTGAGGACGGCGCCAAGGCCTCCTCGGCGGCTGCAGTACACGTTACCATTACCATTTCACAAGGGACGTTATCCCCACGTCCTTGGCTACGGATTCTGCCGTCCGCGCAAGCTGACAAGTGAACCCTCTGCGGGAAGCCACCGGTACGTGTCTTCGTGGTTCATCGGCAGCGCGGTCTTCTCCATCAAGGAACGCCGTTCACGCTTCTTTGGCGATGGAGTCAACAACCCAGCCGCCGCTTCAGCTGCCCATCGGACCATCAGTGGACGGTGTCTATGCCTTCTCTGTGGTACCAGGGCATCACCCATTGGACACTATTCTACCACTTCGCGGCCGTAATACGCACGGGATGCTGTCCCTTGGGAATGCTGTTCAAGCTTCCCACGGCCTGCATTTTCTATCCGGTACTCTTCCAACTCATGAGCCGCCAAGAAATGCTGTTCATGCTTCCTTGGACGTGCGTGTCACCACCATGAGTACTACTAGAACCACGTACTTCCCGGACGCGAACCAAAGCGGTTCAGAAGCCTCGTGCGACAGTGCCGTGGAGCTGCGGCGTACCATCGCACTGCTCCGCGCCGAGACTAACAAACTGACAGCGTTGATCACTGAGCGAGCTTCTACAATGTTGCCTGCATTGTGTGACATTAACGCAGTGTTGGATGAAGCTGCCTCATTCGACCTTGAGGCAAGCACACCGGAGCAACGAAGGGAACTTCGGTCTTCTCTGATCGAGCTCTCACACCAGCTCGACTGCTTCGCGTCGGTGATCTCTGCGTTGCCACGTGCCACCTCACAATCACCAGCCGTCTGCGAACTACCAGAATTCCACGGGGTCCGGAACGACGCCGACAGCTGGGTGGCAACCGTCAACGCGACAGCAATGCGCGAGGCCTGGACGGAATCTCAGAAACGGACCATGGCTGTAGACCGTCTTCGGGAAGGTGCAGTGGCGTGGCACCGGTATGAAGGCTGGAAGCAGCAGTCATGGGCGGAGTGGAGCTGCGAGCTCATAGCTGCTTTTGGTCGTAATCCTTACCACTTTTCCACCACCACCCCGTCCAACCTGACCGGTATCAAGGAGCAAGCTCCAGAGGCTTTCCACCTCGAGTTGCAGCTGTGCGCTGCAGCTTACCACACGAGAAGTTAGACACTTTGTCGATACCCAAAGCAAGCTGACTGCGGCCAGACGCCGCTACCAAAGTCAGACCTTTTGAAGGGCGTTGCTCCAACGAAACAGCCGCAGAGAATCATATCGACTGTGCTGCATGGCCCTTCACCGACGCACCCGCATTCGCACACCGAGTTGAAGTGGAGCAACACCTCGAAGGTTCCTCGGAGCCTTTTAGCCGCGCGGCAGAAAGCTTCTCCCCCTGTGCTATGATTACGTCAGACGCAGGTGCGACACGCCACTGCTGCTATCAGTACCCGCGCCGGTACGCGACGCCATCATGTCAGTGGAAGAGGCTAATACCAGTCCTCATACAGCTGAGTTAAAGAAGCCAGCCCCAATACCACCTTTACTGAGGCAAGTGGAGACACCAGCATCGCCTATGCTTGAGCCGCCTATGGCTATGGCGCCGGTAGAGCCCAAGGTATCCACTGATGGTCTCACTGACCAATATCATGAGGAGAAAGTTGGCGCTCAAGATGCAGACAGCAGCCAATACGATGACGCCTTCCCAAAATGTCCGGCCGCAGATGCCAAAACCGGCCGTTAATTATGTTCTCTGCCGCACATCTCAGAAGTTGCGTGCCCACTCTCGACACAAGCCAAGGTACCCAGCGTGTATTTTGGGATACTCTTTCAGCTACCCTCGTCCGGAGTTCAACGACTGCCGCTGATTTTGCAGCCCGTCCAAAGCGCGCTGTCAGGTGCATGTTTAGCTGCTTCCCACAGAGAGTCTCTGCATGGCTGAGACCGACCACAACGATGCAGCCAGTCTCGACCTCCCGCTAGACTTGTGGTAGACTCTGGCACCCAGTTTCAGCGTGGCCAAGGCCGACCTCCGAGATGCAGCCAGTATATCGACCACCAGATCTACCTTTGGGATACCCAGACCAAATCGCGGCACGGCCGAGAGCGTCGGCCGCAACGGGGCAGCCAGTGCCGGCTGCCTGAGTCCACAGCACTTTTTCAAGAAAGATCGTGGCTTGTAAAAAAGCGACCAGCTCGAGGCAGTCAGTGCCGTCCTTCAGAGACGCTTCCCCCAGACCATCGCTCCATGTTGCATTGTGGTCCGGGCTGACCACCACGATGCAGCCAAGCTCGCCCACCAAAAACTTTGCCGCCAGCTCCACGCGCGCGCAGTCATGGCCGAGTGTCATGACCAAGAAAGACGCTGGCGCTTCGGCACGCGGGTAGCTAGAGAAAAGATGAGAAGAAGGAAGTCAGAATAAGAACAGCTGGCCCAGGATCGGGTGTTGTCTCTTGTTCTCTGTCTAGTACATGACAATATATATATATATATATATATATATATATATATATATATTGTAGAGAACTATGCGAACAACGACGAAGCAGCATGAAACGGCAAGCCACAGCGTTGGTGCACGCGCGCGACCCGAGCTTGCGTTTGTTTTGTATTTTTGGCCTGTTGGCGTTCCTCGCTCTTCTGGCGTTCCTCGGCCTTCCAGTAGGTCTGTACTTATATAAACTGCGTGACATCTGGTGGAGGTGTGTGGACTCCCGTACAAACCTGGAACTTTGCTTCCGTGCGCTTCCCCCTCTACGTGACACGAACATGGCCACCGAGACGCCTCTTCAGGTGGGACCTTCGACCGTCCATGTCACTTGCGGTGCCGTGTATCCTCAACGAGACCCTCCTATCTTCACGGGTTCCACTGAGTCGGACGTCGAAGATTGGTTGGCGAGGTACGACAAAGTCGGCGCAAGTAACAAATGGGACGACCCAAGTAAGCTGGGCTACGTCACATTCTACCTTGCGGACACCGCGAAACTGTGGTTTAATAACCACGCAGCTGACATTACTACGTGGTCTGCATTGAAGACGGCTATTACAAACGTCTTTGGACGACCTGTGGCACACAAGCTTCAAGCCGAGCACCGCTTACGTCACCGTGCGCAGCAACCAGGTGAGACCTACACGGGCTACATTGAAGATGTGTTGCATCTATGCAACCGTATCAACTCTACCATGCCTGAGGAAGAAAAAACCGGCACATATTGAAAGGCATTGACGACGGCGCCTTTCAGATGTTGCTCGCGAGAAATACCCCCACAATTCCTGTCCTCGTTTCCCTCTGTCAAAGCTTCGATGAATTGCGTAGGCAGCGCGCAATTGCTCGTCAAGCCCTTACGACGCCAGACACGCTCGCAAGCTTGCACCTAGCTGCCCAACCTACCGATCAGCAGCCGCTGCTTGCGACAATCAAGGACTTCGTCCGCGAAGAGGTAGCGCGCCAGCTGTCACTGCTGCCACTGACACATGAGCCCACGCAAGCTTTGGCACCGGACCTCCAACACGTCATTCGGACCCAAGTCGCTGAAGCCCTTCCGCCGGTGCATCAGCAACCACCAGTCACTACGCCTCTCACGTACGCCGCCGTCGCTGCTCGTCCTACGCAACAGCGTATGCCATATGCTCAACCTGCCACGCCACCCTATGTCGTGCCTACAACCCCAATTGCTGCGCCGTATTCCTACGCGCGATCTTCAGCTCCATTTTACCGTCGCTCAGACGCTTGGAGGACGCCGGATAATAGGCCCATCTGTTTCGCCTGTGGTATCGCCGGACACGTCGCCCACCACTGTCGCCGAGATCCCTCTCCAGTCGACACTGTGGGCAGGCCAATAGCGTCGTCGTCTAGGACGCCGTCAAGGTACACCACTGACGGTCCTCGACCCTACGCAAACCATCGGTCACCATCGCCCCGACGACGCTCCCTGTCACCTATGCGTCGCCGACCTGCTACGGAAGAGGGAAACTGATCGCTGCAGCTCCGGAGGCAACAGCTGCATACAATTCGAACTGCTTAAGGCCTCCATCTTTCTCGCCGCAAAACTTTATTGACGTCAATGTTGAGGGGACCGCCGCACAAGCGCTAATCGATACAGGGGCCGCCGTTTCCATAATCTCTGAGACCTTATGCCGCAAGTTGAAAAAGGTGACGACGCCTCTTTCGGGCCTGATGCTCCACACGGCCAACTCGCAGTGCATAGAACCTACAGCTGTGTGCACTGCACGTGTCATTATCCAAGGTGAACTTTATGTCATTGAAATTTTGTGTTGGCATCATGCTCCCACGAAGTCATTTTTGGATGGGACTTTCTTTCGCGTCATCGGGCCATCATAGATTGCTCACGTGCAGAAGTTGCCCTTACACCGCTGCCAACCTCTTGTTTGGTGGATTCTCTTCCTGAACCTTACAAACTTGTCGTTGTTGCAGACACGGAAATAGCACCGAGAACATCCACCCTTGTAGCCCTGACCTGTACGGCCGCTCCTGCCGGAACTATTTTGTTCACCCCGTCTGACGTATTTACCCGCCGCCGTAGCCTACACCTGCCCTTTGCCGTACTCACCATGGAATCCGGTGCCACCGCCATGCTCGTCGCGAACTCGCTATCGTCGCCAGTTACCTTACTTCGCGGAGAATGTTTGGGTAACATACAAGACGTTGACCTCTTGCGCCCTCTAGAGTTCGCCGAACACGCACCTCACCTCCAGCTCATTGCTATGACGCCACCTGTGGCCACACTGCCCACACCAGACTCATTCCAGTCCTCTGTTGCCACTGAGCTATCGCCGACACAAAGAAGGGAACTCTTGTCCCTTCTTCGAGAGTTCCGTTCTGCCTTCGATTGCGCTCAACCATCTTTGGGTCGCACAGCGAACATCACGCACCACATAGACACCGGTACTCATGCTCTCTTACGCCAACGACCATATCGAGTTTCAGCGGAAGAGCGCCGTATTATCAACGAACAAGTCGACGATATGCTCAAGCATGGTGTCATCCAGCCATCGCTGAGCCCTTGGTCGTCCCCTGTTGTACTTGTGCGCAAAAAGGATGGGTCTATCCGATTCTGTGTCGACTACCGCTGGCTCAATAAGATAACTCGGAAGGATGTGTACCCGTTGCCACGCATCGACGACGCTCTCGATTGCTTGCAAGGGGCAGAATATTTCTCCTCTTTAGATTTACGCTCAGGATATTGGCAAGTTCCAATGGCTGATCCTGACCGATCGAAGACTGCATTTGTAACACCTGATGGGCTGTATGAGTTTAACGTCATGCCGGTTGGACTCTGCAACGCCCCAGCTACCTTCGAACGGATGATGGACACCATCCTTCGCGGCTACAAGTGGAACACGGGCCTTTGCTACCTAGACGACATCGTCGTTTTTTCTCGCGACTTTTCAACTCACCTTGTTAGTCTTCGTGCTATTCTCACGTGTCTCACCTCTGCTGACCTTCAACTTAACATCAAGAAGTGCCATTTTGCCGCACGTCAGCTCACTATACTGGGTCACGTCGTCTGCAAAGAGGGTGTTCTCCCGGATCCGGCGAACCTCCGTGCCGTGGCCGACTATCCGAAGCCCAATTCCATCAAGACGCTTCGAAGTTTTGTCGGCCTGTGCTCATACTTTCGTCAATTCGTGCACAACTTCTCTTCCATCATCGCGCCTCTTACCAACCTGTTGACAACTTCCAAAGGCATTTCTGCTTGGTCAAAAGAGTGCGACGAATCCTTCACCGCGCTTCGGCGGTTATTAATATCACCTCCAATACTACGTCATTTTGACCCTGATGCGCCTACGGAGGTCCACACCGACGCCAGTGGTGTCGGTCTTGGTGCTGTATTGGCTCAACGAAAACCAGGGTACCAAGAATACGTTGTCGCTTACGCGAGTCGAACCCTCAAGAAAGCCGAGTGTAATTATTCCGTCACGGAAAAAGAGTGCCTCGCCATTGTCTGGGCTTTGACGAAGTTCCGCCCATACCTTTATGGCCGCCCTTTCGAAGTCGTCACGGACCACCACGCTCTATGCTGGCTATCATCGCTTTAAGACCCGTCGGGGCGCCTTGGTCGTTGGGCGCTTCGCCTACAGGAATACGACATTCGTGTTGTATACCGATCCGGCCGCAAGCACTCCGATGCTGATGCACTATCCCGCTCGCCGCTACCGGCTGACCCAACCCCCTCGTCACCTTCTTCAGCTGTCATAACACCAATCGACTTCACAGACGTGGCATCGGAACAACGCAAAGAAGTGTGGATTTCCCAACTCCTCGCCTTTCTGACTGATCCGTTAGCTAATTTGGTCTCAAGAACTATCTGCCGTCAAGCCACACATTTCGCTATTCAAGACGACCTACTCTATCGGCGGAATTACACGTCTGAAGGTCGGAAGTGGCTGTTAGTGATACCCAACCACATGCGCTCGGAAATCTGTACTGCTTTCCACAACGACCCACAAAGCGCTCACGCTGGCGCTCTCAAAACGTGCAACCGTTTACGTCAGCGGTACTACTGGCGCGGCATGTACACATTTGTCCGAAAGTACGTACGTGCTTGTACTGCATGCCAGTGACTTAAAGTCCCATCTCAACGCCTGCCGGTACACTTCAGCCTCTGCCTTGTCCAGCGCGTCCGTTTGACCACGTCGGTATCGACTTATACGGACCACTTCTCACGTCGTCTTCTTGAAATAGGTGGATAATTGTCGGCGTGGACCACCTCACGCGTTACGCGGAGACGGCAGCACTACCCGCAGCAACCGCGAGGGAAGTTGCGTTTTTCATCCTGCGCAACATTGTTCTTCGCCATGGTGCTCCCCGCGAACTTTTGAGCGACCGGGGGCGTGTTTTCTTATCTGACGCCATTCAAGCGTTGCTCGCTCAGTGCAACATGGTTCATCGCATGACGACAGCATATCACCCGCAGACGAATGGCTTCACAGAACAATTTAATCGCACTCTCGGTGATATGTTGACGATGTACACAGCTTCAGACCAGACCAATTGGGACACTGTCCTTCCATTCGTCACGTATGCGTATAACACCGCTACGCACGCGACAACAGGGTTCTCCCCTTTCTTTCTGTTGTGCGGACGCGAACCATCGTGCACGCTGGACACTATCCTCCCATACACGCCCGACTCCTCTGAGTACACTGCAATTTCTGATGTTGCCAGGTACGCAGAAGATTGCAGACGATTGGCCCGTTCACTGACAACCGAGGACAAAGGCCACCAGAAGCTACGGCATGACACCGACCGACATCTCTCTACTTTCGCGACTGGTGCTCTCGTTTGGCTCTGGATTCCACCGAGCACTCCTGGCCTTTCGTCGAAATTCTTGGCACGATACCACGGGCCCTACCGCATTCTCGCCCGTACGTCACCAGTCAATTATGAGATTGAGCCTTTGACACAGTCTCATGACTTACGCCGTCGTGGCCGAGAAATTGTGCATGTGAGTCGCCTGAAGCCGTATTACGACCCCGCTATAGTGACTACGCCTTAAGTCGCCAGGTTGGCTACGCTATTCACCGGGGGCCAATGTAGGGAACTATGCGAACGAAGACGAAGCAGCATGAAACGGCAAGCCACAGCGTTGGTGCACGCGCGCGACCCGAGCTTGCGTTTGTTTTGTATTTTCGGCCTGTTGGCGTTCCTCGCTCTTCTGGCGTTCCTCGGCCTTCCAGTAGGTCTGTACTTATATAAACTGCGTGACAATATGAATACCTTATGCACGTGTGACCATGGCTGCCGCCCCTGCCCCCCCCCCGCCATGGTTCACAAGTACATAAGGGCCATCAATAATTGCTAGAAAAGCTCGCAGGTGCATGTCTGCATCAAATATTTTATAATTGTTATTCAAATGACATGAATGTTGTGTGGCGATTATGACCACTTTTGTTCATTCGGTCTATGCTGTATTCGCAAAATCCAATAACCTGATTGTTTTGTCGTGATTATGACTGCTGGTATTCTTTTTTTCCCTTTTTGCGTTCGCTGTGTAGCACAGGCGAACGTTTCAAATTGCGCGCTTAACATTTTACTTTTTTCCTAACAAAAATACAAAAATTTTGCGCTCTAAGTATTTGTGTAACATATCTTTACATTTGTGTTTTATATATAACTGCAATAACGAAGTTTTTTTTTGTGCCCAAATGTGGTGTACGTCTACGGGGCTGTAGCCATGATACTTGTTCGGACGTGCTGCTCGCAGGTATCGCCATGGTGCGCCTCGCAGGAGTCGGTCTTGCGTCAATTTTTGCTGTGTTTTGAGGTGTGCTTGCGCTCTGTGTTTGTTTTTTGTGTTCTGCGAGTGCTACTTATAACGAAGATGAGCTATACTCAAGCGACGACGGGTGGCATTGTATTGTGGCACACTCACCAGGTACGTATTAAATTTCTGCTGTCAGCGCTGTTACGAAAGCGCGCCGCCAACACAGTCCCGAAGGTGCCACTGCTCCGAAACTCGCCGCCAAGATCACCAGCCTTTGGTAGCGTGTGCTTCTCAGCTCGTGACTGCTTCCGCGCAAAGCTTATAGACGAGCAGACAACGACGGTGATTTAAGGGGAGGTTGAAGTAAAGCATAGAAATAGAGGCGTTACAAATTCAGCCCTGGGGCCGACCGCTTAGCAACTCGAAGAGCCGAGATGTCTTCTCTCGCACGCCTACGTCGGTTTTCCTCTGGCGCATAGCTCAACTGCTGGCGACGCACCGCTTGGCTTTTTATAGGCACTAGGTGAACCTTTGCGTCACCAACGTCCAACCAGAAGCGCCGCTGGCCGTGATGTGAGAATGCTCCAATGCGGACGTGCCGCTAGGTTGCGTCATAATCATCAAATCCGGAGTCACTGCGTGGGGTTGCACCTAAGGACGAGTGATGTTGCCACGCATTGCGTAAGACTCGCCAGACTGGAAGGCGCCGATTGCTTCATCGGGCTCGTGGGCTGAGGAAGCTCGCTGTGCATTGCGTAAGAGAGACTGGCACCACCACTTGATAACGTCGTTGAGTTGATCGCCTCAGGCGGGCTTGATCGCTGGCCTTGACACAGATTGCCTTTGCAGAGGCATTGATGTTACAGCTCTGGAAGTTGCAACTTCCAGCTTTGCAGGACAAAAAGCAGTGCTTTCATGAGGAGCTGATCTCAAAGCAAACATAGCGGGACGAAGACACGCTTCTCAGTCACATTTGTGCTCGTAGCAAAGAGCTCTCAGTATCCGTTTCCGAATGGAAGGCATACGCTCTATCGGATTAGCGTGCGGGTGATGGATTGATTTGTGCACTACTTTTATTCCGAAGTTATCCAAAAGTAGAGGTAAGGCAGCTGGTGAAGGCACTTCCGTTGTCGCATTAAATTTTAGAACGAAATCCCACACGTGTGATTATAGATAGCAGTGCCTCTACGACATGAGGGGAATTGAGCTCTTCAAAGGGGCACTGACACAAATACTTTGGCCTCGCGTTTTTCTGCTGCAATGCGTTGCTGGGGCCGTGTTAGTCATGACACGACACATCGTTTGCTGCAGCACGGAACAGATAATTAAATACAGGCCCCTCACTACTAGTTACTTTCAGTTTCGGTTTGAGAGAGTTCCGAAAACTGGGTGCAACTGTTGCCACCTAGCGTGTGCAGCTATTGATCACGTCAGCACACAAAACTGTGACGCACTCCCGCACGGCTCGCATCAAGAATTATTTTCGAATAAGAAACGGGACATGATTGTCACCAAAGACATAACTTTCTAAGCGTGCGTCACTGCCGCGCACGCGCAACCAGCCGCCGAGAAATATAGAGTTCGGGAACCATTGCGGCAAAAGAAAATGGTGGCTATAACGTCATCATAACTTGTTTTGTTGACCACAGGGTGGTGGCGCGAGGGAAGTAGAGGGTCACCTCGGGGTCACCTCCAAGGGTGTCTAAGCGCTATGAAGTCGGTCGTTCACGTAAAATTCAGAATTATTTTAAAATACCTTCCGAGCTATATTCGCTGTTGCTATTTTGCAGATGATATACTAATGTTCGAGAGAATCAACCCCACTGGCTATCTCGCCCACGAAATTTCGTGTCAGTACTCCTTTAAGTGGTATCACTTCCGGAAATTTTGTGGCTACACAGAGGGCCGTCAGGATGTACCGACAACCTTGTCTTGACTCTGGCAATACCCCGACGATATCAATTACTAGGTGCCATAAAGGTTCTGTGATAATTGACACAAGCTTCATGGGTGCCTTGCATTTGTCTATGGATTTCCCCGCTCTGTGACAACTGTCGCATAAGCGTACAAAGTCTTCAATATCCTTCCAGCATTTCGGCCAATAAAACTCAAGGGAAACTCTAGTCTTGGTCTTCTTTATGCCGAGATGCCCTGCCGATGCATTTTCATGCCACAGTTCCAAGAGTTGGCGACGATACTTTTGTGGCAACGAGGGCTGCTCATACTTGCGACCTCACACATTTGTGTAGCTCCGATAGAGGAGCCCTGCCTTATCAAAGAAAGAAACATTCTTTTTCTTTTTTCCCAAGTTTACGCCTTCCATTAGCGCTTTCATCGAGAGGTCCTCACGCTGCTCTTGAATGAGCGTTTTTCGATGAACCCTTGACAGCTCACACCAACTTCCCGCTACAGGCGAGAGCGCTGCACCGCTCTCGCTCTGACTCAATGGCGCCATGTCGTCTCCTCCGCCGATCGAGACCACGCCAAACGCTTCGGCGACGGGCCGCTCGAGTAACTGCTCAAATGATTCACACGGAGAATTACCTGTCTGAGGTTCCGTCGACTCGCCGCCAAAGTCACGCAGATCAGCAGCTTTTGCAGGTGTTGTTTCATCACATTGAACAAGATCAAGTTCCTGCGAAAGCTTCCGTGCTCGCGATCGCGTGAGGGCCATATACGCTAAGTTGAGGAAAAACGATTTGCCCTTCTCCTTGAAGAGGTGCTGAGAGTTATTTGAAATGAGATAAGGAAAACGACCGGGAAGCGCGGCAGACCACCGCTTCGGTGCGGAGCTTACCGCACGGGCCTTTAATGACAACCGTAGCAATTGGTAAGCAAGCACTCTGCTTCTCGGGGACTTGCCTGATCCATGTGCATTCTTCTGTAAAGTCGTCCGGAGACACAAACGAAGAATGGAGAACGTCCATGGTTGCCACTGAGTCTCGAAGTGCTCGATACGTTTTCCCGTTCACACTAATTTTTGGAGATAGGGCTCTAACAACCGCAAGTTTTTTCCGATTCTCGGATTGTTGCGAAAGCAAAGTTGATTGATATGTGGGATTTAACGTCCCAAAACCACCATATGATTATGAGAGACACTGTAGTGGAGGGTTTTGGAAATTTCGACTACCTGGGGTTCTTTAACGTGCGCCTAAATCTGAGCATGCGAAGGCAAACTTTTGCTTACAGTTAATCGCGATGTGCCCTTCTTTTTTGCAGTTGTAGCCCATTAGCGGCTTCCGTGATTCAAACGTTTGTGTGGTATCAGTGCGTTGTTCAGTAACCTTACTTGATTTCTCCACTTCCGTTTGCCCTTCCCCTACAGTGTCCTTTGTGAGAGACGGGTCATTCCTGAAATTACGGTGCGGAGTGGGTTTCCGTTGGTGAGGTTGCTTCGAAAAGCCCCTTCCTTTCATCCATTTCAGCGTGCACTGTCCTGCAATGCAACTTTCAGCGAGTATAATACACCTGATACACCTCAGCCAACTCTGCTGCCTTGTTTAGCTATACTTCACCAAGTGCGTCCTGCAGCCAAAGCTGGACATCCTTCTCGATGCTTCGGTAGAATTGCTCTAATGTAATGCCTTCTACCACTTTATCGCAACGGCCATAAACACCTAGCCCTTGAGCCATTCAATTAAATAGGCTTTAAGACAAAACGCGAAGTCAACGAGTGACTCGTTGCCCTTTTTTGCGTGCCGGAACCTTTGCCGGAAAGCCTCGCGTGACAACCTATAACGTCTAAAGAGCACTTCCTCAACCTCGTCATAGTTCTCGAACGCTTCCCTCTACAAGAACGTTACCACGTCGGACACTTCGCCACGAAGAAAAGCTAACAGAGACCGCTCCACGGCATTTCGCTCAGATACGTGTTCGAACTTGACGAAATACTTCGCCATGTCCTTGCCGACTACGAACGATGGCAGTTGGTCCCGAATTCTATGACCGCTGACCTGAACCGTCGCAGAAGCTGAGCTAGGCGCCTGCGAACACTGTAGGATTGCCAATTCTATTCTTTTCTACTCGAGATGCTCCTGTCTCTTGGCCTCCTCACGCTCGCGACGTTCGCGCCTTTCTGCCTCCACGCGGCGTGCTTTGATATCCGCCCAGGCCTCATCGAATTCTTCTGCCGACACCACTTCATCCTTCATGATCTCAAAATTGCTTGCTTTTGTTTCGCCTGGCCCAATGTAAGGCCAAGGTCCTCACAAGTTTCGACGAGTTCCTTTACTTCAAGGTTCTCTAATGTTCACACTAGTTTCTCGCTGTTTGCCCCTGTTAAGAATCTACTTGCTTCGCCCTCTATAGGTTTATTACCAAGACGCGCAAGCAATTTTTAACACTGCCGTATTTACACCATCCGCAATAACTTTGGTTTCAAAGCGCTCCGACTTGGCTTGAAACGATCAAAACTCACTCTATTGTTTGACACAGCCCTTTCCTAAACTACAATAACATGTGCTTAAGTAGTCCGGTGAACTGAGGAGAAAACATTAGACACTCACTGCATCGATTTGGCTGACGCTGTCTGATTCCTCAGCTGCCATCCCTGTTACGAAAGCGCGACGCCAACACTATGCCGAAGGCGCCAGTGCTCCGAAATGCGCCGCGAAGGTCACCAGCCGTTTGGTAGCGTGTGTTTCTCAGCAACCGGCTGCTTCTGCGCATAGCTGATAGACGAGCGGACAAAACGATGGTGAGTTAAAGCGAGGCTTATGTGCAGCATAGAAATAGAGGCGTTACAAATTCGGTACTGGGGCCAACAGCTTAGGGACTCGAAGAGCCAAGATGTCTTCTACCGCACGCATTCGTCGGCTTCTTTCTGACGCATAGCTTAACTACTGGTGACGCACCGCTTGGCTTCTTTAGAGCCGACAGGTAGACCTTTGCGTCACCAACGTCCAACCAGAAGCGTCGCTGGCTGTGATATCAGAATCCTCCAATGCGGAGCCGCCGCTCGGCTGCGTCATAATCATCAAATTCGGAGCCGCTGCGTGGGGTTGCACCTAAGGACGAGTGATGTTGCCACGCATTGCGTAAGACTCGCCAGACTGGAAGGCGCCGATTGCTTCATCGGGCTCGTGGGCTGAGGGAGCTCACTGTGCAATGCGTAAGACAGACCGGTGCCCCCGCTTGATGACGTTGTTAAGCTGATCGCATCAGGCGGGCTCGATCACTGGCCTTGACACAGATTGCCTTTGCAGAGACATTGGCGTTCGGCGTGGACTGCCAGGCGTAACAGCGCTTTCTTAACATCGATAGCGTGATAACGACGCCATGCTAGGTTTTTTTATAATATGTGGACAATAACTGATGTTTGTCAATGTAGAATTTCTGAGCAGGCTAGAGCAGAACAGGGGCCTTATAACTATAAGTTACTCAGTCATGCTTTCATTCTGCTGCACCTGGCCGATGAAGTTACGAATGGTAGTGATAAATCTTTTTTATAGACTCGTCAAAACAATAGCTGTTATAACAAAATCTTTTTTATAGAACAAGAAGGGCATCACCACTGCTCTCTTGAAGCTGCTGGAAGCCAATGAGTGTAGCGAATATTTGATAGTGTTTAGTTTTGCAGCACTGGAAGCGCCAGAAAAAGGTTTCTGCTTTAGTCCCCAATCAACGTGGTCAACCTTTCTTATAGTAACTCAGAGCGATGGCACCAGCTTGCAAAGTGGCGATGAATAAAGCAGGGGACTCAAGCATGTGAGAAGCTCAGCTTATGGTTGCCCATATGGTGGTTTTTGGGATGTTAAACCCCACATATCAATCAATCAGCTTATGGTTGCCCCACAATTGATACACCGTGCCAGGTGAAAGTCCGTGGCTTTTTGTACTATGGAGCCTTAATTAGGGTCGGGCTAGGTGGTTTTTATTCAACATGACAACTTTTTCAGATCAAAATACAACTAGGACAGCAAAGAAGCCCACACGTGGAGCACTGTTTATTTCTCTCTCTGCATATCCTTCAGTCTCTCAGCTAGGATGAGCTCACAGAGATCTATGCGCACACAAGCTGCTGATTGCCATCATGGTGTAGTGAAATTATTCATTATACTCGTAGAATCTATCTCACCAGTTGCTGTAAGGAACCACTGCTAGTCTGATCGCCAGCCAGCTTACTTGAGTTACGTTTTGAAGGGGACGCTTTCTGGCTATTCCAAAACGTTTTAGGTATTTTTCCGCACTGAACGCACTGTTTAATGTGCATGCGCTTTAGCAAACACCACGACAGCTCACAGATCCATCACGTCATGTAACAATGAGACGATTTTATGTTTTTAAAGGGGAAAAGACTTGACGCACCGTCAGCAGTCACGTTTCGGCACGGACGTAATTATTATGAAAACGAAGCACGCTCCTGTGTGATGACGCGAACACCATTCGTTAGCGCATTCGTCCGTTGCTGAGCAGCACTTTAATATTGCTTGCTGAGTCCTATGAGTGCATATCTAATGATTCTGAACCTGTTATGAAATCGGAGCTTACACTGAATCAGCGATTGATGTTAAACGCACCAGACGTGCGCCTTTATAGTAGGAGTACATATGCAATGTATGTCACCTTGTAATCAATTCAGATAATTAGCTCTTTAATTATAATCACTTTTCGCTGACTCGATGTCTGCACAGTGCCTTTTCTAAAGCAGGTACGAAACCTGGAGTGGTTATGTGGTAGAATAGATGACTGCCGCACGAAATATTTGCTTCGATTGGTGCTGGTATTCTGATTTTTATTCTTTGCATTCGTCCGATCAACGCTGCCAATGCCGAATTTTTTAGACGCTCTCGCGATTAATTTACCGGCTTCTGTGGTCGCCGTTCTTCACTAGATACAAACCTCAAGGTTCACACACGCGTACCGCAGGCCGTTGTATACGAGTATGTGACACACAAAATTGAAGGAGAGAGTTTCATGACGTACACAACATGATTTTCATGTTATTTATTTCGTGACCAGACATATATAATAATACCCTCGTGCCATCCTATACTGATTTTTGCCTATACTTAAGTGATGAGGCAACTAGGAGATCACCAAGACATGTATACATGGCAAGATAGGCAGTTCGGTAGATAAAAGCAATGTAAGTATATTCGGTTCTCTAAGGAATGCTTCGCATATAAATACTTGATTTCACCAAGTGATAGAAATATATACTCTTAAAGGAGGTCACCATCAACATCATTGTTTTCATGCAAAAAGTTTTGAGGTAATGCAGAAAAAGCGCCACGTGTAATACTTGTACGCATATACGAGTTGGCCCAGTGTATGCTGCGTAAAACGGGGTTTCCCTCTTTTTTTGCTCCGTGTACGGAAAGTAACATCAAGGTGCAGCGTCGATGAAGAAGTTCACTTTTTCCTAATTGTATATATATATATATATATATATATATATATATATATATATATATATATATATATATATATATATATATATATATATATATATATATATATATATATATATATATATACTGGGTGAAAAGATAACTTGCTACGGGCAGGATCCGAACCAGCGACCTTTGAATGACGCATTCGATGCCCTACCACTGAGCTACCACGGCAGCCATCCTCTCAGCTGCTTTATTGGGTTAATTTGTGAATTTAAACTTGGGAGCGTCAGTCAGCGCCACCAGTAGCAATAGCGGCGAGTGTGGTACACTCTTTTGAGCCTGTTTGGCGTCACGTAGCACGTGAACTTATTACGAGTGGGCAGCTCACAATTACTCCCTCGTATACAACCTAAAGGCAATAAGTGTGCCAGTAAGAGACCCTCGTTAATGAATTAAGGAAAGAACTGTGTACTTAAGAGCTCGTTTTTTCGTGTTCTACACAATATGGAGATCGAACAGACAGCAATACAAAGTAAAGTCTAGAAGAAGATGTTAGAGCGAATTTTAATCTAAATATGAAGAAAGAGGAGTGGGTGAAAGTATAACTTGCAATGGGCAGGATCCGAACCTGCAACCTTTAAATGACGCGTCATTCGAAGGTCGCAGGTTCGGATCCTGCCCATAGCAAGTTATCTCTTCACCCACTTTTCTTTCTTGATGTTTACATTACTATTCGGTCTATCTTCCCCTATACTTTCTTTGGCATTATTGTCTGTTATAAATAATATATATATATATATATATATATATATATATATATATATATATATATATATATATATATATATATATATATATATATATTTATATATATTTCTGTGGTGAGGAAGGATACTCGAATGTGTGAAATTGTTAATTACTTAGGTATTAAACATTTTCGCACGTTCATCATTCATTTCTCAGCGCATCCAAAGCAATTAATCCGCAGAAACACTTCTTGATATTGTCACATTCTTTCTCAAGCTTCGTTATTGCCCCGTTACGCTACATTCAGTGCAAACCGCGCCTACGATGTTCGATATGCTTCGACGCTGTAGTAGATCGTTTTGCTAAGATAACGCCCTCTTCTTGCACGTTACAGATTTTTATGGAACCTACGTCGCCGGCGATAACGCTTGAATATTCGATGGCAAGTGTTTAAATACCGACGCGCTTCACCGGTAGTCAGTCGATCGACGGCCGACGCTCTGTTCGCTGGTATCATTGTCAGTGTTGTGCTGTAATCTTACTTTCCCTTTGCTTGGCTTGAGATATGCGACCATGTTGCTGCGTTTAAGAGCTGGAGCACCAAGGACAAGCTGCGACATGCCTACTTTTACTTGGAAAACTTGGCAAAAACATGGTTTGAAAACATAGAGTCTTCACTCGAAACCTGAGATGATTTCCGCAGCGCATTCCTGCACACCTTCACGAGCATTGTCCGCAAGGACAGGGCCGCTTTTTTTCTGGAAATCCGGGTGCAACTTCTAAATGAAAAATTTGCCGTCTTCACGGAATAGATGTCCCAACTATTCCGACTTGCCGATGCTGACATGGCTGAAGACAAAAAAGTTCGGCTGCTTATATGGGGTGTTATACAAGAACTCTTCGCAGGACTTGCCCGCAACACACCTAGGATGGTCGCCCAGTTCCTCACGGAAGCTACAACTATAGAAATTTCCCACGAGATGCGGACAAAGCAGTACGACCGCCGTTCAACGACAATGTACTACGCCGACGTTCAAGCCCACAGTACAAATGATCGGTGCGATATCATCCGCGCGGCTAGGCGTTAAGAGCTGAGTAAGATTTTTTCCGGAATCGAAGCCTTGAGTGGACTTAATCACTGACATTGTTCGTGAAGAAGTGCAGCAAGCATTGGGAATTCCCGAACTCTCAGCGCAAATTCATCCGGAGCCTATGAACTACGCTGCTGCAGTGCGTCGTGCCGATCCCTCACCACGCCCACGTCAATGCGCCGAACCACCGCAGTTCCACCGACAGACACTACCGCCATCACCACCAACGCCATACTACCCACTTGCAAGCCGGTGCAACGCACCAAGGAAGACAGACGTATAGCGCGCCTCCGATGACGGCCCACTCTTCTACCACTGCGGAGAAGCTGGCCACACTTACCGCCGCTGCCAGTACCGAGAGATGGGACTGCGTGGCTTCGCCGTCAATGCACAACGTCGGCAGCCAGGGGAACAGCCACGTGACATCGCGGACTACTTGGCG
The DNA here is from genome assembly GCF_043290135.1 of Rhipicephalus microplus. NCBI lineage: Eukaryota > Metazoa > Arthropoda > Arachnida > Ixodida > Ixodidae > Rhipicephalus > Rhipicephalus microplus. The sequence goes on from NC_134710.1 coordinate 506,777,069, forward strand.
GGAACACAATGGACACCACGAAGTCCATCTCGCTCACCATCGCCCAGCCGACGTATGTCACCGCACCACCGGCAGTACTCTGGCTCAACGCGGGGCCGGTCTCCTAGTCCATATCCGGGAAAGTAATGGCAGCAGTCAATGGAGTTGCGGTTGCTGTGTGACGAACTACCGAAGATTCTCCAACGATGGCGATGCCGCGACGAAGCTTTTCGTACATGACGTCAACCAGGCAAAGTGCTGAAGACGAAACCTCACTTGCCGAAGATGACTTAACGACGCAACATGGAAGCAGTGGGACAAGCCGACGCAGCCGTGACCCGACGCTACGGCCTAACTGCAACGCGAGACGGTGAACTAGCGACCTCGACGTTCTTATCGACGGCTACAGTGTGACCACTCTCGTCGCTACTGGAGCCGACTATTCCATCATCAATGGGTTGTTTGCCGTGAAGTTGGAAGAAAGACAGAACCGCTTGAGAGGGCCTATGAATCCGCAGAGCTGGAGGTCCTCTAGTAACCATTAACGGCCTTATATATCCCACAGACTTTGTAGTCCTACAGCGTTGCTCCAGAAATGCCATCCCGGCATAGACTTCTTATGGCTGCATGGAGCAGTATTCAACCAGAGAACAAAGTCAATAACGTCACCCACAGAAGAAGCACTGCCACCACCCACGACGTCAGGGAACCACGCATAGATTGTACTGGAAGAACAAGCCTCTATTCCGCCTCACTCTAATGGCATTATTTCAGTCGGCGTTCCGAAATCACCTGAGTCGGACGGCGTCGTTAAAGGCAGTCAGAATCGGTTGGTCACCCGCAATATTTGCGTCGCAAGAGGAATCGCGGAGCTGCGGGGAGGCAAACCAAGGGATGTGCTCACGAATGTCAGCAATGAGTATGAACACGTGAACAATAGAATAATGATAGCATACACCGAAGAAATTGTGGAAGCCACTAGTGCTTTCGTCCTCGCCGATTTCTGGGAACCTTCTCAGAGGAACCAAGCCCTTCCCTCAGCTTTCGACGTAAATGCCAGCCTCCCGAACCATGAGCGAGAACAGCTCAAAACCCTGCTCCTGCAATACAAAGATTTCGTCATCGTCAAAACTTTTACAGACCCCAATCGCGAAACAACTCACCATAACCGAGAAAAATGCCAGACCACTCCGTCAGAGTCCGTAGAGGGTTTGGTCACGGGAACGCGATGCCGTAAAGTGACAAGGTAATGAAATGCTATGGGATGACATCATCAGGCCGTCCAAGAGTCCATGGGCGTCCCCCGCTGTGTTATTAAGAATAAGGTTGGAACCCTACGTTTCTACGTTGATTATCGCTGCCGAAAAAAAATCACAAAAAAGGACGTGTATCTTCTCCCAAAAATAGACGACGCACTCTATAACGCTAAGTGCTTTTCGTCGATGGAACTCAAGACTGGCTATTGGCAAATCGAAGTTGACGAGAGAGACCAAAAGAAGACAGCGTTTGTTACACCAGACGGCCGCTTTATGTTTAAGGTGACGCCCTTCGGTCTTTTCTCGGCTTCTGCCACTTTTCAACACGTTGTGGATACAGCACTTACGTTGTAGATACAAGTTGTGGATACAGAAGTGGCAGACTTGCCTCGTGTGTTTGGACGACATCTTTGTGTTTTTTTTTTCAAGTTTTGACGGGCATCTTCGGTGGCTTGAACCTGTACTTCAAGCCATCAAAATGACCGGACTCACCGTGATGCCATAAAAATGCATATTCGCGTAAAAGAACCTCTTGTTCCTGGGACACGTGGTTAGCAAGTGTGGAGTCCGCCTCGGTCTGCAGAAAACAGCCGCCATCACCGACTTCCTGCCACCTAATGACAAGAAGGCCATGCGCTGATATCTGAGCCTGTGCGACTATTACAGACGGTTCGTCAAAAACTTCGCCCGCACCGCCGATCCACTCACTAACCTTACCAGGCCCGACGTGGAGTTCAAGTAGGAAACGCCGCAGAACAAAACTTTTCATGAATTAAAACAACGCCTCCAGACGCCTTCGTTGCTTGCCCATTTCGACAAATTCACCGAGACAGAAATACACACTGTTGCAAGCAGCGTAAGTCACACTGTCTGTTTTTAAAGACGATAGTCTTTCTTGGGGACCTTCGACGCAAAAATTTGTCTGTTTGTCTGCACACTTGCCTGTTTGTCCACCCTTAAGGGCACCCTCAAAGGCACCAGAGTGGCCGGCTGAAACCCCAAGCGGCCGACCCCACCCGCAGCGCTCAATGTTAAATGTTAATACTTGTGCGATTGTCAATTAAAAGCGATTATTGTGCATATCTGAGGCACCATAACAACACGTCAATATTTTGTACGTATATCTTTTACTATACAAGCCATAAATAAGCAATTTTAAGGACTGTAGCGTTTACCAGGCTGCGTGCACAAAAGGCAAGTGTATTCAGCGCTTTGCTAACACGACACGGTGGTGGCTCCTACCCGTCGCCTTGCGTTCTGCACCTTATCGCCTCCGAGACTGGCGCGCACGCCGCGCGCGCACTTCTTCTTCTAAGATAACTGTCAGATGGCGCTGCTGTCTCACGTGTGACGTGACTTGATGCGCTCGTTCGCCACCGCTAGAGTGTACTAGAAGTGTGGAGTGGCATTACCAGTGGGCCAGGCAGCAGCACTACCGGCGGGATGCTCAGTAATCCCTTCTGCTTCGTTCTTCAGGTTTTGGCTGTGCTTCAAGAAATTCAGCTATCACAGCGCGGCTGCCTCCCTGGAATCAAGCAAGCCGAACTGCTACGCAGATATGGACCGGAGCCATCGCCGCTTGCCGACTACGGTATCAGCAGCATCAAAAGTCCTCACACCGCAAGATGGCCATTGCGACCATCTTCGGTGACGTCACATCACGTGTCCATCTTGGAAGCTACAAAAGGGCGTGAACCGGCGAGCCACCCCAGTGGGCCAGGCAGCAGCACTACCGGCGGGATGCTCAGTAATCCCTTCTGCTTCGTTCTTCAGGTTGGTGATAACCGGCCATCGCATTGTTTTCGTAGTGACAACCCTTATTTGTTGCTGCTGCCTTGCCCACACTTTGTACTAAATGTTGTTACTTATATTTTCACCCTAGCAAAAAGTTTATTACTCTGTGGCGACATTGAAACAAACCCCGGTCCCTCCCAAAGTGATACGTTGCGTGAGTTACTGGCCGGACAACAAAAAATAATGGAAACCATGGCATCTATGCAATCTTCTCATGAGAAGATAGAAAAGAAATTGTCTTCAGTAAGCGACAGAATGGAGGCAATGGAGAAACAGCTGTCTAGTCTTGCCACATTGGGCGATAAGATTAAAAACTTAGAAGACCAAATGTCCCACCTTGATAGAAACTTCGTGGCGCTTAGGGACAAAGTAGATGATTTAGAAAATAGGAGTCGCCGAAATAATCTAATCATCTATGGTCTTTATGAACCCAAGAATGAGACACTTGAAGAATTGGAAAAGAAATTTAATAAGGACATTGTAGAAGATAAACTGGGACTTAAAGCGGTCAGCATTGAGCGAATTCATAGGTTAGGCCGCAGTATGGAAAATAAAAATCGTCCAATTGTAATAAAGTGTCTGGATTATAAAGAAAAGCTGTCAATTTTAAAAGTTTCGCATAAACTTAAAGGCACTTCATTGTCTATTGCGGAAGATTTTTCGCATCATGTCCGTGAGCAGCGAAGGATGCTTTGGAAAACTGCTCAAGACGAAAAGGAAAAAGGGGCTAAGGTAAAGCTTATCTATGATAAGCTAAGTGTAAACGGCGTTATGTACGGTTGGGACAGTGACAAGAAATGCCGCTTTCGGCTGAAAAGTGGTAGGCGGGTTTGACAAAGGCAAAATGATGATCGATTCTTGAAACTACTTAACATCAATTGTAGGAGCGTAGTCAATAAAAGCACAGAGCTTGAGGGGCTAATTATCGCTAACGATCCTGATATTGTTATACTGACTGAGACATGGCTCAGTGATGAAATATACGATAGTGAATTCGTTCCATCAGGATACCGAGTTTACAGGAAAGACCGTGGTAGTAGGGGTGGTGGAGTTTGTATAATCTACAAAAGTGCGCTTAATGTATTCTTGATGCCTGAAGTTGCCTACATTGAGTGTTTATTCTGCAAAGCCTATAGTGGCGGCCTTAGGTATATTGTTGGTGCCATGTACAGACCCCCTAACTCTGATGCTTCTACCATGGATGTGTTGAAGGAGTATTTATGTGACCATGTCAAACCTGATGATCGGATAATCCTATCTGGTGATTTCAATTTGCCTGATGTTGACTGGCTAACAATGTCCCCCAAAAGTCGTAATGACAAGGTAGGAGAGGCAATGCTTGATATTGCTTTTGCCTTTGACCTTACTCAAGTTGTTGAAGGCTTCACAAGAATTCAGGATAGCAGTAAGACTCTACTAGATCTTTTCTTCGTAAGCGGTAGCATTTTCGAGAACGCCACATCTCAAATCATGCCAGGAATTTCCGATCATCAGGCCGTCTTCCTTAGCCTCAGCAATGTTAAAGTCGACAAAGCTAACGAAGTTTCATATTTTCGAAACTTTTCCAGAGCCGATGACGAAGCTATAATAGACGTGCTTTCGTTTCATCTAGATAATTTCTCTCGCACTGATGCAAATGTTCACAATCTTTGGGCTTCTTTTACAAAACTTATACATGAATGTATTGAACAATTTGTGCCATTGATACGCAAGAAAAACAAACGTGTGAATGCCTGGATAAGTCGTTCTACTATACATTTGCAGAGAAAATTAAAGAGGTTAAAGAAAAAACGTCGATCTGTAGGCGACTGCGTAAACCTGGAATCCAAAATTTCAGATTTGTCTCACAAAGTTAAAACACAAGTTGCAGCTGACAAAGACAAATATTTTTCAGTTTCTTTACCTAGTTTGATTACTAGTTCGCCGCAGAAGTTTTGGCAAGCAATTTCCCCATCTTATACTGATGTGGATGCTTTTACCATTAATGGTGTCCAAATTACTGATGCCACAAAAATTGCAAATGCATTCAATAGGCAGTTTCAGTCCTGCTTTACTAATGATGATGGCAAACTGCCTAATTTTGTGTCACCATTACCGCCGATGCCTGACATTACCGTAAGTGAAAAGGGAATTTTCAACATGCTTTTGAAACTTGATGTAACAAAATCTAGTGGTGCTGACGAAATACCCAATGCCTTTCTCAAAAGGTACGCTGAATGGGTCGCCAAATATCTTTGCATTCTTTTTACAAAATCGTTGAAAGAAGGACAGCTGCCAATCGATTGGAGGACAGCCAAAGTGAAACCACTTCATAAAAAGGGTAAGAAAGATGAAATTAGTAATTATACGCCAATATCACTATTGTCAACAGTTTGTAAGTTGCTCGAGCATATAGTTCATAACCATATTTCGGAATTTCTAACTGCTCATAATGCCCTATCCGAGTCTCAACATGGATTCAGAAGAGGCTACTCTACTTGTACCCAATTAGTTCAGACCGTTTACGATTTTGCATTGACAATTAATAATGGTGAGCAGACTGACGCAATTTTTATGGATTTTTCAAAGGCGTTTGATAAGGTTTCTCACAAAAAATTAAATTTCAAACTAGACAACATACTCAAAAACAAGCAGTTAACTAAATGGATTTTATCTTTCCTTCATAGCCGGCAGCAATATGTTGTATTTAAAGATAAATGCTCTGAGAGGGTTTCTGTGGAATCTGGCGTCCCCCAGGGTTCGGTACTTGGTCCGCTTCTTTTTCTTTTATATATCAATGACATTGTGAATGACATACCCGTTAACATAAAACTCTATGCAGACGACTGCGTTATTTACTCCGAGGTAAAAAATTCTAATGACCAAAGAAAGTTAAATGCCGCATTTCAAAAAGTTAAATCTTGGTGCGACAGTTGGCAGATGCCCATAAACTTTGAAAAAACCGTATTTATGCGCATATCACACAAAAAAGAGCCCCTCTTGTTCCAATATTGCTGTAACAATATATACCTTGCTGAGGTGCAGTATTACAAGTATCTAGGGGTTTACATTACAAACAACTTGAAGTGGAATAAGCATATCGATTATGTTGCAGCTTGTGCTAACACAAGACTTTCATTTCTTAGGAGAGTTCTCAAGCACTCCACTCCCACTGTGCGCTTGCTGGCGTACAAATCAACAGTTCTACCCATTCTAGATTATGCAGTCGTTATATGGGATCCTTTTACGTTGACTAATAAAAAGAAGATTGAAAAAATACAAAGAAAGGCAGCCCGTTTTATATACAACAGTTATGGTCGCACATCTGTTAGTGCACTGCTAGCGAGAGCTAATCTTCCACCAATAACTGAAAGAAACCGAATTTCTCGTCTCAAATTTTTATATCAACTAATTAAGAAGCACTATAAGATAGACACTAGCAAATTATTGTCTTTCTCCTCTGGGTATCCGACAAGGCATCGCCATAACCTCTCCATTACGCCCTTTCATACACGCAATAACTGCTTCACGTATTCATTTTTTCCGAGAACAGTCGGGGAATGGAACAACCTAACTAATGACGTTGTTTTACAGCCATCACTTGAAAAGTTTGCCTTGTGTTTAACTGCATAATATATATGTGTGCATATGTGTGTATGTATATGTATGTATATATGTGTATATATTTGAAATTGTGTAGAATTATCACCAGTGTGTTTTTTTTTTCTTTTCCAATCCTTGCGTATGTGACTCTGTTTCTGGAATATTTATTATCCTGTACATTTTGAATTGTATTTTGTCGCCATGGTTGATCATGTATTCGTGAATTTTGTATATCAGTTTTTCCTTTTTTTTGTAATTCCGAGAACGGTACTTTGCTTCCGTATTTTGTTCTTGTTCAACTAGGAACATTTTATGATTGTACTTCCCACCCTGCTATAATCCCTCATGTGGGATTGCAGTATCTACAAATAAATAAATAAATAAGCAATTTTAAGGACTGTAGCGTTTACCAGGCTGCGTGCACAAAAGGCAAGTGTATTCAGCGCTTTGCTAACACGACACGGTGGTGGCTCCTACCCGTCGCCTTGCGTTCTGCACCTTATCGCCTCCGAGACTGGCGCGCACGCCGCGCGCGCACTTCTTCTTCTAAGATAACTGTCAGATGGCGCTGCTGTCTCACGTGTGACGTGACTTGATGCGCTCGTTCGCCACCGCTAGAGTGTACTAGAAGTGTGGAGTGGCATTACCACGCCTCGCTGCCTGATCCTTTCCGCGTTGCCCACCGCGGTGGTGCTGCAGTCGAATAGTACTGCAGTCGAAAGAGCCGCGCACCGTGTGCAAGAACTGCTATGCGCTTTGGCTCCTTCATCGCGCTTTCTTGATGCATATCTCTTCGTACATGCCCATAATTTCATGTTTAGCACATTATGCTATAGCCTTAAAGTATCACACGCCAATCAACTGAATTTGAGTTCTATAGAATCTCTTGTGAAAGATTAAAAATAATTCAGAAAGGGTGTGTCTTACACTGATTTCTCCTCTCTTAACTCTTTCTTCGTTGGTTAGACGTCTACAATAATCACAATAACTGAGCCGATTTATTGGAAGTTATCTGTGCTCAGAAAGCTGCGAGATTAAAATCAAATACTGTGTCACACGCACGCACAAACAGAAAGGCATAATTAAAGACGAGAGAGGAAGAGAATCTGAACCCCCTACACCCCGAAATGTTTCCGTAATTTAACTTTTCAGAGTTTACTAAAATATTTACACGCATTCACAGCGACCACCAAGTGCCAAAGTTAGGCGTTCTGCTGCATGCTTCATCCCATTAGAAAAAAAAATTGGCCATGGGTAGCCCTCCGCCAATTGTTTACAGTTAGTGAAGCTGAACATAGCGTGTCTCTACAAACAAATGCGCACTCTAGATTTCACCTTATATATATATATATATATAGATAGTCGACAGCGACAACAATCCAACGGTTTCCTGAAGCCGTGAATGGAAGAGGCCCGTACAGATCGATCCCAATGCGGTCAAAAGGCCTGGCTGGGCAAGGAATTGGCTGGATCGGACTAGAGGTGTGATGAGGCAGAACTTTCCGTCGTTGGCACTGCGGGCATGACTGAATGTACTTGCGCAAAAAGGTGTACATGCCTCGCCAATAAAACCGGGAGGAAATCCGAGCGTATGTTTTGAAGATGCCCGCATGTGCGCACTGAGGGTCAGCGTGGAAAGCTGAACATATTGCAGCACGAAGATGGCGAGGTATGACAAGTAGCCACTTTCGGCCCTCAGACTTGTAATTCCTGCGATAAAGGAGGCCATCGCGGACCTCAAAGTGAGCCGCTTGACGGCGCAACGTTCGAGAAGATGGAGAAGTCGACGGATCTGAAAGGAATCGCAGAACAGAGCTGATCCAGTCATCCTTGCGTTGCTCAGACGCCATGTCACAGTTTTCTGGGAACGCAACCATTTCGTCCACGGCAGATAAACATGCAGAGCTTTCAGCGGACATAGGCGAGCGTGATAAAGCGTCGGCATCAGTGTGACGTCGGCCAGACCTGTAGACAACACGCATGTCGAACTCTTGCAACCGCAAAGCCCAGCGAGCTAAACGGCCGGAGGGGTCCTTCAACGTGGATAACCAACAAAGCGCATGGTGATCGGTGACTACGTCGAAAGGGCGACCATATAGGTACGGTCTAAATTTACCTAGAGCCAATATAATTGCCAGACACTCCTTCTCTGTCACAGAATAGTTCTTCTCCGCTTTGGTGAGGGTACGGCTTGCGTATGCGACTACGTACTCCTGGAATCCCGATTTACGCTGCGCGAGCACGGCGCCGAGTCCAACACCGCTGGCATCGGTGTGTACCTCCGTCGGAGCAGTCGGGAAGAAATGACGCAAAATTGGTGGCGAGGTTAACAGACAGCGCAACTTTTCGAAAGCATCGTCACAGGCGGGTGACCAAGCGTAACTTTTCGAGTCACTGCGTAGAAGTTCAGTCAAGGGGGCGGTGATCATAGCAAAATTACGAATAAAGCGGCGGAAATAGGAGCAGAGGCCAAGAAAGCCGCGCAGATCCTTCAGAGACGCAGGTTTAGGGAACTCTGCAACTGCCCGAAGCTTGGCTCTGTCAGGAAGAATACCCTCTTTAGATACAACATGACCGAGGATGGTGAGCTGACTTGCGCCGAAGCGGCATTTCTTAAGGTTGAGCTGAAGGCCGGCGTTAGTTAGGCACAGCAGCACTTCATCTAGCCTGCGAAGATGCGTTGGAAAATCCGGGGAAAATATATTCACGTCATCCAAGTAGCACAGGCATGTTTTCCACTTCAGGCCACGCAAAAGATTGTCCATCATCCGCTCGAATGTTGCGGGTGCGTTGCAAAGACCAAAAGGCATGACACAGAATTCGTAAAGGCCATCAGGTGTGACAAAGGCCGTCTTAGGCTGATCTTCAGGTGCCAGAGGGACTTGCCAGTAGCCACTCCGTAAGTCAATAAAAAAGAGAACTCCGCACCTTGGAGGCAGTCAAGGGCATCGTCGATTCTCGGTAACGGGTAAACGTCCTTTTGAGTTATTTTGTTAAGACGACGGTAGTCAACACAGAAGCGAATTGACCCGTCCTTCTTCTTAACGAGAACGACTGGAGATGCCCAGGGGCTGTTCGAAGGCTGGATGACGCCACGCTTGAGCATGTCAGCTACTTGGTAATCGATAACCTGGCGCTCGGCTGCGGACACGCGATAGGGTCTTTGACGCAATGGCGCATTGGTACCCGTGTTGATGCGGTGACACACGGCTGACGTGCGGCCGAGGGGAGTATGCTGGCAGTCGAAGGAATAACGGAACTTGTTCAGTAGTTGTAGAAGCTGAGCACGTTGAGAAACGGTTAACGTGTCGGCGATGGAGCTGCTCAGTACGTCCGGCCTAGTAGTCTGCGGCGAAGAGGCACAGGTCCCTCCGGCGTCTTCGTGTTCCGCGGAAGGACCAGCCGGCATGTCGATAATTGCAGAAGGGTCGAGACTATAAACACGCCCGACGCACTCACCCCGGAGTAGTGTTACAGGACATGACAACAGGTTCGAGATGAGTAGTCTGCTGACGCCGTCATGAAGTTCTAGAAGGGCATAAGGTAGCGGCGAACACTTGCGACGAACGAAAAGAGCAGATGGCGTGAAAAGGGCACTAGACTCGGCGAGAGAGTTGCAAGACACCATGGTAAGGGCAAAAGAGTGCGGCGGTATGATGACGTCTTCAGCAACAAATAGTTTGTCCCCGGTTTCGTGAGCATCATATAATGGAGCGTCGTCAAACACTTCAAATGCCACCTCAGCGCGCGAGCAATCGATGACGGCCTTATTAGCGGAGAGAAAATCCCAGCCCAAAATGAGGTCATGGGAGGAGGAATCCAACACTAGCAATTCAACGACATAAATGAGGCCATCAATCGCGATGCGAGCAGTACAAGCAGCTGCCGGTGTGACGTGATCTGCACTGGCTGTACGAAGTGATATACTAGCTAGTGGCGTCGTAACTTTTTTCAGCAAGCGGCAGAGTCTAGCACTTATCACTGAAACTGCGGCACCAGTGTCGACAAGAGCGAGTGCAGCGACGCCGTCCACATGTACGTCCAAAACATTCGTTGGTGAAGTGAGAGGCCTTGGTCTTTTCGCTGGCGACGCAGTTCCGGCCTCTGGAACGGCGGCAATTAGTTTTCCCGCTCCGGCGATGAAGGACGACGACGCATCGGCGATGGCGGGCGGCGTCGAGGTGATGGCGAACGGCGGTTAACAGGAGGGCGGTAGTCGGCGTACGATGGCATCTGGTCGGGTGGCCGAGAGCCTGTGAACGAACGGCGCGGTGGCACATAAAGGGCAGGTTCGAAGGTCTGGTCGTAGCTTTGTCGGTAGACAGGAACGCGCCGACGGCAGTATCGCGCTATGTGGCCAGGTAGCCCACAGGCAAAGCATATTGGGCGATTGTCGAGTGTACGCCATTGTCCACTACTCTGGATGGACCTTGACTGAGCGAACCGAGGAGTGGGTCGGAGCGGCACGGCTGAGGGAAGCGACGTAAAAGTCTGAAGAGGTGGTCGAGCCGCTACTTCAGCATAGCTTAGAGGTGCATTTACCTCGGCACAGGCAACAGGGCTCGGCAAGGGTGAAGTGTCACGGGCAGATGGCAGAGCCGCGCAAACTTGCTCCTGGATGACCTGGCGAATGTTTGCTGACAGAGGTGACGCTGGTTGGCCGGCTGTTGATAGCAGCGATAGCTGACGAGCGACCTCAGCACAAACAAACTCCTTAATCTGCGATAGCAGCGACTGAAGGTCAGATGTGGTGGTCAGGCTGGAGAGGGTGTCATCCGGGACGTCAGGGCGTCGAGTGAGAAGACGCTGTCGTCGCAGCTCGTCGAAACTCTGACACAACTCAATGACCTCAGAGACAGTGACAGGGTTCTTGGAGAGCAGCATTTGAAAGGCGTCGTCGGAAATGCCTTTCATGATATGTCGCACCTTGTCGGTTTCGGCCATCGACCGGTCGACACGCCGGCAGAGGTCAAGGATGTCCTCTATGTAGCTGGTGAATGTATCACCAGTTTGTTGAGACCGGCCTCGTAGGCGTTGTTCTGCGCGAAGTTTGCGCACACCAGGGCGTCCAAAAACATCTGCGATGCAGGTTTTGAAGGTAGTCCTGGTGGGAATATCCGCCTCATGGTTTCTGTACCACAGCTTGGCAACATCCGTTAAATAAAACATCACGGTGCCAAGCTTTGTGGGATCGTCACATTTGTTCGTAGCGCTGGCTCGTTCATACGATTCCAGCCAATCCTCAACGTCTTTCTCGTCGGAACCGCTGAAGATGTCGGGTTCTCGCAAGAGCTGTGCACCGGGACAGCTCCTGCGTGGCGAAGCCGGTGGGGGTGTGACGACAGCGTCGTCAGGCATGACGGACGGCAGCTTTCGGCTACGCAGTTCCAGGACTGGGGAAGACCGCAGCACTCTCCACCAAAATATAATGTAAATGCAAGGTAAGCAGCGGTAGCGGCGTCGGTACCGAAGCAGCAAGAGCAGGCCGAGTATACGGGCAGCGTCGCAGCAGCAATCAGGCAGTCCTAGCTCGTGCCTCGCGCCCACGCGTCGATGTCGCTGCAGTAGTGGGCATTCCTCTTCACTACAATATATATATATATATATATATATATATATATATATATATATATATATATATATATATATTTTATTATATATATATATGTATATATATATATATATATATACATATATATACACACACACACACACATATATATATATATATATATATATATATATATATATATATATAAAATATGGGAAAGAAGTGTATACCTAAGGGCTCTTTTTTCCGTGTTTGGACACAATAGTAATGAGATCTAACAGACAGTAATGCCAAGGAATGTACAGGGGAAGTTATTAGAACCAATGGAATGTAAATAAGAAGAAAGAAAAGTGGATGAAAAAATAACCAGCCGTGAGCAGGAATCGAACCTACGACCTTCGAATAATGCGTTCGATGCTCTAACCACTAAGCTACCACAGCGGCCTTCCCTCCATCCACGTTTTTGGGTTTATATGTGAATTTAGAATTAGGAGTGAGAGTCAGCGCCATCTATAAGCCAAGCGACGAGTGCGAACTACTCTTTTATGCGCATGTTTGGCGTCACGTAGCACGTGAACTTATTACGAGCGGGCAGCTGATTAATAGTCCCTCGTGTACAACGTAATGACACCAAGTCTGCCAGTACGAGACCCTCGTTAAATGAAATAAGGAAAAGAAGTGTATACCTAAGGGCTCGTTTTTCCGTGTTTTGACACAATAGTAATGAGATCTAACAGACAGTAATGCCAAGGAATGTACAGGGGAAGTTATTAGAACCAATGGAATGTAAATAAGAAGAAAGGAAAGTGGATGAAAAAATAACCAGCCGTGAGCAGGAATCGAACCTACGACCTTCGAATAACGCGTTCGATGCTCTAACCACTGAGCTACCACAGCGGCCTTCCCTCCATCCACGTTTTTGGGTTTATATGTGAATTTAGAAGGAGGAGTGACAGTCAGCGCCATCTATTAGCCAAGCGACGAGTGTGAACCACTCTTTTATGCGCATGTTTGGCGTCACGTAGCACGTGAACTTATTACGAACGGGCAGCTGATTAATAGACCCTCATATACAGCCTAATGACACGAAGTCTGCAAGTCTGCCAGAAACGTATGTGGACGTACACGGACAGTTGGTTTCGTTATCAGTGTTGACAGTTGTTCTTCCTCTTTTTTACTTTCTTTCTTTTTCTTTTTTTCTCCCCCCCTTTTTTTTCAGTTTCCTCTCACTCTCGCAAACATGTTTCAAGGCGAGAGGGACGCGGCAGCAACGAAGTTTGGAAATTCATGTCAGTATAACTCATCCCCTGATGAAGGGAGGACCCCTCCCGAAACTTTTGGGAAATAAATATATTTATCCTTGTTGACAACGCTCCCGTTGTGCCATATCCCATACCTTCACAAAGACTAACTGGCCCATTGAATTATTACTCCCACTGACCTGAACCATGACTGCCAGTACATATATATATATATATATATATATATATATATATATATATATATATACATGGGAAAGAAGTGGATACCCAAGGGCTCGTTCCTCTGTGTTTTTGACGCAATATCAATGAGATCCAGCAGACAGCAATGCCAAGGAATGTACAGGGGAAGTTATTAGAACCAATGGAATGCAATTAAGAAAGAAAATAGGGTGAAAAACAACCAGCCGTGAGCAGGGAACGAACCTACGACCCCCGAACAACGCCCTCGATGCTCTAACCACTGAGCTACCACAGCGGCCTTCCCTCCATCCATTTTTTGGGTTTATATGTGAATTTAGAAGTAGGAGTGTCAGTCAGCGCCATCTATAAGCCAAGCGACGAGTGTGAAAACACTCTTTTATGCGCATGTTTGGCGTCACGTAGCACGTGAACTTATTACGAGCGGGCAGCTGATGAATAGTCACTCGTATACAACCTAATGACACCAAGTCTGCCGGTACGAGACCCCTCATTCAATGAAATAAGGGAAAAAAGTGTATACCCGAGGGCTCGTTCCTCCGTGTTTTTGACACAATACCAATGAGATCCAACAGACAGCAATGCCAAGGAATGTACAGGAGAAGTTATTAGAACCAATGGAATGTAAATAAGAAGAAAGAAAAGTGGGTGAAAAAACTACCAGCCGTGAGCAGGTCCCTGCTCACGGCTGGTGGTTTTTTCATTCACTTTTCTTTTTTCTTATTTATATTCCATTGGTTCTAATAACTTCCCCTGTACATTCCTTGGCATTGCTGTGTATGGGATCTCATCGGTATATATATATATATATATATATATATATATATATATATATATATATATATATATATATATATATATATTCTTGGTTTGTGTGTGTGGGGGGGGGGGTGTTTGAAGGTTAAATTTCTCAAAACAAGATACACCACTGCCTGCCCACATTTTTGACACCTAACAATCATAAATTTGCTCGCATGGCGTTACGCGAATAGAATATTTGGAAAGCAGCACAATTTAAGCGGTCGATACAAATTGAGAACTGGTTACAATGAATTTACGCAGATTCATAGAGAGGCTGTAAATACAATTGTCACTTTTCAATATGTTTGTGTCTTTTATTAAGTTTTTTTATAACAAGCGTCTTGGAAAACAATAAGTATTATCTTGCACAAAACCGCCATAATAAAACAGAGTCCTCATCGATTGTTGTTATGACAATAGTACTTATACTCGGGCGTCTCGTGAAACGATCGAGCGTATGTATTCTCATATGAGGAAAACTGTGCTCTGCATATCGTAGAGACTGCCGACAAAACAAGCGCATGATTTGATTACGGTTTTGATGCTTCTCCTTTCTTTGTTGTTCGGCAGTAGCCACTTATAATGTAACGCAGCTCATAGCGCTGATTGAGTAAGAAGCTAGGTGGATCCGTGCAAATTCCTATTGACATTTTTGTGTGTGTTTGGGTTGGCAGACTTTCGAAATGGTGAATGTATCTACGCCATTTCGGCATGCCGGCATATTCACTCGTGAACCATGGCGCGTAGCAGGTGCGTCCAATGATAAAGGCTGAGAAACGCATTAAACGCGCTAAAAACGAGCACCTACACGCTTTCGTAGGCTCGGGCGTGCGCGCTCCCAATGCAGACGCTTCTGAGATCTTCAGTGCCATGAGACATCAGCGCCACCACTGCTGTCATCCGCCGGAGAATCAGCAGAGATGCGGCGGGGTCGCCTCGTTCGTTCAACTGCCCCCTTCAAGTACACTGTACCTCCGCTGCACGCTCACCGACCATTCTCTGACCACCTCGCCGACCATTCCAGCAGATCGGTATAGTCCTACCGGGGCTGTCCCCGACGTCCACTTTCTGAAACAAGTCGATCGTGGTAACTAGACTACCTCACCCGCTACGCCGAGACAAAAGCCCTGACCGAAGACAGTGCATCAGAGGTAGATAAGTTCTTCGTCGAAAACATCGTCCGACGACACAGCGCCCCGGAGGTCCTCATCACCGACAGAGGAACAGCATTTACTGCTGACCTAACTCGAGCGATCTTCGCATACAGCCAGACAAGCCACCACCGGACAACAGCGTACCACCTAGAGACATACGGCCTCACCGAGCTGCTAAACAAGACCATCGTTGACATGCTGGCAATGTACGTCGATGTCGAACTCAAGACGTGTGACGTCGTTCTTACGTACGTGACCTTTGCATACAACGCGGCGGTGCAGGAGACGACGCAGATATCTCCATGCAAATTGGTCTACGGAAGGTGTCCGGCAACGACGCTCGACGCCATGTTGCCCAACATGACTGACGAAAAAAACCTCGATGTGAGTGAGTACCTTCAGCGCACCGAAGAAGCCGGGCAACTCGCCCGCCTACATATCAGTAACTAGCAGAAGACAGACAGCCACCGTAACAATCTTCGAAGACGCTTCGTGGAATGGCAGCCCGGGGAACGTGTTTTGATGTAGACGCCGATTAGCCAACGTGGACTCAGTGAAATGTTTCTTCGACGCTGCTTCAGATTGTACATGGTGGTTCGACATCTCGGCCCACTCGATTACGAGGTTGTCTTTGTCAGAGGGGGGCAATGCCACGTTCCTTTCTCAAGCTTCGTTATCGCTCGTTACACTACGTTCAGCGCAAACCGCACCTACGATGTTAGAGAAGCTTCGAGGCTGTAGTAGATCGTTTTGTTAAGATTACGCCAACTTCGTGCACATTACAGATTTTTCTGGAACCTACGTCACCGCTAGCGATAACGGTAGAATATTCAACGGGGAGCGTATAAATGCCGGCGCGCTTCGCCGGTAGTCAGTTGATCGACGGCTGACGCTTCGTTCGCCGCTCCGCTATCAGTGCCAGTGTTCCGCTGTACTATAACTTTGCTTTTGCGTGGCCACAAGTTCAGCCCAAATAGTTCAATTTTCGACCTGAAGTCTTGTCCTTTCGTCAAAATCACAACGCCTTGACAACACACACACACAGTGTATACTTAAGGTCTAGTTTTTCCTTGTTTGACAAAATATAATGTAAATGCAAGGCCAACAGCGGTAGCGGCGTCGCTACAGAAGCAGCAAGAGCAGGCCGAGTATACGGGCAGCGTCACAGCAGCAACCAGGCAGTCTTATCTCGTGCCTCGCACCAACGTGTCGATGTCGCTGCAGTAGTGGGCATTCCTCTTCACTACACTTGGTCCCCCGTCGGAACAGAAATCATCCTGGCGACTCGCAGTGAACAAAGTACGAGCGGGTCGTAATAATGTTTCAGCCACTGTACGTGAACAATTTCACGTTCCCGATAGCACTGGTCTGTGGAAGGCGTAACGCGTTCGACGATGTAGTTAACTGGTGAGATCTGCGAGACAATATGGTAGGGTCCCTGGTATTTTGAAAAAAAACTTCGAGGAAAGGCCTGTAGGCACAGCGGGAACCCAAAGCCAAACAAGAGTGTCCAGAACAAAGTTAGGGTAGGGGTGGTTATCGTCACGCCGAAATTTTTGTCTCCATTGGTCGATGATTGTGTACGACTGGGCGAGCTCACGGCAATCCTCGGCGCGGCGGGCAGCTTCAGAGATGGGCGTACACTCGGAGGAATTAGGGTGGTAGGGCAGAATGGTATCTAGTGTGGTGGAACGGTTTCGGCCGTATAACAGGAAAAATGGTTAAAAGCCCGTAGTCGCCTGAGGAGCAGTATTTTAGGCATATGTCACAAAAGGCAGAATGAGGTCCCAGTCGGAGTGGTCTGAGGCAACATACTTTGATATCATATCCTCTAGGGTACGGTTGAACCTTTCCGCAATCCATTCGTCTGCGGATGGTAGGCGGTGGTAGTCCGGTGAATGATACAGCATTCGGCAAGGAGTGCGTTGACGACTTCAGAGGGGAATACACGTCCTCTGTCGCTAAGAAGTTCACGTGGTGCGCCGTGACGCATAACGAAGTTCTGCAGGAGAAAAGATGTGACGTCACGTGCTGTGGCAGCAGGCAAAGCGGCTGTTTCCGCGTATCGCGTCAAGTAGTCGACAGCGACAACCATCCAACGGTTTCCGGAAGCCGTGAATGGTACAGGCCCATACAGATCAATTCCAACGCGTTTGAAAGGCCTGGCTGGGCAAAGGATTTGCTGGATCGGACCAGAGGCTTGATGAGGGAGAGCTTTGCGTCGTTGGCACTGAGGGCATGACTGAATGTATTTGCGCACAAAGGTGTATATGCCTCGCCAATAAAACCGGGAGGAAAGCCGAGCGTATGTTTTGAAGACGCCCACATGTGCGCACTGAAGGTGGAAAGCTGAACATAATGCAGCACGAAGATGGCGAGGTATGACGAGTAATCAATTTCGGCCGTCGGACTTGTAGTTCCTGCGATAAAGGAGGCCATCGCGGACCTCAAAGTGAGCCGCTTGACGGCGCAACGTTCGAGAAGATGGAGAAGTCGACGGGTCTGAAAGGAATCGCAGGAGAGTGCTGATCCAGTCATCCTTACGTTGCTCAGACGCCATGTCACAGTTTTCTGGGAACGACACAATTTCGTCCACGGCAGGTAGACATGCAGAGATTTCGGAAGACACAGCTGAACGTGATAGGGCGTCGGCATCAGTATGACGTCGACAAGACCTGTAGGCAACACGCATGTCGAACTCTTGCAACCGCAAAGCCCAGCGAGCTAAACGGACGGAGGAGTCTTTCAATGGGGATGACCAGCAAAGCGCATGGTGATCGGTGACTACGCCGAAGGGGTGATAATATAGGTATGGTCTAAATTTACCTAGAGCCCATATAATTGCCAGATACTCCTTCTCTGTCACAGAATAGTTCTTCTCTGCTTTGGTGAGGGTACGGCTTGCGTATGCGACTACGTACTCCTTGAATCCTGATTTGCGCTGCGCGAGCACTGCGCTGAGTCCAACACCGCTGGCATCGGTGTGTACTTCAGTCGGAGCAGTTGGGTCAAAGTGACGCAAGATTGGCGGCGAGGTTAACAGGCGGCGCAACTTTTCAAAAGCATCGTCACAGGAGGGTGATCAAGCGTAACTTTTCGAGTCACTGCGCAGAAGTTCAGTCAAGGGGGCGCTGAACATTGCAAAATTACGAATAAAGCGGCGGAAATAGGAGCAGAGGCCAAGAAAGCTGCGCAGATCCTTCAGAGACGCAGGTGTAGGAAACTCGGCAACTGCCCGAAGCTTGGCGGTGTCAGGAAGAAAACCATCTCTAGAGACAACATGGCCGAGGATGGTGAACTGATTTGCGCCGAAGCGGCATTTCTTCAGGTTGAGCTGAAGGCCAGCGTCAGTTAGGCACTGCAGTAATTCATCTAGTCTGCGGAGATGCGTTCGAAATTATGGTGAAAATTTAACTACGTCATCCAAGTAGCACAAGCTTGTTTTTCACTTCACGCCACGCAACAGATTGTCCATCATCCACTCGAATGTTGCGGGGGCGTTGCAAAGACCAAAAGGCATGATACAGAATTCGCAAAGGCCATCAGGTGTGACAAATGCCGTCTTAGGCTGATCTTCAGGGGCCAGAGGGACTTGCCAGTAGCCACTCCGTAGGTCAATAGAAGAGAAGTACTCCGCACTTTAGAGGCAGTCAAGGGCATCGAAGATTCTCGTTAAGGGATACACGTCTTTTCGAGTTATTTTGTTAAGACGACGATAGTCAACACACAAGCGAATTAACCCGTCCTTCTTCTTAACGAGGACGACTGGAGATGCCCAGGAGCTATCCGAAGGCTGGATAACGCCACGCTTGAGCATGTCAGCTACTTGGTCATCGATGACCTGGCGCTCGGCTGCGGACACGCGATAGGGTCTTTAACGCAATGGCGCATTGGTACCCGTATTGATGCGGTGACACACAGTGGACGTGCGGCCGAGGGGAGTATGCTGGCAGTCAAAGAAAAAACGAAACTTCTCCAGCAGTCGTAGCAGCTGAGCACGTTCCGAAATGGTTAACGTGTCGGCGATGGAGCTGCTGAGTACGTCAGGTCTAGTAGTCTGCGGCGAAGAGGCACAAGTCACTCCAGCGACTTCGTGTTTGGCGGAAGGACCAGTCGACATGTCGAAAATTGCCGAAGGGTCGAGACTGTAAACCCACCCGACGCACTCTCCCCGAAGTAGTGTTACAGGACATGACAAGAGGTTCGATATGAGCAGTCTGCTGACGTCGTCATGAAGTTCCAGAAGGGCATAAGGTAGCGGCGAACACTTGCGGCGAACGAAAAGGGCAGATGGCATGAAAAGGGCACTCGACTCGGCGAGCGAGTCGCAAGATACCATCGTATGGGCGAACGAGTGCGGCGGTATGATGACGTCTTCAGCAACAAATTGTTTGTCCCCGGTTTCAAGAGCATCATTTAACGGAGCGTTGCCAAGCACTTGAAATTCTACCTCAGCGCGAGAGCATTCGATGACGGCCTTATTAGCGGAAAGTCCCAACGCAAAATAAGATCTTGGGAGCAGGAATCTAAAACTAGTAATTCGACGACATAGATGAGGTCATCAATCGCGATGCGAGCAGTACAGGCAGCGGCTGGCGTGACGTGGTCTGCGCTGGCCGTACGAAGTGATATACTTGCTATTGGCTTCATAACTTTTTTGAGCAAGCGCTAGAGTCTGGCACTGATCACTGAAACTGCGGCACCAGTGTCGACAAGAGCGAGTGCAGCGACGCCGTCCACATATACGTCGAGAGCATTCGTTGGGGAAGAGAGAGGCCTTGTTCTTTTCGCGGGCGACGCAGTTCTTGCCTCTGGAACTGCGGCAATCAGTTTTCCCGCTCCGGCGATGAAGGACGACGGCGCATCGGGGATGGCGAGCGACGTCGAGGTGATGGCGAGCGACGGTTAACAGGAGAGCGGTGGTCGGCGTACGATGACATCTGGTCAAGAGGCTGAGATCCTGTGAACGAAGAACGCGGTGACACATAGTAGATAGGGACATGTCGATGGCAGTATCGCGCTATGTGGCCAGGTAGGCCACAGGCAAAGCATATTGGCCGATTGTCGACTGTACGCCATTGTCCACTACTCTGAAGGAACCTTGGATGAGCGAACCGAGGAGTAGGTCGCGGTGGCACGGCTGATGGCAGTGACGTAAAATTCTGAAGAGGTGGTCGAGCGGCCACTTCCCCATAGCTTAGATGTGCAGTTACCTCTACACAGGCAACGGGGGTCGGCAACAATGAAACGTCACTGGCAGATGGCAGAGCCGCGCAAACTTGCTCCTGGATGGCCTGGCTAAGGTTTGCTGGAAGGGGTGACTGTGGTTGGCCGACTGTCGATAGCAGCGATAGTTGACGAGCGACTTCAGCACGAACAAACTCCTTGATCTGCAATAGCAGGGACTCAACGTAAGAGGTGGTGGTTAGGCTTGAGAGTGTGTCATCAGCGACGTTAGGGCGTCGCGGGAGAAGGCGCTGTCGTCGGAGCTCGTCGAAACTCTGACACAACTTGATGAGCTCAGAGACAGTGACAGGGTTCTCTGAGAGCAGCATTTGAAAAGCGTCGTCGGAAATGCCTTTCATGGTGTGTAATACCTTGTCAGTTTCCGCCATCGTCGTGTCGACACGCCGGCAGAGGTCGAAGATGTCCTCGATGCAGCTAGTGAATGTTTCACCAGTTTGTTGGGACCGGCTTCGTAGTCGTTCTTCTGCGCGAAGTTTCCGCACACCAGGGCGTCCAAAAACATCGGCGATGCCGACTTTGAAGGTCGTCCAAATGGGCATATCCGCCTCATGGTTTCTGTACCATAGCTTGGCAAAATCCGGTAAATAAAACATCACGGTACCAAGCTTCGCGGGATCGTCCCATTTGTTAGTAGCACTGGCTCGTTCATAAGATTCCAGCCAATCCTCAACGTCTTTCATATCGGTGCCGCTGAAGATGTCTGGTTCTCGCAAGAACTGCGCACCGGGACAGCCCCTGCGTGGCGAAGCCGGTGGGGGTGTGAATACAGCGTCATCAGGCATGACGGACGGCAGCTTTCGGCTACGCAGTTCCAGGACTGGGGAAGACCACAGCACTCTCCACCAAATTATAATGTAAATGCAAGGTCAACAGTGGTAGCAGCGTCGGTACAGAAGCAGCAAGAGCAGGTCGAGTATACGGGCAGCGTCGCAGCAGCAACCATGTAGTTCTAGCTCGTGCCTCGCGCCAACGTGTCGATGTCGCTGCAGTAGTGGGCATTCCTCTTCACTACAAAAGTAATAATAATTAGATCTAACAGACAATAACGCCAAATAAAGTATAGGGAATATATTAGACCGAATTGCAATGTAAATGTAAAGAAAGCAAAGTGGGTGAAAAGACAACTTGCCGTGTGCAGGAACCGAATCTGTGACCTTTGAATAACGCGTTCGATGCTCTCGAACGCGTTGTTTATGGGACCTCGAACAAGCGTCTAGCATCCAATCTGTTATTCATCTTGAGGTTTAAAAGTACGCCGCCTGCTTCTCCTCCAGTTTGTAACTGCTTTCTCGTTGTATGTCCCATTCGTAGGTGTTTGGGTACAGGCGTTCGCCGATATCGTCGGCAAGCCTTTTTGGTAGCCGGACACGGCGGGCGTCTGCCGGCTCCGAAGCTTTAGGCTATTTCGATTGTTCGTGTCTGAAGTGATCACCACTTTTGCGGCACACCACTCTAAATTTGCGTTTTTCCCACTCTCCGAGAATACTTTGGATCACTACCACCTGACTTGAAGTGAAGCAAGGACTGTACCCCTCTGCATTAGTGTTTTCTTACTTTTCAGACGGCGATGGATGGATGGATGGATGGATGGATGGATGGATGGATGGATGGATGGATGGATGGATGGATGGATGGATGGATGGATGGATGGACGGACGGACGGACCGACGGATGGACGAATGGATGGATGGACGGATGGACAGATGGACGGTTGGATGGATGGACGGACGGATGGACGGACGGACAGATCCATCCATCCGTCCATCCATCCATCCATTCATTCTTTTATCCATCCATCTATCCATCCATCCATCCCGCTGTGCCCTTTAAATTAGGCTCACACCACCTAGTCATAAAGTTAAGTACTATAACTGTGTGTTTATGAATTGAATTCCACTCGCGCTTCAATTGTAGCCACCAATAAGTTAGCCTCCTCTTGGTTATTTCTACCCGTTCAAAGTCTATTTTGCCATCACTGTCCCTAAACCCCAATCATTTGAAAAATTCGGCACCATTATCTTCAAATATAAAGCGGAACACTTTACAGAACAATATATAATGTTCAGCCGTTTCCTCTTCACAACACGCACTACTTACCGTGCCTGTGTCTTCGTATTTTGCTTAGTACGTCAGGGTCCTCAATACACCCGTTCTAGCCTCGAAAAGCAGAAAACCCCGAGAATTATTGTAGATCATTTTCCTTGCGATTTCCTGCTTAAAAGTTCGGTAGGCCTCTAATGATGATTTCTCAAGCATTCTCATCTTCTACATGCCCCTCTCTGTTCCCTTCACCTTCTCTTAAACTGATGTTCCCTTTTGGTTTGGTATTCTGCTGTTGTCTAAATACTTGCTTCACAATTTTCGAGTTCGTTTCCGCCATTTAGTATCGACATTCTTTATGTACAAGTAACTGAAAACTTTCCTAGCCCAACGCTCCTCTCCCATTTTTTTTTCAATCGCTCAGCATATTCTATTTTGCTGATAGCTTTCCTGCACTCAAATGATGTTCATCCCATGCCACCCTGTACCCCATGATTTGGGGTATTCTCGTGTGCTCCCAAAGCAAGTTTACCTTTGTCACGTTGTTTAATTTCCAATTTTGCTTGAAGTTCTGATTTCTAGCACAACACTGCGCTGCTGAATGTCCAACTCGTGAACATGACACCTTTCCAAATCCCTCTCACAACGTCATACCTATCGTAGTTCCACAGTGCCCTATTTTTCATCACAACTGCCTTTCTAGTGCCCTTATTCATTACGTATATGTTTCGTGCTCCCTTCGATACTCAGCTCCGTTATTATTTTATAAGCCCAGTATTTGTATTTATCCACTATTTCTAGCGTGACTTCCTCTATTTTATGCTCACTGCCTTTGTTATTCATAAAAATTATGAAAGCCTATTTTCCCAGCTGAACTTCAAATAACCTACCTCTCTCTTTACCACAGATGTCTATCAATCTCTGCAGATCTTCGCTGTCGGCTAATAATACTATATCATCTGCATACACCAATGCTGGTAATGACTGTTTAATGTGTTCTCATAGCTTG
Organism: Rhipicephalus microplus; assembly: GCF_043290135.1. Taxonomy (NCBI): domain Eukaryota; kingdom Metazoa; phylum Arthropoda; class Arachnida; order Ixodida; family Ixodidae; genus Rhipicephalus; species Rhipicephalus microplus. The sequence continues at coordinate 506,800,942 of NC_134710.1, forward strand.
GCAAAAAAGAGCTTGAATCCGAGTCAACTCCCCTCTAATTTGGCTTCCAGTCCCTGGAGATTCAGCATAAATAATCAAGGTGACAAGGGACATCCCTGTCGAAGCCCGCGTTGTATCTTGATAGGTTCAGATACCTGTTCTCGCCACTTGATAGCTACCTTGTTAGTTTTAAAGATATCCTTTAGAGGATTAGTTATTTCATCCTCCACATCTAGTGAGTCCAGTATTCCCCACAAGGGTTCTTGAATCACACTATCGTAATCTCCCTTGATATCTAGAATTGCCAGCCACAGGGGCCTGTGTTCTTTTTCCGCCACTGGTTTCAATACACTGCATCAATGAAAACAGATAGTGCTCCAGCCTCTGTTTACGTAACCCATTTTGTTGTTCTCCCAGCACCCCCTCATTCTCCACCCATGTCTGCAGTCTTTCCTTTACTATCTGCATCACCAGCCTGTAAACTACTGATGTCACTGTTATAGAACGGTAGTTGTTTATGTAGGCCTTGCCCCCTTTCCTTCATAGATCATACTCACCCTGCTTAGTTTCCACCCGTTGGGACCTTCCCTGTCCACTATTGCTTTGCTCGCTGCGTCTCTTAGTTTGGACCGAGTTTCTTTATTAGCACAATTGAGATGCCGTCATGGCCTGTTGACGTGCTATTAGGAGCTCTTTTCTCTGCCCTTTCCCACTCTCGTCGCAGCGGAGCCACTGAGCCCATTGGTCCACCCTCAACTGGTACGGTGCATGCAGCGCTTTCTTGGTGCTTTATTTTTTTGTCATCATTGTTTTTATATATTCCACTGCCTCATCCCCTTCTAGTCTGACCCCTTGAACTGTAGTTATAAACCTTCGTTTCATGCTTGTCTTATTACTCAGAGAATTGAGATGGTTCCAAAACTTTGCAGATGCCTTTCTATCCTTCTCGTTTACTTTCGCAATCCATTGGGTCCCCTTTCTCCTAATCTTGTCACTGAACAAATCGGATGCTTCCCTTCTGCAGCTAAAAAAGTTATCCCATTTTTTATATCATCTTGCGGTTTACTCCTCTGTTTAGCATACCTGTGTTCCCTGGAGGCTTCCTGATGCCTTACTATGGCTCCCTTACCTTCCTCATCCCACCAGCTCTTCAGTTTGTGTCTGGTTTTCCCGGTTAATTTGACTCGTGTCTTAGCAAGCTCTAACACCAACAATCGAGTTCGATTTGTGCCGATCCACTCTGTTTTTAGTATCCTCAGTAATTACTTTCTCAATCTCTTTAGTTGCTACTTCTATTTGCCTTTCTGAAAAAATATAACCGTGTGCTTGCTCGAAGTGCCGCCTCTCCAATTTGATTTCTCTTCCAAAACTGAGCTTGATACGTTTGTGATCACGACCTAGGCTTCTGGACCCCGATTAATCTATCTTCCTCACCTTTAGCCGATAATACAACCTATGTAGTATTATTGCGTAATCTATCATCGACTGCAGCATTCCCACCTCCCATGCTATCAAAGGGACAAGCGCCGCCACCAGGAGATGACGTCACTACTAACCCCTTTGAACTAACACGCCAAGGATGACATGGCGCCTTTGAAAAAGATAAGTCCTCCTTTAAAAACGCCAGCCAGCCAGTCCAAGGCACTTCCACTGTTGACCCTGATTATCACCTTTGTGTTAAGTGATTGAAAGACGTGAAATGCATCTAATTTTACAGTAATTTCTATACATTGCATTTCTTCGAGGAAACTACTGTTTCTCTAACGTACACATCAGCAGTCAGTTTCCTAGTTCACCTGTACTGATTGGCTGTACTGATTTGAAAGAGCGCCATTTCAAAAGCCTAGATATATGAACAATGGTATGATGGGTAGCTGTAAAAAGGCCTCAAAATTCTTCACGCTAACGTGGATAAAAAAATAGAAGCATTAAAACCATGCCATTGACGTGAAATATGTGCAATAATACTAAATGACGAGACGTCGTGATAGTGGGACAGTGACTGAGATGCAGCCCCCGTGGCAGCGACCTCTCTTCAGAGATCGTGCTACGAGCGCCTGGGTATATGACATTAAGAGTACGTACATCTGTTAAAACGCTATCATTGATTTATGAGAAAAAAAGGGTTCCCTACCGATGAACATTGATGGCCACAAGGGTATCTGTATTCGGTAGGGATATAAAAATTGCTTTTTTTCTGAGAGAATCTAAATCACTGCACTGGACAAGCATGTGGAGAACCATGAGCGGTTCTCCACATCTCTCACACAATGGTGCATCGCCACCAGACGAAAGGTATGAATGTGTCGAGTGTATGTGTCCAATTTCCAAGTCTTGGTTTGACAACATGCAGTTTATTTTCTGTCTGCCGATATCCCATAGGCGCTGCCAGCACGCCCTGAGCTCCCGTTGTAGAAATGGTTTCAGATCAAGCGCAGGGACAGCTACAGATGTATTAGCGCCAGTGTTTTCCCGGGCAGATGCGGCCAGCTGATTCGCCAACACGTTTCCAGCGATTTCTCTGTGCCCCGGCACCCAGCAGACTACAACTTGCCGTTTAAGAGGGTAGATCGTGCATAACAGAGAGTGCAATGACACAAGGACAGGAGTTTTTTGTTTTCGCAGATTTTTTCGAGCCACCACTACGCTCAGCCAATCTGTGTATATTACCCCTCGTTGTGGTTGCAGCTTCTTAATATGCTTGACAGCCACAAATACCACGTGAGCCTCTGCTGTGGAGATGCTTGTCTCGGAGTGCAGAATACCGAGGTGGGAGAAAGATGGGCCAACAGCTGCATAGGACACAACAGTGTAAGACTTCGAAGCTTCTGTGAAAAATTCTGGACAAGTGTGCTTGCGTTGGAATTCGAGGAAGTGCGTGCGGATATGTACAGAAGGTTCATGTTTAGTGACTTCCATGAACGATAGGTCACAGTCTATAACTTTCCACTTACATGGTGGCAGATATACTGTTAGAGCCATCAAAAGTTGTTCTAAAAGTGGCACAGCTGTTTCCTTGGTGAGCCTCTTGACACGAAGTGAGTAGGGCTGTCTCAGTGAAGGACGGTTATGGAACAAGGTACAGTTCAACCGAGCATTAATTGTGGAATGAGAGGATGTTCCTCATCAGTGTTAACCTTGGAGTAGTGTGTAAAAGACAGGTAACATATCTGCAAGTGGAGCGATCATTCATTTGATGCTACGTACAGACTCTCTACGGAGCTAGTTCAAAAAACACCCGTAGAGAGGCGGATGCCGAAATGATAGGCAGGGTCGAGAATCTTTAAGGCTGATGGTGTCGCAGACTGATCGAGTATAGCACCGTAATTTAGGTGAGTGAGTACGAGGCTTTTAAATAAATTTATCGGACATTTCCTGTCACTGCCCCACGTAGTTCATGACAACACTTTCAAAATATTCATGGTTTTTGAACACCTGTCTTTTAAGTACTTGATGTATGGGATGAAGGTTAGTTTTATGTTTAATATTAGGCCCAGAAACTTATTGTAGGTCTTCACAGACAGACGTTGACCATGCAGGTCAATCTCAGAATCTTGATGAACGCCCCTCTTTCGGCAGAACAAGCGTTCATTTTAAAACCGTTGTCATCTGCCCATTCAGAGACTTCGTTCAAACCTAGTTGAACCTGTTGTTCACACACTGAGAGGTTACAGGACTTCGAGCCAACCTGCACGTCGTCAACATATGTACAGTAAAACATATTTCGTGAGATAACGAGGCGCAAATAGTTCATTTTCACTATAAAAAGTGTAGAACTCAATCCCTCTTTTTGCGGCACTTCTGTTTCTTGAACAAATGTACCGGACAACACAGTGCCCACTCGAACACGGAACGTCCGATTAGACAGGTAGCTTTCGATTATTTTCAACATCCTGCCCCGCACACCTAGGTGTGACAGGTCTCGGATTATGCCAAAGTGTCACGTATTGTCATAGGCCTTCTACATATCGAGAAACACTGACAGAAAGAATTGTTAATGAATGAAAGCACCACGAATATGTGCCTAGATACGGACAAGGTGGTCAGTAGTGGACTTAGCCTCTCGGAACTCACACTGAAATGGGTCAAGCAGGCTATTTGTTTCCAGGAAATGCATCAATCGTCTGTTCGCCATTTTTTCTGTTCGTCTGTTCGTCTGTTCGCCATGCATAGGCCACTCGTAAATGCTACGGGCCAGTAGCTTGATGCTAAAGATAGGTCCTTGCCCTGTTTATGAATCGGAAAAATGATTGCTTCTTTCCAGGTGGAAGGGATCTCACCGGAAAAGCAGACAGCATTATACAAAGAAAGGAGAGTTTTTTGGGTTTCAGGCGGCAGACGTTTGAGCATTTTGTATAATATACGGTCAGAGCCTGGGGCGGTTTTGTTAGAGCAGTTTAACGATGCTTGTAACTCAGCTAAGACAGAAGGTTAATTGTATGCCTCATTTTTTGTGGATTTGGGTTCTATTTTCTGTTTTTCCATTCTTGCTTTGTATTGTTGGAACGCCGGACTGTAAAGGAACGAGCTGGATACCTGTTCGAAGTGTGCACCAAGAGAGTTCGCTTTGTCTTCCTAACCATTGCCTTGTGGGCTTGCTAGAGGAAGAGGATGGGGTTCTCGTCCTACCAGTCTTCTGGCCACTCTCCAGACTCTTGTTTCATGCGTATAAGTATTGATTCCCGATAAAAAAACCTCTGCCAGCTTTCCCTCCGGACCTATCGACGCGTTCTCCTGGCTTGGGACTTGACGTTTTCAAAATGGAAGAGATTTTCAGCGGTCCGTGAGTCTCGAAGCAGTTTCCACGCTTTGTTTTGTTGTTTGCGAGCATTTCGGCCCTCACTGTTCCACCAGGGGACGTGTCGTTTTCTGCCCAGTCCAGAAGTTAATGGAATGCACTTAGCTGCAGCTTCAATAACAAAAGCAGTAAAGTATTATGCAGCTGCATCTAAGCTAGATCCGCATATGTCAGTCCAACGTAAGCTAGCTATCTTATAAAATCCTAATTGGCCTTTTCTATGTGCCATTTAGGAACATGAGCAGGACACTCAGATGTTAGTGTAATCACAATTATAAGAAAATGGTCACTTCCATAAGGATTGCTTATGAGTTTCCATGTGAGTATCGGTAGGAGCGATGGAGAGAGAATCGCAGCGAGAGCCACCCCATAGGCTACTATGAGCGTTAAAGTGCCCTAGGACGAGATACGGTTCTGGAAGTTCAGCTATCAGCGACTGAAACTCGTGTTTAGTCAGTTGATGGTGTGGCGGTATGTATATACTCTAAATTGTTACCACTTTGTTCAAGATGACAGCTTGGACAGGTACTGTTTCAGGGATGTCTCAAGGCGTAAAAGTGTAGAGCCTGTTCCTTGATTAACAATTATGGCAACACAACTGGATGAGGTGACAGCATCATCTCGGTCCATTCGAAAAATAACGTAATTGCGAAGAAAGAGTAGTGTGTCTTGATTTTAAGTGTGTTTTTTGCACACACAGCACTTTTGGTGTATGTTTGTGTAAAAGTTCTTGGATGTCGGTGAGGTTCCTCAGCAAGCCTCTCACGTTCCGCTGTATTATATGTGTCATTTTAAAGATGTGTGGTGCTGTGTGTACAAGAAATATCACTTCAGGTTACAGGGCCTTTTGGGGGCCCCGTAATTTGACGTTTTTCTTTCTGGGCGCGCTCCAAGGAGTTGCGCCTACCCTTCGACCTCTGAGGCACCGGAGGAGTGGGACTTGTATCCATCACCTCCTGCGAGGTGGCGGATGGTGCCTGATGAGCAGGCACATTCATAGAAATTTCGAACGTAACTGCAGGTGCAGTGGTCCGGGGTCCGGCAGACTCTGAAGTCTGCTGAACCTGTTTGGCAGGAGGCGGAGCAGCACAGGCTACTCCAGCCTTGGCCGCAGATGCCGCGACCACGGTCACCATTCGCAGACGCGGAAAGATGTGGCGCGGCACCCTGGTGCGTCACAACTGCAAAAGAAGAAAAGTGCTTGTTATGGAGGGAGAAGCGCTGGTGCGCCTCTTGAAAAGACAGATTGAATTTAACTTTAAGTTGAAGAATTTGTTTTTCCTTTTTCCAGGATGGCACATTCACGAGTAGGCGAGATGGTCTCCTTTGGAATTCGCACAGCGGGCTGCAGCACTTCAATTGTCCGATGGGTGTTCGTTTGAGCTACAGTTTGCACAAGTGGCGCGCCCTCTGCAGCTTTGCGATCCGTGTTCAAAGCGCTGATATTTGATACACCTACGAGCATTTGGTATGTAGGGCCCGATCGAAGCTTGCAGGAGCCGGTTGCGATTGAATCGGGTAAATCTCTAGTACCAAAGGGGGTAATTATATGTTCCGTTGGTGTTTCTTTTTTGTCTCGCCGTATTACTATTCTTTGAACCTTCACTAAATTCTTGTCTTGCTAGCCTTTTATTAATTCACTCTCTGATAATCCAAGGAGGTCTTCATCACAGATGAGACCAAGGACTGTGTTCAAGGACCTGTGGGGGCCTACGAAAACTGGGTCATCCCCAAACGCTACCAGTTTAGGTAAGTTGTCATATTGCAGCTGGTCTCTAACCTCAAAATGGAGGTCGCGGCTTCCCAACTTGGTTACACGATATCCCGGGCCGATTGCTTTGGTGAGTGTTTTTGAGACAAGAAAGGGAGAGATTGCTCGGACTGTTTTGTTTTCGTTCTGGCTATGTACGACATGAAACTTGGGGAAAGACTGTTCTGCTTTTGAAAGGAGGAACAGGTCTTCGGTGCACCACCTTTTCGGGTGGCGATCAGGGAGAGGGGGGGAAAAGTTAGCCATACAGATTGTTTAAAGTTCGGTGGCGATGGTGGCCACCCACCACCGAGCCCAACAAGGGGACACTACAAGGTTGAATAGTAAACACTCGGAGACGCCAGCCATGCATCGCCGCTATAACCGAATATAACTACCCAAGGTTGGGTAACTACACAAGGTTAACTCTTGCCGCCTGGAGGATGGAAGTAAACAGAAGTGAGGAGATGACAGGAAAGATTGAAAGAGATAAAAAGATGAAGATCAGAAGAGAGAGAGAGACAGGAAAAGGCGACTAAAAATTTCCCCTGTGTGGGTCAGCCCAGGGGTGCCGTCTACGTGAAGCCGGGGCCAAAGGGGTGTGTTGCCTCTGCCAGGGGGCATTAAAGATCCAATCTCCTGACGTCGACTCAGCCCCCAGGATTCCCTTTACCCCGGACACGGCAATGCCACGCACGGCTAGGTGTGGGAGGGAGTCGAAACCCCACCCGTTAGCTCGGCCTTGTGGTGTCACTACACACCAAACGCCTGCTAGCGCAGGCGCCCCTGCGGGGATTCGTTCGGTGTCACATATGGGACAGCGCGAACTTGTCGCAAGCAGTCGGTGTCGCATATATTCGGCAAAAACGTCAGAACATTTCTACACGTTCTAGCAGGGCAATCAAGCGCTGGCACTCTTTAAGGACACTATAAATGTTTTGCCGGGACTTTAATATTTATATTTGTTTTTGCACTCGCAATTTGCTTATGCGGTCGCAGCGACTATATCACCCGTATCTGAGGCCGTGCGTGAGCGCGCAGTTGCGATTTCTCGGTGATGATGGTATTTGTTGGTTGCTCATTACATGTTGTGTATCTTTTGCTCGACTTTTTATTGCACCGTTTTACTTCATCATTTGTTGCAACCCGGGTGCGGCCAAAATTGGAACTACTTACAGGGAGGTGCTGGCAGAGAAAAAAAGATGCTTACGTGCAAGCACGCTTCTATTTCATTGTTTTTTTTTCAGAGTCATAGCGTTTGATTAGATCGTGGTGGCGGTATAGTGAAGACAGCTTCTCCAGCCGATGAGGAACCAACCACGCCCAGGTTTGAGCCTATAATAAGCATAGAGCCGTTTTTTGTTTATTTTAAAAAGTGTTGTCTAGTAGTTGTACGGTTTTTGCAAAATCTTGACTGTCGTTCGCAAAGCTAAGCCACAAAACTGAGTTATAAAAACAATAGACAGCCGCATCAACGTGGTTTACTTTTATTTTTCTCTTAGAAGAGAATTATAACTATGTTGTACGAATATTTCCTCGACTTGTCAGATATGATTCTTGACCTATAAAAATTCACAGAACTCCCTCTCTTTTTCACTATTCGGCTCTCATATCACACATAATACACGATCCATCACGTTGTCCAACGAAAGTTGTGCTATCGCGACAAAATTGCACCACATTATTTTCATGTGAAATTCAGTGAATGTGCGGGCTTCACAAGGTGGTTGTGCAGCACAAATAAATGTGTCATGCTGGTTACCCCGCTGCGAGAAGAGGGGTTTTACAAGGTGGTTGTGCAGCACAAATAAATGTGTCATGCTGGTTACCCCGCTGCGAGAAGAGGGGTTTCTCGTGCGTGGTAATGCAACTACTTATACTACACTGATCACTGTGTTTAATCGAGCTACGAGGCTAAATGTTTTTACCAAAGCGATCATACTAAATTATAATAATAAAACGAAGCAAAAAAAAACACAGGTGGCCCCTCGAGTGCGGTTTAGATGCTCTGCACTTTAACGGTCAGGGCCATATTTGACCGCTTATGTTCGCCCTTCAATCTAGGCATATCTGATTGGCATTTGGCCAAGCGGATCACTGGGTATTCCGGGTATATTGCGGCACTGAACAATATAGAACTTGTCTCGTAATACAAACCATGTACCGGTGCGGTGCTTTTCGCTCGATGGAATTGTCCTTAGCTCCGAGAATAAGCGCTGGCGTCTCTGTGGTCGCGGCGAGGTGGGCAAGGACTCGCCTCCTCCACCGGCACTTGTCACCTTTTTTTGCGCCCACCGTGCACACGCTCTTTAGCATTATGTGGGTGATTGCTGCTCACTTTCGTTGCGCGAATTTCTCAACATACAAGGTGCAAGGTTTCATCGCTACTGAAAAATTTTAAAGATGTAAGAAGTTTGCATAGTTTAGCTTAGGACAGGCACTTTTATCTGAATGGGATATATATTGTGAAAATAGTGAGGCAGGAGAAGAAGTTCATCATCATTTATTTTTTCTTATGGGCCCCTGACGGGGTATTACCTAAGGGGGGGGGGGGTCGAACAAGGATAGACAAAGGCAATTACATTCCGAGAACATAAAGTAGGATACAAGTCAATAATTGGAATTACAAAAAAATAATAACAGAACTCGTTATACAACTAATAGCATGATTCAAAGTACCATAAAAATAGGAGAAAGGCAGCTGCTACACACAAAAATTACGACGGTGCAGTTGTAAAATGAGTTTCTAGTAAGGTTTTAAACTTCAGAGTATTAAGTTGATTGGCTATTTAGAAGCCGATTCAAATTCTCAATTGTTAATGGGAGAAAAGATTTGCTAAAAGGGTTGGTTGAACTTCTTAAATTTTGGACACTCAAAGAACTTAAAAGACGGTGCGAAGTTCGAATCGGTGGGAGAAGCAGGGAGCCATGTAGGTAAGAATAATTGAAATACAGTTTGTGAAATAAACAACGGCGTGCTATTTTTCGTCTAAAATCCAAACAGGTGAGAGACAGTGATAATTTTATAATAGTAACTATTGCGCGGAATTTGTATAGGGAGGTTATAAAACGATCCGCGGGATTTTGAATGGCTTCAAGGGAGTCTATTAAATAAGATTGGTGTGCATTCCAAATTGGAGAGGCATACTCGAGTTTACTACGGACGTAAGTTTCGTGGGCAAGTTTACGAACTGAGGCCGGTGAGCAGGAGAGGGATCTTGTGATGGAACCTTTTCTTTTGTTTGCATCGGCAGTAAGCTGTGCGATATGGTCAGTCCATGTTGGTTTGGGGTTGATGAGAACACAGAGGTACCGGTACGATTCTGCTACAGCGAGGTGGTTAGACTTCAGGGAATAAGTAAAATTTAGGCTTGAACGCTTACGGGAAACTTGCATAGAAACTTGTATTTACACTTAGAAATATTAAGTTGCATCATCCATAAACAACAGCAATTTTCAATTACATTTAAATTATTTCGGAGGGCAAGTTGATCAGAGGCATCACATATACGGTGTTAACGACACAATCGTCGGCAAAGAGACGTAGCTTACAAGGTATAGAAGTTAAAGAAGTTGGACATTAATGTGAAGGAACAGACCGATTACCGGCTTTAAATATTGGAAATATGGTGCTTATAGCTTCAAGTCATGCGGAAGCGTACTGTCTTTTATCGCTTACGTCAACATTATTTCTAATATTTTGCTTGAACATGTGCACGTTAGCGTACCTAAAAGTATTTTTTTGCTGTGATTTTATCTGGTCCTGGGGCACAAGTTCATCATTTTCATCGCGAATAACACGAAATTCAGTATGCGGGATGGTCTCCTTTGCTAAGTGATAATATGCTAAGTGGTACCTAACGTGACTACAACTAGGCATAGACTCTGGGATTAGAACATATCTGTACCAAGTATCAGAAATGAAATCGCGTCGTTGTCAGTTTACTAAATACATTGCCTTTTACCGCGCAAGTTACGTGTGCATCTGGGAACAATCTAAATGATTTGACAGAACTGTGCTTTCTCCAGCAGGAGAAATTACATGAATACGACTGTAATAAGCACTCACATAATCGTCGAACGAAATAATACTGCCGCACACATAAGTATTTTAGAAATAATGAGATATTTTCATTTATTGCGATTATATGTACAGGTTTCTTCTCAACAGTCACCCGAGATTAAGTACTCGTATACCCTGATTTACATAAATTGCTAAATTGTTCTATACCGTCGCGTCACAGACGCTAATGGGAGCATCACGTGGGAGCACCGCTGATAAAAAAATTTCGTACAAACGTCCGAAAGTCGAAATTAACTCTTCCATGGCGCACTTACCAACTTGGCCCAAGCATGGCTCACCGTGTCTGTCTGCTACTTCCGAAAATGTTTTTCCTATGCAGAAACAATTATGACCATTTCAAGTCGATGTCCCATCTCCCGCCGCGAAAAAAATTTCAGATAGGCATCTGGGCCCTTGTAATAACTTAACAACATTTACCTCGATCAGGCAATGACTGGCCTCACGCGTCATGTCCAGCAGCAGGTGATCAACTGCGAGAAAATTCAACATATGAGGTGCTTACCTAAACTGGTAGTTAGGAGTGGGACCGCACTGTTGCTACAATTCAGCACGAAGACAGAATTTGATAGCAATAAGAATTTCTGCACCTAAACTCAACCACACGTAAGCTGTATAATTTTGGTCAATTAAAGCTTCAAAGTAATCGCGCGAGAAACATGAATTAAAGAACTTCTTGAGTGAGCAAGTACACAAGAGAACACACAAGAGCGGCGGCGGTATTCTACGACAATCGCATTCCGGTATACGTTACGAGACTCGATGCTGCACGCAAGTGCGGGTCTTGACACACTTGTGAAAGCGCGGTCCGTAGTTACGTGGATGGATCCAGTAAAAAATTATTCTAGGACAGGAGAAGCCCTGATATCTGCGAAAGAAATCACCCATGCACACGTCAACCTAATTATGTAAATATAGTGTCTTAATTTCTCCTCGAATATACATAACTATGCGCCAATCAATTAGTTTGTTGTATCCAAATAGAAGCGTGTTCTTGTTTAAACACCCGTCGAAATGTGACTGTCCCATTAAAGAGTATAATTAATAATCGGGGTTAGCAGTGCGACACAGACCTTTTCACTCCTTTCACATTATTATACGACCCAGCGCGTTGTTGTGCAGAAGCAAAAATAAACCTTTTATTGTTTTACCTGAAACACCACTAATTCTGCTTTCTTCATTCATCTCCAGCTTGACACAAGCACAAAGTGAACGCATAAATTGGAACAGCGAACGAAGTGAGCACATCATTATGTAGGTGCGGCGTAAATGGCATCGAAAAGTCGGTGCCTTCACGTCATCCGCCATGCGACGCCACTCCAACTTCTCGGATTAGATGTCGTTATTGGCCGGCGCACGTGATTGACTATAGCCAATCACAAGTGTACGCATGTCTCGGATGTGGTTATGTGAATAAAGGGCTGCTAGTCAGTCGAGTCATTTTTTGGGCTTCGGAGTGAACGCGTTTCGTGTTGAGCGTGGAGCGTGGGCCACGTGGGGGCACCTCTACTCGTTGCGCGTTGCGACTTTATTGCGACTACATAGCTCTCGTGCCAACGATCGGGTCGTCGTCGGTTGCCTGCTGCCCTACTGCCACCGCCAACACTACAAAATTTATTTCAGTGTTCGATTAGCGGCTTTAAATAACTGCTGACCAGTCATGCCTGTCTGCACTTCTGGTTTTCTACGTGTGCGTTTAGGGCTTTCTTACGAGGGCTCTGCTCACGGTTGTTACGAAGGCAAAAGACGCCAACACGCTCCCGACGGCGCCACTACTCCGGAATTCGTCGCCAAGGTCACCAGCCGTTTGGTATCGTGTGTTCAGCTCGCGACTGCTTCTGCGCAGAGCTGATAGACGAGCGGACGGGACGTTGGTGAGTTAAGACGAGGTTTTTGTACAGCATAGAAATAGAGGCGTTACATAGCGGCACTGGAGCCGACAGCTTAGGGACTCGAAGAGCCGAGATGTCTTCTCTCGCACGCATTCGTTGGCTTTACTCGACCACATAAGTCAACTCCTGTTAGGAAGCGCACCGCCGACAACGTTCTGAAGGGTGCCACAAAACTCCCCGCTTACAAGGACACCGGGCGCGCCGACAGTGAAAGGGCTCGAACCGACGAGAGCCTTCTGTAACACATAGGTCTTTTGCTGGCTACGCGCCGCAGGGCTGGTTTTATAGGAACCAGGTAGATCCTTTGAGTCACCAAACGTCCAATCAAAACCACCGCTGGCCGTGATGTCAGAATCCTCCAATGAGGCCCTCCGCTGGGTCGCGTCATGCTCATCACATTCGGAGCCGCTGCGCGTGGTTGCACTGAAGGACGAGTGACGCCATCACGCATTGGGTAAGACTCGCCAGACTGGAAGGCGTCGATTGCTTCAAATGGCCCGTGGGCTGAGGGTGCTCGCTGTGTTTTGCGTGACATACCAGCGCCGCCGTTTTATGACGTCGTTGAGTTGATCGCGTCAGGAAGGTTCGACCGCTGGCCTTGACACAGATTGCCTTTGCAGAGGCATTGACGTTCGGTGTGGAGCCCCGCCGCGGTGGTCTAGTGGCTAAGGTACTCGGCTGCTGACCCGCAGGTCGCGGGTTCGATTCCCGGCTGCGGCGGCTGCATTTCCGATGGAGGCGGAAATGTTGTAGGCCCGTGTGCTCAGATTTGGGCGCACGTTAAAGAACCCCAGGTGGTCAAAATTTCCGGAGCCCTCCATTACGGCGTCTCTCATAATCATATAGTGGATTTGGGACGTTAAACCCCACAAATCAATCAACGTTCGGTGTGGACTCGCAGGCGTAACAGCACCCCCGCCGCCAGACAATGCACCGGAAAGACGAGCTGCTTCCACGTGGCTCGGATGTCGGGCGCACTCTTTCTCCAGGTCCCTCCAGGCTTGCCTCCGGGGCCATGGGGAGAATGTAGCTCCAGACTTCGTTCCGTGAACACATTCATTTCTTGAGGACGGATCCTAGCTCCACTGGCTTGTCGCCACAACGTCGGCCAGCTTCGGTCGTCTCTTCTGGCGATTTTTGGTCTCAGCACTTGTCGATGGTTCTGCAACTTGCAAAGAACGGTTCGACTACAGACAACACAAGACACAAGCAAGTGCCCTCTGTCACCCGACAGAACACCAGACAAAGTATGGTACAGCGTATATCTAGCTACGTGTCTATCGGAATTTCGTTCCCTCTACAAAAGGCACATGTGGGACACAAGGCTCTTAAATTGAGAATTCAAATTTTTACATGTACAACAACGTAATGAAATAGAATACGCCATAAAGTTGGCCCTTGAGATCACTCTGGACGAGAGCGCTCAGCTAGGGCCGGGATGAGGAAAAAATGTTGCTCCGAATCGCCAGTGAGAGACCTAAAGGTGGAGAAGGTACTAACTAAAACGCACGGCTCAATGCGTCTGCATTAGCGTTTAGCTTTCCTTTCTTTGCAGCAAACGTCAAAGTTGTGCTGTTGGCGTATCATGCTCTACCTCAGGAACCGGCCAGTTTTACGCGACGATACCTATGCAGTACCGCTGCTCATCCTTGTGACGTTGCACATCTGTGTAGCACCGATATAGGTGCCCTGCTTTTTCAAAAAAAAGCAACATTCTTTTAAGTGTGAATACACTTTATAAGCGACCCCAAACCATCCACCGCAGTCGGCGGCGTCCGCAGTCTTCTCTCTATCTTTGAAAGAAAGAGGACTTGGCGGGCCGCTGCGCGACGCTCTACCGAATAAGCCACGGACGCGACGCTAATAGTCCCCCTCCCCCTTCGCTCGCTCCTCCGCTCTCCTCGCTCGCTGCAGCTGCGCGCGCACCCCTCTCTCTCGCGCGCCCGCCTTTTCTCTCAGTCTCCCGTCGAGAGCGGGTCGTGCGATGGTTGTCCCGGAGGCAAGGCTACCATCTGGATATAAGGCGCGTTACTGACACCGATATCAGCGTCGCCAACGGATTTGAACTTTACTCCCCCTCATAGCATCACCCCGTGCATTCGCACTTAACCATGTTCACCCACGGGGAAATGCTTGGGAATTTTTTTTTCTGTTTTCCTAAGTTTACGCTTTCTATAAACGCTTTATACGAGAGGTCCTCACGCTGATCTCAAATGAGCGTTTGTCGATCAACCCTGGCCAGTTCTTTCCAACTTTCCACTACAGGTGAGAGTGTTGCAGCCCTCTCGCTCTGACACAATGGCGCCATGTCCTCTTCTCCGCAAACAGAGACCACGCCTGTGACTTCGGCGATGGGCTGCTCGAGTGACTGCTCAAATGACTCACACAAAGAGTTGTCTGTCTGAGGTTCCGTCGACTCACTGCCAAGGTCACACAGATCAGCAGGAATTGCAGGTAGTGCTTCACCACATTGAACAAAATCAAGTTCCTGCGAAAGCTTCCGCGATTGCGATCGCGTGAGGGCCAAGTACGCTATGTTGGAGAAGATTGATTTACCCTGCTCTTTGAGAAGCTGTTCTCAGTTATTGCAAAATAGATAAGGAAAACGTTTGGGAAGCGCGGCAGACACAGCCGCGTCGGTGCGAAGCTTCCCGAACGGGCCTTCAATGACAACCGTAGTGATTGGTAAGCAAACACTCTGCTTCTCAGCGACTTGTCTGATCCACGCGCATTCTCCTGTAAAGTCATCCGGAGACACCAACGAAGGATGGACAACGTACATGGTTGCCGCTGAGTCTCGAAGTGCTCGACACGTTTTCCCATTCACACCAATTTCTTGGACATACGGCTCTAACAACCTCATGTTCTTTTCCGATTAGCGGATTGTTGCGAAAGCAAACTTTTGCTCACAGTTTATCACAGTGTCCCCTTCCTTTTTGTAGTTTTAGCAGATTAGCGACTTCCGTGATTCAAACGCCAGTGTGATATCAGTACGTTGTTTAGAAACCTCACTTGATTTCTCCGCTTCCGTTTGCCCTTCTCCTAAAGTGTCCTTCGTAAGAGACGGGTCCTTCCTGAAATTACGGTGTGGAGCGGGTTTCCGTTGATAAGTTTCTTTGAAAAGCCCCGTTTGCTTTCATTCTTTTCAGCACTCACTGCCCTGCTATGCAACTTTCGACGAGTATAATACTCCTCAGCTAACTCTATAGCCTTGTTTAGCTGTACTTCACCAAGTTTGTCCTGCAGCCACAGCTTGACATCCTCCTCGATGCAGCGGTGGAATTGCTCCACGCAATGCATTCTACCACTTTATTCCGATCGTCATCAACACCTTCGCCCTTGAGCCATTCATTTAAATTAGCTTTAAGACGAAACGGGAAGTCAACGTGTGATTTATTTCCCTTTTTAACATACCGGTAACTTTGCCTGAAAGCCTCATGTGACAATTTGTAACAAATCAAGAGCACCTTATTAACCTTGTTCTAGCTCTCAAACGCTTCCCTCGACAAGCCCGTTATCACGGCGGACACTTCGGACGTGATAACGTGCTGACAGCTCTTCGACGTTATAACGTGCTGGTAGCTGATAGCTCTTCTTGATAACGTGCGTGATAGCTCATCCGACGTTATCAAGTCGGAAGAGCCAACAGTTACTACGCCCAAAGAGACCGCTCCAAAACATTTTGTTCACAGACGTGCTCAAACTTGACGAGATACTTCGCCATGTCCTCGCCTACTACGAACGGTGGCAATAGGTGACGAATTCTTTGACCGCTGACCTGAACTGTCACAGAAGCTAGGCTAGGCGCCTGCAAACACTGTCGCATTGCCATTTCTATTCGTTTCAACTCAAGGCGCTCCTGTCTCTTGGCCTCCTCACGGCGTTCTCGCCTTTCAGCCTCCTCGCAGCATGTTTCGATGTTCGCCCAAGCCTCATCGACTTTCTCAGTCGTCACTCCTGCATCCCTCATTATTTCAATTATCGCTTGCTTTCGTTTCGCACGACCCAAAATAAGGCCGAGTTCCTCACAAATTTCGATGAGCTCTTTCACGTTAAGGTTCTCTATTGTTCACACAAGCCTCTTGCTGTTCACCCCTGTTAAGAATCTTCTTGCCGTACCCACAAAGAAGACGCGCAAGCAATTTCTAACACTGCCATGTTTACACTCTCCGCATTACCTTTGGTTTCAAAGCGCTTTGATTTTGCTTGAAACGATCAAAGCTCGCTCTAATGCTTCATACAGCCCTTCTCTAAACTACTATAACCTGTGCTAGACTAGTCTGGTGAACTGAGCGGAAAACATCAGGCCCTAACTGCATTGATGTCTGACGCCGGCTGATCCCACAGCTGCTATCCACTATTATGAAGTTGAGAGACGCCAACACGGTCTCGAAGGCGCCACTGCTCCGAACTCCGCCGCAAAGGTCACCAGCCGTTGGTAGCGTGTGTTACTCAGCTAGCGACTGCTTCTGTGCAGAGCTGATGATAGACGAGCGGACGAGACGACGGTGAGTTAAGGCAAGGTTTTCGTACAGCATAGAAAGAGCGGCGTTACAACTTCGGCACTGGGGCCGACAACTTAGGGACTCGAAGAGCTGAGATGTCCTCTCTCAGACGCCTCCGTCTGCTTCTATCTGCCGCATAGGTCAACTCCTGTTACGAAGTGCACCGCTGACGTGGTTCCGAAAGGCACCACAAAACTCGCCGCTTACAAGGACACCGGCCGCACCGACAGCGAAAAGGCTCGAACCGACGAGAGGCTTCTCTGACACATAAGTCTACTGCTGACAACGCGCCGCAGGGCTCTTTTTATAGGCACCGGGCGGATCTTTTGAGTCAACAAATGTCCAACCAGAAGCGCCGCTGGCCGTGATGTCAGAATCCTTTAATGGGGCCACCACTGGGCCGCGTCGTGCTCATCAAATTCGGAACCGCTGCGCGTGATTACACTTAAGGACGAGTGAAGCCGCCACGCATTGCGTGCTCGCCAGACTGGAAAGCCTGGATGCTTGAACGGGCTCGTGGGCTGAGGGCGCTCACTGTGCGTTGCGTGACATTCTGGCGCCGCCGTTTTATGACGTCGTCGAGTTGATCGCGTCAGGAAGGTTCGAGGACTGGCCTTGACGCAGATTGCCTTTGCAGAGGCCTTGACGTTCGGTGTGGACTCGCAGGCGTAACAGCACCCCCGCCACAAGACAGTGCACTGGAAAGACGAGCTGCTCCCACGTGGTTCGGATGTCGGGCGCACTCTTTCTTCAGGTCCCTCCAGGTTCGCCTGCGGGGCCATGGGAAAAATGTAGCTCCAGACTTCATTCCGTGAATACATTTACTTCTTGAGGAGGGATCCTAGCTCCACTGGCTTGTCGCCACAACGTCGGCCAGCTTCGTTCGTCTCTTCTCGCGATTTTTGGTCTCAGCACTTGTCGATGGTTCTGCAACTTGTCAAGAACGGTTCGACAACAGACAACACACGACAAAAGCAAGTGCCCTCAGTCACCCGAAAGAACACCAGACAAAGTATGGTACAATATATATCTAGCTACGTGTCTATCGGAATTTCGTTCCCTCTACAAAAGGCACATGTTGGACACAAGGCTCTTAAATTGAGAACTCAAAGTTTTACATGTACAACAACGTAATGAAATAGAATACGCCATAAAGTTGGCCCTTGAGATCACTCTGGAGGAGAGCGCTCAGCTAAGGCCGTGATGAGGACAAATTTTTGCTCCGAATCGCCAGTGAGAGACTTAGAGGTGGAGAAGGTACTAACTAAAATGCACGGCTCAATGCGTCTGCATGAGCGTTTAGCTTTCCTTTCTTTGCAGCGAACGTCAAAGTTGTGCTGTTGGTGTATCATGCTCCACCTCAGTAACCGGCCAGTTTTACGCGACGATACCTATGCAGTACCGCTGCTCATACTTGTGACATTGCACATCTGTGTAGCTCTGATATAGGAGCCCTGCTTTCTCAAAAAAGCGCTTTATACATGAGGTCCTCGCGCTGATCTCAAACTAGCGTTTGTCGATCAACCCTGGACAGTTCTTTCCAACTTTCCGCTACAGGCGAGGGCGTTGCACCCCTCTCGCTATGACACAATGGCGCCATGTCGTCTCCTCCGCAAACAGAGACCACGCCAGTCATTTCAGCGACGGGCAGCTCGAGTGACTGCTCAAATGACTCACACGAAGAGTTGTCTGTCTGAGGTTCCGTCGACTCACCGCCAAGGTCACACCGATCAGCAGGATTTGCAGGTAGTGCTTCACCACATTGAACAAAATCAAGTACCTGCGAGAAGGCCAAGTACGCTAAGTTAGAGAAGATTGATTTACTCGGCTCTTTGAGAAGCTGTTCTGAGTTATTAGAATATATTGATTGTGCGCGGCGGCTCTACCAGCATGAGGACTATCCGTAATCCATTCGTGTTTCTTCTCCAGATCATCAACCTTCTGCCGCCAGTTCGTGCCGGGTGCTCAGGGAGCTGCGAAACGACGTCTGCGCATCCCTGCGATGCTCCTATCTGGCGCGTGCCTGATCTGCGAGTATCAACGCCCTGGGACAGCCTGCGTCGTGGCCAAGTGACTGCCGGTGCCGTGGATGACTGGCAGGCGGCAGCACCATGGTACTCAACTATAAGTTCACGTCCAGCGGCCATCTCGACCATTGGGCGTGGCGGCTGTACCAGCATGAGGACCGTCCGTAATCCATTCGTGTTTCTTCTCCAGGTGAGAAAACAATATGGGAAATGTGGCTGCTCTGACGATTCATTTTTGCTGGTGCTGCCGTGCTCATGGTTGTGCTGTTTGTTGTGCCACGCTGAAATTGTACCCAGGAAGGTATTGTTACTCTGTGGCGATATTGAGATGAACCCGGGCCCTGACCTGGAGCAAATTGTTAAAATGCTGGAAGCTATTGCGGTCGATGTTAAAGAAATTAAGGAGAAGCGACTGTCAGAGACTTAGAAGAAGCTAGATACTTTATCTGGGCTCGAAAAAAAAAATAAATGCCTGTCAGAAGCAGTTGTCGACTTCGACACAAACAATTACTGTTCTGGAAACAAAACTTGAGCACCTAGAAAATTATAGTCGGTGATCCAATTTAATTGTTTACGGTCTTCCTGAGATGGTAAATGAAAACAACGAAACTCTTGAAAACGCCGTCAACAAAGGCATTTTAGGTGACATCATGGAGCTAGAACCTGTCAACATAGAGCGCATTCATTCATTGCATAGGTAGACCTGAAGCCGGCAAAGTTAGGCCTGTAATTTTTTATTTGCTTGATTGATGAGAGAAGGCTAAAATACTAAAGAAAAGATCTAAACTTAAAAACACAACATTGGCTATCGGTGAAGACTTTTTCCCAAGAATACGAGACATTAGAAAGAAGCTTTGGACAAGTGCCAATGCAAGCCGAGATTATAACGAAAGAGTAAACTTGGCCTTTGAGAAGCTGTACATAAATAACCGAGCATACGTCTGGGACTGTGAAAAGGGAGAAAGAATACCGCTTGAAAAAACGACGGAAGCAGCAATTGTCCGGTAACCAGACGATATGCCCAGTCACTTATCAAGACCTAAGAGGACATTCTACTATTTCTTCATGGATTCGGTCAACAAAAAGTAAACGCGTGAAGCGTGAAACGCTCAGAACAAAAGTGTCTCCGATTGGTTAATGTGAATGTCCGAAGCGTAAGCAACAAGACTGAACTCATGGAAATTGCCTTACTTGAATATGACCCTCATGTAGCGAGTGTGTCTGAGACATGGTTGCGCCCTGAAATAGCGGATGATGACATATTTCCTCCCTCGTATAAAGTGCTTAGGAAAGACAGAGCTACAAGGGGTGGTGGAATAGCCGTCCTTGTGAAAGACACAATACAGGCTACAATTATCGCGAGTGTCGATGAACTAGAGTGTGTATGCATCAGACTGTCTTGTTGGAGACATAGTTTTATTTTATATGCCGTATACAGACCCCCTGAGGCTACATTAGAATGCATGGCAAAATTACGTGAACATATGTCCCAGTTTCGCAACCAGAAAATTTTGTTAGCTGGGAATTTTAACCTACCTTCTGTTGACTGGGAACGCTTTACGACGGGGCCCTTGAACAAAAAAGAGACGGAGGCTTTGTTCGACGTCATGCTTACTCATAACCTGATGCAAGTTGTGACAGAGCCAACCCGTGTGCATGGGTTCAGAAGTTCTATTCTCTATTTGGTATTTATAAGCCGTGAACTTGAGCAGCACACTGTTTCCGTGGAACAGGGCCTGTGTGATCAGAACTTGGTTAGTGTATCCGTTCCCTTTATTCTTTATTCTTTATTCATCAGATACCCCGCAGCACCCGAAGGCGTTATAGCAGGGGGGTTACATCAATAAATGACGTACATCTCCGTTCACCGACACAATACAACTTTGTTCACACATAAATTACTGAAATATATTTTCGTTCACACACATAGCAGAATTTTGTTCACACATAATATATCTTCGTTCAGGTTACAACACGGGTTTACAGTAGTGAATAAAATATATCTTCGTTCCCACTATGTACTTGCATTTCAGTTAGCCTGTTCCACTGTTTAATCGTTCCAGATGCACGAGCATGTTACCAGATGCACGAGCGATAAAAAAATCATCGGTTCGTTGTTTCAAAGATTACTCACGAGCAGATGACATATCTGTGCTAGACTACATGGAATCGCGTTTTGCTGTATATGATGCTGAAGATGTCGGAACAATGTGGAACCAATTTAAAGCAATGTGTCACCATTGCATAGACAACTTTATTCCGAAAAAACGAAAGAAGGTTCACAAACAAACTCCTTGGATTACTCGCGATATTATTCATTTAAAGCGAAAAATAAAGCGATTACGTAAAAAGCAAGTGCAGACTAGTGCTCTTTCAACACTCAAGGTCAGCCTTGCACGGGCCGTACGCTCCTCTAAAAATCGCTACTTTATGACACTGCTGCCCAATTTCATAAAAAATGACCCAAAATAATTCTGGAATTATATTTCCGACAAAAAGAAACCCGCGACAAAAATAGCAGTTGAGGACGTGATTGTTACTGACCAGAAAGCGGTGGCTGAGCATTTTAATACGTATTTTCAAAGTGTGTTTTCTGGTTCTAGTTCATACGTACCAAGCGGTAAAGTTTTCGATCCATCTGAAGCATCTTTTATGTCTTACTCTGGCGTATTCGCGACGCCTTTAAACCTCAAGTCCAAAACACTGTGTGGACCGTATGATCTGCCAAATATATTTCTAAAAAGGTATGCTGAACATGTCGCGAAATTCCTGTATAAATTTTTTGTGTTTCATTGTTATCATCAAAGCTACCAGGTGACTGGAAGGCCGCTCGCATTAGTCCCGTATTCAAAAAAGGGAACCGTCTTTCTCCTCAAAATTATCGTCCTATATCTCTAACGTCTACCTGCTGTAAATTAATTAAACACATTATCGCCACCCAAAGAGTAATTTTTTGGACCAGCATTCTATTTTGACACAATTTCAACATAGGTTTAGAAAGGGATATTCAACAGTAACGCAATTGGTTACCGTAATCCACTCATTTGCACTAAATCTTTATAACAATAGGCAAACTGACATAATTTTTTTTAGATTTCAGTGAAGCCTTTAACAGAGTACCTCATGATAAACTGATTCAAAAACTTAAGCGGATTGGGCTTCTAGACATTCTCGTAAACTGGATTGCCGAATATCTTACTAACCGGTGATAGTTTGTTGCCATTAATGACCACCGTTCACCATCTCTTCATGTCTCATCATGTGTGCCCCGGGGAAGTGTACTGGGGCCATTGCTTTTTCTCATTTGTATAAACGATATTGTCAATGTCATAAAACCTACAGTACAAATTAGCTTATTTGCCGATGATTGTGTTTTGTTTCGTGATATTTACTCTGTTCATGATCAAAACGAACTTAACACAAATCTTTCCAATATAGATCAGTGGTGTAATGAATGGGGAATGACCCTCAACGTAGAAAGAAATGTCTGTATGCGTCTGACACGTCAAAAAATCCGCTAGACTATATCTACAAACTAGGGCCGTCATCCCTGAGAGAGGTCACTAGCTATAAATATTTGGGCTTGACCATAACTAACAATTTATCCTGGAACGTCCACATAGACAACATATGTTCAGCTGCCCTGCGAAAACTCGGCATTTTAAGACATAAACTGCGTAACTGCCCTCCAAACGTAAAGCTTCTTAGCTATTTTTATTTTGTAAGACCTAAATTAGAATACGCCAGCACAGTATGGGATCCTTACACTAGGTTTAATATTCATATAATTGAGCGGGTTCAAAGAAAAGCAGTTCGTTTTATATACAACATATACTTACCATCTAGTTCACCCTCTGCACTAACGACTGCAAATGACATTCAGCCACTTGCTTCGCGCAGACTCAAACAACGGCTTGATTTCCTTTTCTTGTTACTTATTAATAAACTCGCCATTGATCCATCACCGTATATATCTTTCCTATCAACCAGGCAGACCCGTCTTTACCATCCCAATTTGCTTACTCCATATTTCGCGATAACTGATGTCTTTATCTAGTCTTTCTTTCCACGGACAGTGTCTGGTTTGAACAAATTATGTGATCTCCATTCATTGCGAATTAGGTAGAGTGAATAGCATTATGTATGGTGCATGTTACTCCTGTTTTTTTATTTGATGTGTCCTTCCTGCTTGGACCATTTGTGGTTCGCAGTATGTACTAAAATAAATAAAATAAATAAATAGATAAGAAAAACGATCGGGAAGCGCGGCAGACACAGCCGCGTCGGTGCGAAGCTTCCCGAACGGGCCTTCAATGACAACCGTAGTGATTGGTAAGCAAACACTCTGCTTTTCAGCGACTTGTCTGATCCACGCGCATTCTCCTGTAAAGTCATCCGGAGCCACCAACGAAAGATGGACAACGTCCATGGTTGCCGCTGAGTCTCGAAGTGCTCGACACGTTTTCCCATTCACACCAATTTCTTGGACATACGGCTCTAACAACCTCATGTTCTTTTCCGATTAGCGGATTGTTGCGAAAGCAAACTTTTGCTCACAGTTTATCACAGTGTGCCCTTCATTTTTGTAGTTTTAGCAGATTAGCGGCTTCCGTGATTCAAACGCCCGTGTGGTATCAGTGCGTTGTTTAGGAACCTCTCATAATATTTCTGCTTCCGTTTGCCCTTCTCCTACAGTGTCCTTCGTAAGAGACGGGTCCTTCCTGAAATTGCGGTGTGGAGCGGGTTTCAGTTGATAAGTTTCTTTGAAAGGCCCTGTTTACTTTCATTCTTTTCAACACGCACTGCCCTGCTATACAACTTTCGACGACTATAATACTCCTCAGCTAACTCTATCGCCTTGTTAACCTGTACTTCACCAAGTTTGTCCTGCAGCCACAGTTTGACATCCTCCTCGATGCAGCGGTAGAATTGCTCCAATGCGAAGCATTCTACCCCTTTATTCCGATCATCATCAACACCTTCGCCCTTGATCCATTCAATTAAATTGGCTTTAAGAGGAAATGCGAAGTCAAAGTGTGATTTATGCCCCTTTTTAACATACCGGTTCCTTTGCCTGAAAGCCTCATGTGACAACTTATAACGACTCAAGAGCACTTCTTTAACCTCGTTATAGCTCTCAAACGCTTCCCTCGAGAAGCACGTTATCACGTCGGACACTTCGGACGTGATAACGTGCTGACAGCTCTTCGACGTTATAACGTGCTGATATCTGACAGCTCCTCTTGATAACGTGCGTGATAGCTCTTCCGACTTTATCACGTCGGAAGAGCTAACAGTTACTGCGCCCAAACAGACCGCTTCAAAGCATTTCGCTCACAGACGTGTTCAAACTTGACGAGATACTTCGCCATGTCTTCGCCTACTACGAACGGTGGCAATAGGTCACGAATTCTTTGACCGCTGACCTGAACTGTTACAGAAGCTACGCTAGGCGCCTGCGAACACTGTAGCATTGCCATTTCTATTCGTTTCAACTCAAGGCGCTCCTGTCTCTCGGCCTCCTCACGGCGTTCTCACCTTTCAGCTTCCTCGCGGCATGTTTTGATGTTCGCCCAGGCCTCATCGATTTTTCTCAGTCGTCACTCCTGCATCCCTCATGATCTCAAGTATCACTTGCTTTCGTTTCGCACGACCCAAAATAAGGCCAAGTGTGTCACAAATTTCGATGAGCTCTTTCACTTTAAGGTTATCTATCGTTCACACTAGCCTCTTGCTGTTTCCCCCTGTTCTACTTGCCGTACCCACTAGCAAGACGCGCAAGCAATTTCTAACACGGCCATGTTTACACTCTCCGCATTACCTTTGGTTTGAAAGCGCTTCTATTTTGTTTGAAACGATCAAAGCTCGCTTTAATGCTTCACACAGCTCTTCTCTAAACTACTATAACCTGTGCTGGAGTAGTATGGTGAACTGAGCGGAAAACATCAAGCCCTCACTGCATCGATGTCTCTGACGCCAGCTGATCCCACAGCTGCTATCCACTATTATGAAGGTCAGAGACGCCAACATGGTCTCGAAGGCGCACTGCTCCGAATTCCGCCGCAAAGGTCACCAGCCGTTGGTAGCGTGTGTTACTCAGCTAGTGACTGCTTCTGTGCAGTGCTGATGATAGACGAGCGGACGAGACGACGATGAGTTAAGGCAAGGTTTATGTACAGCATAGAAAGAGCGGCGTTACAAATTCGGCACTTTGGCCGACAGCTTAGGGATTCGAAGAGCTGAGATGTCTTCTCTCAGACGTCTCCGTCGGCTTCTATCTGCCGAGTAGGTCAACTCCTGTTGCGAAGCGCACTGCTGACGAGATTCCGAAAGGCACCACGAAACTCGCCGCTTACAAGGACAACTGCGGCACCGACAGCGAAAGGGCTCGAACCGACGAGAGGCTTCTCTGACACATAGGTCTACTGCTGACAACGCGCCGCAGGGCTCTTTTTATAGGCACCGGGTGGATCCTTTGAGTCACCAAATGTCCAACCAAAAGCGCCGCTGGCCGTGATGTCAGAATCCTCTAATGGGGCCCGCCACTGAGCTGCGTCGTGCTCATCAAATCCGGAACCGCTGCGCGTGGTTACACTTCAGGACAAGTGACGCCACCACGCATTGCGCGCTCGCCAGACTGGAAGGCGCCGATTGCTTCAACGGGCTTGTGGGCTGAGGGAGCTGGCTGTGCGTTCCATGACAAACCGGCGTCGCCGCTTGATGACGTCGTTGATTTTATCGCGCCAGGCGTGTTCGACCGCTGGCCTTGACACAGATTGCCTTTGCAGGGGCATTGACGTTCGGTGTGGACTCGCAGGCCTAACACGGTACGAATCATTGTAATCTTTGTAAGGCATTGTACCGTCGAAGCTCTGTTTAGAATTTCTGTTTAGTTGCCTTTTAAGGAGCTGATGCTGTATTTTCTTTCAATGATAGCAGTGGTGCGCGTGTCAGAATAAGTAAATTTATTGGAGTGAAGCCTGTGTTACAAATAAAGAATGAGGTCGGGGCGGCGTACACGACAGTGGCGCTGGCTCGCTCACTTGTTCCGTTCAACTTGGATGCCACCAGACGTTCGTGTCCGGGTCTCTTCTTCGTTTCTCACACTTTGTTGGGGTGCCGAAACTCAAGCAGTCGTCTTGCCCTCGACTTTGGACAATGAAATAACTCCGAGTATAGCACGGCTACTACCGGACAGCCATGAGCAAGGCAATCGGGATGCTCGACACCCTACTGGCCGACTCGACGGCCCAGGCTCACAGGCTCCAGGAGGTCATCGACATCATTGTGGCTACACAGGCTTACCTCATCACCTTCGACAAGGATATTCAGTCAGATCCTTTAGCACTGCTTCAGCCGTTGTGACATGCTAATATACGACCATCTTGCCAGTTTTTTATCAGTCACACCAGTGCGAAGTTTTACCGACGTTACCAAGTTATGAAAAGTTTATGATGAAACCACCTACCACATCAATGCCCTGAAAGGTGTTAGAATGTCCCCAGAAAAGTATTGCATGGTGCTGCAGCATGTCCACTTCAAGGCGTTACCTAAAGACCTCAGCATCATCTATTTATTGATGGATTTGTGGGGATTAACGTCCCAAAACCAGAATATGATTATGAGAGACGCCGTAGTGGAAGTCTCCAGAAATTTCGACAAACTGGAGTTCTTTAACGTGCAGCCAAATCTGAGTAGACTGGCCTACAACATTTCCGCCTCCGTCGGAAATGCCGCCGCCACAGCCGGAATTTGATCCCGTGAGCTGCGGGTCATTCTCGAGCACACGGGGGGCTGTGCGATTATGTGGGGCCGAGTATGAATTTATGGCTTCATCCGATGAAAGTTTGATGGATCTGGATGCCAAGTTGATAGCCGCGTGATGTTGAGTCAAGAAGTCTATGCCGAGAATGACGTCACGGAAGCACTGTGGGAGAACAAAGAATGTCGCAAGGTATGCGTGACCACCGAATGTCACCCTTGCAGTACACCACCCCGATGGGGTAAGGAGGTAGCCTCCCGCTGTGCAGATCTGCGGGCCGTCCCAAGCCGTCTTAACCTTCTTCAGTTGTGCTGACAATGGCGCGATGATAACCGAGTAGTCAGCCCCTATGTCTATCAAGGCAGTTACCAAATGGCCGTCGATAGATACTTCAAAATCGGTGACACGTGAGCTGGAGTGGCGCGTTGGTTTTGGGTTCAGGTTGCTTCGTTTTTCTTCGTCTCGCGGCTTGGGTTTTTGTTCGTTGTCGTCGTCGTAGGTGATGTGCTGTCATTATATATGGTCATCGGGGGAGGGTCTTCAGCTTTACTTCTTGAAGCAACCTCGCCTCCAAAGGTTGCTGGTTTTAGTTTCGCTACGGGGGCTTGGGGACCTTCTTCGTTCGTTGTTGCTGCGGTTCTGTGACGCGAAGCGTGGGGACGGCGGTGATGGAGAACAGCTGGACAAGTACTCTGTATGGCGTAAGTGGTCTTAGATTGCCGGAGGTTGTTGTCCAGGGCGTGGCCGTGGTGCCCGAAATGAGAAGCCATGCAGTCCCATCCGCCTGTAGGGGCAGTGTCGAAGAATGTGGCCGGCCTCACCGCAGTGAAAGAATAGGGGACGGTCGTCGGGAGTTCTCCAGGTGTCGCATTTTCTTGGGCTCGGGCGTCTCTCGTATGTAGGTTGGGTGGGGAAGGGCGGACGGCTACTTGGGGCTGCAGCGTACCGTAGAGGACTGGGCTTGTTTCATCGGGGTGGCCTAGTGCTCACTGCATCGGCGTAAGTTATTGCTTCAGCCTCTGTTCCAGTCGTCGCTAAGGAAGAGCCAAGCGCCTGCTGGACTTCACGCACTATGTCCAAGAGAGATGCTGCTTGGGGGGAGGGGGGGTAGAAGGTAGCAATCGGCGTAGTTCTTCTTTCACCACTTCTCAAATAGCTTCCCGCAGATCCTTGGTGGTTAGCCCACTTCCGATCGGTTCCGAGTAGAGCGAGCTGAGCTGAAACGGGCAGTTGTATTGCGGAGTCCGGGCGCCCAGGATCCTTTCTATGGTGTGCACTTTTTCAGTAAATTCGGCGACTGTTTTAGGAGGGTTTCTTATGAGGCCGGCGAAAAGTGACTCCTTCATCCCTCGCGTTAGGTATCTGACCTTTTTGTCTTCGGTCTTGTCTTGGTCCGCTCGCCGAATAGACGTTTCATTTCTTCGACGTACACGTTTAGGGTCTCATTGGGCTGTTGGGTCTTCGCTTCAAGCAGCAGCTGGGCCCTGTCCTTTCGCATGATGCTGGTGAAGGTTCTGAGCACCTCATTCTTCAGAAATTACTAGGTGGTGAGTGTGGTCTCATGGTTTTCATACCACGTTTTGGTGGGGCCGTCCAGGGAAAAGTAAACTTATTGCAGCTTCATTTCTTCATCCCACCTGGTTATGGTAGCCACGCGCTCGAATTGGTTGAGCCATTCTTCTGGGTCTTCAGCGGCATAACCATGGAATGTTGGAGGCACCCGCGGCTGCTGCAGAATGACAGGGGCGGGTGATTGCGGGTTGCTCATGGTGGCTGTGGGAGCGTCCTTTCGTGGTCGCGTGGGGTCCGGTAGCAGTCCCAGCTGAGGTGGCAGGTTTCGGAGGCGGCGGCTGCTTCGAGTATCCGTGTCTTCAGCGTCCTCGTTCTCTGCAGTGGCTGTTTTAAGGTCATCCTTGTGCATACCCCGCACCTACAGCAGATGTCACGTAGGAGTGAAGGTAGGCCGAAGAAAGGGGACCGGGAGGCTCGTAGAAATAGAAGGGAATCTCTTTATTTGGCGGACTTGCGCCCACTAAAGGAAAGTATACACATCGGCTTAGCGGGTGGCGAACAGCGTGTTCGACGGCGACTGCGTGCGTTTTGCATTAGGAATATTTCACCCCTGAAAGCTGGGACAATTAAGCATGAAGTTTTGGCAACTTAGCTCTTCGGGTTAAAAAAGTCAACACCTATTTAATATTGTCTAAAACGGCTCTTCAGCATTCTAATAACAAAAATGAACCATTTCGTACCTGCTTGTTCCTCGAATCCTTTTGCTAACATCTTTAGGGCGGCTCCTAAAATTTCCCATTATTACAAGGAAAACTCAGCTTTCCCATTGGACTAAGCTGTAAGCAGAATGTTTTGTACTGGATACTTAGTGCAGACTCACATCATTACATATTGTTTTCAGAAATGGCCCCGCCGCGGTAGCCTAGTGGCTATGTACTTGGCTGCTGACCCGCAGGTCACGGGATCAAATCCCGGCGGTGGCGGCTGCATTTTCGATGGAGGCAAAAATTTTGTTGACCCTTGTGCTCACATTTGGGTTCACGTTAAAGAATCCCAGGTAGTAGAAATTTTCGGAGGCCTCCACTACGGCGTCTCTCATAATCATGTTGTCGTTTTGAGACGTTAAACTCCATACACCAATGAAATCAATAACCAATCAGTGTTTTCAAAATGACCTAGGCACAGAAGAACACTCAGATGGACGCCTGGGAAAAATGTTAGTACTGCGTTTATAATAAACCGTTTAGCCCTCGTGGGCTCTTCTGCACTGCCCGTTCTCAGATCAGTATACCTTCATATTAGTTCCTACATATTCTAGCTTAAAGTAGAGCTGCCACAACTGAAAGCCAATTAAGAAAGCGCTTTACCGTAAGTGTCTACACACATGAAAACTTCAAGGAAACGTTTTAGGCTAAGGTGTGGACGAGACTGGCACAAAATTATAATATCGTATTAAAATGGTAAGGATAACGACAAGAAAATAATATGCACTAAGTAATGCAACAGCTTTTTCTTTTCATTTTTATTAACCTAGTGAACAGAGTTAGTGCAAAAAGCCCGCGGCCCTGATTGCCAATAGCACGTTGTTTACCAACTTCGAATGCTTGGCTGAACTAAACGCTGTGCAACACCTACCTATCAGCCTTTATTCTTGGTAATTGGGCACTAGAAACAGTAATCGAGAGCACACCTTGTTTGCTCTATCGAAGCATCGTGGTACTGTGTGCGATCACGAATGTTTCTTCAATACGTGCGCACCACAGTAAAATTGTACAAAAAAGGCGTGATAATGAGCTGGCACCGTGCGTCTTTATTTGACTCTAAATAAAACAATGCCCTCAGTTGTCACTGCCGAGTAGCTGACCGGGTTTAACGCAACAAAACAAACGGGAATGACTTCCGAAATGACTAAGGTCAGAAATAATTTAGAACAACCACCCAAACGTGCTGTTGTCGACGATATTTCATTACAAACTAAAATGTGTCAGTGCGCGTGTGCCAGGGCGTGTGTGTGAGTACAACGCAGTGTGGGTGACAGAGCAAGTGTGTGGGACTGGACTGACGTCATGACTATTGCGATTACTGCCCATATAAAATGCAGCCAACTTATGTTAACGCACATTCTTGATTGATTGATTTGTGGGGTTTAACGTCCCAAAACCACCATATGATTATGAGAGACGCCGTAGTGGAGGGCTCCGGAAATTTTGACCACCTGGGGTTCTTTAACGTGCACCCAAATCTGAGCACACGGGCCTCGACATTTCCGCCTCCATCGGAAATGCAGCCGCCACAGCCGGGATTTGAACCCGCGACCTGCGGGTCAGCAGCCGAGTACCTTAGCCACTAGACCACCGCGGCGGGGCGAACGCACATTCTTTCTTTGTACTTATTACTGTTAATAAACTCTTGTTAATTTGCAAGGCCTAGTGTTGCGCCATTCTTAGACCGCGTTCACACTGAGCATTCCGGCCACCGAAAGTGCTCCGAATCCGGTTCGGCGGCGGTGAGATCCACCGAAAGGGCCCTCTCCGCGCCGATCGCTCTCGGACCGGTTTTTGCGGCGTCTGCCGCCGAATTGGTCACCGCGGACCAATAGGAGCGATAGTCAAGAAATTTTTAAATATGGCGGCCAAGCCCTACTATCTTGTTATGCCGCAGTGCACGTAACTGAATGTTGAAACCAACGGGAGTTTAACCTGCTTTGCTTACTTCGCTTCCGTATTTCTTGAAAGAGGTGACCGAGCTTGCTGTTGGCGTGACCGAGCTTGTTGCGGTCTTGCAGAGCAAAACGAACCCACCAACGCCGCTGGCGTCGGTGGTTTTTCTGCTCTTCGTGCATTATAAGACAGCCACTTGCTAGCAAAGTAAGTAGTACTGTCTTTTCTTGCTTCTTGCGTACGAGAATCGTCGAAGTATACACCACCGGATAGCGTAGTAGCGTTTGCGAGCCGCGACAACAACCGGGTGACAGCGCACCCATCCCGCGTTCGCCCCGTAGTAGATGGCATATTCGGCGGTGCGGGGCGCGTCCAGTGTGAACGACACTGCGTTTCGGCGGCAGGGGAATTTCGGTCACTGTAGAAAGCGGATGTTTCAGTGTGAACTAGGCTTTACTGAGGTCACAACAATGGCGACGAGAGTGGTTCTGCCGTCGAAGTGAACCATCTCTATACCGGCAGGCCTACATAACCTCGGTGGAAGACGGCGCGCATGGCTGCACATGGGTGGTTAGAACCATTCGTCGAAGATGCGAATGAAGACTTCGAGTCGTACGTCGAGCACATCGAACACTACCTACAAGCCACAAAGGTGGGCGCTGAGCTTAAGGTTTCTGTTTTTGTAACTGCCATTGAAAAGAGAGCATATCAAACGCTGAAGCACTTGCTTGCCCCAGAAAAACCGGATAACAAAAACTAAGAAGACCTCGTTAAGGTTCTCAAAGCGCATTATGCTCCGAAAAGGATGGTTCTCGCAGAACGGCTCCGATTTAACCACAAAGTACAAGAAGAAAATGGGCCCGTGGCAGCGTTCGCAATGGAACTGTAAAGACTGGCCACGTCGTGCGAATTCGGTGATTTCCTAGACAAAGCTTTGCGGGACCATTTTGTTGTTGGAATAAGATACCGTGTGACTCAAGCATAATTGTTGAAAGGAGCAAACTGTCATTTGTCGACGCGTGCGAAGTTCCGAAGAGCATTGAGTTGGCCTGCAACGAGATAAAGGTCAAGCGGCCGTCTAGGGAAACAGCAGTTAATGCGGTAAAGCGGTCTTTTCTTCGTGAAAAGCTCCAATCAAAGGCCACTAGAAAATCAGCAGCAAATACGTGGGAAAGACCGGAACACGGTGCAGAAGCTTGTTTTCGATGCAGACAGAACCACTCTGCCAGTGCTTGCCCATTACGGAAGTACCGGTGCAGTGCTTCTTACCTACTGGGTCATCTAGCTCGGTGTTGCCAAACATCAAGGGCGATACAAAATGCAAAAGGTAGCACCGATGTACCGAAGCACAAAATAAAAGTGAAGTTCTGCTGCATAACAATTTTTCTCGTGAGAATAGCAGCCATGGCTACATGGTGACTGGTAATGTGGCCGGTAAAAATGTATAAATGCAAATTGATACTGGGGCGTCTGTTTATATCGTGCCAAAGAGTGCCTATAAGAAATATTATTCTGAATTGCCTCTGGCTTCATGCACCTTGCGGTTGAAAACTCATGGGGGTGTTCCCCTAAATGTTTTAGGTCAGTGTAAAGTGTTAGTGGAGTATCACGGCCAGAAAGAGAACCTACCACTTGTGGTAGTACGGACAACACGAACATCCGAAACGTTGCTACTTGGTCAAGATTAGTTGGAGGCGTTAAAACTAGACTGGATGAAG
Organism: Rhipicephalus microplus; assembly: GCF_043290135.1. Taxonomy (NCBI): domain Eukaryota; kingdom Metazoa; phylum Arthropoda; class Arachnida; order Ixodida; family Ixodidae; genus Rhipicephalus; species Rhipicephalus microplus. Next base: position 506,833,626 of record NC_134710.1, read on the forward strand.
GTGTGTGGTATCAGTCTATATAACTCGGTCACACTGACTGAAAAGTTTGCGGAAATGTTTCAGCCAGCACTAGGATTAATAAGTGGTAGTCCAGTAATGCTTGTCTTAAAAGACGGTACGGTACCAGTTTTCTGCAAGGCACGTACGGTGGCTTTCGCCTTGCGAGACACCGTTGCACAGGAGTTTCAGTCCTTGGTGGAAAGCGGAGGGCTAGTTCCTGCTCGGCAAAGTGACCGGGCTAGGCAACGCCCCTGGTAGTAGTTCCGAAACAAAATGTCAAGGTTCGCATTTGCGGTGACTACAAGGTGACCGTGAATCCTCGCCTGCACACGGACCATTACCTGCTTCCTGCAATGGAAGATATTTTCGTAACTTTGCATGGATGTAAACACTTCATGGAATTGGATCTCGCTACAGCTTATCAGCTACTACAGCTAGACCAGTATTCCCCGTCACTTATCACAGGAAACACGCACATGGGACTGTTCGGGTAAACGCGACTACCGTACGGAATTACCAGTGCCCCAGCAATTTTTCAAGCAGTCAAGGATGACGTGCTGAAGGATTTGGTTACTGTGTCTTGCTATCGCGATGACGTCATTGTAGGGGTACATACACTGAGGGAGTGTTACAAAAAAGGAGAATGCGTACTAACCAGGCTCAAGGATCTAGGAATGAAGCTGCGCAAAGAAAAGTGCAAGTTTTTTGAAAGATCATTAACTTATCTTGGTCATGTAATCAATGAGAGAGGCGTCAGGCCTTCCAACGAGAAGCTGCATGCAATTAAAGAAGCACCAATAACTAAAAACACGCAAGAGCTTCGATCTACATCGGCCTGTTAAGCTTTTATGGCAAGTTTCTTCCAAACATATCCACACATATAAGAGCACTCTACGATCTCGTAAACGAGAAAACAAAATGGGAATGGACAGTTGAATCAGAACGATGTTTTCAGATGATGAAAGAATGGCTGACGCACAATTCCGTATTGTCTTTCTATGATCCCACAAAGGAACTTGGTCTTGTTTGCGACGCATCGGCATACGGTGTGGGTGCAATACTTTTCCATCGGATAGGCTCAGAAGAGAAACTTATAGCGTTTGCATCCAGAACACTGAGCAAGGTGTTACAAGGCTACGCCCACATTAAAAAAAGAGGCATTGGCAGAGGTGTTCAGGGTACGCAAGTTCCACAAGTATTTTTTTCGGCATAAAGTTTTCATTACACTCAGACCATCAACAATTACTAGGTATATTTGGACACAACAAGCCCATCCCGGCTATGTCAGCGGCACGCGTGCAGCGTTGTGCCTTATTACTGACAGCCTACAACAACCAGTGGGTATACCGCTAAGCAAGTGATATAGCAAATGCCGACGCACTGGCAAGGTTGCCGCTTCCTAAGCAGGGGGAGCCACAGGTAGACGTGCACGTCTTTTCCGTGTTTGATGAAGTTACACTGTTCGCGAGACAGACTAGGAGAAACGCGGAAAGACAAGGTGCTCTCTAAGGTCCTGTTATTCACAACAAACGGGTGGCCATCAACTGTGACTGACGAAGCGTTAACGACCTATTTTAGGGGCCGCAGTGAACTTTCGGTGGAGCGGGATTGTGTAACGTGGGGAAACCGGGTGGTTGTGCCAGTGTTCTTGTGAAAAAACCTTCTGTCGACGCTGCATGAAGGTCACCCTGGCATGACACGAACGAAAATTTTATTGCAAAGCCGCGTATGGTGGCCCGGCTCAACTCAAGACATCGAGCAAACGGTGACTCCTGGCGTTACCTGCCACCTGACACAAAATTCAGAATCCAGATTACCGCTGTTATCTTGAGAATGGCCTGCATGCAGGTGGCAGCGAGTACATCTTGACTTTGCCTATCGTGATTTGATTGATTGATATGTGGGGTTTAACGCCCCAAAACCACCATATGAATATGAGAGACGCCGTAGTGGAGGGCTCCGGAAATTTTGACCACCTAGGGTTCTTTAACGTGCACCCAAATCTGAGCACACGGGCCTATAACATTTCCGCCTCCATCGGAAATGCAGCCGCCGCAGCCGGGATTCGAGCCCGCGCCCTGCGGGTCAGCAGCCGAGTACCTTAGCCACTAGACCACCGCGGCGGGGCTTGCCTATTGTGATCAACAGTGGTTTCTTGTATTGGTGGACGCTCATTCGTAGTAGTTGGAAGATTTTGCAATGAACACAACGAACAGCGAGAAGACGGTGCAAAAGCTGTGCATGGTGTTTGCTACCTACGGTTTATCGTAAAAAATAGTAACGGACAATGGTCTCTGTAATGAAAATATTCACTATCGGTGGCAAGGTTCGTCAACGCTTGTTTTGCGTGTCGTGCGAGGAAAAACGTACTTTCATACGACGTGGTAACAACACACACGATGTTTATGACAGAGCACGAAAGAAAAACATAGAACACAAAACCAGGAAAACCGTGAAGCCGAATAAGTAACAAAACTGTCTGATCGAACGATAAAACAAATGAACGCGAGTTCAAGGCGCAGAGTTCCAAAACCTCACAATGAGATGCGGGCCCCGACGAACGCCGAGGTGCAGGGCAGGAGGCGGTGACAGTCGATCGCAAGTGGGGTGCGTCTCGATGTGTGATGCTATGGTAACGGTGACGCTTGGCGGAGTGGGGGGCGTGGGTACGACTACGGAGCAGTCAACCCGCATCTGAGACGCGATGCTCCATGCATGTAAATGGCCAGCCCGTCCAGCGAACAGCTTGCGTCGAGACGCAATGCTCGGCGCAACCGTGACCATTAGCCAGGCCACGTACATTGTTGTGCCGAACGTCTGACCAAGGAGACGCCTCGCCGAGATCCACCATACCCTCGGCAAGGAAGAGAACAGCAGGCCAGGCCGCGCCCCGAGATGCAGTACTCGTGCCGGCAACGCCACCCCAGCTGGTAGTTGGACGGCAGTAGCGTGGACAGCCGCGTTCCCTGGCCGGAACCTGGATCGCCTGCCTCCGACGCTTCGGCCCGCTGTCTCCCATCTCCCGATGCTTCGGCTCGTACCCAGCCACAAAGCTTACCACCACGTAATGGTCACACGTGGCCCAATCTTGACACGCCACCTCTATGTGCTACCACAGGTCATCAGCTGATTGGCTGACCTCACGCTCACAGTTGGCTTGAAATAACACGCGCCTTGCCCCGCACTTCCGTCGTTGTTGTCGTTTTCTTCACTCATCACAGCCTCCTGTTCACTTCGGTAGGCCTTGAGACCTTTTTGAAACGAATTGAAATCCGCCATACAATGACTCCACCTTACCATCTTGCCTCGTATGACACTGCTGAGCGTTGTGTGGAGACGTTAAAGCGAAATCTTCTTAAACAAGTTTTAGAGGAAAAAAAAACTGGTGAACAGTGGTCACTCCAGCATCGTATTGATCAATTCCTCTTTACGTGCAGGAATACGCCGACTGGAACAACAGGTGAAACGCCAGCCCAGCTGTTTCTATCGTGGAAGCTTCGGACATGGCTCAGCCTTCTGCACCACGAGCTTGAACAACAAATGCAAGAAACGTTAGATAGCGGAAACGATACGGCACACCAAACCCGAAAAAAATGAAGATAATTTGAGGAAGGAGAGCCTGTTTATGTGAATGGCTTAAGGCAGGGTGAGAAAGAATGGCTAGCAGCAATCGTGCTCCGGCGCGTGAGTATTTCCACCTATTTGGTCCGTACAGAAAGCGAAGAGCGGTATGTTAATGCAGACAACCTGCGACCTCGCATTCTACCGGAGAAGTTGACGCCTGATAACCGGCTGACTGAAACCCACAACGAACTAGACACAGCACCCTTAGTGGTATCAACACCAACACGGGTCCCCGAAGTGAAGGACGCGGGTGTCAGGGACCTTCCATCAGCGCTTGCATCTGAAATGATCCAGCGAAGCTCCAGCCAACAGCAGGTGCGTATTTAACCAATCCAGGCACAACAGCAAGAAGCTGGAACAGCCATTCCACAAGGCCAGTCCCCGCCTTCATTGCGTTGCAGTAATAGAGAGAGGCGACCCCCAGATCGCTACGTTCCGTAGTGCCCTGTGAACTCTCGCATAAAGAAGGAGTGTTGTGTCAGTGCGCATGCGCCAGGGCGTGTATGTGAGTACAACGTAGTGTGGGTGACAACGCACGTGTCTGGTACTGGACTGACGTCATGACTATCGCGATTACTGCCCACATAAAAGGCAGCAAACTTATCTTAACGCCAATGTTTTCTTTGTACTTGTTACTATTAATAAACCCATGTTAATGTGCAAAGTCCAGTGTTGTTCCATGCTTACTGAGAGAGAGAGAGAATAAACATTTATTATTAACAAATGCACACTGAGCCTTCTTTGGGTGGGGCCCTCAGTCCAGGGCTCCATTGCCTTGCGCGACCCTGCGAGCCCGCTGGACCAGCTGCTGCTGTTTCTGCCGGCGTAAGCTGAGCAGTGCAGACTCCCAAGAGGAAGGGGTGGGAGTGGGAATGGGAGGCACGCCCTGTGGGGCAGAGTATTCCCACGTGGAGTGGTACACCGTCGGTACGGATCCACAGAAGGGGCAGTAGGAGGAGTAGAGAGTCGGATGAAAGCGATTTAGCATATAAAGGCAAGGAAATGAATTGGTCTGTAGTTGCCGCCAAGCGACAGCATCTGCTCTGTTAAGTGAAGGATGAGGGGGAGGATACGTATAACGGCTCTGTCGATAGTACTGCAGCGTAGCGTTGTAGTTCAGTGGTTCTGTCGATGCGTCGTCTGGATTGGACAGCTCTTCCAATGGAGCCCGGCCGGTCAGCTCTCGGGCAACCGCATGAACGCGTTCATTACCATGGAGAGAGGCATGTCCAGGAGTCCAGACGATACGCACAGGACGTAATGCGGACGGTGAGACAGAAGAGAGGATATTGTGTGTATGTGCAGCCACAAGTCCTTGAGCGAAAGCACGGCAAGCAGCTTGTGAATCTGTTACAATAGTGACAGGGGAGTCATGTGACAGTGTCGTAGCGTAAACAATTGCCAGAGCGAGAGCTCCCTCCTCTGCCAGACCACTGTCTGTAGTGCGAAGTGTGGCAGACGCCACAAGGGCGTCTGTGTCATCTGTCACGGCTGAACACATGGCTGACTTCTCTGGGTAGCGTGCTGCATCAGTGTAAAGTACTTGTAAGTCTGATGTACCATCACCAAAGACGCGTGTCATAGCCTGAACTCGGGCACGTCGACGACCGGCGTGGCGGGAGGGATTCATAATGCGTGGAATCGGAGGCACTTTGATGAGTGCGCGGACAGTAGAAGCAAGTTTATACCGCGGTACTTGTGCGGGTTTTTGAGGAATCGGGTAGCCAAGACGAGACAGGATGGCGCAGCCCTGACGAGTCTGCCTGAGCCGTTGGAGCTGACTGTTGTGCTGGGCCTCGATGAGTTCGGTTATGGTGTTGTGGACTCCTAATTGAAGGAGGCGCTGTGTAGATGCGTGTGGAGGCAAGCCGATAGCCGCCTTCACAGCTGTCCGTAGAAGGATGTCCATCTTTTTTATTTGAGCTAGAGTGAGATTGTGAAAGGGAAGATGATAGGTGAGCCGACTAACTATGAGTGCTTGTACTAAGCGGAGGACATCCTTCTCACAGAGGCCTCTCCTGCGATTGGTGATGCCTTGGATCATGTGTGTAATTTGAGTTATCTGCTGAGCCAGAAGGTGTGTAGTGTACGAGGCCTTGCCGTAGGACTGAAGGTAGAGGCCTAAAATGCGAATTCGTGGTACCAGAGAGATAGGATGTCCATCAAGAAACAGCGAATTGTCAGGAGAATCAGCGGTTTTGCGGCGCCGCTTGTATACTAATAACAACTCCGACTTATCCACTGAGCACGTAAGGCTGCCGGCAGCAGCATAGTCTTTCACCACAGACACAGCTTCCTGTAGGGCGTCCTGAATGGTTCCGTCCGGTCCTTTGGTTGCCCAAATTGTAATGTCATCTGCATAGATGGCATGCTGGATGTTGGGAACCTGCTGTAATAGGGAAGGGAGTTTAGCCATAGCCACGTTGAACAAAGTGGGCGAGAGAACCGAGCCCTGTGGTGTTCCTCTGCCTGCGAGACGAATGACGTCCGAACGGAGGTCTCCAATCCCAATAGTGGCCGTGCGGTCAGAAAGAAAGGACCTGACGTAATTGTAGATACGTGAGCCACACTGAGATGAAGCGAGATTGTCAAGAATAAGGTCGTGGGAGACGTTGTCAAAAGCACCCTTCAGATCCAGGGCCAGAATAGCTCGGACCTGGTTTGAAGTGGGGCTATCCAACACGTCCTCCTTAAGCTGTAATAATACGTCCTGTGTAGAGATACCAGGACGGTAGCCGAATAGTGTATCAGGAAAAAAGTGATTGTCTTCGAGAAATGGTTGTAGTCGAGAGAGAACAACGTGTTCAAAGAGTTTAGCTACACATGAAGTTAAGGATATAGGGCGAAGATTCTGGAGGGATAGCGGCTTGCCAGGCTTTGGAATAAGTATGATTTCTGCGTGTCGCCACTCCTGTGGTAGCGTGCCGTTTTTCCAATGTTCGTTGTAAAAAGCGGTTAAATATTCGATGGACTGGTCATCTAAATTACGCAGAAGTGTGTACGTAATCCCGTCTGTACCGGGTGCTGTGTTGCGCTTAATGCTTTGCAAAGCTGCCCTAACCTCTTCTTCTGTAATGTCCTCATCTAGAGGTGTATCGTGTACGTGTGGATAATCACGGTAGGCGGGACGGGGGCCCGTGGATACATAGTGTTGCTTTAAGGTGTGCAGCAGAGTGTTATCGTCGAGCCCTGATTTGTGGAGAATGGTGCGGATTGCGTTAGCAGTGTGTGATTTTGTCTGCGTGGGATTTAAAAGAGCACGGAGTATACGCCACGTTCGAGGTGTACTTAGTGAGCCGTTGAGTTGATCACAGAAGTTATGCCAATTGTTGCTAGTGAGGATGTTCGCATTGTCCTGTGCCTCAGTAGCTAGTTTGGCGATTCGGAGACGAAGTTTTCGGTTATGTTTCTGTCGCCGCCACCGCCGTGTCAAGCCTCTGTTGGCATCCCAGAGATGTAGCAGATGCCGGTCCACATCCGGCGTTTCTGTCGTTGCAGCGATGAGTTTGGTAGCTCTTTGAAAATCGGAGTGAAGTTTTAATATCCAAGCCTTTAGGGAAGGAGAGTCCTGATGGGTAGTTGTACGATTACGCCTAAATGCATCCCAATTCGTTAGTTTTATGATGCGCTCTGGGGCACGCGTGGCTGCTACTTGGAGCTCTGTAGTTAGTATATGGTGATCACTGCCTAGATTCACCATGAGGTTGCACCAGGAATGGTGACTAACGCCCTTGACTATCGTGAGGTCGGGGCATGTGCCCCTGCTCACACTATTACCTAGGCGAGTGGGTTGATCAGGTTCTGTCAGCAAAGTCATGCGATGAATCGCGAGAACCTGTGCGAGTCGTCGGCCTTTAGGCGTTTCTGTTGCGTAGCCTCAAGCCGGATGGGGGGCATTGAAATCTCCTACAATAACTATTTGTTTACCCAACTTGCAGATTTGTGCGAATAGATTACCGAAGTCATCGTTCCTGGCGTTAGGTGCACTGTAAACGTTAAGCACGTACAGGCTGCTACTGGAACGAGAGCACGGGAATAATTCGAGAAGTACGTGTGAGATGGAGGTGCTTTGAAGGGTGTGTTCTATGACAGTGACATGCTTAGAAACTAATGTAGCTGTGCGATGTGGTGTATTGTTCGTTACGTCCGTGTATGTGGTGTAACCCGGAAGCGTAGGGGCACATTGTACTTCTTGTAACGCTATGACATCGGGAGTAATCTGCTGCGTCGCAATGAATTGCATTAGAGCTGCGCGTTTCCTACGATACCCCTGCAATTCCACTGCCACACACGTAGGAGTTTAGGGGTCTCACGCGTTGACCTACGGTTTCTCGCCATGATCATGCAATAGCGGGGCCTCGGTGGTACACGGAGGCATTTCGGACTGTGCTAAATCTTGGTGGAGGGTGGTGGGAAGCGGGAATGCAGCAGCTGCGGCTGTTGGGACGGTTTTTCGGGACGGTGATAGGAAACGGGAGGGGCGTATGTAAGGATGCGGTCGCTGTGTTTCACGTGTCGGAGACGTGGTGCGTTTTGGTGTAGATGGCGAAATATCAAGTTGGCCAAGTGCAGCCGATATCTGCTGTTTAACATCCATTACAATCTGCTGGACAGCAGGTTGCAGGGCCTGCTGGATCAATTGTTGGAGTGGAGCTGTTAGTTCAGCTATAATGCTATCCTTCATTTTCTGCATTTCTACCTGCATCATAGTTGCGAATTCGTTCTTTAAAGAAGTAGCCATTTCGTTCAACGCCTCTCGTGTGCAATAGTCGGATCGTGCCGTAGTTGACGACATGTCAGGGTGAAGCTGAGTGTCTACTGACATGGGTTGTGGTAGTCTAGGTGGCGTTGGTTGTGGTGTTCTTTCCTGCGTTGATGTTTGTGTGAGGGAGTGGGACTGGTGTAGAGAGGGAGGGAGAGGAGGGAACTGCCTTGCCCAGCTTACCGTTTGTGCTTTCTTGTGGGAACCGCTTTGCTGGCCATGATGATGCGTTGTCCCGTCCGTGTGCCAGCCTTGAGATCCCGGCTGGCCAGCGAAACCACTCCGCGATGACGAGTTTCCTCGCTTGGGCCCCGACTTATCCCTGGAATGGCTCCTTCGCCTGGCTGCACTCCCGGACGCACTGCTCTGCCGTCCGGGGCTGGGAGATGGTGACTGGGCCTTCTTGGTGGGAGTAGCTGACCGGGGTGGTTTGCGTCGGTCGACAGGTGGCAAAAACCGCTTTGGGCATGGTTTGGCAGCCGTCGGGTGGTCGCCACCACAAAGCATGCAAGAAGGGCGGCACTCGTGGTTGTTGGGTGATAGTGAATCCCCGCACACTCGACATTTCGGTGTGTCAGGAGGCTGTGGGCACACATCCTCGCGGTGTCCAGTTTTGTTGCACTTTCTACAGTGGGGAATAGTCCGTTTGTAGAGGTAGCAGCGGAGAGCCTGTCCGTACGCGTTCACGAAGAAAGAGACTCGCTTGCCACAAAATGTGAGCACCATTGCTCCGGAGTTGCAGAGGCGTCTGCACGTAAGGACCTCGTAGCCCGGTACTTCAACTTCTGCCAGGAATTCGCCTGGTGTGATTTCATGGCTTATTCTGTGGACCACCCCTTTGCACGAATTATCAGGCGCAATACCATAAGAGGTGATGTCATAGGTTGCTGCGTGCACTGTAATTTTGGTGATTTGTCCAAGTGCCATGGCAATGTGTTCAGATGAGATGCTTATTGTTAGCACATTTTGATTTTCGTCAACTCGAAAGCTTGATATCAGGCTTCTCACTGCGTATATTTGCGGCATGAACTACGGCGAGAAGTAATGTCTTGGGGCTAACCTTGCTGAGATTTAATCCACCATGGGGACGGATTGCTAGCTTGTAGTCCTCGGCAGGGAGTGGTGGGAGTCTTGGTAGACGCGTCTTAGGCCGGCTCTGGCGTAGAGCGGGCTCAGACGGCGTGCTGGGCAGCTGTTGAGTCGTTACGGTATGGGGTTGCAGCTGTCGGCGTTTGTTTGCTCTCTTGGTAACAGTGATCTATGGATTTGCGTTGTGCTCATCGCTCACCTGCGTATCGGCGTCTTGACTGGTCTGCGTATCCATCATGTGGTCCGTGGAGCGAGAGGGCAATGAGTGCTTCTCGTCGGCTGCGACGCTCCAAGAGACGCTCGCCATCCGCTGTAGAGCGGGGCGGCGTTCTGTTCAAGCCGCGTCTACGGCTTGTTAGGGTTAGCGAGGTGGACCTCTTCAAGAACTTTCGAAAGCGTTAAAACGTTTAAAAGCGCACTGACAGGTTGAAGTCCGGTATAGGCTTGACAGTGGTGATGCTAGGAACAAGTTCCTATCGTTGCAACAGGTCGCCAGGAAGAAATTCTTCTTGAAATTGAACCTGAGCCGGAGCCGATGTGATTCGCGTCCGTCGCATGCTCTCGCTACTCGGCGACCCCCATGCTTACTGAGGTCTCGACATAAAGTACTCACTCCCGGCCCCGAAATGCATTCTTGAAGCTTTCAATTTCTTAATTCCAGCGGTGGCTACGATAGAACGCATTCCAGACGGCAGGTACTGCATGCGGTCAGTAATGTGCTCTGCCCCATCCTGGCCCATTCGTTGACGGTAGAGGCATGACATCAAAAAATCCAGATTGAGCTGAATAAAACTGGGGATCTCCGGCCGTACGTTTTTTTTTTTGCCCAGAACGAGCACTATACTGTGTTTATTTCCGGCTTTACCAAGTTCTGTACACCATAAAAAGAGCGCATTAAGAATATTGAATTGTGTTGTAAAAACTACACCCAAAAAAGCTTAGCAGAGATAATCGAAAAACCCATCAAAGTGGTCAAGAAGATTTTACAGGCTTACAAGAAAAAAGGTAGAGTCTAGGATACGCCTCGCGAACGTCCACCAAGAGACACAACAGATGACGAAGAGTTGTTGATTGTTGCGGCTGCTATGGATGCCCCCGCGAATCGCTCCAAGAACTTAGACAGCGCCAGCAGCTGAGGGCTTCAAGATCTATTGTGAGGCGTTGACTCAATGAAGACAGCCTAAGGAGTAGATCTGCTGCTGCCGAAAAGCCTTTGCTTAGGACCACAAACACAGCAAAGTGGCTCGATTTCGTGCAAATACACGGAAACTAGACGGTGGAGCAATGGCAGAACGTTGTAATCAGCTATTAGTGCACCTTCGCGGCCACTGGCGATCAGCGACAACGAGTTTGGTGCCCTGCAAGAACACAGAAACTTACTTTCCAGAGTCAGTTGCACGTTGTTCATCCATATAATTAAGATCTTAATCCGTAATATTTAGATTGGTTTCCCTCATACGCGGGTTCAGCCAAAGTTTTTGTGCTTTAGGGCGCCGAATAATTTGGTTATATAATATTTCTTCACTTAACAATGAATTAAGCCTACAAGTTTAGGCTAAGCTTTCTGCTTAATAAATTCTGTTACTGCACCAAGATGAAATAAAGTTTCTGGTCAATAAGGAAGTTTAAGTAGTGGTTAAAGTTTCCCAAACACAAAAACGTTCAGCCATAATTCTTCTTCGTAAGCCACACAATCAGTAAATCGCCCATACGGCGTTCCAGATGCGTAGTGGCAATATTATCATAATTCCACAGCGCAAGACTACGACTAGTTACGACATTTGCGTGCATGTTAACCCCAGGTGGTCAGAATTTCTGGTTTCTCCAACACGGTGTCTCTCATAGTCATGGCGCTTTTGCGAACTTAAACCCCACATATCGATCAATCAACTAGTTACGTCGTAACTACAGCAGACGAGAGAAGGACAGAAAGTGCGCTGACTTCAACTGAAATTTCCTTATCTAAAACGCTGGAAATCTATAGTCGGGACAGAAAATCACCGCGCAATCGTGCTACCTATTGCATCACGCCATGACAATCATTATTTGATTATATGGTTACAACACCACACTTCAGCGCAAATCACAATCAATTGTGTAAAAGCCAGAAACTCAATTTCTTTTCAATTCATAGCAAGCGAACGCATGCTAATACAATGATCACTCAGCATTTGCAATTTCATTGGCCTCAATAATATCTCGTGTTAGCTGCTAACGGTGTATGGCTACAACAGTGCATTTTTTAATTCCCGTCTGCAACCACAATCTCTACAATAGATACCCAAATGCCTTGAACAGCTTAGTTTACATGGTAATGATGCTTCTTTAAACGCTCATTGAGCACCGGCCCATTCGCCCAACATACTTCTTGCCGCATGACAACGGGAGCAAATAACCAACCGCTATCACACATGCTACGAATAGCTTTCTATGTTTGATTGTGCAGCAGCTCCTTCGTGTGGACTGCACATTCACGCGTTTGCAGAGAGCTGAAAGCTTCTCTGGTGCAGAGAAAACAACATTCACATCCACCTCATCACCTATTTTTTAGGGGCGAAGCTCCTTAGGGCGTGGGCTGTGCGTCCCCTGTAGCCTGTATGTAGCCAACTCTAGTTTAGTTCTTGCAGTGTTCACTAGATGGCGGTACCGTCCCCTGTATGTAGCCACCTCTCGTTTAGTTCTTGTAGTGTTTACTAGATGGCGGTACTTGTAGCTGATGATGAAAAGATGCAAGATGTTATAAACTAGAAAGCTGTACTTGTAGTTGATGAAAGACGCGAGATCTTATAAAATAGGAATGATGTCACATATGGCGCGTGTCATTGGTTGAAGGCAATCGTTCGATTTAGTGCGGCGACGTACGCTAGGGGGAGCGTTGTAATAAAATCCGTTCGCTGTTGGCGTGCGCTCGGAGTCGCCGGATGGATAAGGCTGCACAGCGGAGAGAGCGCAAGGCGGCAGCAGCGCGCGCTCGCAGACAGAATCCTGATGTGCGAGCGCGCGAGGCAAGGGACATCGCAAGCCATCCATCGTCTAAGAACAAGTAAAAGTTGATTTGTGTATATACACACACAGCGTTTCTCACGTCTTTACATGATGATCGACTGGGCGAATTACACGGAAGATTCACAGTTTACCGATGAATCCCTTCGGAGCTTCGCCCATTCATCATCATTCACCCCGTGAATATGCCGTAATATTTTCAAATTGTGAGAAATACTAAGTAGATAGAAAATCACAGCCGCGCGCTTTAAGCTACTTGCCACGCAGTTTACTGGTGCTTCTCGTCCTTGTTTATTTGTCCTAAGCAACGTTTCCGCCACCGAACCCAGCACATGATCGGGGAAATCAACGCTGATCAGACGGGATATCTGCTCAAGGGAGCCGCTGATTGACGAGCGGACGCAAGACTTTTGGAGGGCGTTTCTTAAACAACGATTGGCGATTGCTCTCTTTACAAGCTTCGAATCAGCCGACAAGTACGGTAGAAGAAGTTTGCTTCCTCTAGGCTCATATTTCCAGCAAAGATGTTCACTTGAGATGTCTAATATAAAATTTAAAAAACCTTAAAGAAGCATCCTGCAGAAGCTCATGCGTCAGAATAAGAAGTGCCACGCACCGCACTCATCAAAAGGACGTAATATGTTCGAAACGGCCACTTCGAAGCCCTGATCATTGCACTCAAAAAGAACAAAAAAATTGTCATTAAAACGGAACACCTTTACGACAGCCGTTCTGTCGAGGCGGTTAGTGAAAAGTTGGTCTAGGTGAGCGAGAAAAATGTCACTTAAAACATATGCTATACATAAACCGATACACACTCCTCTCTTTTCAATAAAAGTGCCTCCATTTTCTGATACTAAAGCTGTCTTTTAGTAAAAGCCAACGAGATCAAGAAAGCCACCGACTGTTATGGCCGCTGCATTCTGGAACGGAACTGAATCGTAGTTTTGAATGCAGTCCTCAACGCACAAGTAGTAAAGAGTGGTAAAGTGTGTCAAGGGGTAAAGAGTGGTAAAGATTTTTGATGTAAACAGAGCAGGCTCGTTGGCTTTTACTTAAAGACAACTTTCGTATCATGGAATGGAGGCGCTTTTATTCAAAAAAGAGGAGTTTGCATCGGTTTATGCATAGCACCTGTTTTAAGTGACATTTTTCTCGCTTAGCCACCTCTACAGAGCAGCTATCATGGAGGTGTTTCATTTTGTTGACGATTTTCTTGTGCTTTTTGTTTGCGATGATCGGGGCTTTGAAGCTGCCATTTCAAACACATTACGAATTTTCGATGAGTGCATGGCACATACTCTGATGAATGAACTTCCACAGGATGCTTCCTTAAGGTTTTTAGATTTAATATTAAACATCTCAAGTGAACATCTTTGCTGGAAACGTAAGCCTAGAGGAAGCAAAGCTCTTCTATCGTACTTGTGAGCTCATTCCAAGCTCTTTAAGAGATGAATTGCTTATCATTGTTTAAGCAATGCCCTCCGAAAGTCTTGCGGCCACTTGTTAATCAGCAGCCTCGTTGAGCAGATCTCTCGTATCATCAGTGGTGATTTCCCCAATCATGTGCTGCTTTCGGTGGAGGAAAAGTTGCTTACGACAATTAAACAGGGATGAAAAGCACCAGTGAACTGCGTGGCTAGTAGCTCGAAGCGCGTAGCTGTAATTCCCAATCTACATAGGATATCTGACAATCTGAAAAAAATGTGTTAAAGTAGATGCGAAGGTTGTTTTCTGTGTTCCAGAAAAGTTTTCAGCGCTCTGCAAACGGGTGAATTCGCCGTCCACATGTAGGAGCTGCTGCAAAATCAAATATAGAAGGCTATTCATAGCATATGTGATAGCTGTTGTTTATTGGCTCCCGTTGTCATGCGACAAGATGTATGTTGGGCAAAGGGGCCGGTGCCTCAATGGGCATTTAAGGGAGCATCATTATAGTTGTTGCGACCGGGATTTGCGGCACCGGAGATTTGGGATCAAGTTGACAAACAAGAGGAGGTTGAACTTCGTAGAGAAGGTTTATGTACAATATTTGCGTGCCGCGGGCTCTCTAGCCCGAAGCTCTACATTGAGAGCTCTATTTTGAAAGAAGCTGTCTATTGAACAAACTGCGTGAACCACACTAAGAAGACCGCGAGGGCTGAATAAATACAGTCTCACCTCCTCAGATCTCTAGATCGAGGAACACGTTCATACAGCACTGTCCAATAATATGTCCTGCAGCACACACGAGAGTCACTAGATGATTTTAGTCTGTCCGGCACTCCGGTACGTTTTTGCCTATACCGGGTTGCCGGAGGTCGTAAAGCCGCATAGCGTTGAAACGAGCTTTTTGTACTTTTAGCCCGTACCGCCCAAAATACGCCCCAAAAACGCCCCAAAAACGCCCGCGACGCCTTCGCGGCCGTGGCTACCGCATGTGCGTATGCGCAAAGTAGAAAGTCTTCGCAATTACTTACTAAGTTTGAAAAAAAAAAACATTGGACAATGCCAATAAACTTTTTCGACAAAACGGGACTTTAAGTTTGTTTTCTTTAATTGTGCTATGATTTAAACCTAACTATGAAGAAAACATCAGCATCACGGTGATCGGCATCAGAATCGGTATCATGAGTTGCTGACACAAGCGTCATGCGACTCATGCCTACTTTTCGTGTGCTCCTTTGTGGCATCGGTCACAGCGATCCATTGATCCCGTTGAAGTGTCGGTGATTTGCTGTTTTCGTGTCTGTATCAACGATGCCGTACAGTGTATTTCACGACCAACTGCTCCTGCGAACTTTGCGATGGAACGAAATCGAAAATATGTATTTGCTCCGAACTGCACCACGCCGTGACCTCCAGATAAACGGACTTTTGATTTGGACGGAATGGACTTCACTACATTTTACCGCTCGTTCAGGTTCCAAAAAGGAGACCTGGAAGATTCGATGGAAGCCTTGCTGATTCCTGAGGAGGTCGTGAGCGCTCAACGGGTTCGAGTGTCTGGTCGCGAGATGATGTGCATGACGTTGCGGCGTCTAGCCTACCCTAATCGTCTCTGTGAGCTGGAGCTCTTCTTTAGGCGCCACAGCTCGGTAATATCAAGTGTGGTGTCTAAAGTGTTAGCCCACATAGATTACTACTTCGCGCACCTCCTTGCGGACCTTACAGTGCACAAGTGGCTCAATCTGCAATCACTGGAGCTGTTTTCTCAGGTAAGAAGGCGTGCTGTTGCTGTTGCACTGCATGACTGCCTTTAGCGCTATGTTTATGTTTCGCCGCACTACATCTCTGTGTTTCGGTAGAGGTCATTAAATGTAATTCGTGCTCCGCCGTGGTGGTCTAGTGGCTAAGGTACTAGGCTGCTGACCCGCACGCAGGTCGTGGAATTGAGTCCCGGCTGCGGCGGCTGCATTTCCGATGGAGGCGGAAATGTTGTAGGCCCGCGTGCTCAGATTTAGGCGCACGTTAAAGAATCCCAAGTGGTCGAAATTTCCAGAGCTCTCCACTACAGCGTCTCTCATAATCATATCGTGGTTTTGGGACATTAAATCAATCAAGTCTAATTCGTCATTATAAAGGGAAAATAAGGCGCTAGCTTTCTATATTCATAGCACACCAAGCACGATAAATCGCCCCTCAACCCCACCAATGTCGTAGCAATATCATTTTCTAAGTAATAATTTGCCGAATCAATTTAATACGTGAATTTGTTGTCGATTCCATTATATTTCCTAGCGTGCTTCAAAAAAAAAAAGCACAGGAGACATCCCTTTTATTCCAAACACTGTAAAGCAGTTATTTCCGTGAACCAGACACCTACTCCTTCATTATTTTGCCTCCTCATTATCATTACTGCCCCAAGAAAAACCTCATGATGTAGTCAGTGTCAGAACAACTGTACTGTAACAATGCCTTAAAAGATCAGTTTTCTTTCTTGCTGTACCAATGCCATTTGAAATATTTCTCAGATTTTTCTGCCCAACGAGACAATTTCAAATTTTATTTGCAGCTTTGTTTAATCAATGTTCACAGAAAAACGAGTTCCATTCAAACTAAAAAAATATCAGTGTTGTGTCGATGAGCAGCCTGCCTTCCAAGGTTAGCCCCATTGCTCTATATCTGGCTGTTCTGTGTCAGCAACCTACTTTCGCATGCAGTTTACTCCATTACTTCAACAGACACAGTACCTGATGCCAACTACCAGCATAAAATGTGTTAGTAATTACTATCAATGAATAATTATCACAGATTCACATGAACCACTTATCATTGAAAGTGTGATAAACAAAATTCATGTATGTGTCATTGAATGTGTTTCTTCTGTGGGAGATAGATCTGAATTCCTGTTGCAGTGATGCTAAGCAACGATTTAGTGCCAAACACACGTCCTGTCAGGTAGAGCTACTACACCTTAAGC
The DNA here is from genome assembly GCF_043290135.1 of Rhipicephalus microplus. NCBI lineage: Eukaryota > Metazoa > Arthropoda > Arachnida > Ixodida > Ixodidae > Rhipicephalus > Rhipicephalus microplus. Next base: position 506,850,506 of record NC_134710.1, read on the forward strand.
AGCTTCGTTTACTGCGAAAAGTTCAGCTTATACTTATTTCGATCTTAGAACGTTGTGCTATGTGTTGCTTTCTGCAGCTGCCATTTCATTTTTCAGGCTTTGCACAGGAAAGGTGCCCCATTGAAGAATTGCTGGGGATTTGTTGACGGAACAGCTAGACGAATTTGTCGACCATCAACTAGACAAGAAGACTATTTTTCTTGGCACAAACGCTATCATGATTTGAAGTTTCAGGCATTGATGTGTGCAAACGGCATAACCTGTCAGTTGGATGGGCCATTTCCAGGCCGTCGTCATGATGCTGGTATGTGAACTTTCCTCCAGTTTCTCCTGCAAAGGTACCAGACTTACTGAAATGCCCTATGGAATACTATGTTGTCAATGAAACATTTCGCTTCAAACACATTGGCATGTCCTGGCAAGGTAGCATGCACCTCTATGATACAAAATTCATCTAGAGTAAATTCAAAAGCATGCTCTTTCGTATAATTGTACCCACTTGATGCTTAACACTTCTGTTTTGGCAAGCCCATTCATCATGAAATCATGATGTACCAGCTCGAACAGACACCGTTCCTTCAGACGGCACATATGTACCCGTTTGTCCATTTGTGTCTGCCCTTATTTTTTATTATAAGGGTGTTTGACTATTAAAAAATTCTAAATGAAGAACTAAACAGTGTTTTGTTCGATTTGGTGTTCTAATCGAATGAATATTTGGAGTTTATTCAAACTACAAGAATTGCAAATCACCAAGGGCAAAATCTCAAAGCAACAAAGCTTTAGAAGAGCAAAAGATCAAAACTCTTGTATAAAAGATTGAATTGTGAAGATACATTAATTTCACACTTTTACGGGACTACAAAGAACTCAGTCATCACCGCAATAACAAACTTTTGCTTTGAACTCCAGCGTTGCTGAAGAAAGTGTAACCTCAATTCATTACCATAAGATTCATCATAAGGAATGTTATTCAAGAGCTGGTGGCAAAGTACCTCCTTTAATATTTATGTAACTTCTGTGTTCATCATACAAATGAAAAAAAATACCTAAAAGGCTGTATACTGCTGCATGTAAACACTCAGTTCACATAATGGTACATTTCAGTGGTGAAATATTATGGCGATGTTAATTCATTGAAGTGTGGATATTTGCTTGAAATTATGTGTTGTGGCACTCTACAGTTGTCTTGGAAATGGGTGCCTTTCTGTTCAACTACTATTTGAATAGTACTCTATTCAATTAGGCATGAATTAGGTATCATCCCTCTTCAATGTTTATCTGTTCAATTCTACATTTCACTATGCACGCCCCTAGTTATTACCAAACTTGCAAAGACAAACGTTCAACTAGAAATGTAACTTCTTCACTAGGCTTAAAGCAGTCGAAATTTTCCTTCTTTTATTGGCTTATTCTGCTCCAACCACTTCTTGCCCTAGACATTTTACAAGGTGTCTTAAAGGAGCAGTGACACAATTTTGAATGTCCTGCAAGTGACAGTTTTTGATTTCTTGGTATGCGGCATAAAAGTGTACTAACATGTTTTGAGACATTTTTGCTTTCATTAGTATGCAGTGTATTTAACGCTCTTCACACACTGGAGTAAGCGAAAGCATCGAAAATATTTTCTTTTATTTGAAAGTTTCCATCACAGAGCATTAGCATGCCTCACTGCAATCAAACATCATGTCAACTAGTCAACGCAGTTACTGAACTCTACGTTCCGAGTGCCGCCTAAATTGCCCAACTCACTGTCAAGGTCACGGGAAGATTTCTGTCTTATTGTTGCTAATGTGCATTACAAGCAAATGATGGCCAAAAGGAAAGCTACAAGCCACTGCAGCGCGTGCAGTCGTTTACTTTCTGGAGGAATCAGAAATAGCTCAAAAGTACTAAACAAAAAATAAATGTACTTCACTGTTAACCGCGGTATGCTCCAAACAGTATTTTTGTGTTTTACAACGATATTTTTGGGAAAACCTCGCTGAAAACAGTTCAGTATTTAAGTGACAAAATCACCTTAGACATTTCATTGAACTTTCACTTTTTGTGTGAACACTTAAGTTGGCGTGATTACTTGTGTTTTTACAAACTCAGTGTGATGCGGACACATTTCTATGTAGTGTGGACACATTTCTGTGTGGTGTGTACACTCAGTGTGAAAAAATGTGCACTCATTGTGTAAGTTGTGCTATGGCTATATGTATAGCCTTAGCACAAGGCTATATGTATAGCCTTGTGTTTGCTACTAAATGTGCGATGTCGACTTTTGTGCAAGAGGAGTAGCCGGCGCCACGCATTGGCATGAACCTCTTCTTATATACATTTATTTTTTTTTAAATACGGATCTGCTGCTAGCAAGTGACTAGCTGCTGTCTTCCAGTAACGTCAAACTGCTACGAAAAATCACTTAGAGGTCAACAGCCCTCTACCCTTTTCAATTTCACATATTCAGTCATATCTTGAGAACATAACAGGATATATGCTGCTTCCCTGTTTGTCTCATGGTCACAGTTTTTTTCTTTTTCACCTTGCCATGCTCTTCACTGTCCTGTGTCTGTAAGCGTTAACTGGACACACCACCATGATGGAGCACAGGTGTGCGGTCAAGCAGCTGGTACAGTCCAAAGATAGCTCCACAACTAGCAGAGTAAATCTGAAACTGGCAGTTCAGCATGTTCTCTTTACTACACTAAATTTGTTGGGACTAGTTTAATAACACTGTTGAACCACTCATTCTTCTCTGCAAGCTCAAGTCTACTGTTTCTGTAGCAGGATACCATGGCTGATTATCCCATATAATGTTCAGTATTGTTAAGCAGTTTTTTTCCGCAGGTATCCTAAAGGAGACTGCCCTCTACCGCAACTTGGAGACTATTACTCAAGGCCGCACATATGTAATATATGGAGACCCCGCCTACCCACTCCGGGCACTGCTCTACAAGCCTTTTGGAGGTGCTTTTTTGCGTCCCCATGAGGTTAACATCAATAAGAGCATGAGCTCAGTGCGGCAGGCGTCGGCAGAGTCGTTGCAGACTGTGCCTTCGTTGATTTTTATAAAGGCCAGAAGATAACTCGGCAGAGGGTGGGTCGGATGTATAAAGTTGCAACATTGTTCTTAAACTGCCCTACTTGCATGTATGGCAGCCAAGTGTCTACATATTTTGATGTTACTCTGCCCACCCTCAGAAAATACCTTGTGTCGTTTGAGATGCCAGCTTAGCACACTGACATGAGCATACAATGGATCCTTGTGTGTTGTGCAAGACAGTTTGCTATTTGTGCGTAGCCGAGTTTTGTTTTTTGCAGCTAGTAGAAGAGAACCAAGACGTTCGGCTCTATTTTAACTGGCTTGTTGATAACTGGGACTTAATTGACTTTCATTCTATTATCATGACAATATCTTGTACAGTCAAACTCCGCTAGAACGAATGCCGCTTCAACGAAAAATTAACTATTCCCCGTCAGTGGTCCATAGGAATCAAGGCATAAGGATTGTAGCCACCACGAACACTTTTTCTTTAATCGTACCACTTCAACGCAATTTTGCGATGCGATTCGAGGCTCAGATACTCATTGCTATGCAGTAATTAAACCCAATCTTTAACATTTCGATGCACATTCAGAGCCTGAAAATGCGTCAACGAAGTCTAAAACACACGTTGGCACCACAAGGACCGGGGCTGTTCAGCGAGCATGGGCGCCGCCATTGCTCGATAGCGGTGGTAATGAGACTGCCCTGCTAATACACTCTAGCGCTGCTTTTGCCACTGGTTTGCTTTTGAGCCGCAGACAATCCGAAGCTGAAGCTCAGTTCATGGTTTCCTCCACGCAGCTGCTGGGTGCAACCTCGGAACGATGCCTTTTCCGATTCCAATGCTTAACTTTATGTTCGTGCTTGGCCAGTGTGGTAACTAATCAGAGCGGCTGTTTGTCTGCATTATCAATAAAATCAGCTAGCTGCGAGTGATGGATGATAAGAATGGTATAGAATAATGCAAAAGGCGCCGCTCCACGATACCCTGCCTATATCTCAGCATTGTCGAATACTTTTGATGGTGGACAGCTGCTGGTGTTAATGTGTTAATGCAACTGTTTGGTTCGTTCACTAAGGTGATTTCAGGTGTTGTTTCGTATCAGAAATCGTGTCGCTGCTGGGAAAAAATAAGAAGCAGCGGGCATTTTTTTTTAAATATTGAAAATAAACATTTCTTTATTCTGCTAGCTCAGATCAGCTATATTTTTTTTATTTTACTACAAAGAAATTTTTTCCGTGCCCTGGCAGTTTCATTGTAGCGGGCTTTGACTGTAGTAGCTTTGATGCTCATGTCATGATTTAAAGAGGCTACAAAGGCCGAAAAAAAGAATAACATGAGCGTGCACAATAATTTCTTGTACTTGCAAAAACAGTCTTCCTTAACATTATCACCTTCAAAGTAGTCCCCATTCAGTATTAACACACTTCTGAATACAGTGCTATTATGGCTGGTGATAGATTTGCGATGACGTTTTTCGGAGGCCCTTCAGGAGATTCTTTATTTTGACTGAATCTCTTCAACTGAGCCAAAGATAGGTTCCCTTTCAGCAATATTTAACTTTCACAAATAAAAATAAAAACATCAAGCGAAATTAAGCAAATAAAGTGGGTGTGCTGCTCTTCTGGCTATTGCACCTATTTATGATTGTGCTCTTGCCATTAACATATATATAGGTACCATAATGCTTTGTTTAATAATAGATTATGGACAGTTCTCATTGGCATAGAGCTGTACCATGTGGTCGAGTTCTCCAGTGTGACGGCAGCACTGCAGTGCCAGAACCCAAAACCTAGTGGCTAAAAAAGGCAATAATAAGACGGCATCAGTGGATGGGTGGACATGAGTGGGCGCCAGTTTCCGTTGACGTTTCCTCTGCTCAGCGTGCACATGTATGGGCATGCCTTTTCCACCCCCATTGTTTTCACCTCCATCATCAACATTCACTAGCAACGATAGAAAAATTGAGGAATATGGAATCGTGGCATGGCAAATCATTCTCAGTTCTGTCCTCTTCTGAGCTGTAATTCTGCATACAACGCTGGACTGAGCAGCGATGAGGCAGCTGGCAACGCATGTTTGGGCTACGCTGGCTGGTAAGACATACGAACGCTGCGTGATTGTTACCTCGCAATGATCGTAGCTTGAAATTACCAAGTCGACGCTCACAGCTCCATGATAAATCACCTGAAGCGGAATCACAAAAACGCAGAACTGACACGAACGCGCTGTGAACAGAGCAAAACAAAGCACGTGAAGCCGTTGCTAGGCATGACGTCATCGCTGCTTGCTCGAAGTCGCTCAGTGCCTGAGGCATGGCTTACGAGCTTGCTGAACACTACAAAATACTGTCGATGTCTCCTGGCCTTGATTGCGCCATTGAGCCTTTGGACGCTCTTTGCGCTCAAAATAGAAATAGAATCGAATGAACGCCGCATCTCAAGTAGTTTGACATTGAGTGGCAATGCTCCTTTAAAATGCGTTGAACAGCTTTTCCTGTAAGAACTACTGCATGAACACTTAATCTCCGGTCACCACATATCAGCCGGAAACATTGGAAATGTTTTGATCTGTAATCGCTGACCTTAAGCCCACAGAATGTTCATCATCTTCCACACTTACTTTCCCCTGAAAGCCACTTACGCCATTCAAACACACATGCATCAGACGTTTCATCTCTATAATCCTCACTTACATTCGACATGTTTTCATAGAAGATTTTTTAAGTTTCACAAGAAACTTGATGTTGAGCCTCAGTTCAGTTTTTACATTACATATATTTTTTTTCAGTACACAGTTGCATGTGTTTCTTTATGGCACTGCACTCACAACTGGTGTGATTGGTGTTAAGCCCAAACTGGCCACATGGATAGACGATGGGTGGGGGATGATGTCAGTAAAACAGTTCTTTTCAATTCCACTCTTTTCAAGGTTCGCACTTAGTCTCGTTCTTTTTTTTTTCGAACCATTTATATATGAAATACTGCCCAACGTGTACAACCATTTCAAGATATGTGCATTTTTTAACTATCACAATAAAATTGGATTGCACAGCCAGCTTACAGAGAGGCTTTTCTGTGTCAGTTCAAAAAGTATAACATTTTATTTTCATTAATGGAATGTTATGTTTTACAAGTGATCCTGTAGGGATCGTGTAAGCACGTCCTCATGTGCAGTTCGCCATAGTTCAGTGTTAGCTTAACGATGTGAATTCAGCAAACAGAAATAAAGCCTGCAACTTGTCGGCACCTCGTCATTCGTTTCAGGTGTTGCGCTGTGCCAGCACTGCTGAACTCGCACAGCACAATTTCTGAACTTTGCGTGCACAGCCGTGAACCGATTTCAAGTGGTGCAGGTAAATCGAACAGACCTAGAGCTATTGTGTTCGTTTTAGTTTGTATGGCTACCAAAGAGAGAGTTTTGGAGGTGCACGTTGCAACTTTACTAATGACGATTCCTGTGACAACATGAAATAGCTTGAACGCATACCAATACACACAGCAGCACCAACAATTAATGAATTATAGTGCACAATGTATTTTGATATTTCTGGAGCTCAGAGAAAGATAGGAGACATGACGCACAATAAACATAAGGTAGTCGTGCCCTGCCGTGGTGGTCTAGTGGCTAAGGTACTCGGCTGCTGCCCCGCAGGTCGCGGATCGAATCATGGCTGCGGGGGCTGCACTTTTAATGGAGACGAAAATGCTGTAGGCCCGTGTCGAAATATGGGTGCACATTAAAGAACCCCAGGTGATCGAAATTTTTAGAGCCTTCCACTACAGCGTCTCTCATAATTATATGGGGGTTCTGGGACGTTAAACCCCACATATCATGTTAACATAAGGTAGTCGTAACCACTTTCTGTCCCCGACAGTGACTTCTATTGGTTGCAGGTTTTTGAAGTGTCGTTGGAGGGACTTCTTCAATACATAGCAACTTTAAAGAAATGCATACTCACTCGTTTTTAGCAATCACACTATTGATATTATAGTTTATTCTTTTTTTCCCTCACTGAGTTCTTTGATCAACCGAAGTTGAGATGCTTGGTTTGCTGCGTTAGCACGCCTCTCTTCAAGTACTGCCACCATTTCCATCCTTCTCATTTCCATTTCCGCTTCCCTTAATCTGACGTCGTCGGCATGTCGCTGGTGTAGCAGCTTCATGTTGTCTTCGTGCTGGCGAATTTTGAGGTCCAGCTTTCTTCTGTCAATCTGGTAGCTGAGGAGGCGCATTTTTACGTCTTGATTATACCTGGCCTCCAAAAACGCCAGCGTTGCCTCATTTTGGCTTCTCCCTGCTGCAAAAATATGTAAACAAGAAACATTGGACTTGGCATACTGAAGTACATAAAGGGATACTGAATAAAATTTTTGCCACTGTAATCTTCAAGCAAACTGAAAGATTGGCTCCTGAAATCAATTGATACAACCCTCCTTTGGCGAAAACTTTGCCTGCCTGGTCAGCCCTTCAGATTTAGGTGGAGACTCACCCCCGCCCCCCAACAGACACACACTGACATAAAATTCTGCATACACCCTGGTTGCATTGCTGAGATTGTGGAGCATTCCATACTTGAAAGATACGACAGTGCTTAGCTGCTCGTCAGACAAAGTGAATACATTAATCATCAAAGCTACACACATAAAAAAAAAAGGAAGGTGCTTGTGTTAGCATGGTGTCATCAAAGAAAAAAATGGAATTTCTAGATTTGTATTGTTTGTGTGAATAAGTGTTCACTATGAGCGCACGAAAGCAAGAGTTGTTGAACAGCTTTTTATTTTCATGTGTATGGTATATATATTTATGCACTGCATCAAATAAAAAAATAAAGATCGGTTGTGAGTCAGTGCTCATCTGTGTGCCCAGTGTGTCCCTGTTTTCTTGCACTGTTTTTTCGTTACAGTGCTTGCAAACCAAGTAGCCCCCTGACAAGCATTGACAATCTAGCATCAGCTGAAGAAGACGAGCACTCTTGCTGGGGTCTCAGTACCATATACAGTAAACGCTCGGATTTAGAAACAAAACTTTTACAAACATCTAAGAATTAATTATGCTTTTAGGAAACCCCATTTGTTTTTCAATCTGTTTTGTGCAAAAATGTTTCGTTTGAACACATCTGAATAGCCAACATTTCAGCTGAACGGGCTTTATTACTGAAATTTGCATTATATTTCTGAAATTAGTTCAATACATTTTTGTGTTCTGCTATGCTAGCAGTGGCAGATTGAAATTCCGTAACTTTATTCAGCTCTACAATCCCTTGGAAAGTGGCAAGGCTTTATGTCTCAGGAACAAGCTATGCGACAGAAAGTTCACCAAACATTAAGTCTCTGGACAGCCTTTGACTTCTATAGCGAATACGTTATACATTATCTACTTAATAAGCTAAGGCCGCTTTATGCTGCTGAATAACGCGTTCGATGCACTAACCACTGAACTACCACAGCGGCCTTTATGCTGCTGAATAATATACACATAAGATATGAAATATTACTCTGGACTTCAAAGATTGACTGTTGCATCCATATTTGCACTTGAGCTGAAAACCACACTGTAGTAAAGTCAAAGTTGGTGCTATGATTGCACAATGGCACATATTACTTTACTGTGATGAAATGAATTCTTTACTGGGTGCCATCATGGCAGATAAGCCCTTTAAGCTCTAGGTTCATTTGGATATAGCAAAAACTTTGTTATGTACCTCTTAGTGGCGTGCGTCGTCGAGGGGTCTGTTCTGTTGATGCAGCCAGTTGTGCTCGTGCACTGCCTCAAGGTAGTGGATGTGGCACATTTGTTTAAAGTTCTCAAAATACACAAGATTGTCATGTTTATTGCTTTGTGTCTACTGCCGCTGAAAATGTGCACTTCAGACACTAACTGAAATTGATTTGTCACGTGAATTTTAATTGTAACCACGAAATCAGCTTATGTTTGGGGAGTCCAGTATTGCTCATTGCATAAAGCACAGCTTGCTTAATGACACGCAGTGATGAAAGTGCTGCTTCAATTGCTACAAACTGCTCCAAAAGAGAAATGCTGCTCCGAAGTGTATTCTTTGTTACTAATTGCTCTCAGATGACACTGAGAGTATGAGAATGCTGAGCTTTTACTGTTTGACCGACACACAAGTCTTAAAGAAACTAAAAAGAATCTGCGTACTACCATCCCAGTGTGTTACTAGTGGGCAGCATTATTGGCTCTGATCTCACATGTGTGACAACAATTGGCATATGAAGCATACAGCTCGTAGGTTTTTTTTTCTCAGCTAGACATGCAGGCTACTATGGTGAAATTTGAAAATGAGCAGGACTGCTTTTATCTGATGCCGATTATCTACTGCTTATTCGGCAACAGTTATATGGGACTGTGGTTACTTCTAAAATGTGGTGCTCAGCTTTTCCAGTTTAATTTCATAACTACCACACATGGTAGTATTTTAAATTGCAGCTTATTGCACAGCATATTTTAGGCAATCTGCTATTGTACGATACATTTAATTTATAATGACTGTTGTGTGTTAAATATGTTTAATCAGAAATAATACTATCGAGATTATTCGACAATGCTCCGAGCTGGTACTAATGTATGGCAAATTTATTATCTTCTAAAACACCGATAGCTGCTCTGAACTACCATTTTTTTCTGCTCCGTAAACAACTATGGCTGCTCCAAAGTATGCTCCAAAAAGTAAAAATGCAGTTCTATCACTGTACATCTGATAATAATGGAAGTGTCTAAAAGATTCCTGTAAAATATGTCCAAGTGGCATTCAATACTTGTGTCTCTGTATGGCCTCACATTATGGCACATCGAATATAATTTCTGCAGAAGCTGCAAAAAGTATCCATATGTCAACAGGCAGTCATGTTTCATGAATTGCATCATGAATCATTAAATGCTGATAATCATACTGGCAGCAGTGGCATGCTCTTCGCAAATACTGTCTGTTTTCTTTATAAGAGAACAAACAAAACACAAAACAAGCTTAGTTGTTGAACTGCCTAATCCAAGGCTGTAGGTTGAATTCTCGGCCGCTGTGGCTTCATTTCAGTGTGTGCGAAATGCAATGGCATTCATGTACTTAACTGAGGTTGACATAAGAGAACTGAAAGTCGTAAAGATTAATGCCGAGTACGTACATTACAACACGCCTCATACTCATATTGTGGGTTTTGCAAGCGAAATCCCACAAGTTGTAGCTATTGAAAACATAACAAACAGGGATATAAAGTTAACAAAATGATGTACCTCGCAATGGTGTACGGTTATGAGTGGCTTGGGAAGGCCCATCCGCACTTGTTGCTGGCGTGTGGCTTGCCTCATTGGCCGTGCCAGGTGTTAGCTCAGGCTCTGGAAAAATTGACCTCATCATTGTCACATACGGGACTCTTCAAAGTGATGACATAATTTTAAGTAAGCCTTTAATTGGCTTGTTACACTAGGCAACATTACGAAAAGTAACACATTTACACCAGTATACTTGCCCAAGTATTCATCATGCTATCAGCTGTGCTCACAACCAAAAAAAAAATCAGTAAATTTTACGTGGCACATAAAAACCCACTAATAATTGCTATTAAAACATGACAAGGAAACAACAATAATAATATACCTGGTGATGGTGTATGGCTGCCACGAACTTCTGTTGAGGGCCTATCAACAGTTGTTGGTGGCTCATCAACAGTTGTTGCTGGCGTGTGGGTTCGCTCATCAGCCATGCCAGCTGCACTCATGTTGAGAGCTAGAAAAATGGACCCCGTTAGTGGCTTTGAACCTTTAGTGGCTCATTGCATTAAGCAGGGTGACACGAAGCAACAAAACACCTGCACCAGTAGGATTGCTGAAGTATTAATTAAACAACGTAGGAAAAAATATTCACCATTCTAGCGGTTGCCAATGGTGTCTGCGGAAGTTATCACAACAGAGAGCGAGGACATTTATTCATTAAAAATATCCATTCAGTGCTACGAGATGGTATGGCTGCATATGCTCGATCAACAACAGCAAAAACAAAGCAGTGTTATGCGGTGAGCTATATAGATGATAAGAACAATGCAGAAGATATGGCAGATTATCACGCTGTCCACATGCACAGGAACACTGCTGTGCAAAATAAGTGAAGGCAGTTTTACCTAACAACGGCTTTTACAGGTTTTCAAGGTATGCTGGCAAAAATGTATATAAGTGCCTCACCAATTCTTTGTTATAGTGAATTATGTTGAAACTCGAATATTTTTACACACATTGTGCCTCAGCTGATAAGGGCTAGTCAAAATGGCAGCGGGTGTCTGGATCGTCCACATCATTTGCAGTGTCTTCATTCTTCCTTGCATACATGCTACGCAGCAGTGAAGCCGCTGGGATCACTGTGTCACCTTGTACAGATGGAAAATATTAAAACACATGAAATCAAAAACCAGTGCCTCTTTAGTGATGTTAGTTACACAAGTTCCCTAACATTTCACCCTGAAATAGGTGCATATTTGCTTTCAATCAGGCTGAACAACACGAGTGACCCTAAACGGTAGAAAGCATTGTTGCAGCACATCGTTTGCAAATTTGTTAATGCAGTTACTTGATGGGACCGACAACCAGTAGAAATGTGACTACATCCAAGCAGAAATAAAAAAAAAACAAACAGGACAATAGTGACAGACTACAGCAGCTTTTTCGCATTGTAAGTAGGATTTAAATTTTGAATACTTTTTTAAAAGCACCCAAAAACAGGTATGTCCGACAGCCCAGAATAAGCCCCTCGCAGCTAGATTCTTGAGTCTAATCCTGCTGTATGCAGTTGCATATTCCCATGCTATCATGCATGCCATCATCAAAATTACAGCACGTATAACAAAGCCTGCTCTATTCTGTGTTTCATTTACTGGGTAAAAAGAGTTGCACGGTGAGAAGCGGTGCTGCCTTTTGAGCAGCCAGTGCCCCTTGTTAAGCTGCTGCGTAAGCGCATAGAGTGTGCACATGCACAGTGTACTGCCTTGCTCGGACACGAACCACTCTTGCGCTCACTGTTTGAGGCATGTGTTGTCACGTGCATCTCCAACCGCCAATTCACCGGAGATAGAAAGGAATTATAACAAATGTTTCACAGCATTTCACTTGTTACTATTCTGTGATTAGACACTCTGACTATTAAGCTTTTCATTGTGCTAAAAAATAGGTGCCATAACAATAGGTTGTTGTTCCCTTTGAGGTAGTTAAGAAGACGGATAATGAGATAATTGAGGAGCATTCGTGGTGACCGTAATAACGGTGTCATCATGGAATTAACTCCAAAAACTTTATCAGGTGAAAATAGCAATTATCTCGTGCATATCAACTGGAAATAAAAACTTTCAGAAATTCACACATTGACAGATTTAAGTGTGAGTAATAATGTTAACATAAATGTATCATTTGGGGATTTGGAGCCGGCACACTTGCCGACATGTCGCAGATGCAACTGTTGCTGGTGCAGGTACCTCGGCTGCTGGTTTCTGCGACCCACTTCGATGCAGCGGAACGCAGGACACAGCCCTTTTTGTCTGATCCCTGGTCAGCATCTACAGTATCTCGACTATCATCCACACGTGTGCATGGGTTATCATATGTCGTCAGAGGCACGTGTGGCCCGGGCCACGGATAGATTAGCGAGGATCAACCAATCAATTTGCGCCAACAGAACTCACGTGGTGCCGATCAGGCGTATATAGGCACTCAGCACGATGGCTTCGTGGGATTAGCACGATGGCTTCGTGGGAATAAGCTGCATGTGGGAATATGCTAAGACAAAAAGAGAGGATAAGAACAATAAAGTGAAGCTGAATTCTGACAAACTGATTATTAACGGCAGGGCTTTCAGATGGGATGACGAAAAAGAAGAGGTCGTCCCAGTACGCAGGCAATGACAAACTAGAAAAAAGGAGAAATACCGATGTCAAGAACTTGTTGCCGTCATCGTGAACTGCCGAAGCGTAGTTAATAAAGTTGCTGAGCTCTTGGGCTTAATTGAGAGTGTTAACGCAGATATAGTCCTTGGCACAGAATCCTGGCTAAAGCCCTCGATTGCTGATAGTGAGGTGTTTGCGCAAAATTCGTCGTCTATCACAACGATAGGCTCACAGCAGGTGGTGGCGTTTTTTTACTTGTTCGTTCTTGCTTACAGTCATTTGAAGTGTATTATAAGTGCGACGCACTGGAGTCTGTATGGTGCAAGATAATACTGCCGGATAACTTCGCGTGTTTGGTCGGAGTGGTTTATCGCTCGCCGAGCTCAGATATTAGCATAGTGCAAACATTAGATGAAATTCTTTTTGAAGCGTCAGCCCGGACAATACTCCTAGGGGAGATTTTAATCTGCCTGGCTTATCCTGGGGTAATGGTTTCTGTATAAGTGTAAGCGGGCGCATGAACCTTGCGATGAAAAATATCGTCGACACGTTTGGTTTGACGCAGTACGTTACCACACCTACTCGCAATGACGCTATGTTAGACTTGTTGTTTTGTAACTCGCCAAATTTCGTAAATGACGGGACTGTGATTCCAGGAATTAGTGACGATCTTGCTGTTGTTGCTTGTATCCGAAAGAAAGTGTGTGCGAAGTGACCTACGAGTAGAAGGATCTACTTTTATGACACGGGTGACTACGATGCGATTTCTAAAAAAACTTCGTAATTTGTTCTCTGTTTTCGAATGTCTTTTTGAGGAGGGCAATGTGCATGATATGTGGGACAAATTTAAGAATATATTTTCCGAGTTAACAAATGGACATATCCGCAGTGTTAATTCCTCACGGCTAAAAAAGCACCAACAACCATGGGTAACAGCACATATATTAAAACTTATCAACAAAAGGAAGAGGGCATTAGGCGCATTTAAGAAAAACAAATCAGTTGCTCACATTGAAAAATTGAAGTCAATTACCCATGAATATAAGCTAAAGATAGTAAAAGCTAAAGATGATTACTTCACTGAGCTGAGCAACAAAATGAAATCAAATCCTAAAATGTTTCGGAAGTAATTAAAACAGTGTGGCTCAGATTCCTTTGGAAGACAGGAGTTAAATAATAACGGCACGGTAATTACGACTGACGAGGATAAGGCTGCATGCCTAAACAACTTTTTCCACTCGGTATTCTTACCCAAACCCAGCTGTAATAATCATCAAATCATTATAAGCATTTCGCCTATGCTTCATGTCGAGCTTAGTGTTAATGGAATTTAAAAACTGCTGAAGGACGTTGACGAGAGTAAATCTAGTGGTCCAGATGGAATTTCTCCGCGTGTACTCAAGCGTTGAGCGGGGTCAATTTCTATGTATCTTTATGCAATTTTTGAAAGATCTTTAGCGACAGGTACTTTACCACATGACTGAAAAATTGCGCACGTGGTACCGATACATAAAGGTGGGTCTAAAAAAGACGTTGGTAATTATAGACCAATATCGCTTACGTCTATCCCGTGTAAAATCCTCGAGCATACTTTATACAAAGAAATAATAACTCATTTAAACAAGCATAAGGTACTAATCAACGAGCAGCATGGATTTCGCAGAGGGCTGTCTTGCACATCACAATTAGTCGAATTTTATCATAATGTAATATCGGGCGTAGATACTGTAGGACAGGTTGACGGTGTGTTCTTGGATTTTCAGAAAGCGTTTGACACGGTGTCACATTCACTCTTACTGTTTAAGCTTACCACCCTGAACATTGATAAGACTGTTTTTAAACGAATCGAATGTTACCTTTCCCAAAGAACACAAACCGTAGTACTGAATGGAAAATGCTCCGAATACACAGATGTTACCTCAGGGGTCCCACAAGGCTCTGTCCTGGGTCAGCTATTGTTTTTAATTTATGTTAATGATATCTCTGCAGGACTTTCATCTTCTATACGGTTGTTTGCGGATGACTACGTTGTGTACAGAAAAATGTTTGATCACAATGATGTATTAGAACTTCAGAAATACTTATCGCTCATTCATAGCTTGTGTACCAAATGGAAAATGAATTTCAATATAACAAAGTGTGTACATATTTCATTTACCAAAAAGATGAAACCATTTCAGTCACAGTACCATCTGAACAATGTACAGTTGAAACAAGAGAGTACATATAAGTACCTAGGTATAATACTATCATCTGGATGTTCATGGAGGCCTCAGGTTGACATTCTCATAGCCAAAGCTGGTATGACCTTAAATTTCCTTCAAAGAAACCTGCGATGTTAGCATGTGAATTTAAAACGTATGGCATACCTACTTGTATCAGACCGATCTTAGAATACGGTTGTGTCGTGTGGGACCCCACCGAGGTAACCTTCATTGCTGCTCTGGAACAATTACAAAATCGTGCTGCCAGGTTCGTCTTTGGACGGTATGGAAGGGGGAAGAGCTGCACTGCAATGAAAGCTGAGCTAGGATGGGAGTGTCTTTCTGACCGCCGCCAGAAGCAGAGATTAAAATTTCTTTACTGCATTTACTACAATAAAACTGGAATTATTAGAGAAATATACCTACACAACCCTCATTACACTTCAAAACGTTTTGATCATAGTTGAAAAATTCGGGAATACCCAGCTAAAACGAACATGTATGCCAATTCATTCTTTCCTAGAACGATTAAACAGTGGAACAGGCTAACTGAAATGCAAGTAAATAGTGGGAACGAAGGTATATTTTATTCACTGCTGTAAACCCGTGTTGTAACCTGAACGAAGATGTACTGATTTGTGAACCAAATTCTACTATTTGTGTGAACGAAAATGTATTTCAGTTATTTATCTGTGAACAAAGTTGTATTGTGTGTGCGAACGGAGATGTACGTCATTTATTGATGTAACCCCCTGGCTATAACGCCTTTTTGCGCTGCGGGGTATCTGATGAATAAAGAAAAAAATATTTGGCCTCGAATTGTGCAAGTTAATTTGATTGAACGATGCAGATGAGTGCCAATGTTTCAGAGCTTCCTTCTCCACGCCTTATGAAACAAGAAAAAGAAAAAAAAGAGGGGGGATTGTAGCGAGGTTCTTACCAGACTGATTGCTTATCTCTGCTGCAGATTCAGCAGCATAGCACTCCAGCGCGGCGATGTGGCGGTCGTCCCAACTGGCCTGCGCGGTAGGTCTGATCCGCTTAGCAGTGGACCCCAACGCAGACTCTGGCGCGGTCTCTGATGCGGAAGCTGCAGTGTTCTTCGCACGGTGCTTCCGAACAGCGGACCGTGGTGGCCAATACGAGTATTCGGCGGCGATGTCAGCCACGTGCTAGAGAAGTACGTCGATTGCCGCGTATTCTTCTTCTGTTCCCGATCTAGTCAAGCAAACAATCACGTTTACAAAGTTTGGCCACAACGTGGTGGCTTGAAGATAACGTGAAATATACGGTCTACTAACTTTTTTCTGTTTTTCGCGCCATTCCGTATGAAGTGGGCCAGGAGAAGGTCAACGCGCTTTTTAACACTTCGCGAATTAAGTGTTCGCCGCAGCAGCATTGACACTCTTTCAGTGATCGTGTGCCACCGAGAAGCATTTTCGTAAGGGTTAAGTGCAAGAACTTCTTCAAGGATAATTTTATCGTCGGAAGGCGAGTAGCGTGTACGCGGCGCATCCTGGTAGCAGGCCTCGAAGTAGCCATCTTGTTCTTTTATGTTTCTGTTAGGCTCAACTTGACTCGGCTCAAAGAAAAGGGAAGCCGGTAGTGGCAACCTTGGAAGCATCTCTGGCGTTTGGGCGTTTGAGCGTGTCCGGTAAACGCCCGTAAGGCACGCGCATGCGCAGTTCAGACCCGGTAAACCGGTATCCGCAAACGTTTTTTTCCGTATAGTGGTGCGCCCGACAGAATAAAATCCTCTATTGTGTCGGCACCGCCCCCCACGTACACGTACACGAATACACAAACCGAACACGTGTATGGCCCCGGCGATGCTGCCTCCTCCAGCAAATCTTGCTTGAGCGGGGTGAAACGAGTCTGTCTCGCCGCTCAGGGCGACCATCCATTCTTTGTCGAACGGCAGTCGTAGTCTAGGCACCTACGAGGGGCCGTGCCTGGACATCTGTTGCTAATTTGAGCACCGGCCGCTCATCGGTCAGAGACGCACAGCGTGATGGCCCGATGTCCGTATTCGCTGGAAGCTCGGCATTGTGGCTTTTACCGGGGCACGAAGGCGTCGCATGTCGCATCTCTGCGCGGATCCGAAGGACAGTGGTGCTCCGTAGAGTAATTTCAGGCACGCAGCGCCCAGCACATGGAAACAGCGTCTTGGCGCTGCTCCTTAACTCCACCAAATGAGGGGGTGGCCTTTTTTCCGTTCTGACGGCCACGTTAAAAAGGTGGCCCACCAAACGCAACACCATGTATACTCAGCTGCTCAAGGTCATTTGGGTATCCATTGTAGAGATTGTGGTTGCAGACTGGATTTCGAAAATTGCACTGTTGTAGCGAAACAGCGTCAGCAGCTAACGCGAGAGATTATTGAGGACAATCGAACTGCGAATGCTGGCTGATCGATGCATCAACAAGCCTTTGCTTGTTCTTACTAAAAATGAAATTGAGTTTCTGGCTTTGACACAACAGATTGTGAATTTGCGATGAGGTGTCCTGCTGTAACCATATGATGAGATGATGATTGTCTTGCTGTGATGCAATAGGTTGCGCGATTCCGCAGTGATGTTCTGCCACGAGTACATATTTCCAGCGTTTTCGCTAATAAATTTCAGTTGAAGTCAGTTGTCTTTCTGTCCTTTTTTCTTCTGTAGTTACGTAGTGACCCCTCAAAGCCTTGCGCTATTCAAATATGTTGATTCCCAATCACCAGCAAGCCCAAGCATCTGTCTTATCAGGCAATATTATGGTGGGTATTAACATAGAAAGGTTCGTTTTTTTGGCGAAGTGGGCCTGTACAAACTGTATTGGTAACTGTGCCAAAAGGGTTTGTAACAGGGACTATAAAGAGCACTCCTCCAGCTTTCCCACTGTGCTGAATATTTCAGGCAGGCCTGTTTTTTAAAAGAAAATATTATCACCTATTGTAACATTTTAAAACTAATGATATGCTTGTTTTTTGCCCCAGCCCCATGTCGCGGTACGTGCAGGGAGTCACCGCCAGTGTACGGACGTACTGGTGTGCTAGTGGGCTTGCATTAGTAAAGATGGTCTGGGCCCACAGATCCGCCTTCACAGCAAGTTCACCGCTGAGAGCTACGGGGCGATTATAGACGCCGTATTGATTCCGTACAATCTTGACGGCCCGTTCCCGGAAGGTGACCACTGCTTCCCACAGGGCGAGTCACCAATCGACACTGCTCATGTAGTGAGAGAACTTCTTGAAGAGCGTGGTGTCACTATCATGAAATGGCCGCCCCAATCGTCTGAGGTAAAAATAAGCGAAAATGTCTGGGGTTTCCTAAAAATGTCGCTGGCACGCCATCCTCTACACGGGATGGTCGAGAATCGGTTGTTGTCCGCCATCGTCAGCGAGTGGGACGCCCTGCGAGTGAATAAATTGCTCATTGAGTAGCTGTCTGCCGTTCAGAATGAGCGCCCTGATGGCTGTCGCTGGTGGCATGACGAGAATGTCTCACGGGCGCATTTTGGAACTGGTTCGCGAGTCTTGTGATAATAAATTGTCTTCGAAAGGACACACGCTCTCACTTCATTCTCACCTAAAAGATTCCTGAATTTGTTCCCGTTTCTTTTGTCATGTTAAAGCAGAGCATGCAGCATGACTCTTACTGTTTAGTTCTTAATTTTATTTAAAGTCAAATAAAGGCAACGCACATAGCGCGCTAATTGTCGTGTCTTCCTCGTCGATGTGTATTGCGGAGCACACACAATGACGAAGTATTCATGAACACATACAGCACAACAGTGTTTCGAGAAAACAGACAAGACATGCTGTCACATTCTGCTTAGCACCTCATTTTCCCAAATAGGCTGATGAGTGGGCCTTTTGATGAAGCAGCGCCACAAAGACACACGTACAGGCTTTTTTTCCCTAATGGAGAATCTCGGAGCGCGTGTCATCGTGACCCAGCCAGTGCCGCAACCACGCGGCGTCATCTGCTCGCGCGTGCGCAGATGATTCGGGGAAGGAGGAGGGGGGGGGGGGGGGGTTCGAACCACGTCGTCTCCAACGGCCACTCTTCCTTGCCGCATTGCTAGCGTGTGCGCGGATATATCAATGTTATTGCAAGAACTGAGGCGATAATCTGCACCAAACATCGTGCGACGTATTTATGAGTTTGCGCACTTTATTTGTGCGCGTGTTTATGTCCTTTCTGTGCACTGCTTCATAAAAAGGCCATAGAATGACCGCTCCAATAGACATACCTAAATAAAATCGAAAATATCTGGGGCTTCATGGAAATGTCGCTGGCACGCTATCCTTTACACGGGCTGTGCGAGGATCGGTTGTGGTCTGCCATCGTCAGCTAGTGGGACGCCCTCAGAGTGAATACATCGCTGATCGAGTCCCTGTACGCCTTACTGCCATCAAGAACTAGCGCCGTCATCAATGCCGCTGGTTACATGACAAGGTACTAAGTGGAATGCATCATGAGCGGGTCACTAGCTGCTTAGCGAGTCTCTTGGTAATGAAGTGTCATCAAAAAGAAACACGTTCCGACTTTGTACTAACCCGAATAATTCCTGAATTTGTTCCTGAATTCCTGAATTTGTTCCAATTTGTTTTATTGTTTTAAGCCAGCGCACCAGCAGAAACATTACTGTTGAGCTCGTATTTTTATTTGAAATCCGATAAAGAGAACGCACATTGCTTGCTAATGGTCGTGCTTTCCTCGTCTAGCGTACTGCAGTGCACACACAGCGATGACATATTCATGAACACACCGCGTGGTGATAAAGCAAATAAGGTACCCCAGGTGGTCAAAATTTCCGGAGCCCTCCACTACGGCGTCTCTCATAATCGTATGGTGGTTTTGGGACGTTAAACCCCACAAATCAATCAATCAATCAAATAAGGTATGTGGTCAAATACCAGTGCCCTATTATCACAAATCTGAGAGGTTCGCGTTCCACAACGTTCCCAATCAACAACGTTCCACAACGTTCAACCAATCGTTCCAAGTTGGGCAAGTTGGTATGGGAACATTTTAAAAAAGTTCGCTACCATACGCGCCACGAAGGAAAAGAAAAATATGCGTGTGTTCGTCGTTCCTTGTTATTCATGTATTATCTAGCGGTGCAGATATTTCTCGATATGATTAGTGCACACTATCGGCCCAGCACCCGCGTAACAATGATATCCTTGCGCTTGCCGGTCATGCAGCACGCGCGCTGCTGTAGCAGACGACGCTGTTCAACTCCACTCCCTTGAAGCGTCTGCGCACGCGAGATCTGCTGCCGGTGCGCTATTTCAGCGCTAGATGCAGCACGATGCCAGGCTCTCTGAGATTTCCTCCAAGTATGACACATCCTGTATGTAAGGCGCGTAAACACAGAAAAACGTCGCACAACGTTTAGTGCAGATTATTCTTGCACTAAGAATGCTATCCGCGCGATCGACAGCAATGCGGCACGCAAGAGCCGCTGTTGCTGACGATGTGGTTCAAAACTATCCCCCGGAGTCATCTGCGCACGCGTGAGCTGCTGACGTTGTGTGGTTGCAGCACTGGCCGCATCACGATGCCACGTGCTTCGAAATTTCCCCGAAGTGTGAATTAGCCTGTACCTTCGGGTTACAAAGAACACGGATGTCGGCGTCAGCTTGACGAACGACACGCTCCCATTTCGTTTTTCGGTGGTCCTTAGGAAACAAGAGCACTCGCAACATCGGTCCCTTTGCCGCGACAAACTGCCATGCAGTATCGCCAACCGTTACGATTTGCAGCCGTACACACTGCGAATATCGAGTGCACGAAATACCTCATCATATTCTGACACAGAAAAAGACAATCTTCTTGAAAACGTTCGTCGGGCTTGACAATCCATGTCTGTCGGGCGACGAGAGCAATACATCGCTGCTTTTCTTTTTAATGTTTTTGTCAATGATATTGGTAATATCAAGAAGTCGGTGAAAGTTATAATATATTATGATGATGCCACGGCCTTGTTTTCCGGTGCAACTAGGGATACGTGAGTAAAAAGTGGTAATCGTTTCTTTTGTAATATTACATCATAGTCCCCATAAAACAAATTAAAAATTAACCCGAGCAAACAAATATAATATTATTTAGAGTTAGGAATAAGATTCTGGACGTTAAACAATATATTGTTTGTGCAGATCAAAAATAGATGTTGTAGAAGAACATAAAATTCTCGGTGTAACGGTTTCATCTCAATTAAGTTGGGACTCTCACGTAATTTATGTATGAAAAAAACTTTCTTTTACAGGGAGAGCTCTGTTGCATTGTCGAGAAATCCTCCCTCCATAGATTAATATCAGCGTATATTCAACAATGTTTCAATAACACATACAATACTGCTGGCTGATTTAGCTTACTACATTGCAAGGCAACATCAACAGAATATTGCTTTTGCAGAAGAAAGCTGTCCGTCACGTGGCGAACAGTGGTTATTTATCCCAGACATTGACATATTTTCGACAATACAGTGTAATTAAAACACAATATATGTATGAGTTCTACATCCTGCTATAATTTTATATATGTTCTTCTTCATTTCAACAATTTATCGATTCCAGTGCTGCACTTCAACGCAACAGTCACGCTATCAATACTCGGAATGTAAGAGGCTGGTTTATACCGCGCTCTCACGCAGACTGTATACTTCAATCGTTGAAATATAACCTGCCATGTATTCTTAACGAGCATAAAGATTTACACAAGGCAGCGCTAAAAACATTACGTGAAATATTTTTTAATGACTAATGTATTCATACAATTCAATTATTTCTTCATGCTGTACTACATTTCATTGTATACTTTTATGTCACCATGACACCATGCTTTTTCTCGTATATTATGATGATATTGTTTCGTGTAGCTCACTGCCAGAATTATAGGCGTACTATTGCTGTTTTTTTCTTGTACTTTTAGAATTACGAATTGTTGTTCATAATTCAACTCGAGTATTTGTTATTGTTCGTTTGTTATTAGAAATGTGTTCATTCAAAATAATTCTCTTTTACGTTTGTACAAATATTGTTATACGCTTTGTTTTTGTAAATATTTTTTCTACCACGTGTCATCATAACTTGTACGTTTTGGCGCAGATATTTTTATCTGTAACTTGTTGCCATGTAGTTGGTCTTCTGGGCCTTAGTCAATCTGTTTCATTGCCACTTTTAGCCCAGGAGAACATCCAGAATGTAATGTTTTTGTTTAATTCTAGAAAATAAAGAAACAAAGAAACAAAGAAAGAAAGGAAGAAACAAAGAAAGAAACAAAGAAAGAAACAAAGAAAGAGAAGCGTGGGCACGTCTGTGCAGTGGGAAACACCGGTCTGATGTCAGAGCCTGCGGCAGACACAGTTAACAGGCCTGAAATTATCTAGGTGCCATTGCGCGAGCCGGGCGCTGGAACCGGTGCCGTGACAGCCGCTACGTGCGAAAAAAAAGAACAGAACAAATTTGATGGAGCAAGTACATTGACACCCAGTTGTATTTTTGGCTACGATGGGCTACGAGCGTGTCGTGAAGAGCGACATGAAAGGCGAACTGGGCCCCGCAGTGGGGGTCTAGTGGTTCAGGCACTCGGCTGCTGACACGCAGGTCGCGGGATCGAATCATGGCTGTGGCGGCTGCATTTACGATGGAGGTGGCAATGTTGTAGGCCTGTGTGCTCAGATTTGGGTGCACGTTAAAGGACCCCAGGTGGTCGAAATTTCCGGAGCCCTCCACATCGGCGTCTCTCATAATCATATGGTGGTTTTCGGACGTTAAACAACACATATCAATCAATCAAGGTGAACTGGTACGACAGCATGCGCATGAGCACCACCACAGCCGTCTCGTCACTAGATAGCGCGTCGAGGCATTCGGCCATGCGATCTCGTGGTGGTCTGCACACTTGATCACGCCAGTACAATAGCTTCATTATTTTTTTGTCTAGACTGACACTGGTTTGAGGAATGTAGTATCTTGAAATTTTATTTCAAAAAGTTAATTCGAGCGCGAAAACTTGACACGATCACTCACACACGCACACACCCATGCATCAAACACACAGCGCTCACTCGCAACTGATTTATTCATAGCTCGAAGGCTTCAATATATACAGGACACATTGTGCGCACACACACCAAAGAAGGCCAACAGCATACATTATCAAAACGTACAGCTAATCAAAATCATAGCCTTAGTGGAGGGCTCCGGAATTTCGACCACCTGGGGTTCTTTAACATGCGCCCAAATCTGAGCACACGGGCCTACAACATTTCCGCCTCCATCGAAAATGCAGCCGCCGCAACCGGAAATCGAACCCGCGACCTGCGGGTCAGCAGCCGAGTACCTTAGCCACTAGACCACCGCGGCGGGGCGCTCAAAAAACATAGGTGACATCCTGACGTCATCTAAAATTGCTACTACTAACCGTACTGGTTGTAGCCGCTGCAACAAACCCCGTTGTAAAGTTTGTCCTCATATAGAACCGTCTTTAACAGCCACCAGCACTTCTAACCAATTCATTTTCATAATTAGGGGAAGCTTTAATTGTAATTCATCATATGTAGTGTATTTACTTGAGCGTGGCACCTGCCATATGCAATACATAGGCCACACTGAAACCCCATTCAGAATACGTTTCAACAATCACAGATCGCATGCTAAAACCCAACCAAACCTTCCATTATCAAGGCATGTGAACATGCCCGGCCACTCATTTAGTAACCTCAAAGTCACGATACTAGAATCGAGATTCTGCACCAGCCATGATCGTGAACAGCGCGAATCATATCTCATTCATAAATTTAACACTGTTTCAGCTGGAATCAACGAAAGCAAAGAAAAACTGACCTGTCTTTCACTGGATTAAAAGCGATGATGCACTGCTTTCGAATTGTACCACCTAAATCACGCTTTCTATATCTGCCCTTTTTATTTTTATTTTTTATTTATCTTCAATCATTTCACAGTGAATTCCACTATACGTTCACACTATATACGTTCACGAAAAAGATAAAGGATTTTAGCTGTAAAACAGACACATTCAAAAACTCCTTTTTTCCGAGAACAACGCGTGAATGGAATCGACTTCCATCCAATGTAATTGAATGTACTACACTAAATTCTTTTGCTAAAGCATTGTCAGATTATCTGTAATTTTTTCGGTATCTTGGTCGTCACTCCGCTTTTCTAGTATAGCGACTTCTGCAAACTGATATGTGATTGTGAAACAATAATGTTGTTCTGATGTTTTTTTTTTCCTTTTTTGTTGTTGATGTTGCGTGTGTCACATTGTAGCTCTGTTTTGTTTAGCGGTGCACCTCGGTCCAGATTTCTCCTGCTCTTTTCAGTCATGTCTTGTATATTATTAATAGTTTTTATCAGTGTGGGTCTGGCTTGGTACCAAACAGGTTAAAAGTACCTGCTGTCACTTTGTTGATTGCGTAATTGTATATTTTTTGTTTTTATTTTGTTCCCGCTCATTGTTGCGGTTGTTTTGTGGACGTATTTGCGTATGTTCTCGCATTCTTTTATTTGTTCTGCCCGCTCCTGCCAAAGGCCTTTTTTAAAGGCTGGCAGTAAATCTGAAAATAAAATAAATAAAAATAAAAATAATATCACTAAGATTGTTCTTACGCCGCCAAACAACGTCATTACAGATCTACATCTCTTAACTACGTTTGATAAGCATAGTATCACGTCACAATACATATAAGGGAATATTTAACTATGTCTTTAGTATGTATGTACCCTTCTGGTTTTCGTAATTTTTTTTCTTTTTTTCTTTTTTTTCTGAAGCACTTGACATTTTATGATGTGCATTGTAATGCTAACCAGAGCGGATGGCGCTGACCTGTTATTGAAAAGAGCTTTTAAAGCCATGTATGAACTATTAGCACATTACTCTGACGAAGGCTGGTCCACCAGCTGAAAACGTTTAGTAAAGACGCTTCCCCGAAAGTTTCGTCGTCTCTTTCTTGCCTATATATATATATATATATATATATATATATATATATATATATATATATATATATATATATATATATATATATATATATATATATATATATATATATATATATATATATATTGTCAGTGGCACTCGAGTTCACACAGCTGAATTTTCCGGCAGCGTCTCCATGCTTGCTCGGGAAACGCTGCACTGCGTTAACGTGGACTTCGAGCCCTGAGCGCGTCCACTCGACGCGGTTGCCCATCGGTTCAACGAACATTCAAAAAACAAAAAGTGAGCCTTCGAGCCGGGACCGCAGCATAGCAACGCATCGCCAGAGAGGGGAGAACGAGAGCGAGCCGAGACGCGAGTGGCGTCGGACGTATCCGATCGAGCTCCTGCACCGAGTCCAGTTTTCTTATATATGTAACCGCTGCCGATTCACCTGTAACTTAGCACAATACAGTTTTTCTTAAAATTTGAACCTTGCCTTGACTTCATTCATTCGGACATCGCTGACATAGCGCAGCGGACAGGATGTGAATCGACCAAGCTGCATGCGGAGGAAGAAACGACGCCACGAGAAGGAGCGCCGCCGCGCCGTACATCGTCTCGGGACTCCGAAACGACCATCGTCGAAAGCGTGTTCACGACCCTCGACCACAGCACGATGGCCAATGCAACGAAAAAGCAACTCGTCGACAAGCTGAGAGCACGAGGTCTATGGTGCTCCGGACGAAAGGACGAGCTCATCGCAAGAATCATCCGCGACCACATCACTCGCCAAGCCATAGAGCCGACGGACTCGTCAACGAAGGACCAGGCTGCCTACGACGACGACAGGCAGGCGCACCTGGAGACACCGTCCGCCGACAACGCGAGGCTTTGCGCTGAAGTGAGCAGCCTGTGAGCCCAGCTTAACCGTGCGACCTCGAGTGAACGTGAGACATTGCACGAAGCCCATCAGAACGCTTCACTGCCAACGGAACGGGTGACGACTGCAACCCTCGGGCTGCACCATTCCGTCCCTGCTGACATAAAGATGTCCTCGGGTTCGACGCGGCCACCATCACTGAACGATGGCACCAACTAAGACGCGGCACGCCCAGCCGCGCCGACTGTTTCAACGCACGAGGGAGAACCTTCCATGGCCCAGATCCTCGCCGCGCTCGTGAACACACAAGCCCTGCTCACCAACACGCTGTCGAGAGGTCCACCGACGACGAGCCCGATCCAGATTCATTCCACAAGCGACACGTCATCCTCAATCCCCTTGTTCGATGGGACGCCGCAACAAAGTGCTCACGAATTGATTACGCAAGTGGAGAGAATCGCAGCGCTCGCCCACTGGACGCCATCGCTGACGTTGGTGACAGCAGCAAGCCGCTTGACGGGATCTGCCAAGGATTGGCACAGCGCCTACGGCTCACAGTATGACACCTGGGAGCAATAGAAGGAAGCGATCATTCTCCGATTCAAACGAGAGCTGACAATGCAGGAGTTCCTCGAACTGCAGACGAAGCGACGCCTTCAGAGCCACGAGACCATCGTCGAGTACATGTACTCGAAGAACGCCATTCTGAACAAGGCGCCGTACCGTTTAGCAGAGGAAGAACGTATTTCCCTCATTCTCAGCGGCATCGAGGACGACACATGGGCCCACCCACTCGCAGCGCAACTGTGTGGCACAGTAACCGAACTCATTGACAGAGCGGCTTTGCTCGACGCGAGGCGTCGCACGACCTTGTGTGCCGAGAACGACAAGAAACCGTCATCGTCTACAGCGAGCCGTGGTCAGGGTTAGAACCAACGGGTGCCAGCCAGCAGCTCTGCCAACTTGCCGAACGCCAACCCGCGCAGCGATTTCTCGGGAGCTCCACACCCGCGGCCCATCTCTGCTCGTTCGTGCTTCAACTGCGGCGACATCGGTCACCTGTCCCGTGATTGTAGAAAGCCGAAAACGCCAGCAACGATCAAAGCGGACGAGAAACGAGCGAAGAGGGACAATAGTAGCCACGAAACAGGGACTACGTCACCTAGGCAAGCGAACTGTTTTTTTTGCATTCGACGGGCGGCACATTACCAATAGTGTCCGGTACTGCTAACAACCGACCCGTCCGCGTGTGCATTGACAGTGGCGCCAACATATCCATCATGAGTGCCAATGCCTTGACGGACGAAATTCCCACGCACGCATGGGTATCACACGAGAACATTGAAGTTCTCAACCGCAGCATATGCCCAACTCTCACTGCAACGCTTGATGTGACAATGGGCACCACGAATGTGCGACTCGAAGACGTCGTGGTAACGGAACTGCCCAGCGGCATCGACTTGATTCTGGGATCAGACTGGTGAAGAGTCGCGAACGTCGACGTAACGTTTCACACGTCAAACCATGTGACTATCGTTCCAGTCGAGCCCTCCGAAAAATTTTTATCGTCCGAAGTGCCACCCCCGAAACAAGGCACACCACACCGCACCGGGGAAACGCTTATTGCGACGTTCTGCCGGCAATCGGACGAGAGTGTTTCCAAAGACGAAGGGTACGTGCGCCTCAACACAAAGTGTCCCGCACCCGACGAAGACTTCACGAGTATAGTCGAAGACGCCACACGGAAGATAACAAAGGATGCCACTGAGGCAGAGAGGGAACAACTTCACGCAATTCTGTTAAGGCATCACCAAGCGTTCACTTTCAAAGGCGACGCTTTTGGCGTGTGTCCTCACACCGAACACAGCATCGAACTCAGAGACAATATACCAGTGTCATCGAGGCCGTACAGGTGCTCATCGGCTGATCGCAAGTTCATCCGAGAACCGGTGAATGACTACCTCTCCAAGGGCATCATAAGGCCGAGCGAAAGCGAGTACGGTGCCCCAACGATAGTCGTCGACCAACCGCACCACCCGACGACTCCACGAAAAATGGTACACGACTATCGCAAGCTCAACGAGAAAACCATCAACCCTTCTTATCCAATGCCCGTCACGGAAGACGTTATTGGCGATTTCATGCGCGACGGATCGGCTTACTTCACTGTGTTGGACGTGAAGACGGCATTTCTGACTATACGAATGAAGCCGGACGACGTACACAAGACCGCATTCATTACTCCAGACGGAAAGTACGAATACCTTCGAATGGCCTTTGGCTTTTGCAAGGCCCCTCAGACCATGCAAAGAGTCATGCGTCGCACGTTCGATGGCTTACTTAGGACAGCTACGTACATGTACGATGTCGGGCAGGGAGCCACAACAGTGAGGGAGGCTTTGGATTTGCTGAACGAAGCACTCAGGAGAGTCGTGATCAACGGCTTGAAGATGGATCTCCGGATATGCCAGTTGATTCAAGACAAAGTATCTTTCCTGGGTTACGTGATCTTCGCCGAAGGACGAACACTGGACGAATCCAGAGTTACCGCTGTCGAGAAGTTCGAGCCGCATCGCAACGCAAAGAAGATTTACTCCTCCCTGCAGTTCGCTAACCACTACCGAAAGTTCATACCGGAGTTTGCAAAGGTCACGCACAAGCTACGGCACTTTCTGGCGAAGGATGTTCCTTTCGTATGGACTGACGCTCATGAAGCAACCGTCAACGCCATAAAACACGCCTCGAAGAACCCGCCGATTTTGGCGAGCTTCCGCCCAGATTGCCCGACTAACGTTCACGTCGACGCTTCGCAAACCGGGCTGGGTGCGGTGCTCTCTCAAACTCAAGACGGAAAGGAGCGAATCATAGAGTACGCAAGCAGATCACTAAACGAGCACGATCGTGGTGTACACTCTAATATGCTCGAGTGCATGGCGCTCCACTGGGCGATCACTGAGAAGTTTTCGGTCTACCTGAGAGGAGGCCCTCGTTTTACAGTGTTCACGGACAACTTCAGCTTGCCATACCTCGTCCAGAAGGAAGCCAGCAACCGCAGATTTGCGAGGTGGACGCTCGACTTAGCAGAGTACACCTTCGACGTCAAGCACAAGCCAGGACGCCAGAACTCCGCTGCTGACGCACTCTCGAGGCAGTCAGAATTTGCAGAGGCTTTCGACCAGGGCGTTTTGACCCGAGACCTCCACTGCACGCAGTAGTAGTCGGCAAACACAGTCGCCTACGCGAGTTTCAGGAGAGGGATACTGACTGCAAAAGATTTCGGGAAGAGGCCAAGCACAAATCTTCAGACTACGAGATCGAAAACGACATACTGGTGAAGAAATCTCTCGGGGGAGGACGGGTCCGTCGGAGGGTGATCATTCCCGCTGCCCTCCGAAGCAGTGTGATGATCGTTTTCCCCGACAACAACGGCCACCGAGGCGTCGAGAAGACAAGAGACCTGATCCAGCGAAAGTACTGGTGGCCATCGATGAGAAAGGACATACGCGAGTATGTTGACCACACGTGCCAGACTATCAACGCCCGCACGACACGGAATGAAGGTTGCCTCATCCCATGCGATATTTCTACTGAGCCAAACGCGGTGATATCCCTGGGTCACATGGGTCCGCTAAACGAGAAGGGAGACCACATCCTCGTGGGTATCGACCACGCCACGAGATACATGGACGCCGTGACTGTACCAAGCACTTCGTCGATGCACTACCTTGACTTCATGACAAACCGGTGGATTCCGCGATTTGGAGTTCCCAGCGTCATTATTACGAACCACGCCAAGGGATTCGTGAACAAGAAAACCAACCAGTTCCATCACAGACTGGGAATTGCTCATCAGAACTCCCCACCGTACTGGCCACAATCAAACGGACTGATTGAGCGAATGGTAGGAACGTTGAAACAGGTGCTACGCAAAATGCTAAACAAGGACAAATGGCAGAAGGAACTACCCCGAGCAACGCTAGCAATCATCGCCACGAAGCATCGTCACAGTGGCCACAGCCCATTTCGACTCATGCACGGCTACGACCCAAAACTGCCAGGAGAGCTCAACCTCGCCTCAGTCGAGGGGGACATCGACGAGTCTCACAGACTACACGACTTGGCAAGGGGACGTGCGGAGACAAGAGAGAGGCTACTGCAGAGTCAGCGCAAAACAACGGTCCGATACGACAAGAAGCGGCGAACTCCGAGGTTCATAATGGGGGACCTCGTCCTGCTTGAGCTGAGCGCTCGGGGCACATTAGACCCTCGCTATGAAGGTCCGTTCGAGATAACGGCCCTCGTCGGAGGAAACAGGGCCGAGATCCAAAGAGTACCCCACACACCGGGCATGATCAACCAAAAAATCGTCAACGTGGAGAAGCTTCGTAAATATAAGGAGCCGCTCCTAGAAGTTACGAAACCATCGCCATCTAACGACACGCACGCCCGAGGACAGGCGCCATTTTCTGGAGGGCCGTGTCAGCGGCACTCGAGTTCGCACAGCTGAATTCTCCGGCAGCGTCTCATTCTCCGGCAGCGTCTCCGTGCTTGCTCGGGAAACGCTGCACTGCGTTAGCGTAGACTCCGAGCCCTGAGCGCGTCCACTCGACGTGGTTGCCCATTGGTTCAACGAACATTCAAAAAACAAAAAGTGAGCCTTCGAGCCGGGACCGCATAGCAACGCATCGTCAGAGAGGGGAGAACGAGACGAGAGCGAGCCGAGACGCGAGTGGCGTCGGACGTATCCGATCGAGTTCCTGCACCGAGTCCAGTTTCCTTATACATGTAGCCACTGCCGATTCATTTGGACATCGCTTACAATATATATATATATATATATATATATATATATATATATATATATATATATATATATATATATATATTGTGGGCATTTAGTGATCGCTTCTTCATCACCTGAACAAAACCATCATCACCTAGTATTCTTCATCTTCACCGTTATAGTGGGGATGACCCTTAAGTCGGTTCTGTGCCTCAGAGGTAACTGTTTTGGCCGCGTCTTCCAGGCCTAATAAAGGCGTGTAAAGGACTACATCGCAAGTGGTGGAGGTTGCTCCTCAATTTCCCATGCCTGCTCGCCCGCTTTATCTCCTGGAGCTTCACTCGGGTCACCGTTTCATTTCATTTCATTTCATTTATTTACTCTCAAGGCACTGGGCATTACAGAGAGGAGTGGGACAACAAATATCAATAAGAAGTAAAATAAAACAGCAGGATTATAATAAATAATTTAATGCACTTCCAGAAATGATTGATTTGAACGCGTTGGCGTCTGTGATTGAAGCGATCGATGCGGGAAGGTGGTTCCAGTCGGTACTTGTTCTAGGGATTAAAGATTTGAACTGCTGGTTCGTATGGCACAAGGGTTCGTCCTGCGGCTACGTGTCCACCAACAGGCCGCAGGACGAACCCTCAGGCACTTTTCCCTTTACCCTCCGGCTACGACGGCCGCAGCTACTCACTCTTGGATCGTCAGTGAACCCTCTCGCGAGCCCCCGCTATTTGCTGGACTCCGAAATGAGGACGTGGACGACTGGCTACACCAATATGACATAGTGAGCGCAGCGAACCGTTGGGACGCTCCACACAAGCTCTGCCACCTCTCCTTTTATCTTACTGGCGTGGCGAAGACTTGGTTTTTTAACCACCAGATTGACTTTCCCAACTGGAGCGTCTTCAAAGGACATCTGCGACAAGGCTTCGTTACTGCGCCAGTTCGAGCCAGTCTGGCAAGGAGAACATTTGAAGGTCGCAAACAACAAGTAGGCGAGTCTTATACCTCGTATATTGAGGATATTCTTTCTCTCAGTCTACGCGTCAACAACTCCATGTCCGAGACAAACAAAGTATGCCATCTGCTCAAAGGCATAGGACCTGTCGCCTTCAATTCTTTGGTCGTAAAGGACCCAAGTCCCGTTGCTGAAATTGTAGCTATGTGCCAGCGCCTGGGTGAACTCGAACTCGCAGGGCCGCAGCTGGACAGCTCTCCTGCAGCCATCCCGGCTCGTTACGAGCCGTGATCCGCAGCCGACCGTGCCGACCCCTCGTTACGAGTCGTGATCCGCAGCATGATACGAAAGGAACTGCAGTCGTTCGGGTTTACAGCGCGTCAGTTTCCATCTGACACCCCCAGTACAAATTTACGGGACGTCGTCAAATAGGAGTTGGCGGCTATGACTGGTAATGCGTACACAAACCCTCACGTCTCTAAAGCCCCACTGACTTACGCGCAAGTCGCCTCAGTTACTCCACTCTTTGTTCCACCAATACCGCCGCCGACAACGCCAGCCCATCTGGCGTCCCTGGAGCCCAGCACCGAAAACCTGCCATAATATGCTCCCCCGGCGCCAGCACACCAGGATTCCATAGCCTAGCCCAAACAACCAACCCTACTCTCAATCATGGCGCCAGACGAGACCTACTTGCTACTATTGCGGATATCGTGGACACATCGCACGTGTCTGTCGCAAGCGTCAGCGAGACAAGCGTCGTGGGTTTGACACTTACGAACGGAATGACTATGCCACAGCAAGCACTTTCCAGCCCCGTCCTTACGCTACGCTTCACGGTCGCTCTTCGTCGCCATCAATAACTCCTGAAATGGCTCTTCGCTACCGTGGTGCCAGGCATTGCTCGCCGTCCCCTCTTCGTCTCTCTGCGTCGCCACTTCGACCAGCCTCATAGTTCACCGACCGTCGCTGGGAAAACTAAATTACGCAGCTTCGGGGGCAAAAGCTGCATTTAGCAAAGTAAAAAAAAATCCGCCAAGACATCCTCATAATATGATATCTGTTTCGGTGGAAGCCATAGAAGTGGAAGCATTAATAGACCCTGGTGCTAGTTTCCCGGTCATTCACAGAGATTTGTGTGCGTGTCTCCGCAAAGTTACTACGCCCTACGATGGACCTACTTTGCTCGCTGCACAAGAGGACGCCATCCGACCTTCCGCCATGTGCACTGTTCGTGCCTACAATGATATACTTCTCCATTATGTGCGCTTTGCAGTGCTTAGTTCGTGTACTCAACAGCTAATATTAGAATAGGACTTTCTTTCAATGGCGTCCGCGTCCATCTGATGCCGGCAACGCATCCTACACATGAACGACACCGCCTATTCGCTTCACGCAGATCACGCACCACTTCGTTTTTATGCTGCAGAAGACACTGAGCTACCTCCACACAGTCAGCGAATTGCGACTCTTGCGATGTGCTCATACAACCCTCCGTACGCTGTGTCACCAGAAGAATAGCGTTCGCATCACGACAAATACATTTTGACGATGCCTTCGCATTCGTTTGCTCAGCAAACCCGACGCCGGAAAAAATTCTGGTTCCGAAAGGCTCAACGTTGGCTTGTGTCGCTACACTGGAGCCTTTCTCTGTGGTAAGTTTTGAAGACGCTTCTCCTGAAGATCTCCCTGTTGCACCTTCCCCACCCTCCTCCACCCTCAAAACCACCATCAATTCTCACCTGACCTCTTCGCAGACCCAACAACTGTTTACTTTGCTGACTAAGAACGAAGCTTTATTTGGCGTCAATATACCCATATTGGCACAGACGTGCGTCACCACGCATCACATTGAGACTGAGGATACGTCTATCGTACGTCGTCGGCCATATCGCGTATCCGTAGCTGAGTGGAAGTTTATTTAGAAAAACGTTGACGAAATGTTGAGAAGGAACATAAACGACCCTCTGCTAGCTCTTGGTCATCACCTGTCGTCTTAGCTCGAAAAAAAAGACGGTTTTGTGCACTTTTGTACATTACCGTTGCTAAACAAGATCACGCCCAAGGATGTATACCCTATTCCACGTATAGATGACGCCTTGGATTCGCTACAAAGAGCTCATTACTTTTCGATTCTCGATCTACGTTCTGGATCCTGGCAGATACCGATGCATGAGGATGATAAAGAAAAGACGGCATTTTCGACACCAGGCGGACTTTATGAGTTCAATGTAATGCCCTATGGCCTGTGCAACGAACCCGCAACATTCGAACGCATGATTGACTCCACTTTGCGTGGCCTGAAGTGGGAAACTTGCCTGTGCTATTCGGACGACATCATTGCTTTCTCGTCAACCTTCTCTCAACACTTACACCGTTTAGACGAAGTCCTCATGTGCCTGGCCTTCAGCTGAACACAAAAAAGTGCCGTTTTCCCAGCAAGACAAATAAGGTCTTAGGACACATTGTGAGTATGAATGGCATTCGTCCTGATCCCGATAAAATATCGGCCGTTCTTCATTTTTCTTGTCCTATATAGACCAAGGATTTACGCAGTCTCCTCAGCCTGGCTTCATACTTCCGCCGATTCATACGAAACTTTGGCTCGAGAGCGACATCTTTGCACAAATTACTCGGTTCCGGTGTTCGCTTTGAGTCGTCTCCTGCCGGCGAATCAGCGTCAAGTCATCTGAAAAACTCCCTCACATCTGAAACCAGTACTTAATCATTTCGATGAAACTGCACCCACACTCCTGCATACTGACGTTAGCGGTCACAGAGTCGGAAGTATTCTACTGCAGCACAATGAATCATCTCGTGAAAGGGTCGTTGCGTATACAAGCCACGTCCTGACCAATACCGTGAATAATTACACCATTACTGAACGGGATTGTTGAGCTGTCGCGTAGTCGGTTCAGAAATTTCGACCTTAACTACATGGCCGCCATTTTACCACAGTTAGAGACCATCATGTCTTATGTTGGCTTTCAACGCTCGAGAATTTGTCAGGACGCCTTGGTCGATGGATTATACGCCTTCAAGAATACGACTTTACTATTACCTACAAGTGCGGCAAAAAGCACTATGACGCAGATGCGCTTTCTCGCTGCCCGATTCCTACGGCGCCGTCCACTGCTTCCTCTACTAATTTCAGCGAGGAACGCTTGGATAGTCCTTCCACATCTGTTTTATTCTTAGCAGCCATTAACAAGATCCCTCCGGACGACCACGGCTTAATTATAGCGTATCAACTTGCTGATGCTTACTGTAGATGCCTCATAAATCACCTTTAGGGAAAATCGTGACTGCCTAATGCCCGCCTTCGGCGACAGCTCAGGCATGTCAAGCTCGATAACCGCGTTATTTACAATCACATCTATCATCCGGGTGGTCAACGCTGGGTGCTCGTTCTGCCTGGCTCTCCTCGAGCCGATATTCTTAAGGCCTACCACGACGACCTGACTGTTGGTCATTTTTTTTCCAGACAACGTACGTTCGCATTAAACGTCATTTCTACTGGCCAGAGATGTTCGCCAGCGTAGCAAAGTATGTCGCCTCCTGCAACCTTTGTCAACGCCGAAAGCTTCCGACATCACCTCAATACGGAGAGCTGCAACCACTTCCCTGTCAATCGGCACCATTTGAAGTTGTTGTCATCGATCTATATGGTACCCTTCCCACGACTCCCAGTGGCCGTCGATGGATAGTTACAGCTTCGACCACTTGACACGTTACGCTGAAACGTCCTGCGTGAATTCGGCCTCCGCTTCTGACGTGGCTACATTTATGCTTGAAGCCTTGATCTTGCATCATGGTGCTCCTCGTGTCATTTTTAGTGACAGTGGAAAAGCTTTTCCTTCCCAAATTGTCGAGGAAATGTCCGGCACCAGCCACAACACAACCTCCAGCTAT
The DNA here is from genome assembly GCF_043290135.1 of Rhipicephalus microplus. Lineage (NCBI taxonomy): Eukaryota > Metazoa > Arthropoda > Arachnida > Ixodida > Ixodidae > Rhipicephalus > Rhipicephalus microplus. The sequence continues at coordinate 506,886,109 of NC_134710.1, forward strand.
CATCCCCAAACCATTGGGCTCACTGAGCGCTTTCATCTCACCGTGTCCGACATAATGCATAATGCATAGTACATTGAGCCATACCACACAAACTGGGATGCGATTTTTGCCGTTCGTAACATTCGCTTATAATACCGCCGTACAACACAGAACTGGCTACTCGCCGTTCTACCTTGTCTATGGCCAGTTGCCATCTTCCTTTCTGGACGTCTCGTTCTTTACAGCCCCGGTTACACCATCTGCATCCTCCTGTAAACAATGTGTCCCACCTCCATCCCTGTCACCAGCTCACCAGACTTCACACATAGGAGAGACAAGCCCGTAAAAATCTGCATGACGCATTGCACACCACGGTGACCTTCCACCCCGGCGGCAAGTGCTACTGCGGACACCAGTTCGCACTCCTGGCTTGTGCGACAAATTTCAGTTTCGGTTCCTCAGCCCATACACAGTCTTAGAGCAGACCTCGCCCGTTAATTATGGCGTTGATCCTCTGATTGCTCGAAGGGACCGGCGCTGTCGTAGAACCAAGATAGTGCATGTCTCGCGTATGAAGGCATTTCGCAAGGCGTTCTCCGCATCTATAAGTTGCGGCCAAGATGGCTGCTCTCATGCGTAGGGAAGTAGTGCGGGCATTTAAAGCACGCTTCTTCATCACCTGTACTAAACCATCCTCATCTAGTGTTCTTCATCTTCATTGTTAGTGGGGATGACGCTTGAGTCACTTCTGTGCCTCAGAAGTAACTGTTTTGGCCACGTATTCTAGGCCTCATAAAGACGTGTAAAAGACCGTCACAATATATATATATATATATATATATATATATATATATATATATATATATATATATATATATATATATATATATATATATAGTCCAGTAGATCCTCCATGAGCGGTCACAACGTGGTTTATTTCGACGTTTCGGCCTAGAGTCTGGCGTTCATCAGGATTCCTGATGAAGGCCAGACCTGATGATGAAGGCCAGATGAATCCTGATGAAGGCCAGACACTAGGCCGAAACGTCGAAATAAACCACGTTGTGACCACTCACGGATGATCTACTGGACTATATGCAGCGCTACGGCCACTCCACCACCATGCCTGCCTATATATATATATATATATATATATATATATATATATATATATATATATATATATATATATTAAAAAGAAGGTGTCCTTGGATCCAGTGGAAAAATACCAAGAAGCGGAAGACGGGCAAGACGAAAACTTTTTATTTTTCCTACGTTTCAGCCGGGGACCTGCCTTCATCAGGGAAAACCTGATGAAAACCTTCATCGGGGTTTTCCCTGATGAAGGCCGGTCCCCGGCTGAAACGTAGGAAAAATAAAAAGTTTTCGTTTTGCCCGTCCTCCACTTCTTGGTATATATATACATACATACATACATATATATATATATATATATATATATATATATATATATATATATATATATATATATATATATATATATATATATATATATATATATATATATATATATATATATATATATATATACGGGGAAGGATTCACTAGCCTTCCTTTTCTGCGGATTGAACATTGCCTTTCCGGCCATGATCGTCTGCGTGCGCGCTAATCTCGTTAGCGAACAAGGAGGAGAGAGGACGCTCGATCGCCACGCTATTGTAGCAACGATCAGCATGTGCCTTGTGCCCCCACTGCAGGCGGGAGTTTCCACGGACTCCGCTCTCAACAAGAAAAAACGGTGCGAAGAGTGTACCTGGAGCGGCCGCGTTCTCTTATACCAGCGTTTTGTAGAGTTACGTGGGATCGGATCTGATTCAGTTCGCTGCCAGCTTCACTTCATACAACATTGTCGCTACCACATTCATTGCTTCACCTTTTCGGTGAAACTGATTTCATGCATTCATCCTTGCCACAGTGATGACGTCCACCTGACGACACGCCCAGGAGGATACATAGCCACCAACAATGGTTTTTCAGACACAGGTAGTTATCCAGTGACTTTGTACGTTTTGCAGATTTGGTGCTGTTTGTGATGGGTTCCGAAAGAAATGTCCCCGGAAGAAATGTGCCCAGAATAAATGTCTCCACAAAACAAATGTGCCTGGTAAATATGCACACATTTGCGTTGTCGTAAAAAACGTCCTCGCAGCATGGACACCACCGAACGTTGTGCCTTCCAATCACCAGTTCTTTTTTTCTCAAAGAAAAAAAGTTGTGCGCCAAGATTTGAGTTTACTGAAAGATTCTCGATGAAGCACCAAAATGGCACATGAACTGTCTCGACTAATCTGTTTAGGTGTAATATCAGGTCCAATATCACACACAATGCGTATTTCAGATAAACGCAATTTAGCTATGCACGCGCGTGAAAAAGACATAACGGGCGTGGCAGTTCAGCGCCCATGCATCCGGAGGCAGCAGCTTGGCCGCATCAGCAATCTGCAGTTATGTGTATGCTTTCGGGAGCTCAATCGATACTTGCCCTGTGTTTGGCATAACGATACATATTTGCGGAATGGAGATAGTGAAATTGAACTGAGGAGGCAAACATTTGTGCCTGGGTGGTTATACGTAAACACAAAAAGGTACTGCCCTGGGTTTCTGGTGCCATTGTGGTAAACTAATGGACGCAAAGGCGTTTTCATTACGGAGAAGTCCTCAAGCGATGGACTGTACCACTTAAGCAATGACTACAACCACCTTGCAGATAATTATGCTATTAATATCGCGAACCAGGCAGTAAATGAAAGACACCGAACTTGTCTTAGAAGAAAAACCCACCACCATTGCCACAGACTACCAGCAACCTTAATAAGGAGGAGAAAATGCCGCATAGGCAGCGAGCAAAGCCTGAAACACTGCACTCACGTGCAGCGAAACAAGATATGCCCACCGGATTGTTTCAGCGTAAAGGACCTTGTTATTCCGGCACCTTGAACCTTCGCTTTGGGCGACCGTCCAGAGCACTTCCTGTGCTAGGGTACTGGCTCCGAAGCTACAAAAAAAAAGACTGTTTTTAATGGCCAGTACAGCGTGCTTGAAGCTATTATCAGAGAGCAGCATTTGGCTCAAGAAAGGAAACTTCTATCTCCCTGAAGGTCGTGGGGCATTCATTTTTCACAACACTTCGAAAATTTGCAAAGCGTCAAATAAGTTTTGCAGTTTATTTTTTTCTGGGTTACCTTATTTTCACCTGGGGCCCTTTTTTCCTAGACAGCCATGCCAGAGGGGCCGTTTTTTCCGAGGAAGTTTATTCATAGGACGTATCTTTTGGGTGGCTATATTACGGGGACGTTTTTAAAGACTATCATCATATTTCATCATCATATTTTATTTCCTTAAAGACCCCACAAGGCGGTATTACATAAAGGGTGGATGTACAGGATATAAAAAACATTTGTCACATAAGGGGTTGGTATACAGGATATAAAACGTTTGCTACATTCAAAGTATGAAATATTGCTACATAGGTGTGGGTATATATATACATTGCCATAAAGTTTCACTGACAGAGATGAGTTGTTAGATTTTTAGCGAAAGTTGATGGGCAGGTGATTGTGACGACGTGGTTTGGGAGGTCGTTACAGACCTTCACAGCACGCGGAAAGAAGGATGCGGAGAAGGTAGCAGTCCTAGTGCGGTAACGGGAGACTTGGAGGGGGTGGCTGGTGCGGTGCGAAATGTACGTCGGAGAGATGACGTATGGAGGATGGTTGAGGGGCGAATGAAACAGCTTATGAAACAGGGAAAGAGTGGCTATGCGGCGTCGAAGGGCAAGTGGCTGCAATCCAGATTGGGCTTTTAAGGATGAAACACTGATGTCATAAGAATATGACGAATGTATGAATCGGACTGAGCGATTTTGAATTGATTCAAGGTCATTGATTAGGTAAATTGGAGGTGGATTCCATATAGCAGAGGCGTATTCCAGTTTTGGCCTGATGAGGGATGTGTATGCGAGAAGTTTTACGTGTTGAGGTGCGCAACGCAGATGACGTTTCACGAATCCCAATATTTTGTTTGCAGATGAGATAATGTTTGTGACATGCGTATTCCAAGTTAGACCGGCGGACAGTGTGACACCTAGATATTTGAAACACTGTACTATTTCTAGTGGGGCGTTAGTGATTTGGTATGGGGATAGGAAAGGATTTTTGCGGCGAGTGAATGAGACAACCTTACACTTGTTGGGGTTAAGTTTGAGAAGCGAATTGTCACACCATTCTTGAATGTTGTTCAGATCGTGTTGTAGGGTTAGTTGATCGGAAGCATTAGTTATTGTATGGTAGATCACGCAATTGTCGGCGAACATGCGGATTTTGCAAGACACAGTTAGTGGTAGGTCATTAATGTAGATTAGAAATAGCAAGGGGCCAAGGACGCACCCTTGCGGTACTCCTGACGTTACTTCGAAAGTTTCAGAGGATTCATTATTTACGTGCACGAATTGAGAACGATTAGCTAAAAAAGATTTAATCCATGTTAACACGTTAGGGTCAAAATTTAGCCCGGATAACTTCTGTATTAGTTTGTTGTGTGGAATTGTATCAAATTCTTTTGCGTAGTCAAGGAAAATGGCGTCAGTCTGAAAGTTGGTGTCAAGATTTGTATGTATGTTGTGAAGAAAGAGTGCTAATTGTGTTTCACAAGAAAGTTCCTTGCGGAAGCCATTTTGACAGGTGTGAAAGAAACTATTGGAATCGAGGAAGTTGATAACATGAGAATATATGACATGTTCCATGATTTTGCATGGGATGCTTGTTAATGAAATGGGACGATAATTGAGTGGGGAGTTGCTGTCGCCTGCTTTGTAGACCGGAACGACCTCACCAATTTTCCAGTCATTCGGAAGGTCTTCGGTGCTGAGTGACTGTGAGAATATGAGGTGCAAGTATAGTACAATTGTATCGGTAATGTTCTTTAACAGTTTAGAATTAATTTCGTCAATGCCACATGACGAGGAAAGTTTAATGTTTTTTATTAGGGAAGAAATGCCGTCTGCGGAAAAGGCTAGCGCAGGCATGCTGGAACCTATCAGGGTGGTTGTGGGAACGGAAGGCATACTAGGTTCTCTGGTGAACATGGACGAGAATGCAATGTTAAAAATATGAGCACACTCGGCATTTGTGGTCACTTCACCGGATTCGTTAGTAAGGGAGATAGTGCGAGATGGTTTTGGATTGACGGTCTGCCAAAATTTTTTTACATTATCACTTAGCATGTGTGGTAGGTTTGTGTAAAAAAATGCGCGCTTGGCGTTGCGAATTGCTGTAAGATAGTCATTTTTGGCGGAGTAGTATTTATCTCATGCGCATGGCGTTCTTTTAGATTTTGCCTGGCGGAAAAGGCGTTTTTTTTGTTGCTTAGTCGGTTTAATGTTTTAGTATACCAGGGCTTTTGCTGCGTGGCACGAAATGCGGTCTTCGGAATAAATTTATTTTTTCAGTTCAATAGGTTTTTGTTTAAGAACTATCCAATTTTCATTGACGGATCGGCTACGGAAGTTGGCTTCAAAATCTGGGAAGAAGCTACTGAGTTCGTTGTTAATTTCTTGATAGTTACCTTTATCATATAAACATATTGTTTTGTTTAGCATTTCACGGCGCTTTGGGGAAAATGCGAAATCTGCATGGATAACTTTATGGTCGCTAATTTCATCGAGATAGGTAATCGACAATAAGCTAGAAGGATGGGTGGTTAGAATGAGATCAAGGATGTTTGCGGAATTGGCGGCAACACGTGTTGGCTCTGATACAAGTTGTGATAAGTTAAAGTTGAAACAAGCATCTAGAAATTCTCTCGAGTCTTTCTGGTTTTCTTGTGCGGTTGTTCCGGTTTGCCAGTTAATATTAGGAAGGTTAAAGTCACCAAACAGCAAAATATGGGCATTCGGGTGGGCTTTGGTGAGCGCATTTAGTATATCGTTAAATTTGTTTGCGAAGTCTGGATTTGCATTCGGTGGTCTGTAGCAGACACCAAGCAGTATTGTGTGGGGTGAAGCCCGGCAATGTAGCCATAAGATTTCTTTGTCAGATGCTATGTTGATTACGGAACATGATAATTCCGGGCCGACGGCGATCAGTACGCCTCCTCCGCGAGTGCATTCGTGATCTTTTCAGTATAAGTGAAAAATAGGAAGATCTGCAAGAACTTCAGTGTCCGTCACGTCATCGGTAAGCCACGTTTCCGTTAATACAACAAGATTGGCATTGGATGACTTCAGAAGGCTAGATACTTTTTCTCGTTTCGGTAGAAAGCTGCGTATGTTAGTAAAGATTACAGATAAGGAAAGATTGTTTTGTGCTAGATTTCGGGGGCGGTTCGTTACTTTCTTCGTTCGAGGGATTTGCTATGCGATTTCTTTTACAGTTTGTGAAGCATTGTCAAAAATGTAACGTTTTGAGCCCATATGAAGGGTTTTATAACGTATCTGAAACTTTGCTGATTTTGCTTTCACGAAATTAACTAAGTGTCGGCGAGCGGTTCGGACAGACTGGGAGAAGTCTTCGCCGATGCTGAAGTCGGTTTCTCTCAGCATGGGTGCATTTGTAAGTACGGCCTCTTTGGTTTTATGGAAGGTGAACTTTGCTATTATAGGGCGGTTGCGATTAGTGGCATGGCGTCCGAGGCGATGTGCGCGATCTATTTCTTTTGGGTCGATGACTACTTGGAGGTGTTCACGGCAGTGTCTGATAATAAGCCCTTCTGCTTTTGCATTTGTTTCGGCTGGGTTAGGATCGGGAAGGTTATCGAATATTAAGTTATTACGTCGTGAGCGGTTTTCTGCGTCGTCTAATTTATCCTCCAGTTTGGAGACCAAACGGTTCATTTCAGTTGCGCCCGTACGGATCCCTTCAAGATCTGCATGTAGAGGCGACAGGTTCTGGTAGTGGTTTTCTACTTCAGTCATGCGTTTACTTAGGTCAGTTATGGTTTGGTTGGTTGTCGATAGCTGGTTTTTAAGTTCTTGCACCTCAGTGAGAAGTGTAGCTTGCCCAGCGGAAATTTTTTGTAGTTCGGTGAGGATTTCTTGCATTTCTGGGCCAGGATTAGTCTCGACATCACCGGACAATAATAATAGTAGAGAGGAGGTGGTATGGGCGCACTCAAGGATGATTTCACAAAGGCACTGTGGGCTCGGCAGCTGCACCAAGTAGTAGTTACTTGTCTTTTTAGCAAATAGGCTATTGTACCCACTAACCTGCATGACCAGGGCGAAGTGTTAAGTGCGCTGCGACGTGGCACAGCTGCCTAGCCCACGAAGTGCTGCCGACGGGCGTTGCTCTTTTATAGCTGGGGGGAGCGATGATGTTGGCTGCGATGGTGCTGTCCAGGTTGAAGTGAGGGTGGGGGGTCCGGTAGTGTTGTTGCCAGCAGTGGTGCAGCCGCGATGATTGCGTATTGGCGAGCACCTGCCTCGCTTTCGCAAGGTGGCAGCGCCCCATTCCAAGAAAAATCCAACGAGGGATTCACCAGGGCGGGAAGCAGTAGGTGCAGGACAATTGCCAGGGATACCTGCATGACCAGGGCGAAGTGGTAAGTGTGCTGCGACGTGGCACAGCTGCCTTGCCCACGAAGTGCTGCAGACGGGCGTCTCTTTTATAGCTGGTAGGAGCGATGATGTTAGCTGCGATGGTGCTGTCCAGGTTGAAGTGAGGGTTGGGGGGTCCGGTAGTGTTGTTGCCAGCAGTGGTGCAGCCGCGATGATTGCGTATTGGCGAGCACCTGCCTCGCTTTCGCAAGGTGGCAGCGTCCCATTCCAAGAAAAATCCAACGAGGGATTCACCAGGGCGGGAAGCAGAAGGTGCAGGACCAATGCCAGGGATACCTGCATGACCAGGGCGAAGTGGTAAGTGCGCTGCGACGTGGCACAGCTGCCTAGCCCACCTGGCACAGCTGCCTAGCCCACCTATAGTATTCCTTGGGGACGTTCGACACGAAACTTTTGATCTGTCCGTCTGCACACGTGTCTGTTTGTCCGCGCTAACGTTATCCTAAACGGCACTCAAAAGTAAGTCAAATGGCCGACCCTATCCACAGTGCCCACCGATATTGCTCAAGTTTCAGCGTTCTTACTTGTGTGATTGTCAGTTCAAAAGCAATAGTTGTGCACGTCTGCGGCACCATAACAACACGTCGACATTTTATATCTGTGGCTGTATACCAAAGAAGGCACACATAAGAAAGTCTGGAATTCTAAGAACCGTAGCGTTTATCACGCTGCACTGACAGTGCGACGCGATGCTCAAAAAGGCAAGTATTTCCAACGCTTTGCTAAGACGACACGGTGGTGGCAGCTGCCCATCTCTTTGCGTTCTACGTTTTATCGCCTCCGAGACAGGCACACAGCTTTCTCCGTGGGCACGCACGCCTTCCTTCGTTTTCGAAGATAAATGCCATATGGCTCTCGTGTCTAACTTGCCTCGATGCGCTCGTTCGCCTTTGCTACACGGATCGAGACACTCTAACGCAGTGCTTTCAGAATGCAATTCACCTATTTTCTCGTGCAGAACCCCGGATAAATGTTTTGTTCAATCGATTCGATTGACATGTCGGGTTTAACGTCCCAAAACCACCATATGAATATGAGAAACGCCGAAGTGGAGGGCTCCGGAAATTTGGCCCACCTGGAGTTAATAAACGTGCACCCAAATTTGAGTACACGGGCTTACATCATTTCCACCTCCATTGAAAATGCAGCCGCTACAGCCGGCATTCGATCCCGCGACCTGCGGGTCAACAGCCGAGAATTTTAACCACTAGACCACCACGGCGGGGCACGTTATGTTCACTCTCTGCACACGCAAGACTATCGTCTTTACACGACATTTGCAATAAAACATGCAGATACGTGGTCATTTTTTCCTACTCCCGTTTGTCATACGTTATTCGCGTTCATGTGTACCCATAATTACGTTTCGTGTGTCATTTGTGCGTGCGAAAGGCGGGGCACATTTTGGTCTGCTTTCCATTCTTCGCGTGACCTTCCCATTTGTTGCTATCACGTTCATTGGTTCGCCTTCGCGGCAAAGCTGCGACGTTTTTGGCAATTTATTTGTAGCCATTTATTACTCCACCTAAACATTAGAGCATACTATATGCTATCAAACGTGTCACCAGTTTATGAAAGCGAAGTGCGACGACCCAACAGAGATACGAAATAAATATGGTAAATCTGATTGATTATTTCTCTCTCTCTCTCACACACACACACACGCACACACACACACACACAAGACACAATCCAGAAGATGCATAGAAAGTGATTCTATCCATTGACTAATTTTCTGCGGTCCTATCTGTTGAGTCTGTGTTTGAACTATTGTCTGTTGTTGGACGGGAATACTTGGTAGTCGTCCTTGCAGATTTCGACTTTAAATGGTACTCACACGCCTGAGAAACATATCACTTTATCTCACGCTTTGCGCTCCGCATGCGCTTACTGAGAAGCTACAGAACAGAAAAAACTTTGAGGCGTGTAGAGGCGACCACACTTAGTTGAAGAGCAGCTGTACATATTTAAACAAAAATGGCTAAGGTACTGGTGAAACTTGTGCATAATTTTATTACCGCAAAAAAGAATGGTTCAAGCAGCAGTCACAAGTACTATGTTCTGCATAAAAGATGCACGACATCACGCACCAGCGCTCCTTTTTTTTCTAAGTAAAGTGATCGGAGGTGTTACAAAGGACCCGCGATGATATGAGCAAATAGCAAAATGTTCACCGACCCGGAAGGAAAAACGCCTCTTTTGTGAATATCTCGCCACGTGCGTTTATTGCTTCATTTTGATGTCTTTGGGATGCGAACAGAGGAACTTAAAACACCCATTTCGCTCCTCTACTGAAGTTGGTTAAGCGGGGCGTCAAGGTGTCTGCTTCGTTGTGCCGTCGTTTTGCAGCCTAGCCAACCGCGTCTCGGCAAACGCGCTTGCCAAAAACGCGACATCTACGCAGTTCTTAGCACTAGGGAGTTTTATAATAGCGCACTGCGAGCCCTTCTGGTGCGGTTGCTGCCACTGCGTATGCGTCATACACGAGCCGCCATTCGCATTCGGGTCCCGCTCGCAGAAAATCCGAAATAGCATGTGGCGACCGCGGCCCGCGAAGTGCTGTTGCTGAAGCTATGTGTAGTGTCCGTGCACTGTAAACAGAAATGAGCCAAGATGGGAGTAAATTACTTGTCCTTTAGGACATTCTCTGATAGGCGTTTTATAAACACCATCCGGAGGGACTAAAAACTTCACTCCCCATCAGTTGGGGGTTTTCGCGTGGTGCCAGGGGGTTTTTATTTACATCAATCGGGGAACTTTTTCAGGTCAGTGTGGAAGCACATTTTTACATCAACTAAGAAAAAAATTACGTCAGCAGCCGTATCATGCGCAAGCATAACTTTAATTGAATTACCTTCGAAGCACACAATAGTGATTACAGTACACAAACATGCACACAACGTTCACGTAATGATACAACAGTCACCACAGATTGCCAGCCGCGCTGCTCACCTGCGATTCTGTCACCGGGTATATATAGGCATCATATTCTGACCTACCATGTAGCTCTGAAGAGATCCTTTTTTGCTATTAACTAATCAATAAACACGCATGGTGTAGGTATCAAGATGCGGTCGCCTGATGTAAGCACATCAGCACACATGCCTTCGATAATAAGCCTGCCTAACATTCAGTAATTTTTGAACTATAGCGAAAGTGTTTTATCAGTTGGCGTTCTGTCGTACGGGCTTTATTTGCACTTGCAGTACTGTTTGTGAATCTGTAAACTGCAGTGACGCCCGAGTGGTCTTCAATGAACACATCAATGAGGCACATTCAGCACCTCCAGTGATGAACCGAGGTAGACCACCGTTACCGCGTTCGACGACTAGGCCTCACTCATGAGTACGGCATGGTGATTTGTTAAATGACAGCTAGCGATTACAAAATGCTTGCTGATGTGCAGTTTAGGGCTCGTTATTTTTCTCGTGCAGAGAAATAGGTGTCCGCTATCCACGCAGTCTAAGCTACGGAGTGGTAGACTTAGATGAACGAGATGGTTCGCAGTCGTGGTTCCTTATGCTCGTATGCATTGCATTGGCATGCATGCCGTACCTGTTTCTGTGTGTCTCCGCCTCGTTCGGCGCTTGCCTTCGAGTTATTCATTTGACAGCTGCGGTCACAATTCGCAGAAGACTGTTATTCATCCCAGCAGCCTTTATTTCTGTAAAACATATTCTTTGCCTCACCGGTAGTCGGTGCTAGCTCGTAGAGCTTGCCACGGCGGCTGGCGCGCAGCGCGAGCTCGCTACGATGCCGGCTTCATATTGTCACGGGGTCGTGATGTGGCCAAAGACAGGAGACTTCGTATTGGGATTTAACTGTTTATCTGGGCGAACCTGTGCCCAGTAAACGGAAAGTCCGATTACAGCAGCAGTCTTGCACAGATAGCAGTCTCGGACTGATAGCGGCGAACGGAGCGTCGGCCTTCGTTCAACAAATGACAAGCAGCGATACTCTTGCCGTCGAATGTTCTAGCGTTATCGCTGGCGGTGGCGTAGGTTCCAGAACAATCTGTACCGTTCGCACAGTGGGCGTGATCTTATCGAAATGATCTACTACAGTCCGGAACCTTCTCGAAAACTGCAGGCGCGGTTTGCGCTGAGAATCGTGTGGTGTTTTGGGACGATAACAAAAACTTGGGAAATGGAACACGGCATTGCCCCCCTCTGAAAAAAGGCATCGTCCCGATGCTTTAACTAAAGATGAAGGTACAACAATAATGCAAGAAAGTACAATGAATAAATTACGATGAAACAATAATACAAAAAAACACTGTTTCAGTTTGTTAACGCGCATGAAACGGCTTGCGGTGCGCGACATGAACGACTTAAGGTCGCGATTGGCGTCGTTGAGAGTTTGTGATGCCGTCGGCGGCAACCTCGTAATTAAGTGGGCCGAGACGTCGAACCAAGCTGAACGGTCCGAAGTACCGTCGCCGAAGCTTTTCACTTAGTCCACGTCGGCGTATCGGCGTCCACACCCAAACATGTTCACCGGGCTGGTATTCCACGAAGCGTCGTCGAAGGTTGTAACGGTGGCTGTTTGTCGTCTGTTGATTCTTGATACGGAGACGCGCAAGTTGTCGGGCTTCTTTGGCGCGTTGAAGGTACTCGCTCACATCAAGGCTTTCTTCGTCGGTGACGTTGGGTAACATGGCATCGAGCGTCGTTGCCGGGCTCCTTCCGTAGACCAATTTGTATGGAGATATCTGCATCGTCTCCTGCACCGCCGTGTTGTATGCGAAGGTCACATACGGAAGAATGGCGTCCCACGTCTTGTGTTCGACATCTACGTACATTGACGGCATGTCGGCGATCGTCTTGTTAAGCCACTCGGTGAGGCCGTTGGTCTGTGGGTGGTACGCTGTCGTCCGGCGGTGGTTTGTTTGGCTGTATGCCAAGTTCGCTTGAGTTAAGTCGGCAGTGAATGCCGTTCCTCTGTCGGTGATAAGGACCTCCGGGGCGCCATGACGTAGGACGATATTCTCGACGAAGAACTTAGCTACCTCGGATGCACTGCCTTTTGGCAGGGCTTTTGTCTCGGCATAGCGGGTGAGGTAGTCGGTAGCTACCACGATCCACTTATTTCCGAAAGCCGACGTCGGGAACGGCCCTAGTAGGTCCATACCAATCAGCTGGAAAGGTCGGCAAGGTGGATCAATTGGCTGCAGAAGTCCCGCTGGCCTTGTCGGCGGTGTCTTGCGTCGCTGACAGTCCCGGCATGTCCTCACATAACGAGTGACGTCGGTGGTAAGACGTGGCCAGTAGTGCCTTTCTTGTATCCTCGCGAGCGTGCGAGAAACACCAAGGTGCCCTGCCGTCGGATCGTCATGCAGGGCCTGCAGGAGTTCTGGTCGCAGAGCTGAAGGCACCACAAGGAGGTGGTACTTAGCTCGAAGCGGTGAAAAGTTTTTCTTTTGTAGAAGACCGTTTTGTAGGAAGAACGACGCAAGTGAGCGCTTGAATACCTTCGGGACTTCGGCGGGCCTGCCTTCGAGGTATTCTAATAGGGCCTTAAGTTCCGGGTCGGCCCGCTGTCGTTCAGCGAAGTCGTCTGTAGTTATCGTTCCCAAGAAGTAGTCGTCATCCAGGTAGTCGGGTAGTGGTTGGTCGACAGGTGCACGAGAGAGACAGTCGGCGTCGGAGTGTTTTTTGCCGGACTTGTAAATGACAGTAATGTCATAATCTTGAAGTCTCAGGCTCCATCGTGCGAGGCGACCTGAAGGGTCCTTCAAGGTGGCTAGCCAACACCCGGCGTGGTAACACCCGCCACAAGGCGTGGTAACACCAGCCAACACTCGCCGTTGCCAGTACCGACAGATGAGACTGCGTGGCTTCGCCATCGATGCACCACGTCCGCAGCCAGGGGAACGGCCACGTGACATCGCCGACTACCTGGCAGGAACTCAATGGACACCACGAAGTCCTTCCCGTTCGCCGTCGCCCAGCCGCCGCATGTCACCGCACCCCCGGCAGTACTCCGGTCCAACGCGGGGCCGGTCTCGTAGCCCGTATCCGGGAAACTAAGGGCAGCAACCGGTGGAGGTGCGGTTGCTGTGCGACGAACTACCGAAGATCCTCCGACGACGACGACGCCGCGACGGAGCTTTCCGAACACAACGCCAACAAGGCAAAGCCCTGACGGCGAAAGCTCACTTACCAGAGGTGGCCTGACGACGCAACATGGAAGCAGCGGAACAAGCCGACGCAGCCGTGACCCGACGCCACGCCCTAGTTGTAATGCGAGGCGGCGAACTAGCGACCTCGACGTTCTTATCGACGGCCACAGTGTGACCACTCTCGTCGATACTGGAGCTGACTATTCTGTCATCAGTGGGTCGTTCGCCGCGAAGTTAAAGAAAGTTAGGGCAGCTTGGAAAGGCCCTGAAATCCGCACACCTGGAGGTCATCTCGTAACGCCTGCAGGAATCTGCACAGCGAGAGTCACCATTAAAGGCCGTATTTATCCTACAGACTTCGTAGTCCTACAGCGTTGCTCGAGAGATGTGATCCTTGGCATGGACTTCTTATGCCTCCATGGTGCTGTCATCAACCTAAAAACAAAGTCGATAACGTTATCCACAGAAGAAGCACTACCGCCGCGCACGCCGTCAGGACACCATGCCTTGAATGTGCTGGAAGAACAAGTCACCATTCCGCCTCGCTCAAGCGTCATTATTTCAGTCGGCGCTCCTAAATCACCTGACTTGGAAGGCGTCGGTGAAGGCAGTCAGCATCTGTTGGTCAACCGAAATATTTGCGTCGCAAGAGGAATTGCAGAGCTGCGGGGAGGCAAAGTAACGGTTATGCTCACGAATTTCAGCAATGAGTACAAACATGTGAACAAAGGAACAACGGTCGCATACATCGAAGAAATCGTCGAAGCCACAAGTGCTTTCGCCCTCGCCGATTCTGCGGAACCTGCTCAGAGGAACCAAGCCCCTCCAATAGCTTTCGACGTCAATCCCAGACTTCCGAACGATAAGCAAGAACAGCTCAAGGCCCTGCTCCTGCAATACGAAGATTGCTTTTTGTCGTCATCGAAAATTCGGCAGACCCCAATCACAAAACATCGCATCATAACCGAAGAAAATGCCAGATCACTCCGTCAGAGTCCGTACAGGGTTTCGACGCGAGAACGTGAAGCCATGAAAAGACAAGTTGATGAAATGCTGCGGGATGACATTATCCAGCCGTCCAAGAACCCATGGGCATCCCCCGTGGTGTTAGTGAAGAAAAAGGATGGGACCCTACGTTTCTGCGTCGATTATCGCTGCTTGAACAAAAACTTTGGAAATGGCACGCGGCAATATTGACGGCATAGCGAGGCCTTCTTAACGCTTAGATGTTTCGGCTGGTGAAATACCGGTGACACTCGGACAAGCCACCATCGGCGGAGACGGGGCGAGCCAACACCCTCTAGACTAGCTAAGGCCTCTCCACTTCCTCCTCTACTTAGCGCCTACGTCACCACACTACGACGGAGCTGCTTCGCCGTCTCTCGACCCGCTTTCAGCAAGCTCCCCTTTCGAAGCAACCCGTCTCCATTGCTCCGCCCCGCTCCGACCGGTTTTGTGGTATTTGCGCTACTGCGCACGGACAGAAGAAAACAAGCCGGAGTGCCGAATTTCGGGAAATCCTCTGTAGCGTTTTTCTTTAAAATTTGACCTCAAAATTAATTCGTTATTGCGTGAAACACGTGCGTATCAGGAAACGTAGTCTTTTGGAACGTTAAAATTGAGTTTTACGCCACGTTTTGTTTCTATTTTTGATAGTTTAGCGCAATGCTGAAGAGGGTGAAGGCATCCGCAGGACCATAAACATCAGTGGACACGCGGTTCATGTGGCGTTTGGCTGATTTTTCGATCTATTGCGTTGTAAAACTGTGTTTGTGTGTTTTTGTGCTCTGTGCATCGGCGAGAGTGTTGGTATATTGCCTTAATAACGATGGCATGAGTGCGTCCAACCAAGAGTGTGTGCGTCGAGTGGGCAAGCTGTGATAACGCCTGGGCATTGCTGTGTACCGCGGTGCCGCGGGAACTATCACGGTGGAGAATCTGTGCGTGTGTTTACGTTCCCCTCGGACCTTACAAGAAGAACTCAGTGGATTAAGGCTATTCAACGTGTGGACTTCACACAAGAAAAGCGATCAGTGGTAAGGCTAGCTTTCCTATTAAGTGCCGTTTTCTACACTTCCTGTGCATTGAATAACACCACGGAGATTGATGTGAGAGATAACGAGGACGCCCACTCTAGATTAAAAAGAATGCGTGGCAAATATGAGGGAGTGACCTTGTATAGATGACCTTCGGCACCACGGGTTTCTTGAGAAATATTCGAAGTGTCCATTACTTTGCTGCCATGAAGATGAGCTACTGCTTCTTAACCTAAAATACTACGTTATTCTGTCTTTTTTATTATCCTAGGTCTGCGAGCGCCACTTCAGACCATCCGACATGGTAAACACAACAAGCTATATGGATACAAAGACAGGCAGAGTAATTGAAGCAAAGCTGAGGCTTACCCATCTTCGACCTGACACAGTTCAAAGCATATTGCGGAACTGTCCAGCTTATCTTTCCACCACAGCCGCAACCACAACTCAAGAGGCCCCACATGAAAAGAAAGCTCGTCGAAAAGCAGCTTTACTGCAAGAAGCCGTCAACCTGTCCATCGAGACGCACCTCAAGGAAGAGCGAAATAAAAGAATTGACACTTTTCAGGCACTCTTGAACTGCCTTCCACATATCAAGGTTTCAAATTCTGGACAGTTTTTACGCAGCATGACTGTGTATTCTTGCTCAACCTGACTTTTGATGGTGCCCCAGCTGTGAGAAAATCAGTGAAAATCACAGAGGACCTCTCTTTCACGCTGTTTTTTTAAGACGTCGAGGTCACCAAACTTGATGGCATCGACATTCCCAAAACTTTGAATGACATTCGGTGCTTGACGCGTCTTCTGGATGATGTTGAGGGATTTGATGAGACACCTACCTTGAAGTCCGAGGACAAGACCAGTGGCATGCTAAAGCTCGTGGTGTCGCTCCTTGAGGACGCAATGAATCAAGAAATGCAAGACGAGGAGCGACGCGATGCTTGCACATTCTTTAGGGAACAAGTCATGCTCCTTTTAAGCAAGTCACCCCGCTACTCTTCAGACTTGCTAGTATTTTCGAGCCTCCTATTTACCATCTCTCTTCACGCCTATAGATAGTTGAGGAACTACGGAGGTCTCACACTGCCGCATGAGTCAACAATCAGACGTGTACGCAATTCTCGTGTTGTGAATCCGGCAGCTGAACAACAGGATGTTTCATTCTTGCTGTATGCGAAGAAACTCGTGACTGCAATAAAGGATCATGAAAAAACTGTGGTACTCATGATGGATGAAATCCATATACAACCGTATTTGGATTACGAAGGTGGCACAATCGTCGGCGTTGCCAGTAACACTTCGAATGCAGCCAAGACAGCACAAGTATTTATGATGCAAAGCCTTCTTTCAGCTCAAAAAGTTTTGTTTATATTTTGCCAGTTGATAAAATCAACGCTGATCAGCTTCACACTGTCCTCCGGAGCATCATAAGTCAGCTTGAAAAAGTTGGTCTTTGCGTCATTGCTGTTATCGCGGATAACATTTCTATATATCGCAGAACAATTTCTCTTTTTGGAAATTCATCAAAAGTCAGCAGCTCCTACCCGCACCCATCAGATCCGACACGTTCTCTTTTTTTGTTGTTGATCCCGTTCACCTGTTAAAATGTGTTCATAACAATTGGATTAATCAAAACAACAGTGGCAAATGCATGTTTTTTTCTTCTCTTCTGGATCTGCATGGCAGCCCGAAAATTCTCACAGCATCTTTCAAGACCCTCCGGGATCTTCACTCAAAGGAACAAGATCAACTTGTGAAGGCTACTCCAATGCTCTCAATAAAAGCTCTCAATCCTTCCAACATGGAGAGGCAGAATGTTAAACTTGCCCTGAAAGTGTTTAATCCATCCACGACAGCTGCTTTAAAAACATATGACCAGCGCTATGACTTGCAGCACGCACCTGAAACTGCAGAGTTCATAAGGATTGTAGAAACGTGGTGGAAGATTATCAATGTTAATTCTCCCAACAAAGGACGACGGCTTCGCGATGTGCTGCAGACTCTCATCACGCAAACATTGTGCCCACAAGTGGAATTCCTTCGAAGCATCATGCAGTGGCTTGACGTGTGGGAACAATTGAATTTCAATAACGGAATTCTCACACGGGAGACCCACAGTGCTTTTCAACTCACTACAGAGACATTGATCAAGCTTGTCGCATATTGCCTCGAAGACCTTGAATTTGACTATGTACTCCTGTACAAGTTCCAGACAGACTGTTTGGGGGAAAGATTTGACAACTTTCCGGGTCTCAATACCATGTCTCCATTAGGCAGATATATGAATCCGAACGCAAGCTTCGTCTACAGAGTGCCCTGAAGTTGCCAGAGATGGATGCGGAAACGCCTCCAATCAAATTTGATGAGGCCATTTTGCAGAAATTCAAAATCAAAGTAAATGCTAAGGACATAGAAATGAAGGCCCCTAATCTTCCTGCCATAACATACGTCGCAGGCTATTGTGCCCATGCGGCACTTAAGAAGCTGTCATGCACTGCGTGCAGAACAAACTTAGTGGATGAAGAGGACATCGTGTTGGAAAACGCAGAAGTATTAGAGAGCATAAGTCGTGGAGGACTTAAGTTTCCCCAACCTGCAGTAGTGAATGCTGTTATGACCGCCGAAATAGTGTTGGACAAACTACGAAGTAACAAGTATTCTACTGTCTTTCATGCACTCTCCAATCGAAAGAAAGCCCTTTTTTCTCTAACGTGCAACCTCTTGATGGAGGGCAGCCATTTGGAGGAGGTTCATAGCGGTCACAGCCCAGGATTAGTGCTACAACACCTACTTAGTGCTGCAACCAACATTCTGCTGAAAAACTATTGTAAACTTAAAAAACCATCAACTTGTCCAAAAAAAGTGGCCGAAAAGCGGAAGCTGAGCACCTTAAAACCTTGACGGTTCGGTACTTTCACTTGTCGTTAAAACGTCACGTGCACTTGACCATTTATATATTTTAATAAACATTTTTGTTACAACCAACATAGTTCATTTGTGTATTGTTGAGTGAAGTAAATATATAGATTATGAAGAGTCTGGCTTTGGTTGCCGTAAAACAAATAGAAAAGACGCATACGATTCTAAAAGACTGTTCATTCTACAATATATATATATATATATATATATATATATATATATATATATATATATATATATATATATATATATATATATATATATATATATATATATATATATATATATATATATATATATATATATATATATATATATATATATATTTATTTATTTATTTATTTATTTATTTATTTATTTATTTATATAAGCCACCGCACAAAAACGAGCGGCGCAAGCAATGCGTCTATCTGAAAACGCGTCCTCCACGCCCGTCGTAGTGTGGTGACGTCACCGAGGAGTGGAGCGGCCTTAGCTAGTCTAGAGGATGTTGGGCGAGCGCGTCGCCGACAAACTATCACAACTATTCCCGGTCAGCCTGCCGTGGTCGAGCAAAGCCTACTTCGGACCGCTTCGAAGTTTTACGACGAAACTCCAAAAGCAATCACCGACAATCGTAACAGCTTACTTTTGCTGCCTTTAAACTATTCTTCAAAATTTTCGTAACTCGGCCCTTTGAAGCGTGGAATTCGTGACGTTTCGTGGAGGAATCGGACTGATGTCCAGTGTGCTTCAATGATGCAAAATATATTGAAATGTTCAGAGTAAATACCAACTGGTCGTTGCAATTTTTCGCTACACTTTTAATTTCGTTGCCTGTCCAAAGATGCTCAGATGGTCAGCCCCAGAATGCACAGGTGTTTCAAACTGATGTGCAAACGTATGCCCGTACATTCGCACAAACACACTCTTTTAAAAAAAAGGAGCGAGAATGAAGAAACGGGCTCCGTTCCTCCTTCGGCGCAGCGACTTCCTCCCTTTCGGGCGCTTTACCCGTCGCGCCCTCTCGCGGCAAGGACCAAACGAGAAACGTTCCTCCTTCAGTGTTCAAGTTTCTCCTCAATCACGGGGGCTTGCGCGCGCGCATGCGCACGCTGAGCCTAGCCGGCCACGGCCAGTCGCGAACGATTGCTTTTACCTAAGATTGATGCAAGCAATGCGGGAGTGACGTTTTTTTTTGTTTTATTGGTGTAGAGTAAGAGCCTCTCTTTTTTTATCGCCAGGCACTCGCACGATGTTCCGCACACTTCCGTGTGTCTCTCATGTTGTTTCATACTGCCCATTTGTCACGAATACAAGGACCTCTGCTTCCCAAGCACTCTTGCTTTAGAGATTACCTTAGACTATATACAAATTATGAATTGTTTCGGTGTCGACATACTTAATAAGCCCACGCATTTTTAGTTTCGCACGGCACCGACAGCACTCATGATTTCAACGAGGTGCATAAAACACCATCACACTTAATTTTTGCAACATTCCAGGAAACCTGTTACCACTGTATAGTCCATGCGTGAAAGCACGATCATACACAAATGATAGAGTTATACGTGCCGCTACTGCCATATGGATTTTCTTTGCAGTTTACCCCCATTCAAATACGACCGCCGTGGCCGGAAGTCGAACCTCCGTCCTCCAGCATAGTCACACGACACTCAATAAGACTATGCTACCATGGCAGGTGAAAGCACAAAGGGAAACAGGCTGCGAAGTTTCACCGAGCGTTCATTCGCCAGAATGGTTGACAACCATCAGAAACGTTTTAAACATCATCATAACTACACTTTTGTGAAAAGTAAACTAATGAATTCTGTCAGTTAAACCATATTCTCAATTGCATGCGTTTTGAACTGCCCATGCAAGCACTGAGAGGCAAGACGGAATTATGCACACGTGCAGTATGCCTTTCTCGTCCATGATGCTCCTTTGTCGTGAGAAACTCAACACAAAATGTACTTCTAGTAACAGCTGTGCACAGCAGGTAAGTACTAACACTCATTCACCTTTGTGAAAACAGTATTCCAAATCCAGAGTAATAGTAATCACCACAGCCGCAGCGCTAACAACAAAATTGTGGCACGCACTATGACTGCAAGTTGACACGCGAGGCAAATCGCGAGAAACATCTGAAGCAGAAAAGTATCTAGACACAGCATGATATAATGTTACAGTAAATTTGCGCACTGCAGCGCTAGTTCCTCCACTCAAGTAATAGAGCTGCCGCGACGCCAACAGCCACTGACATCACTCACGAAAGAATACCGTCAGATGTGAGGTCATCGCTTATTTTTCTCGCAAGGCCCTCGTTGTAACGTATGTATACACTGCTAGGATGGTCGTTACCGCATCAAAACATTATAATTGAAGGGCTAGTGGTGTACTGTATCCATGCCTAACGGTCACACTTGTGGTAACCACGTAAAAAGAATATAAGCAAACGTTAACACGTAACAACTAAACGAGGTCGACGCGACCACAGAACACCTACCATGACGGAGACTAAGCCTGGTTTGCATTCGGCGCCCTCTCCGAGTAACAAGTGGAAGAATAAAACAAGACGTGACCTCCAAAATGGCTAGCGCGCGGCAAGCGTTTGCGTTCTCGGAGGCTTCAAGAAAAAAAATAATTGTGGCAGTGGCGCCGCAAACGGAATGCCGTGGGCATTCCACGCGCGGTTTGGGTAATCGTCTTCGTAAAAACCAGATAAGATCTACTAATTACCCCGTTCATTATTGTACAACTGTTAGTAAAGTTTCATGTGTCTAAGCATCATGTACAACATATTTACATGTGCGCATGTTCTGGTATTGCTAGAAAGCAAAAAAAGTGGACAAAAACTTACCTGTAACCTGTGCCACTATTCAGTCGAAATTCATTGCTATATAAGCATTTGCGTTTTCGTAGTAGGGTGTGAGTAAGCACGTCGAAGTGTAACAAACCTGAGACCATTGAACATGTGTTTATTGATTTTAAGAATGCTATTTTCTTTTGGGACATTTTACAGAGGACTTTAAAAAAAGATTTACCTCTTACTCCATATGGAACTCGTTTTTTGCCTTGTGATAGTTCTGTGCAAAATTTGTATGTTATATTTTTACTTGATCTTCATTCGGTTTGGCGTAGTATGCTATCGTACAGACACTGTGATGTGAGAGTTCTATCCGTTAATGAGTGTTTCGTGGAAGCAGTTATAAAAGTGCGAGATGTGTATAAGACTACCGACTGTGTTGAAGATGTAATATCTTTGTTTGACGCGTTATCACGCATGAAACACGTGTGATAGTGATTGTCATATTAGCTTGACCTATACTCAAGAAGGCAATAAAGAAAAAAAAGTAAGCACGTCGAAGTGTGTGCCACTGTGGATAATGGTTTATTATGCTCTTGTTCACTGAGTTTACCCTATATGTGTCCTTGTGTACTATGTGTCCTTGTGTGCATGTGTAGCTATATGTATTGCATCAGCTTATATTAGGCGTCCGGTGTCAGTGAGTAATCCTGAATGAATGGAGCCGTGAATTATCTGCAAGGGAGCCGTGAAAGTGGGTATGACAACGTACGTCACCGCAGGCAACCTTTTTTTTTTAGTATCGTTCAGTTCCCTCCAGATGGCGTCAGCTACCACCTACTTCACGACTAGGGCGCTCTCACACCTCCAGCTACTTATATAACGTTGAACATCTACCTATCAAAGCTGCACTACTGAGTTGGAATGGTTTCGCTGTGATCGAGTCTACGGTTCGGAAGCACATCTCGTGACCTGCGGCCCCGTAAACGCATGGATAACGTCTCTATACTATGTGAATCTGCGAGAAATAAATACAGCAAGCCTAGCATGCACTCTTCGGGTGAGGACTGCTGTATCCGTGTCTTTCAGAGTGAACGTCGCCTCACTGGCTGAACAAAACCTACTTGCTCCGTCGTTCTCTTTCGCGATGTTTTCATCACTACAGGTTCGTCGGCTTGTTTTTATAGTCATTCCGTTCGATATCAAGCTTGGCGGTACCGTTATTTGTAACTTTCAGTGCCGTGTTCTGCTTATCAGTCGAGAATCGATGCATTCGCTAAGCCTACTCGCTTCGCTAACCTGGGGTCAGCCATGTTGGTTTTCATAGGGAGGAACACGTTTCTCCGTGGGTGAGGGAGCAACGTTTCTCTATTTAAAGACGAACATTGGGGACATCGCTGTTCCTCTCTAAATGGAGAGAACGTTGCTCCATTTTTTTTAAAAGTGCACACACACGCACGGTACGCCCATAAAGGAGTTTTTAAAGCTGCCATAGGGAGTTTTTGAACTCGTAACATGAAAGTACCTGGGGAGTTTCACAAAGTTATGTCCTTCATAAACTCTGTCATTAAGCAGGGGACGTAATACAACCTCATTTGCCAAGTTCACTCCCTACCAGGGAGTAAATAACTGGGGCAGAAGAGTTTTGTGGGCTCATGTGCTGGAGAATCTCCCATCTCGGCCAACTTTTGCTCACAGTGTGCGTTTCAGTTTGAAGGCAGCTGATGTCTCTGGATTGTTCCGTAGGAGGGGCAAACGTTATTCTAAAACTCATATGGTACCCGCTATGCCCACAGCGCCCGCAGTGCCTGCAAACGTTCTTCCAAAACTTTCTACTGTCTCGGGAAAAAACGTTATAGCGGGGGTGAACACCAGCGAAACTCAGCAAAAAGTGTCTAAGGTGAAGGCTTGTGCAAACAAGTCAGAAAAGCACATAAGATCAATTTACATAAATAACCAAACGTGCGTTGGAGAGGGCGGCATGAAAAGTGAAGGGCTTTTAAAAAACCTACCTAAAGTTAGGTCATATAGACGCACACATACCTTTGAAGCTCGGAGAGAAGGCATATGGATATCATCCCGATGAACGGCAGGCTCTCATTTCATTTTTCGCTTATCTTTTGAGAACGAAAACACTTGTACCTTCGGCACATAGTTAATATTGGTGACACTTGAGCTCGCATCGCTTCCCCACTGCGGAAACTTGCATCAAATTAAACCCGCGTCAAATCTGCGTCAAATTAAAACCGAACAGCGGCAAACCTTCAAAATAGTAAAGTGTGTGCCGTCCAGTCATCACCAATGACAGGCGCCCGCATCCAGTTCGGAATCTCTGCGCATAAATGTGGGCCTGTTCATGGTGATAAATGGAGGTTGTGCACTATACTATGACGAAGGCTTCCCGCTATTCGGGTTTCATTTGACGCCGATAGCACACTCCACGAAAATTAGAGAACATAGCACATCACATCACCATGCAGCATTTTCAGGACGTTGAAAAACATGGTCATCTTCGTGCAGTCACCCAAAGAAACACCATCACTCTACAATAAGCTTCGTCAGGCTTAGCAATCCTGCTACCTCAAATGACGGATGCATGCATGCGCACGTCTACTCGGCAGCATACAAGTGTCGAAAGTGGTTGACGTCACGGGCCGTGCCTGTAGTAGTGAGAAGGCCCGAACTATCTTCTGGGAGGCATTGGCTATTTTCATGGACGTAATACGTGATATTCGATTCTTTTCGCACCTTTCTTGCGCATGTAGACAGTTTCGCGCGGCCACACGAACAAGATACCGTGTTGAGTGCACGCACATCCGGCTTGCATCAAAACACGGTGACAGGATGACTGGAGCAGTTGCACTAGCTCCACGCCTTCGCTTTTTGAAGAACGTAGATTTAGACCTGCTACGCAATGTTAGTGAATGCAACCCTTTCGTGAAAAACATGAGGCACACAGTGGAGTGAACAGATATTGCTGTCCGCTTGGCAGAGTTGCCCCAACTAGTGTTCAGCGCCCACGTTATTCGCAACCGGACAGACCTTTTGCTCGCGCAATACGCTGAGCGCCTTACCTTCGCTGTTAAGTTATTTGTTAGTTTCCAATTAGTGTACAACAAACAAGGCGAACTCTATACTGGTCATTACATAGCTTACGTTTACTTGGTGGCCCCTTCTAGGTCCGGAACCGAGGAGTACTCAGAACAAGGCCATTTGCTCAAAGACATTTTGACAGGTGCGAGAAAGAGCGTCTATAAAAAAATCTTTATGAAAGCCCCCTTGGGTTCTGGCACCCGACGCACATACTGTCAATAAAAGATTCCGAGAAGATGGATCTACGTAGTAGCTCGCACCGTGCTTCGCGTGCGTGTAGCTAAAAGTGTTTCAGAACCCATGCACGTAACGTACGTAGACTTTTCGCGTCTGTGTACGTGAAGTCCCAATGTACAGCCGTCAGCCGCTTTTTAAAAGCTCCGATGCGTGGCCTCGGCTCGCTTGAACAGAGGTCAGCGCTTTCAAGCGTCTAACATGATATGCTTCCTGCAGTTAACAACACATGTAGTGCGCATCGGTTACACTACTAAATTTCTGTTTCTATAGTCTGCCTGACCGGCGGGTCGAATCCACTCACTTGGTATCTCTTTTTGACCAACCATGTTTCACTCATGGCTAGGTTATCGCGCGCACTCAAGGCATTCGTTGTTGTATGCTTATCTCGAAAATGAACCATCTCGAAATGAACGCGCCACAGGCCGCAGGTGTTTGTACGGTGTCAAGTAGGTCACACTGCTGCTGCACGTTGACGTCACACCCCCCTTTCGCAGTGCGCGCTGACGTCACTTTCTCTCTCGCTAGCTACACGCTCGCCACGGCGCCCGCGGCTGCCATCTCGGTCATTCGCCCGTAACGCCTGCACCAACCGCCGCTCGCTACACCGCCGACTCCTCGGTTTACGCTCAATAAACCTGGCGCGCACCTAGCGTACGCGTTGAAACATGTCTGAACATGTCACCTACAAGACCTATGCTCGCTAACGCTTCAAACGAATCTTCCAGTGTGCACCGCAGCACCCGCGTTAGCGCCGTTCAACGCGTGATGCTACCCATGCGTAATGCTGCTACTTCGCATCCCATCAAGGTTCCCTTCAGAGAGATGGTACAAATTTTTTTTCATTTTTTTATTCGATTATCTCAGTGGCACCAGAACTACCTTGAGAAGTGGAGTTCAGTCTGCGAATATTGTTTAGTACAGTGGTGTTGCGACAATGCAATCTTGTTTCATAAAATACAGGATACATTGTTGAATGTATACGATATACAGATATTAATGCACGTATTACGCGACGTATCACAACACAGATACACAATACAAAAAGTATGTAGGATATTATTTAAGAGACTTGTATTTTTTATACTACTCAGCACTGGCACTCACTTCTTTAAAAGGTTTGACAATATACAACTGGATGCTATCGACGATTTTTTGGAATTCAGACACTAAACATGCTAAATGTTGACCATACAATTATGCTGTAGCATCAATTCTTGAAATGAACTTATCAGCCGAAATGCGCGATATGTTTATTTCACCTCATTTGAAAATTATAACAGGCATTCCCTGAGTTCGGCTTACCTAGAAACGCTAGCAAAATCTCCTACATTTGGCCGCGGTTGTTCTCCGATCCAGCTTATGACGCTCCCACAGGGCCGTCTGCGCGAACAGGCATTTGGTGTAGCGACACCATGGACTCGAGCTGGTGGGGGAGAGGGGTGCTTCGACTCCCTCCCACGCCTAGCCGTGCGGGGCTTTGCCGTTTCCGGGAAAAAGGGGATCCTGATGTCGACCCAACGCTGGTTGATTGGACCTTTAAGGCCCCCGGGCAGAGGTAACACACCCCTTTGGCCCCGGCTTCACGTAGACGGCAACCCTGGACTGACGCAACCAGGGGAAATCAGCAGTCGCCTTTTCCTATCTGTCTCTCTTTCTACATCTTCGTCTTTCTCACTTCTTTATCTTTTCTGTCTACTTCTTACTTCTGTTTACTTCCAATTTTCTTGGCGGCAAGGGTTAACCCTGTGCAAAGAGTGTGTGGCTAGGCCTAGGCGCATTGGGTTATAGCAGTTGTGTACGGCTGACGTCTGCAAGCTTTCAGCATCAGCAAACTTGCAGCGCCCCCTCGTTGGGCTTCGTGATGGGTAGCCACCAACACTGCTGAACAACCTAAAATTAGCATGCATAAAGCATTTCCTTTGCTTAGTAATCGTGCCTCCTCAACTCGGGTACGCACCGAAGACATCAATTTTTTTTAACCAGCAAAGACAAATCTTTGCTCACTTTCATGTTATACACTGCTAGAAAACTAACAAACATGCAAGAACTGTATCCCCCTTCGTAGTGGCTAGGTTCTTCACCATCACTCTTGGTACCGGGTACAAGGTTACCAAAATGGCCAGCGCAGATCTACTCCTTGAGATACGAGAGAAAGACCAATTCAAAAAGCTGAACTATCTCACAACTTTTGGCGACACACCAATCAGTATTACACCACACAAGTCTATCAACTCGGCTCGCGAGGTAGTATCAGATGCAGATTTGCTTGACCTGACCGAATCTGAATTTCTGGAAGGATGGAGAGCCAGAATATGACCAACGTACAGCGTAATAAAATAAGAAGAGAAAAAAGTAAGTGCAAACTAAACACCTAATACTGACCTTCGCTTCGAGCGATCTGCCGGAAACCATTCAAACCGGGTATAGAAAGACTTTCGTGAGGCCATATATTCCGACCCACCACCGTTGCTTCCAATGTCAGAGATATGCCCACGGCTCGCAAAGTTGTCGTGGCTGGCAAACTTGTGCTCTGTGTAGAGTCGTGGACCACGCGTCCGACAACTGCGAAGCACCGGCACACTGCGTGAACTGTGGCGGGAGTCATGCCGCTTACTCACGGTCCTGTTCATTTTGAAAAAAAAAGAGATCATCACATTAAAGGTAAAAAACATCACATATAAAGAAGCGAGAAGAATAGTCTCGCCATTTTATGGCCCCACATATGCTGAAGCGCTGCGTCAGGAGGCAGCGTCGCACCAGCCCTCACCGCTCCTTCGGCATGCCTAGAGCGAGCCATCGGCTGTGGCGGCTGCTCCGAATACGACAGTGAATGAGTCTGCTCCGCCTACTATTGAAAAGAGGCCAGAGACTCCAGGGTCCTCGGGTATCAAGGCCTCACCTCACCAGGCAAGGCCTAAACATCGAAAAACCAGCTCGCATGTGCGGGCATCCAGTGCCTCCGAGTAGGCAATAAATACGGCGGCACCCCTGGTGCCGAAAGAGCGGCGCGGCTCTCTGGAGTGCGCCAAGAGAACTAAAAAAACTCATAACAGGGCCTGATGACAGCCCTGTTACTTGAGCTCAAACTTTCAGCTCAAACAAGTCAGTCCCTTAACTTACACATGGTACTACTTTACTTCCACTATGGAGACACAAATTATACACTGGAACATCAGAGGACTCCTTAAAACCTTGACGATGTCCAAGAGCTTTTACACAGACACTCACCAAAAATGCTGTGTGTAAAGGAAACACACCTAAAATCCCCCAATACAAATTTTCTACGTGCTGACGTAATATTCCGAAAGGACCGAGATGAAGCTGTGGCGTCATCCGGTGGCGTGACCATTATGGTTAATCAAGGAGCTGCGTGTACGCCCTTACTACTCTAGGCAGCCCTTGAGGCGGTTGCTGTCCGTGCAGTACTTCGAAACAAACTCGTCACCGTCTGCTCTCTGTACATACCTCCGCACGACCGTCTTGAAAGACGGGAATTCCAGTCTTTAATAGACGAGCTACCTGAACCTTATCTTCTCCTTGGGGACCTAAATGCACATAAAAGTATGTGGGGTGACTCTCGCTGTGATGCACGAGGTCATTTAACTGAACAGTTTCTCTTCTCTTTCGGTGCCAGTCTGTTGAATAGGAAAGAGCCAACATACTATAACATCTCCAGAAAAACTCGTCTATAGACCTCAATCGTGTCTCCTTCATCTACCTCTACTGAAATGGAAAGTCATGAATAACTCATATAGAAGTGACCATTTTCCTGCAGTGTTGAGTACACCAACATCATATGAATTTCCTCCACATGTTCCCAAATGCCTGATAAACAAAGCAGACTGAGAACAGTTTCGCAACACTATTCGTTTAGGTTGGACCGACATATGTAGGTTAGACATAAATGAAGCTGTGCTGTACTTCACAGCTTTTCGTACTGACAGAATCTGCCAAGTACTGTCAGATCGTCAATGTACGCGGACGACATCTGCGTTTGGACGTCTGCAGTAATACGTCTACAGCTGCGAGCGCGCATTCAGAGAGCTGCCACTCAAGTTGCTATTTACCTCCGTCAACGAGGTCTGAAAATTTCCTCTGAGAAATGTGCACTTGTGGCATTTACGCGCAAACCAATGCAGAACTACAGCGTTCTGATTAACAGCGAAAGGATACGTCACCTTTGATTATACAAGTTCCTAGGTGTTATAATTGACAGAGACCTCTCATGGAGCTCACCTGTAGCATACACGAAAAGGCGATTGACAGACATCTGTCATTTGTTCAAGTTCTTCGCCGGAAAAAACTGGGGAATGTTCACAACTGCTATGTTGCGACTATACAGGATTCTTTTCCTTGGATTCCTTCGGTATAGCCTACCTGTGTTAACCAACGCAAGTAAAACAAGCATACGAATGCTTCAAAGTGTCCAGGCTCAAGCACTCCGGATATGTTTAGGCTTGCCCCAAAGTGCGTCAACAGCGGCAACTATCGCGATCACAAGGGACAACCTCATCAAGACCCACATTAATGTGGAAGTGCTGAGGACACATATACGACACCTTGCTCGAACTTCTCGACATCACCTAGCCTCTTTACCAGTGGTCCGACCCATGCACATCTTACTGCAAAACAGTGACCGCACATGGTGAGTCGATCCCAACTTCGTTCTCTCCTGCCGCTAGACCTGTGACTCCGCCATGAAGCCTCGCTCAACCAATGATTAATATTAACATACCTGGCGTCCAGAAAAAAGCCAATTTGTCGTCACCGGCTCTTAAACAGCTCACACTACTTCTCTTGTACGAGAAATACCAAGACTCCACACATATATACACTGACGGATTGGTTCAGCCGGACAGCTCTACAGTAGCAGTAGTGATACCAAGGCTGGCCATGACAATTAAATTCAAGACATCTCACGCAACAACATCAACGGCAGCAGAATTAGCAGCACTTCGTGCCGCGTTGCAATTTGTAGTTGATCAACCTACAGGCAAGTGGACTATTTTCTGCGACTCGAAGGCGGCACTGCAGTCTCTACTATCAGCCTTACGCCGTGGACCGCACGAGCAGCTGGTACTAGAGATAGCAGACGTTATACACCACCTGACTGAGAAAGGGCACCAAATTACATTTCAGTGGTTGCCCAGTCACTGCGGAATCATCGGCAATTAACGGGTCGATCAAGCTGCCCGCTCAGCCTACGCAGAAGATCATAAACTACGACTACCACTTTCTAGGACAGATGCTGCACGAAAGCTCCGCAGGCTTGCTCGCCAGCAAACAACATCACAATGAAATCAGCCACACTTCAAGCATGCCCAACTGTACTCGCTTGACCCTACGCTAAGTCTTGAAGTCCCGTCGAGGCTTTTCCGAGCAGACCAGACCCTGTTATGTAGGCTGTGGTTGGGCGTTGCGTTTACCAACGCCTACGCTTTCCGCATTGGGATGGCCGACACCGCAGCCTGTGGCCACTGTGGCAAAGAGGAAACAATCCAACATATTCTTTGTGACTGCCTAGCGTATAGTAAACAACGACTAAGCCTTCGCAAGGAACTCAACAAATTAGATGACCAACCTCTGTCGGAGCAGGGAATCCTACAGTATCGACAGGATGCGACTTCACAGAAGAGGGCCTTGAAAGCGCTACTACACTTTTTGCGATCGACCGGCCTTACTGAACGGTTGTAGCTAGGACACCCTTCCTGTGTGTGTTTTCGTTTTCTTATGAGTGCGCGTGCGTTTTTTTTCTCTATCTACCCCCTCTTTCTTGCCCCTACTTCCCCAACCCCAGCGCTAGGTAGGAAATCAGATGCCAATATCTGGTTTACCTCCCGGCCTTTTCTTTCTCTCTCTCTTCGTACTCACGCAGCAGCCAAGTGCATACCGCAAACATGTGGAATGCCTGACAAGCGACCTGTCCCTTGATGGAACACTAAGTGTCGGAATGCACGAAAGCAGCAGAGCAGGGCATGAAGGTTGCTTCGGAACTTACCGACAGCCGACGATTTTGACAGCCTTAGGAAAATTAAGTCTCAAGGCAAGAAAACGAGTCGAGCAGCCAAAAGAGAAAGCTGGCAGAAGTTCTTATCAAGGATCAATTCATGTACACAGGGCGCTAAAGTTTTGAACATGGTCGGTAGAATAGCAAGAAGAGAAGCACACTCACTCCCACTCATGAACACACATGGTGACAGCTTAGAAGATCAGGCGAACTTCCTGGGCGCACACTTCGAACAGGTGTCTAGCTCGTCACACTATACTGACGCTTTCCAAAAATACAAAACAAGAATAGAGAAGCAGAAAGTAGAACACAAATGTATAAAATACGAGGCATACAACCAAGCTTTAAACTTAGCTGAGCTCCAAACATCACTAAGCTTCTGCAGTAATTCCGCACCAGGTTCCAACCGTGTGCTGTATGAAATCCTGAAAAACCTCCCAATTCAAACTGAAAAACTTTACTTTGTACAATGCTATCTGGTTTTCTGGCACTATTCCTGCTTCCTGGAAAGAGGCTATTATTCCCATTTTAAAAGAAGTCAAGAACCCTTCTTCAGTTTCGAGTTATAGGCCTCCTGCACTAACAAGCTACTTGTGCAAACTTGTCGAAAAAATGATACACTGTCGACTTATACATTTTCTTGAAACAAACAATTTTATCGACCCATTCCAGTGTGGATTTCGAGAAGGTAGATCCACCAACGACCACCTCGTTCGTATCGAGGCACAGATCGTTTTGTGTTCCTCGATATCGAAAAGGCTTATGATACAACGTGGCACTTTGGAATATCAAGAGACCTGTCCCACCTTGCAATGTGTGGTAGAATGTTCACCATGATCGAAAGTTTCTTGTCAAATCGGACATTCCGTGCCCAAGTGGGCATCGTTTTTCCAAAACATTTGTTCAAGAAGCAAGAGTGCCGCAAGGTGGTGTACTTAGTTGTACACTTTATTATTATCAAAATCAATTCTTTGCGCTTGTCCATCCCTCGCAATATGTTTTATTGAACAAAAGTCGACGACGTCCAGCTTCGCTTTGAATCTTGTAATCTGGCCATGTATGAGCAGCAGGCTCTGCTTGGTTTGAACATCCTATTTGGAAGAAGAAAACTGGTTCCGACTGAATGCACACAAAAGCACGTGTGTCTTATTCTTCAGGAACAGAGGCATTCATTCCGAACTCGATGTTCCACTGCATGGGCCGTCTTTCTGTTAATACTGAACACAAGTTCTTAGGCCTGATCTTTGAAGCCAAGCTAACCTTCATAACACATATGAAGTATTTAAAACACAAGGGCATAAATCAATGAAGGTTCTAAAAGTGTTGTCACGCAATACATGGGGAAGTGATAAGAAGTGTCTAATGAATTTGTATAAAAGCCTCATACGTACCCGTCTAGACTACGAGGCAATAGCATATCAGTCAGGGACACCTACTGCCCTTAAAATGCTTGACCCTGTTCATCACCTGTAGCACCCATAAAGAGGCGAATGCCTATCCGCCTCTCTACGGTTGCTTTTCGCACTAGCCCCGCAGAAAGCCTGTTCATAGAATCGAACGAATCGTCGCTCCACCTACAAAGATGTTACATGTATTTCAAATATTATCTTAAAGTAAACGCAGACAAGGAACACCCTTCATATTCGGCATATAACGTCATGTCAAGTTCTGCTGTGTTTGAAATACGGCCTTCTATAAAACAGTCCTACTTACTCCGTGTTTGGGGCCTAGCGAGCGAAAGCGGTGTGCCACTTCAACACCGTTTAAGGGCTCCCGCAGTATGCCTGCCCCCGTGGCAGTGGCAGGCAATAGATTGCAATGTGTCTTTCTTAGAGGTTACGAAGCACGCGCCAAATGCACATAATCAAACATACTTCCTACAACTGCAACATAAAAATGGATGTCCTGAGTATTTTACGGATGCCTCAAGGACTAACACTTCTGTTTGTATGCAGCCGTCGGCTCATCCTTTTCGGAAGCCGTCGTTCTGCACTCTGATCGAAGTATTTTCAGCGGCGAAGCTTATGCAAAACATGCGGTCGTTAAGCTCTATAAACAAGTAGGCAATAATATACACAGATTTTCTAAGCGTAGTAAATGCTCTGAAAACTCTTGAAAAGCACAAAAATGCCGTTCTTGTTTCGTTTTACTCACTTTTATGCACAGTCTACTCATCCAAACAGCAGGTTGTCGTCTGCTGGGTGGCAGGGCACCACGAAATACGAGGCAATGTTTCGGTGAACCAGCTAGCTAGATCCAGCAAAGAAACCACCACCAATACATCAATACCAATTCCTGCACTTGTCTTGAAGCGTTTTATAAAACGAAGGCTCAGAGATTATTAGCAGAGCACATGGGACATACACAGGTAATAAACTGCATGTTAACAAGGCGCAACTTAGTCATTGCCCACCAGTATCCAAATGACACTGCACAGAAGTAATACTTACAGTGTTAAGAACAGGACATACACACAACACATTCATTTCTTCTGTCTGGTGGCGATCCCATGATACTTATTCACAATGTACACTTCTGATGCTAATAAAGAAACATTGATTGATTGATTGATTGATCTATTTTTGTGTGATAGATGTGGAGAATCGCTCACCGTGCTTGCCATTCTAATCCAGTGTAAAGAAGTAGACACGCTAAGAATACAACACTTTTCATTTCCCTACCGACAATAGATACCACTACATCCTGCATGGTTCATCGGTAGGGAACCGCTTTTCACGCAAAAATCGTTGTTGGCTTTTTTGAACTGCACTAAAACTATTAGGTTATATGACAAGGGTAACTACGCGGCCATCACCCGAGAACTTGAAGTTTTTCTTCCGACGTTCCGTGATGGCTTCTGGGAGCAACCCATTAACGATAACTGGTTAATCTTCAAAAACAAGTTAAACCAGCTAGCTGACCAATTTATCCCTAAAATAAGCTTTCGTCCCACCCGCCAAAAACCTTGGTTTACTAAAACATTAAAAAGGCTTGAAAATAGAAGAAACGCCTCTTTCGGGCTGCGAAGAATAAAAACACTGATTCTGCATGGGAAAAATACAAGGTTGCCGAGAAAGCATATTCAAGTGAAGTGCGCAACGCCAAGTACTCATTTTTTCATACGGAACTTCCGAAAATTCTTGCTGATTCACCGAAGCGTTTCTGGCAAATAATAA
Organism: Rhipicephalus microplus; assembly: GCF_043290135.1. Classification (NCBI taxonomy): domain Eukaryota; kingdom Metazoa; phylum Arthropoda; class Arachnida; order Ixodida; family Ixodidae; genus Rhipicephalus; species Rhipicephalus microplus. Next base: position 506,920,038 of record NC_134710.1, read on the forward strand.
ACCCTCCTAACACGCCCCCCATCATCCTTACTAATGATACTGGTCAAGAATTAAGTTGTTCAGAATGTGCCAATATATTCAATGCCGCCTTTTCGTCTGTGTTTACGAATGAATCTGACCCCGTTGAAACAGAATTAGTCTCTGTTAATCTGCCTGAAATGCCACCCTTTAACATAGGTTTCAATGGTATCCTGTCTTTAATAGAAAAAATGAAACTGTCATCCTCGGCGGGTACCGACGAAATTACATCCAAGCTGTTAAAGAACACAAAGCACATATCAGCCGAGTTTTTTTTGCTGTTTTCCCAGTCACTTTCCTCAGGTATTCTGCCTCTCGACTGGAAGTGTGGGAAGGTCATTCTGGTTCACAAGACAGGTAAAAGAGACTGCCCGTTAAATTATCGCCCCATATCATTAACCAGTGTATGTTGCAAACTCATGGAACATGTCATATACACTCATATCATGCATTTTCTTGATTCTAACAATTTTTTTCATTCCTCTCAACACGGATTTCGAAAAGGCCGCTCATGCGAAACCCAACTAGCCCTTTTCCTTCACGACCTGCATGCTAACCTCGATGGTAACCTCCAAACTGATGCTATTTTTCTTGACTTCACTAAAGCTTTCGACAAAGTTCCACACCAGCGCCTACTAAAAAAACTTTCTCAAATAAATCTACCAGCTGAACTTCTTGATTGGATTGCTCAATTTCTGACTAACCGCTCTCAGTTTGTTTTCGTTAACAACGTCAAATCTAACTCTCTTCCTGTTAGGTCTGGAGTGCCACAGGGATCTGTCCTTGGCCCGCTTTTGTTCCTAATCTACATTAACGACTTACCTAACAATTTATCCTGCAACCTTCGTATGTTTGCAGATGATTGTGTCATCTACCGCAAAATAACCAACACTTATGATCAAGCAGCACTACAGAATGACCTTAATGAAGTATTAAACTGGTGTGACCATTGGCTTATGACCCTTAATCCTAACAAATGCAATTTAGTTTCCTTCCACCGCCGCAAAAACCCACTCCAATTTTCCTATGAAATTGCTAACATGCCAGTCGAAACAGCCGTATCCTATAAGTATCTTGGTGTAACATTAACCCCTGATCTTTCCTGGCGAACGCATATCACTAACATGATTTCATCAGCCAACCGATCATTAGGATTCCTAAAACGTCACCTACGTCACTCACCGTATCACGTTCGTCTTCTGGCCTATCAGTCGCTAATCCGGTCCAAACTTGAATACGCATCACCCATCTGGAGCCCTCACCAAGTTTATCTGATCAACGCTATCAAAGCAGTTCAAAATCGCGCCGCTCGCTTCATTCATTCTTCTTATTCTTACGATGTCAGTGTTTCATCCCTTAAAAATGAATCCGGTCTATTAAGTCTTTCCCTTCGCCGCAGAATTGCTACGTTGTCACTGTACCACAAGTTGTATCACAGCTCACTCCACCAACCACCTTACATCGCTCCCGCCGCACGCATTTCTCCCCGCACTGGCCATCCACTTCAAGTCTTCCGACCGCGATCTGGCACCTCAACATTTTCTGCATCATTTCTCTGCCGCGCCGCCAAAGAATGGAATGACCTTCCGCACGATGTTGTTTCAATCACCTGTCCATCACGTTTTATTCAAAGTGTGTCAATGCATCTGCAATGTTAACCTGTGGCTTTCGTATCTTTGTTGTACAACCCACCCCTTATGTAACACCCCCCTGTGGGGTCTTTAAGGAAATAAAGTGAAAGTGAAAGTGAAAGTGAAAGAAGTTTGTACTTTTTATATCACATACCCGGGCATTCCATAGCATGACCTCTCTAGAGAGGTCTCCGCTGAGGTGGCTACACTAAACAAAGCACTTGCCTCACGGCCCTTGGACGCAAGGGTGTGAATGATCGAGGCACTAGTGCTTATGCCATTGTGATGAGCGAAGAGAACGACAACGACGGAAGTGCGGGGCAAGGCGCGTTTAATGTGCGCGTGACTGTCAGCGAATCAGCTGATGACCTGTGGTGGCCCATAGAGGTGGCGTGCCACGATTGGGCCACGGGCGACCATCACGAGGCAGTGGGCTTTGTGGCTGGGGACGAGCCGGAGCAGCGGCAGACGGGAGACAGCGGGCCGAAGCGTCGGACGCAGGCGATCCAGGTTCCGGCCAGGGAACGCGGCCGTCCACGCTACTGCCGTCCAACTACCAGCTGGGGTGGCGTTGCCGGCACGAGTACTGCATCTCGGGGCGCGGCCTGGCCTGCTGTTCTCTTCCTTGCCGAGGGCATCGCGGATCTCGGCGAGGCGTCTCCACGGTCAGCCGTTCGACACAGCGATGAACGTGGCCTGGCTAATGGTCACGGTTGCGTCGAGCATCGCGTCTCGGCGCACGCTCTTCGCTGGACGGGCTGGCCATGCCCCGCATGGAGCATCGCGTCTCCGATGCGGGTTGACTGCTCCGTGGCCGCACCCACGCCATCAAGCGCCGGTGTCACCAGAGCGTCGCACTTCGGCAAGGGACGAGCGAGATGTTCTGCCGGGCGAGACGCGGGAGTGCGCACAGAGGAGCACGGAGCCGGGCAAGGATTCAGGGTGGCCGAGGATTCAGATGCCAGGGGAGTTGCTGGCTGAATCTAGGATCGCCGAGCGGTGCCGAGCGATGCGCCAGACTCGGACGTGGGCCACGAGCTCATGAGCTGCAGGGCGCACACGAGGGTACCTGGCGGTGCCCTGCCTAGCCACGAAGAAGGAACGTGCGGAAAAGAGAGCTCGAGAGTGGAGGCCACGAAGGCAGAGGAAACGGTGCGCCGCTCGAGAGGACGAGTTCATGGCAGCGTTCCTGAGCCGGACGTCAGACCCGTACGTGTCGGCCAGGTCGAGCTCCGGTGCGTCTGTTGAAGGTCCAAGGCCGAGACCTGCAGAACGGCTCCTGTCTGAATGCAGTGGCCGAGAGCAGGTTCGTGGGCGAGGCCTACCGGGTGTGGTCCTCGTGAGCCGTGGCCTGATCCGGCACCTCCGGAGTTGCGACCCTGACTGCTGGGTTGGCCGCGACGTCCGACTCAACAGCGCTTCACACGGTAGCGTATCCGTGCGCCGTCAGCCGTTCCACCCATGCCATGAAATAAAAAAAAAGTTTATGTTAATCCTTTCTCGTCCGCTATAGACAAACATAGTGACGAACGTCCCTTAACCATCACAGCCATACATCCCATACGATTTTCATTATTGCAAACTTTCGTCATCTATTAACACCACAGACTTTTTTTATTGACAGATACTACAGGCCCTTCTCGTGTGCACGCAGGAGTGAAATAAAAAAATACATTGACAGAAATTTGACATACAACTTCACAATACATCTGTGTTGCTTAACGTGATTTTAAAACGTACAACACACAAAAGGGTAGCCGTAAATATGCTTACACAGTCGCGTGTAAGCATACGATACGGTATGCACACGGTAAAAAAAAACAGAATGATAATGTCTTCCAATTGTGAAACGACACTTTAACCAAAGCCTATATTACAATTACGCTTAGAAAACACCTCTAATGACACATAGTTGACCGTCTCTTCAGGTAACATATTCCAATAAGAAATTTCTCGAGGAACCAAAACAACCAATGCAAATTAATGTGGCTAATCGGTCGTCTAATAGTCTTACTGTGATGAATTCTCGCTTATTGTGTGAAAGGCTCTTGGATGTAGTGTTTCCGCGACATATTGAAGTGACTGTAGTAAAGCTGATAGAGGAATTTTAATCTAGATATGACCCTACGCTGCTAGAGTGTTTGAAGGTTTGCCATATTACGTCAAGTGGTTAAACGTGAGTAACACGAATAAACAGAATAAAGGAAGCGCAAAGCTAAATTTTGTACTTTTTCAATTTTACTCGTCAAGTATTGTTGGTAAGGGCTCCAAATGACATCTGCATGCTCCAACTTTGGTAGTACTAGTGCCTTATAAGCGTTTAATTTCACAGCAGGAGGAGTACTGCGCAACTTTCCTTTAAAAAATGCCAATTTCTTAAATGCACCTTGACAAATGTTATCAATGTGTGTTTCCCAATCGAGCTTGCTTGTAAGTGTGACGCCTAAATATTTAAGCTTATCTGATCTGTTGATCGTACCATTGCCTAAAGAATATGTGAAGCCGAGAGGCCTCTTTTTGTTGCTGAATGTAATAGAAGTTGTCTTAGTAGCATTTATTTTAAAACACCACTTTGTACACCATGTTCCATTTGAGTGCAAGGCCTTGTTTAATTTAATTTGGTCATCTCGGGTTTCAATACCTGTGTATACCACGCAGTCGTCCGCAAATATTTTAATATAGATAGGGGGTTCACCAGTAAGATAACTATCATTTATATATACTAAAAAAGTAGAGGGCCAAGTACATAGCCCTGTGGGACTCCAGAGTACACATCCAACTGTTCAGAGATACACTCAATAATGGCGACACACTGTGTTCTATTAAGTAACATACTACCATGCGACTACTTTTCGTTCAACGCCATTTCAGAGAAGTTTTGCAATCAGATCAGGACGGCATTGAACGCCTTTGACAAATCTAGAAATATAGCGTCGGTTTGACCATTATTATTTAGTGCACTAATTAAGTCATCAGTTATTTCAGATAGTTGGGTAACACTTGACAAATCAGATCTAAAACCATGCTGTTTGAAATAAAGCAAATTGTTATATTCGAGGTAAGTAATGATGGCCTTATAAATAATATGCTCGAAAAGTTTACAAGTACTCGTTAAGAAACTGGTTTGTAGTTGCTCATTTCTAGAGAAGAGCCAGATTTATGCACGGGAATAATTTTTGCCGAAGGCCAATTATCAGGAATAGTCGAAGTGCGTAGGGACATAACGTATATTTGATGCAGATATTTAGCTACCCATGCAGCGTATCTACTCAAAAAAGTATTGGACTGAAGTTGTTCGGGGCCAGCTGATTTCTTCACATCTAGTTTATGCAAAAGGCTGAGGACACGATGCTCTGTTATTTCTAGTTCAGGCATAGGACAATCAAAAACGTATGACGGCAGCGCTGCGTGTGAAGCTGTCCGCGTGAACACAGATTGGGAAAAGGCATTAAATTTGTTAGAAATGGTACTCGCGTCAACAATACTTTCGCCTGAAACATTTATCTCCGAAATGCCTTGTTTATCTTTCGAGAGATAGCGCCAAAAATTTGGGGTTCGTTGTTCATGAATGGCTGCAGAGTAACAGAAAAGAAATGATCTTTTGCTAATCACGTTTTTTTCCCTTTAGATTAGAAATAAGGCTTTGTAGGTCGCTTGTGTTACCACGTTTGCGACATCGGTTATTTTTTCGTTTTAAATGAATCATTTCTCGTGAGAACCAAGGTTACTGTCTAATAATACGTTTTCTTTTAAATGGTACATACTCTCGCTCACAATATAAAACAATTTCTTTAAAGTTTGACCACATTTCTTTAACATCCGTGATTAGGCTAAAACTAACGAAGCGTGATTCCAAATACTTTAAGACAGCATTGTCGTCCGCATGAGTGTAGTCTCTGACAAAAATTTCTGACGGCTCTGTAAAGAAACGTGTACTCGAGATAGGACACGACAAAGCAAGCAACTTGTGATCAGATATCCCGCTTTCAACACTAACGAATGAGCCTTGAAGGGAGCTACTAACAAAGGCCAAATCAAGGAGTGATGAGGACGAGTCAACAACCCTAGTAGCATCAGAAACTAGGTGGTGTAAAAAAAGTTGAACGCAGTCGTGAGCAGTAAGTCAGCACTTTTGAACTGTTTGCCATCATGGGTTAAGTCAGACCAGTTTATACCTGGCAAGTTGAAATCTCCTGTAACTATAATATTCGATCGTGAATTGGTGTTTTCTGCAAGGAAGTCGTACATGGTTTCTAAATATTCATGGGAGGCATTAGGTGGCCTGTATACGCCACCCAGAAGTATGGATTTGCCAAGAAATTTAAGTTGGCACCATACACTTTCGGGGTCACAAATTCCACCCAAAATAATGAAGTCAATTGTGTTTTTGATGGCGATTGCTATCATGGCATGGTCATGTTTTTATTACTTCTATGTTTTTACCTGCCTTAGGGCGAAGAATTTTAAGGCCCTAGTACAACCAGTAATCACAATCATTTTCCACATCTCTTGTTCCATGAACTGGTGCTCTTTGGCCATCAAAATGGCTTTTGTGGCACAAAGCACCAATCATCATCATCATCATTATTATCATCATGCCATAATAGCATGATGATGATAATGATAGATGTCCTCTCTTCCTTTCTGTGTATTTGTGCGCTTGAACTGACACTTATATCATCATCATCAATATCATCATTATCAGCTTATGACAGTCTGATGTTCAATGCACATTGTTTGATGCTTGCTTTTGTTGCAATAGCCATCATGTATACACTCGATACACATTTTTTTGCTGACGACGTCATGTATCGTAGAATATAAAAACCGACGAAGTCCCCCGAGCGTCGTATGTTTTGTGCCAGCGCGCATCAAGCAGAGGTGTAAAAAATATACGCCACGGCCGGCTGCGTTGGGCGAAAGAGCAGGAGATGGCCGTGGGGAAGGGGGTATATATACTTCCCTTCGCGCAGAGTCTACCAAATGGTCAAAAGGGCCTGGTCACCTCCTCTTGACAGACCGGAGTAGACAGATTATGCTCACGCTGTGCCGTCACCGCCTAGCGTTTAGGCGGAAGACAACACAGAAACTTCATGAGTCTCTGGAGCTGTCATAACTAGCGTTCTGTTGAGTTACTCGATATCGGATCCAAATGAGTTAGCGGCTCGTCTTACTTTGTGTAACATTAAAAGTGGTTCCTATCACATTCACTGCTTATCCCTAGTGACAAAACTGTGACTTCATTCTTTCCCCTGCATTTTTTCCTGTCACTAAACGAACTGTGTCTCATATGGCTGTAGTACCCACTTGCGAAGTAGTGCAAAAAGTGGAGGTTGAGTAGTTTCACAATTCAAAGAAAAAAAACGAAATGCAATATCATGACAGTGAAACCCGAAGAAGTGCGTAGCATGGTCATGTAGCGATTCCTGTACTCTGTTCACCGAGCCGTTAATGACATCAATCTTTGAGCTAAGCTAATGGGGCTTCCACGGCTCCAACATAATCTTGTTTCGAAGATTCGAGAGCATGCGCACAAGATTCTGGTGTGCTTTATTGATTTCTTGCATGTGACGGCTGTTGAAATGCGTGTCGTCTGCAGCAAGATTCGTCAGGTTGTTTTCCCCTTGAAATGTAACAATCAAGCGCCGGTGAAGTGCAGGCCGCGGAGAGGGCGAAAAAATTAACCGCAGTTATGCCTACTTCGCTGCAGATGTCGTCGAAACAGGATTGTCGTCTGCCAGCTATGCGGCTAATAATGCTTTGCCTTGCCTCAGACAGCGCTTTTTTCTCGTTGAATTGGCCGCATATGGCTGGCATTGGATAAAATAAAGAAGGCGTTGCGTGAGATATGAACCCCATGTGGCAGTGCCATCGGGAAACACGAGCTTGTGCAGAGCACAGGGACTTTGCCAGGTGGCAACACCATATCGTCGGCAGAGTGCTTCTTCATCCATAGCTTCACATTTTCAGCGCTGATTAAGAAACACCCGCTTTTTCGTGCATGAATCGCACCGCATTTTAGGAGCAGCGTAAGAAACACTGGAGTCTTTTAGAATTTTGTATCTGTATTTTCTAGTAAGGGTACACACCGTCTAATACTTGTGTTTTGATGTTGCGCCTTTGATATGTGCAATATATGATTTTTGATCGACAATGTTCAGAAATATGAACGAAGTTCAAGATGACTAGCCGTTTGCGAAAAGCTTCATCAATGAGAGAGAAATTCTGAATCCATCCTAAATTGGCTTCAGATCCGGATGCTCCATATGGCAAACCCATATAGACCTTGAAAGTCGCATAAAATTAGCTAAACGGGAAGGAAAATATGCTGCGTTCGTCACTCTTGATATAGCAAAACCGTACGACAGCGTTGAGCGTATAGTGGTAATCAACCAGCTGCACAACCTTAACTTCCCAAACTATACAGTCATGGATAGCAGATTGTTTGCGCCATAGAACATTTTATTGTTAAAAAAACGGCATCTCGTCTTCTAAATATGTGCAAACAAGAAGTGTCCCGCAAGGGCCGTCCTTTCCCCGGTGTTATTCAATATCTTGTTGAGCTCTGTACCTAGGCACCAGGACATCCACAGTTATGTATATGCGGACGACATCGCATTTTTTTCAGCAGCAGAGGACATTCATAGGCTATTTAAAATATTAAAGGCATACCTATTGGCCATAGAAATGTGGCTTGATAGCTTACATCTGTATTTAAATGTCAAGAAATGTTCTGTTTTTGACATTTCTACGCAAAGACCCTTTTCACATTTCGCTCTCCTATCACCTGGATCCTATCCCTCAAGTAGTGCATGTGAAATATCTGGGGGTGATCTATGACCAATTAATGTCTTGGAACACACACATTGAAAACATTGCAGTAAAGGGAGGTCGTGCGATGAGACTATTAAGCAAAATTAGTAATAGTCGCGTAGGTATGCGGAGAAATACTCTTATCTCAGTGTATTGTATGTGCATTCGCCCGGTACTTGAGTTTGGGTGTGTGTTATACGTGGGGGCACCTGCCTACAAGATACATCCTTTGGTAGTCATAGAGAGACAAGCCTTGAGACTATGCTTAGGTCTCCCCAAGTTTGTTTCAATCAAGATCTTGTATCTTGAAGCTAGGCTTCCCTCACTTGTGACCCGTTTTAAATTATTAGCTACGCAGGAATTCCTTAGGCTCTATGAATCGCCAGTAAGGCGCTTAAAAACAGTTTTTATGGGCCGTCCTGACTTGTTTTTTGGACAATACTGGCCGAGATTTCGTATACCCCAAATTCTGGTTATACAGTGCTTTCTAGATAATTTAGATATTCAAACTTATGCTTTTTCTTTAATCAGTACCATTAACTATGCTAATAAATAACAGTTTCATGATATATTTCCGAAAAATTCAAAATTGATGCCACTTAGTTTTTTAGAAGCTATATTAGGAGATTACTTAGCACATACGCCAATACAAGCAGTCATAGCAACTGATGCGTCACAAAGGGAAGAAAAATGTGGAATTGGTATTTTTCTCTTGCCCTAGACTGGTCCTTTTCGCTTCGATTTCCAGATTTTGTACCCATAATTGAAGCAGAATTTTTTTGCGATATATCTAGCCCTCAGTAAAATAACTGCTTCAGTAAGAACCACAATAATTTTAACGGATTCACTATCAGTATGTGCCTCCCTTACTGCAGATGGGAACTCACATGCTCAGAGAGCTTTCAAAGCTTTAGTTCCCTCGCATCTCAATCTGATCAAACTGGTCTGGGTTCCTGGACATCAGGGCATTTATATGAATGAAATGGCAGATGCGTTGGCCAAGTCAACTCTAAATGGGCGTGTTATTGATGTATTACTGGCATCGAGATTCTTGATAGGCGCTAGAATAAGAAGAAAACTACTGTTAGAGAAATTTTCTCCACCTTCACTGACAGCCACACCAGAATTCAAGCACTTGTTATACCATTGGAATAGTAAACTATGTCAAACGCGAGAAACGGAAGTCACAATCACTAGACGGCGCTGTAAAATGCCACAGCTGAATTTATATTTACACAGAGATGGTCTGGCAGCCTCCCCTCATTGTCCTGTTTGTGGAGTAAATGAGTCAGCTGAACATTATCTCATTTATCGTAATAGATTCTCTGCCTTACGTAAAAACACTTTAGGTGCCGTTTGCCACCTTCTCGGAAAAGATTTATATGCTGAAAATGTGCTTTCTTTCGGGGCTTTGTGTCTAGGCCAAAGCGACGGGAAGATGGTTGATGCATTGCAGGAGTTCGTCAAAAGTTCAAAGAGGTGTAAGTGTTGAAATCGTTGTTCGGTAAATTTTGAAATTTCCCAATTCATAATAAATCAAATACGACTCTTTTTTGCAATACACTACAGATTATTTATAATTCAACAATCAAATTCGTCTTGTTGCATCTTCCTTTTATTTCTCGTAAATTGATTAATTTTATTCTGTTAATAAAGAAGAAATTCATGAAAACTACCCGGTTCTTGGCCAATCCCCCAGCGTCGGTATGCGCCACATCATCAAGAATCTTGACTTGACTTGACTTGAGCTTAAACTTGGACGGGAAGGCTGAATCTTGTGACAGACAGACCATAAATTCTGTGTTGAAGTGTCCCAAGACAGACTATTGTCTTTAAAAGATTTTCGGTGCGAGTGATGTTCTGGTGCAAGCGATATGCCACAGAATCATTCGCAAGCGCTGCGCAAGGTGTTCTACTTTTGCAGTGAAGCTATATATTGTTATAGGTTCCAACAAATGGCGTCCGAGGACAAAACGTTGCCATAAACAACCCTTTTGTAGCGGTAGACTGATTCAGCCATCGCAGCTTTGAGATGCATGCGGTGATCAAGCAGCTCAAAAGTTTGCTTTTCTGTGATGTAATTTTCAACAAACAGTGGTATAATTAATTTCACATTTACACTACCTTTTCTTCCCTGGCCAAAAGGCAAGAAACAGTGGTCTTGAAGGGCGTTTTAAGAACATTTCATGCACGTATGGTTGGCAATCAGAATACATTTTGGCCGCCGATCCCAGCTGATCAGCGGCCATCGAGAAAATATCAGTGCATGGGTGGTTACTCTGGAGACAGCTGACAAATTGTCATTTGTCATTAACCATCATGCACAACAGCATCGCTGCTCAAAGAAAGCGGCACTGCCAATCATGTTGAAACTAAAGTCAAATGTCCAGGTTAACCACGTATTTTGGTGCAATGCACATTCTACTTATTAAAGCGAAACATAAAACTCATCACAGTTTGGGTGAACTATCGTATATTATTACTTGCTTACCAGATTCTGCATAACGTTGTTCAACGCCCGTCAGTAGTCTTAACGTATGAAATGCCCCCATATTCATTACGCTCTACTTTAACTGCACTATTATGCACACGTCGCAGAAGGACAAATTAGGGATCACAATAACCTTGTTATATCGCATCGAAACTCTGGAAGACGTTACCTCGTACCATCCCAGCATTCTAATCATTTCATCTGTATAAAATATTTCAACGCGATCTTCTAAAAACTATAGCAGTCATACATTCATGAATATCATTTTGATTTGTTGTATTGATATGTATTTTTTTCCTATGTGTCTATTGTATGTATTTCTTGTATTTAATTGCGCTTGTATCCAATATTTTCTCTGTAGCTCAGAAAAGTACTACTGTAAAAAACGAACCCCTGCAACTGCCCTTCAATGGGCTCTAGGGTCCTACCTGTCTAATAATAACCAACAACTTTATGTATTTTACGGGCTATAAACTGATTGAATGATTGATTGATGAAAAGCCTAGTATATTTTATTGAGCAGAATAACACACCACCTTTTGGCGACAACACTAGTGCTACAATGAGCGCTATTGCGTCATATATTGCACCAAATATAAATGAAATTATGCCTCATTGCACTAAAATGGTTTCAAACGAATTCATAAAAAAAGAGAACTTCAAGTGCCGCAAATTAACAAGATAATTAAGAAAACGACGCATGTCAGCTTAGTGCATTAGCTAAAAAACTTATTAAAGACGAATTAAGTTTAAAATGGGTGAACCGAGAATGTCACCGAAATGACAGCGAATGTTGACGGAAATGTATGCTGGCGTTTGCCATCAAGTCATCTTAGCTTCCAATGAGGAACCCTGTGATTTAAAATTTTATTCATGCTGCAAAACACACGCACGCTGAAACAATCGACGACCGCTAATGGCGGTCACGATGGCGCTGAAGGAAGCTGGTCGGCGCGGGTAGCGCCGGCAGAGAATGCGTGGGTTCCATGCGGTCGTGCATGTAAGATTCGCTTCGCCACGTCTATTTGAACATGTGACATAAATTTGCACCACGTGACAGCGCTCACCGAACAGCGGCGAGAGAGGCGCAAGGAAAATTATTCGCAAATTTGCTACCTAAAAGTAGCATAAACAACAACTCTATAGCACGTTCCCACCACCTCCATCTACGTATGAATGAGACAACAGCAAACAAAAAGAACGAAATAAAATATGACGTCACAACCGGAAGAGGTAGCGACATCGTGAATTCGCCCAATAAGGCGCGAAAAATTTTTTTTCCTTATAGCTCGCCTTTTACGTGCCGTTGCAAATACGCAATGTTATTGCGCCTTGTGGCTCGCTCATTGCGGCCGTGAGAGAAAAGGCAGCCAAGAAATAACATTGAGGAAGCAAAGTTGTTTTATTAGCCAAATAGTCCACTTGTAATATGAACCAATAGTTTGCAGATGGAGAAATTGTGATACCACTGCTCGCGAACACAATGCAACAATAACCTTAAAACTGAAATGGTTAAATCGTGGAAAACCACTGCAGCCATACAAAAGCCTTTATGATGTCGCTTTGGCGACTCGCTCGCTGGATTTTGTGCCGACCGGTTGTGCCCTCGCGATCTCCGACGACAGCGCAGTTCTGGCCGACTGGACTCGCCCAACGCCATCTCCTGACGCCGACAAGAGCTCTCGTAGAGTGGTGCCCCGTCCTCGGACTCCTGCGACCGTGTCCATCTTTCTTATCTTCTCTTTCCTTCCGTCGCTCGCTGCCCCTGAGCCTCGCTCTCTTGTTCCTCTCTCTATATATCTTTTTAATCCTATACATTTAATCCCTCCTTACCCCCATCCCTTGTGAGCTACTGTTGAGGTGTCGCACTCTGATGCAGACACTTACGGGGCTCATTTTACTCTTCTTTTCTTTTTAAAAACCACATAAAATATTGCTTTGGCAACTGTACAGCACAGCTTCTCGTTGCTTAGCGTGTCGCATTCACCATCACGAAGGGCGAGAGCACGATGGCCGCGTGCCAGCAAAGGAAGTCGGCAGTCATATTGGAGAACCTTACTACATAATCTGTGAGCAAGTCCAGATCTGAAATGTTACTCCAGTGAGGCGCAAATAAGCAAATTAATGCACTATGGAAGGTACGCCACGAAACCACAACACAAGTGTGAGCGATGCCTCGTTGACCCGGTAATGGCCAAACTAAACACAGGCCCTCAAGCAGATTACCTGCATACGCTCCTGTTTTATGACACTAGACCTAAAATTGAGGCAATCAATGATTCGTCAAATAGTCAGATAAAAGGTAAAGAAAATTTACAGTTAATTTTGGCATATATAAAATTACGGCTGTTTGAAAAAAAATATATTGACTTTTTGGTTTTGGTTATTTGGCCCCTCCTCACTTAGTCGCACTTCAATCGTCGATGAGCGTTCATGCCTGTGGCAAAAAATTTTCGGCATTTTTCATTCCTTGTTTAGTGACCAATATGATTTGACCATACCTACTCTGCAAGGCGGTTGTTCCCTCTCCTGCAAGGCGCAGGAGTCGAACGCATGTGGCCGTAGCATTTTCAGTTTTTTTAAGCGAATTGTTACAATTCCTGCTTTAGTGGTTAAGCATGCTATCTTAGACATTCTCGCTTATTTTACCTTGGTTTGCAGTAGGGCTAGCATTGCTTTAGTGCTTATCTGTGAGCGCGAACATGCCACATGAAGTTGAACGACAGGCTAGACTACTATATTGCTGTGCATTTAAAAATTACCGCGCATCAACGCGCATGGACAAATGAAGTGTCAATGAGCTGGAGAGCGGAACGGTTTTCTCGTATTAATGAAGATGTGCATCTGAGAAAGGGGTAATAAATTGGTGAGAAAAGAAGTGATAAATTTGAGAGTTTTTTATGTTCTACCAATTAATGATGAGAACTAACATATACTATGGTGCAAAAAACAAAGTGGGGGATGTAATAGAAGTAATTGTAATTTAAATGCCAAAGAAGAAAAATGGACGAAAGGACAACTTGTCACTGACATATTCTGAACCTACGACCTTCGAATTACGCGTCTAATGATTTACAAGCTGCGGTGCCGGTCATCTTTCCGTTCAGTTTATAAGGTAAATATGTGCATTTAAATATGGGAGAGGGAGCTGCCAGCTCTATATAAAATCAGGTGCTACATGACGCCAACTGGCAGGAACGAAGAGTTTTCCTCACTTGGTGTAATGGCTACTGGTGGCACTGAATAACGCTATCTGAATAAAGTGCACTTATATACACTATATAGTGAACGGAACGATGACCGCGGCCGTACCTCAGCGATAAAGCATCAGATGCGGTATTCCAAGGTCACAGGTTCATTACCTGCCGGTCAAAAGTTATCTTTTCGTCCTCTGCTTTCTTCACACTTGATTTACAATTACTTCTAATAACATCCCCCATACCCTCTTTGGCAGCATTTTGTGTTGGTTCTCGATATGCATCTAGTAATATTGGCCACAACGTGATCCGATACAAGGCCTGCGGAAAGCGTTTCAATTTAGAAAAGCTAGTTTGGAGCTCACAGTTGCATGTCTTTTTGCGGCCGCCGTATGTGAGTGTCAATTTCTATTTGCCCTTTGAACCATAGCTCATAGCCACTCTACTCCCATATTTTGCACGTGCCCATTAACGTTTTTTTATTATAGTCGCAATACACCCAGTTAAGAATATACGACCGCCATAGTGATCTTCATTGTTATGAGTGAATTTGAAAGAAGTGCTATGCCATCATTGAAGCAGTGCGAAAAACAAAGACGATATAGATATTCTGGCGCACGGTTGCTATTTTATTTGATTGATATGTGGGGTTTAACGTCCCAAAACCACTATATGATTATGAGAGACGCCGTAGTGGAGGGCTCCGGAAATTTAGACCACCTGGGGTTCTTTAACGTACACCCAAATCACGGTTGCTATTTCGTTCTTGCAACGCTTTAATATTGCAGAAGCACGAAATTACTATTGCTGTATATCCCATGGCCTTGAAAATTGATGTTCGTAATCGCTTTTTTCAATTGGAGTTCAGACTACGATGTACAGCCCAAAATAAGCTTGTCATGTTTGGCACTATGATAATTCCAGCAACTAACTGTGAATTATGGTTCTTGCTATGTTTTCTTGCACATACAAATATAAAGAAAGCACAACCTCTGAGATAATGCATAGGAGCCCTGCTTCGTCGAATATACGTTGTGATGGCAAGTTTTGAGGGAACTCACAAAAGTTGTAGGTGCCAGCAACAGTATTTGGCAATTTTAGGTGTAGAGCTCTTTAGAGGCCCGGGTCGTCGTATGATGTCGTATGCTGGGATCGTCAATTGGCGCAATGCAGGCGAAACCACGCATACTATAGCCATCTGTCGCATACTGAGCACGTCTTGTCTTGTCTTGTCGCCTTGAAGATCTTGGCTCATACCCACTAGTGGGATTGGCCCCACTGTACCTTATAATATATACTTTTTGTAAAACGCTTGCTAAAAAAGAGAGAAATTAGATAAGAACAATAACAATGTTCCTTTGAAAAAAAACGTGAAAAAGTGCAAAGGAATTCGATAAACCAGAATATATAAAACAAATTAACAAGAATCAGAATGCAGACAAAGAATTTGATTTATCTGGCAGTACCACTAGCAGCTTATCCGTCCGGTTGACTGCATGAATTGATGTAGTGCTGACAGAATAGCACTGCGGCCCGCACCCAACTAACTAGCTCCAAACGATAATAGGGTGGATGTATTAAATGGCTATTCGAGCGTACCAATCGGTCTCTGAAGAATTATTGGGCGCAGTGAGTGGCAGTGGCAGCATGTGAAAACAAATTGATATATTGTTTCCGGTTCATTGCAAACTGCACATAGGTTTGTTAATGAAAATCCTGATTTGCGGAGATAAACATTCAAGCGAGGAACTCTACAGCGAAAGCTTGTGAGGGTCACCTCACACTAACGGGAAAGGCATTTTGCGGTGTTCCGTGTGAATTGCAACTGCCGAAATTCTTCAGACTGTTAGAACGATGTTTCGTTGATTTTTAAGATTACCAGGCGTTTGAATCGTTCGGCAGTAATAAAAGGAAATTGTGGAGCTACTAGCACCACCAGGAAATTTAAAGATGCTGAAGCGAGCGAATCAGTCATTTCATTTAGTACAATTCTAGCATGCCCGGGGACCCAAATAAACCGAACTTCCAATAAACTATGCGGTGCAAGAGACCAAAATATCCTGAAAAGTGGAGACTGCTTTGCGGAAGTTAGATGTGTACATGCAAACAAAACATCCAAAATAATAATAGCTTTTGATTGCTGAGACTTTTGTTTTTGAAGAGCCAATGTAATAGCTAGGCATTCACGTGCTTTCATCAAGAAGGCTTCTTTCTCTTCGTGCGGTTAGGTGATGGTTTTAAGTGGGGGCATCTTAGGGCTCTTTAGGCCCCACGCACTTGACCTCATGCTGAGCGATTCACATTAAAACTATTTGAAAAAATCATCCAAACAATATTGTTGGGCAAGCCCTTTGGTTGAAGTCCTACCATGACGGCCGCGTACGTGTACACTACTACGACTACTGCAATGCTAGCGCCACATTAAATTAGATTATGGGAATACCTTTGATACGTACTACATGCTCTTTTTGATGTTCTGCCAGTCGTGCTGGTCTGCACGTGAAAATGTCACTTCCACTGAAGTTTAAATCACGGAACAGTTTTACCTAACAAAGAAAAAGTTTAGCTGAAGACGCTGCATCAGCACTCCCTCCTACAAGACGGACGTTAAAAACGAATCCAGACAGCGCTGCCCATAGACAGGCCCCACATCCGAATTAAGACCCACCGCAAGAAATAAGAGTCATAAACAATAAAACAACTCTGTCAGGCATGACATTCACCAGCACCTCACAAAGCACACAGCTACACGCATGGCAGCGCGTGTTGTTAGGTGCGTTTTATGTGCCAAGAAAAATAAAGGGAAATCCGGCCTGCTGGCTTAGGTGGAAAGAGAACCGAAGCAGACGGTGCATTTTGAACAACAAAAAAGAAAGAAAACACCTGCCAGTGTGCGTCGTAATGATCGGTGTGCAAAGGCCTGACACACCCACCCCTGCCTTTCTTGCCTGACATCCTCTTTACAACCACGGCTGAGGTAATACGTGGCTGCGATTCTAATTCGGGATTTTTCGTGCGCCACGCAAACCGACCTCTGCTATTTTTTCTCACACTTGGGAGGTGTTTTCTCTCTCTGTGTCGCTTTGATTCCCTTTCGCACGCGCGTTCAACCCACACACGTTTGGCGTGATGGAAGGTGTGTACAAACACATGCACGCACATTTTATGTCGCCGTCGACCCCGTCCCACTCTCCCGACCAGCGACGTCACTTCCACCTGCTGAGAGTCTATTTAAAACGCCAAGCGAGACTCTTGCTTTACCTGTGGTGCCATAACATCGGCCAAAGAGCAACCAGAGTCGACAACACCGACAACCTTGTTTTCAGACCCAGGAGAAATCAGGGGGACGCGCTCACATCGCGGCGGGTGAGAAAGTACGGGCTTGCCAGCTGCGTCATTGTCACCCCGAGGACTCGAAGGGTGTGCCAAGGTCTCAGAGAAAACATCCAAGACTTCACTGGTGACGCTCACGGGAAACACTCAATCCTGCAGGAACGCCAGCTCGGCCCAGCATCATTCGAGTAAGGTACTTGCCATCACGCGCTGCCCACATCTGACGCCCCGAGAGTCTACGAGCAAGTACTGGTTATGGCTGACAACAACAGCATTCCGCACGAGGCAATTATCCCCATCGTTTTCGACGGCAAGAGACACTTTCCCGGCAAGCAGCAACTGGCAGGCTCATGCCACATTTTTCAGATGGTCGAGCGCAAAGAGCCTCTGGTTCCACTGGATGAAGACCCACTGCAGCGAGAGTGGGAGGAGTTCATTGAAGATTTCCCACAATGCAGCAGGTAATTACTTCATTGTGGTTGCGGAGCTTCTTAATGAAAACAAATACCCACAAGCGCAAAATTTTTGCGGCTCTGTCATATAGCTTTGTTCAATACAGCTATCTTTACGAGGCACATAACTGCACACCTCTTCAACACGAGGTGCGTCGTTCACGCGCGCAGAAGTAGGAGTTAAGGGGCTCCTAAGTTCAAGGGTGGCCGTGAGTTTCTGGGGCCGTCGGACAAGAGAGTGCTCACACGGTGATTGAGCGGGATTCCCTATATACTTACTTGTCCTTTTGCAAGGTGCTGTACTTAGTTGCACACTTTTTAACCTTACAATGAATGCTTTGTGCTTGTGCATTCCTCGCAATATGTTTTATTGTACATATGTCGATGACGTCCAGCTTGGTTTCAAATCTTGTAATCTGGCCATGTGCGAGTGGCAGATTCAGCTTGGTTTGAACAAAGTATCCAAATGGGCCGAAGAAAACGGGTTCCGACTGAATGCACAGAAAAGCACGTGTGTCTTGTTCTCCAGAAAGAAAGGCATTTATTCAGAACCCAATATTCAGCTGCATGGGCAACGTCTTTCTGTTAATACTGAACAGAAATTCTTAGGCCTAATCATAGACACCAAGCTAACCTTCATACCACACATCAAATATTTAAAAAAACAAGTACATAAAAGCTATGAACATTCTCAAAGTGTTATCATGCACTACGTGGGGAAGCGACAAGAACTGTTTAATGAATATGTATAAAAGCCTCGTACGTACCCGCCTAGACTATGGGGCAATAGCATATCAGTCTGCGACACCTTCTGCCCTTAAAATGCTTCACCCTGTTCATCATCCAGGCATCTGTCTCTCCACGGGTGCTTTCCCCACTTGCCCCATGAAAAGCCTGTACGTGGAATCAAACGAATGGTTGCTCTACCTACAGAGATGTTACATGTCTTTTAAGTATTATCTTAATGTGAATGCAGACGAGAATCACCCATAACATTCCACCATTAATGACATGTCAAGCCTTGCTGTGTTTGAGAAACGGCCTTCTATGAGACAGCTCTACTCACTCCGTGTGAGGGGCCTAGCGAAGGAAACCGGTGTGCCACTTGAGCACCGTTTGGTGGCTCCCGCAGTATGCCTCCCAACGTGGCAGTGGCAGGCGATAGATTGCAACTTGTCTTTCTTAGAGGTTACAAAGCATGCGCCAATTGCACATATTTAGACATACTTCTTAGAACTACAACATAAATACGCATGTGCTGAGTACTTTACGGATGCCTATAAGTCCGACACTTCTGTCTCGTACGCAGCCGTTAACTCATCGTTTTCGGAAGCCGGCGTTCTGCACTCTCATACAAGCATTTTCACCGCCGAAGCTTATGCGATACTAGCGGCCGTTAAACACATTAAAGAAATAAAACTACAGAAGTCAATAATATATAAAAATTTCCTAAGCGTATTAAAAGCTCTGAAAACTCTTAAAAACACAAAATCGCTGTCTTCGTCTCGCTTTATTCACTCTTTTGCACAGCCTACTCATCTAAGCAGCGTGTTGTAGTCTGCTGGGTTGCAGGACACCAAGAAATTCAAGGCAACGTCCTGGTGGACTAGCTAGCAGGATCCGCCAACAAAACCACTTCCAATACATCTATACCAGATCCTGCACTCGACTGGAAACCTTTTCTAAAACGAAAGCTCAGTGGCTTTTGGCAGAGCACATGGGGCACACACAATTGCACATGGGGCTTACACACATGGGGCACACACGCAAATAGCATGTCATCAAGCCGCAACCTGGTCATTGGCCGTCAGTATCAAACTCACGCCACACCGAAGTAATCCTTACAAGGTTAAGAACAGGACATACACACATAGCACATTCATTTGTTTTGTCTAAAGGGCGATCCACCTTTGTGTGATACATGTGGAGAAACACTCACCATACTTCACATTCTAATCCAGTGTAAAGAATTAGACACGCTGAGAAGACAGCACTTTCCGTTACCCTACCCTCAACAGATAACACTTCATCCTACAATGTGCGTCAGTAGGGAACCACTTTTTACACATAAGTCCTTATTAGCTTTTTTTAGAGAAGTTCATACTTTTAATATTATATACCCGGGCATTCCGTAGCATGACCTCTCTCGAGAGGTGTCCGCTGCGGTGGCTACACTTGCCTCACGGCCCTTGGATGCAAGGGTGTGAATGATGGAGGCACTTGTGCTAAAGCCATACATGTTCATCATCGTTTATATTGCTACGGAGAGGAAGAAAAGGAAGAGGTGCGACTGACAGGCGCGCGACTGGGCCAATCAGCCATTGTGTCTCTTGCCTGTAGTTTTTACTCTGCAAATACATCTCGCTCAGAAGCAACCAACCTCGTAACATATTGGTGAGAGGTGCTGGGTAACCATCAGGCAACGGAGCTCCGCAGCGGACGTCGCATCGCCCTTCCAGCCATGGCCAATGCTCAGCCCTCCGCGTCAACGTCAGCGTCTCCGACGAACATGGCGTCGCAACCGTACGTTTTCACGCCTCTCAAGGATCCCGGTACATTCTGCGGAACCGATGGCGTCGACGTTGACGATTGGCTGGCCATGTTTGAACGAGTGAGTGTGCCGAACAGATGGGATCCCACACTTCAGTTGGCTAATGTGCTGTTCTATTTGAGAGGCACGGCCAAGGTGTGGTATGAGAACAATGAAGAAGAACTCACAAGCTGGGACCAATGCAAAGCAAAGATGCGGGAGGTGTTTGGCAAAACCGCCAGTCGGAAGATCGCCGCCAAAAAGGAATTGGCCTGCCGTGCCCAATCCCCTACGGAGTCATACCTCGCTTACATTCAAGACGTGCTGGCCCTCTGCCGAAAGGCCGAAAGCGACATGACAGAAGGTGACAAGGTGGGACATGTTCTGAAAGGGATTGCCGACGACGCGTTCAATCTCCTGATGTGCAAGGGCTGTTCCACCGTAGACGCGATCATCAAAGAGTGTCGTCAGTTCGAGCAAGTGAAAAGTCGCCGCATTCTACAAACATTCGCTCGACTCCCAAACACCGCTGCAACATCTACTTGCGAGGACCAGTCAACACCACAACGTGCATCGCCGCCGGGAGACCTTACACGCATTGTTCGTCGTGAACTGGAAGCTATGGCGCCCTCGGCGTTCTATTCGCGCAGTACCGATGCCACTCCTGTTACTGTTCCTCTTGTTCAAGCCATCGTGCGCCGGGAGCTTGAAAACATCGGAGTGCATTCCGTGTGCCATGTCACCGCGCCTAGAGTCAGCGAACGCCCTTTCGTGATGCCCTTCTCCGACCGACGGTCTTCTCCACGTACTCGCAACCCGGCTGAGTGGCGAACTGCAGATGACCGCCCTATATGTTTCAACTGCCACCGCGTTGGACATATTGCCCGTTACTGCCGCAACACATGGTCCTCGGCACATCGCGCAACGACCAATATGACCCGTTTCGACGATACCGCCCGCACCTTTCCACCTGCCGAAGAGCCCAATGCCATTGACCATTCTCGGAACACTTGGTACAGCCGCTCGCCTTCACCACGTGGGCACCAGTCTCGATCGCCGCAAACACGTCGCCCATCGTCCCGTTCGCCGCAGCCACGGCGCTTCTCGTCCCCCGTGGCTTCCGGCCGCGTTGTCTCGGAAAACTGAGAAATGCAGCCCCCGGAGGTGGTGCTGCATTGACGACTTCCGCAGCAAATCCTCTTTCCGTTCCCACCAGACGAAGTGTAATAGACGTTAAAGTAGACGGCGAACCTGTACAAGCACTTGTCGACACCGGCGCAAGCATTTCGGTCATGAGTTCAAGCCTACGCACACGTTTAAAGAAAGTTCTGACACCAGCGGCTGCACAAATGCTCCGTGTGGCCGATGGCGGCACGCCGATGGTTCTCGGTCTGTGCACTGCCCGCTTACGTATAAAGGACCACACTACTTCTGTCATTTTAGCCGTGATTGACCACTGCCCTTATGACATTATCCTAGGCCTGGACTTCTTGTCGAATCATTCTGCTCTGATCGATTGTGCTACAGGCGTTCTTCAGCTAGAGTTGCCTCAGATAGTCGCTGACCCCCCCACTGCCCCGCCGCGCCTGTGCTCTCTTCAGGATGTGCGGCTGTCAGCTCAGGCAGCCACCTTCGTCGTTTTGACCGCACAGCCCCAAGTTCCCGATGGTCAATATGTCCTCCTTCCTCTCGCCGACGTCCTCTTGAGCCGCAACATTGCCATTCCCCATACGCTTGTGACTGTTACTGACAATTGTACCTCGCTTCCACTTCTCAATTTCAGCTTGTGCCCTCAAGTGCTTCCTCGTGGCATGTTCTTGGCCAGCGTATCTAATGCTGACGAATTCGAAATAGCAGCGCTCACCACCGAGATTGATTTACTTCAGTCTCCAGTAGCGAACAGCACCTGTTCTCGGCCAGATCGTTTCTCGAAGATGATTGCACCCGACCTCAACCCTGCGCAAGCCAATGACATCCATCGCCTTCTCGCATCATATACCGACATTTTTTCTTTCGACGACAGACCTCTAGGGCAAACATCCACTGTTCAGCACCGTATAAATACTGGTGACGCCAGTCCTATTCGCCGACGCCCCTATCGTGTCTCCCCCACTGAGCGTAGAGTTATCCAAGCAGAAGTGGACAAAATGCTCAACAAAGGTGTCATAGAACCATCAAGTAGTCCTTGGGCCTCCCCTGTCGTCCTTGTGAAGAAAAAAGATGGTACCTGGCGCTTCTGCGTTGACTATCGCCACCTAAACAAGATCACACGAAAAGACGTGTACCCGCTACCACGCATCGATGACGCGTTGGACTGCCTACACGGGGCTACATACTTCTCGTCTATAGATCTCCGGTCCGGCTACTGGCAGATTTCTGTCGATGAAATGGACCGCGAGAAGACGGCCTTCATTACACCAGATGGTTTATACCAGTTTAAGGTCATGCCTTTTGGACTATGTAACGCCCCTGCCACATTCGAACGAATGATGGACTCTCTCCTGCGTGGTTACAAGTGGTCTACTTGTCTTTGTTACCTAGACGATGTGATAGTCTTTTCATCTACTTTCGATAGCCACCTGACCCGTCTCGCTGCAATTCTCGCAGTCTTCAGAACAGCTGGGCTACAACTCAATTCCAAGAAGTGTCAATTTGGTCACCGTCAGATTGCCATTCTGGGCCATATTGTAAACGCCGATGGTGTCCAACCAGATCCCGAAAAGATCCGCGTCGTCCGTAGCTTTCCAGTACCCCGTTCTACATCCGACGTCCGTAGCTTCGTCGGCTTATGTTCCTACTTTCGCCGTTTTGTGAAAAACTTCGCTGACGTTGCCCGGCCACTGACAGATTTGCTGAAGAAGGATACCACATTCTCATGGGGCCCTGAGCAGGCTCAAGCGTTCGCCGCTCTCATCGGCTACCTAACTACGCCCCCCATACTTGCCCACTTTAATCCTTCTGCTGCCACAGAGGTTCGCACCGACGCCAGTGGCCACGGTATCGGCGCAGTTCTCGCTCAGCGGCACCACGGTAGACAGTGCGTGATAGCTTACGCCAGTCGCCTGCTTTCTCCCCAGGAGATGAATTATTCCATCACCGAGAGAGAGTGTCTAGCTTTAGTTTGGGCCGTCGCCAAGTTTCGGCCATATTTATATGGTCGCATTTTCACTGTCGTTACGGACCACCACGCCCTCTGTTGGCTGACTTCTCTGAAGGACCCGACTGGACGTCTGGCTCGCTGGGCTCTGAGGCTTCAGGAATTTTCGTTTAGCGTCAGCTACAAGTCTGGCCGTTTGCACAAGGACGCAGACTGTCTTTCTCGATATCCGGTAGATCCTCCTGATCCCGTTGCGCCTGACCTGGAGAGCAGAGTAATGGCGTTTACAGACGTCAGCGATATGCGCATCGAACAACGACGGGATGAGTCATTGCGCACTATCATCGACGCCATCCAGTCTGACAACCATGACGCTGAATCCCGTATGTTCGTGCTGCATGACGGCATCCTCTACCGCCGCAACGTCACCACTGAAGGCCCTGAGCTTCTGCTTGTCATCCCTCGTCATCTACGGCCTGCCATACTTCAACAACTTCACGACGCACCAACAGCGGGACACCTCGGCGTTTCCCGCACATACGACCGCGTGCGACGTCGATTTTTCTGGCCTGGATTGTACCGCAGCGTACGTCGATATGTCGCCACTTGCGACCTCTGCCAGCGCCGGAAAAGACCTTCTTTGCTGCCAGCTGGATATCTTCACCCAATTGAAGTCCCCTCTGAACCATTTCATCGCGTGGGACTCGACCTTCTTGGCCCTTTTCCGACGACGACACTAGGAAATAAATGGATTGCCGTCGCCACAGATTATGCGACCCGTTACGCGATAACAAAGGCCATGCCAACCAGTTGCGCCACTGACGTCGCGGATTTTCTTCTTCATGACGTCATCTTACACCATGGTGCACCCCGACAGCTGCTTACGGACCGCGGCCGCTCTTTCCTGTCCAAAGTTGTCGATGACCTCCTTCGATCGTGTGCTACAGCCCATAAGCTATCTACCGCCTACCACCCACAAACTAATGGCCTAACTGAACGTCTCAACCGCACGCTCACAGAGATGCTTTCGATGTACGTCTCCGATGATCATCGAGACTGGGATACAACGTTGGCCTATGTGACCTTCGCATATAACTCCTCTCGACATGACACTGCGGGATTCTCGCCTTTTTATCTTTTATATGGTCGCGACCCCATATTGCCATTTGAAACCACCTTGCCTCTCGTGCCATCTCCTTCCGAGTACGCGCGCGAAGCCATTGATCGGGCTCACATGGCTCGTCAAGTTGCCCAGTCTCGCCTCACCAGGTCACAGGATATGCAAAAAGCCCGCTACGACCACCGGCATCGAAATATAACGTTTGCCCCAGGTGACCACGTGCTCCTCTGGTCACCGTGTCGTCGTGTAGGTCTCTCCGAAAAACTTTTGTCCCGATACGCCGGACCCTACCTAGTCTTACGTCAAGTTAGCGACGTAACCTACGAGATAGCGCCATTGCACTCCAATACGTCACCAAGTTCGTCACTAGTTGACATTGTCCATGTTTCGCGCTTGAAACCCTACTTCTGTCGCACTTCTCCGGACTCTCGCCGAGACGGCGCTCCAACGCCCGGGGGTCCTGCTACGGAGAGGAAGAAAAGGAAGAGGTGCGACTGACAGGCGCGCGACTGGGCCAATCAGCCATTGTGTCTCTTGCCTGTAGTTTTTACTCTGCAAATACATCTCGCTCAGAAGCAACCAACCTCGTAACAATATTATCACAAACTTTTGTCATCCAATAACACCACACACTTTTCACGGCATGGTCATGTTTTTATTACTTCTAATATTTCTACCCGCCTTAGAGCGAGGAATTTTAAGGCCCTTATACAGCCGCTTATCACACTTTTTGTCCATATCTCGTTTAAGATGAACTTGCGCTTTTTGGCCATGAAATGGCTCTTGCGCCATAAAACATCAAGCATCATCATCATGATTACTGGTCCTTTTGCCTAAGGCCACATCTGGCATGAGGCGCAAAACTTGAACTATTATCAGCAAAATTAATGTTCTTTTCTTGTGAAAGGCATTCTATGCTTTTTTTGTCAACTGATGAAGTATGTAACTTTGTCGCATGTGCCGCAGTGTATCACTTTAACTTAGCCCGTGAACCGAGCCATACCTTCATAGGTAGGCTAGCTTCATAAAGCTACCTATACAAAGTACATGACGTCAACCACGCTCTTTACTATTGTTGAGTTGGTCAGCGTCGTTTCACTTTGCGTACTGCAACTTCTTACGTGTTGTAGAAATGGCGCAGTTGTCGAAGATGCCGACGGAGCGATCCACATATCAAAAGAGTGGCTGCATAAACGTTGTGGTTTCTTAGCACGTCATAACAGCCTTCTTTGGAACCATGCTCACGTACGAATACAAAAGAATACGTCGAGAACCTATAGACAATTTTGCACAGGATGCATGGGAGCCAGAAAATTGAACAGGTGAACAATTATAATCACATTTTGGTATATATTGACGTGAAATAATGAGGTGACGAAAGGTCTAATGCACCAACTCAACCTTTTTCATGCGTACAGGTCGAACTGTACGTTTAGTTTTTAAAAATACAAAAGGGCAAGGGTACTCTTTTGCAGTACCCATCCATAAAAAAGTTTGCATAGATTAGACACGCAGTTTGTTAGAGTGTCGTGAGTAAACCAAAGAGAGGAAGCATGTCCTAGTTTCACCATCAGATTATTTCTTTCTTGGAACGCGATGATTTATACCTTGCAGATTGTTTCGTCTACTAAGGTTTGGCAGCACTTTTCGCAAAGCAAAATGCTGTGAATTTGCTTACACACTTTTAATAAAACTGTGGGGCTTCGAATTGGTCTATCTTTGGTTAAAAAACGTTTGGTGCAGCTGTTCGCAAGAATTTGTTTCTTCCACTCGGCCTTTGAAATCTTTGTGCGTTTTTGACTTTTCCATTAAAATGGAAACTAAACTATGACTTATAAGTCACAGTTTAGTTCTGGCACCAATAGCCACTCGACAACTAACTAAAACATGCTTAGAATGACAGAGAGCTGAACTAGCTAAACTATTTTAGAGGCATTCATGTAAAATGAAAAAAAAATCCGCAGATATCACACCACGTAGGATTCGGTTTCAAGCGAAGGAGTCATTGAGTATTTGTCTACACGCAATTATTGTCTAAAAAGGGTTGTGACTCTAGCGAGATCGATGTATTTTTGTAAAGGTTGTAGTTGACATCGTGTCTTGCCCGAAACATCAACTACACTGTCATTTGAAAGGTAATTCATGGTCTGACGTAGCGCCAGCACTCACGTTGGAACAGGGACATTACTGTTAGTGAACCGAAGTGCACTCTATAGAGCGATGATGTGAATGCCATTCGTCTGGTTGGCGTATCCGTGCTGTGACCCTGATGCTTGTTCTTTGCATTGACCTGGTCAACAATGTCGGTTTTTGTTCACGCGCCCAAAATTATATTACCAAGGTACGTCCTCCCCGTTCCTGGGTACTTATTAACTGTCAGCCACTTGTGACACATACCCGCCTACGGCAGTCTGAGATGTACGGGTCTGTGTCATGTTTCAAGAGGAATTGGTTTGACGACGTAAGTGACTGGATTCTCATGTAACTAATATCATGGCCTCTCAGTCATAGATAGATAGATAGACAGATATATATATATATATATATATATATATATATATATATATATATATATATAGATAGATAGATAGATAGATAGATAGATAGATAGATAGATAGATAGATAGATAGACAGGTAGGTAGGTAGGTAGGTAGGTAAGTAGGTAGATAGGTAGGTAGTTAGGTAGGTAGGTAGGTAGGTAGGTAGGTAGGGTATATTTTTAAAAGCGATTGATTGATGCGTCCCAAAACCACCATATGACTATAAGAGACGCCGCAGTGGAGGGCTCCGAAAATTTTGACCACCTTGGGTTCTTTAACGTGCACCTAAATCTGAGCACACGGGCCGACATTTCCGCCTCCATCGGAAATGCAGCCGGGATTCGATCCCGTGAACTGTGGGTCAGCAGCTGAGTACCTTAGCTACTAGACCACCGCGGCGTAGTATTCTGAAAAGCGGTGTAGCCATGTCATGCATCAAGCATTGTCTCACTAAGTCATGTGAGCACAAAAAAGTTTCAGCTTTCGCGCACAGGTTACGCTTCTTTTAGGTGTATGCTACCTTCCTGTTGCAGTGGCCATTGTCGCTGACTGTTGTGGGGGTTCCCGAGAAAAAGCAACTAAATACGTTACTGTTTGTGCTACAAAAAATAACGCGTTACAGTTACAGTTACCGAAAAAGTAAAGTGCAAATGCAGTACATCAAAGTGTGTCGCTAAACTCGGTAATTTTAAAAAAGTGTGGGTAGGTCGATAAAGCGGGAAAGCGGGAATAATTTTGTCCTACCCAAAAACGTTTTTAAAAAAACTTGAGCCGCTGTCCATCATCACCTTGTTGACCTTTCCGTGAAGCTCAAATTTACTGGGCGCCTAATTTCAAGCGTAGATAGCAGGCTTTCTTAAGTTACACAAAAGTCCCCTTAATTCGGCGGCAGGCTAAGGCTGCAACCTTTAGGTATCAAGTTACTGCATTGCGCCATAAAGAAGTCACTCCTGAAAAAAAAATTCCATGCATCTCAACGAAGTAAATCCTGATGAGTCCGTAAGTCTAAAAAAAACTTTTTCGCTTATGCTTTCTAACACCAAAGCTCTCGTAATGGGTGCTCTTCTTGGCGCCGTTTGATATAGTACATTCGAATACAATGTATGAGTGGTTGCAAAGCAGCAAGAACATTTTTATTGAACTGGAGTAGAAAGCATCAGTTAAGTTTATCAAGAGCTTCCTTCGAATAGTTCGTGAAGAGGGAGTAAAAGAATTTCTTACATCGTTCACACATGCCATTTGTAAATATTGAAATGGTGTATGAGCGATACTGTTTTGGAATACTCATTAGTAGACGTGAGAATAAACAAGAATCTACGTAAGGGCGGTAGTAATGCTGAAGAGGAGTGAAAAGGACCATATGTCGGCAAACATGAGTAGAACGTACTCAGACTCACTCAAGAAATATATCTTGTGCTTTGAATTCGCTCGGTCTCAGACAAACCAAAGTTTTCCCGAGTGGGACTCACTCGGACTTACACACTAAAGTTATCGTCAACCGGGCTCACTCGGACTGACACTCACCTAAATATTACTCACCCAGACTATACCTCAGACTCAGACTCATGATTTCATATGAGTCTGAGTGAGTTCGAGAGAGTTGACTCATGATCCTCGCCAGCCTATGATCCCTGACAACCTATTTTTGAAACCTTCAACCTCCTTTCGTACATTCCAATCATCGGTAGTTTATAATAACATGGAGATATTTCCACCGTTCTCTCACGCCCAGGTACCTGGAGCCCAATTTCATCGACCGCAACTTTCCGACACTCCGCAAGAGACTGTCCGGGGATGCCAGAGCAGACACTAACGACGATGAAGGAGACAAGGTTGTCATTTATGACGTAGACGTCAAGCAGTTCCGACCCGACGATGTACACGTCAGAGTGAAGGATGGCAACATATCTGTGGCGGGGCGAACTGAGAAAGTTATCAGCGGTGGAGGTAAATACAGCAAAGAAGAACTACTCGGAGGCCTCCTGATTCCCACGGATATTGATGCCAATGACGTCACGCTGGAGAGGACTCCCGAGCTACGACTGAAGATCTCGAGACCCGATTCGCGGCCAGCGTCTACCATGTTGTCAGCTTCCACCTGGACCCATTCGTCGGCAGAAAACTCGCTTGCCGAGAGGTGAAGTGGCTGTGTCATCTTGAGATAGGTACGCGATGAGCCCGAGGTGGCAGCTGGGTCTGCACAGCGTTGTCCATTGGAGAGAAGCCACACTAACCCCGGAACGAGTTTGCACCTGCTCTCACGGCACATTAGTGAAGACTCGAGAGGACACAAATTCCTCTTTTCGTCATACGTGCTTTTTGCGGTGACTCATGCTACTAGGAAATTTTATGTACTCCTCTAGGACAGGTCATCAGGCCTTCCACACAGACACTCGTCTCTTGGTAAATTGTAGAGTTCCCCTACCTGATATATTATGCCTGAGTTGTTATCGCTATAGTATAGCTGTAGTGAACATTCCCCTACTGTTTTCACTATTCGCGCATTTTGAAAGTGGTCGTTTCTCCTGCTGTTGAAAGGTTTTGGGTGAGCTTATGAAGGACCAAGAATGCGTTCGACCTGCTTTTAATGTGAGCTTGTTCCTGTTTTTTGAATAAAAATGTCGTTGTTACTTTGCTTACTTTTGCAGCCCTGAAATGAATGAAAAACACTGGCGGAAATGAACGGGTATCGGATTTAATTTCCCGAATATAAGCTGTATTTGAACAACTTTTTATGCTATGGATGTTTAATATTCACAGTGACCATAATTGAGAATGCCTACTGTTGATAACTTTATAAAGTTTTTGTTCATGGGGCGACAGTGATATTTCACTGTGCATCCGTGGAGAAATCTACCACAACACGAGTAAATGAATACATTTTTATTCCAGCGAAGCCGTAAAGTGCTACGAAGAGAATGTACTAACCTAAATAAATTTAGAGTGGCAGCTACTTCAACAGAAACGCCATGTTGTGATTATCCGGAGCATTGCGACGCGTGCTATGACAAACTCCTTCAACATAATGTCGGTGTTGGCCAACGAAAGCTTATTATTTTTGCACTTTTACGTGCGTGTGTAACACGCCAGCTTAAAAGACGGGCATCTCCACGAAGTGAATAAGGACGAGTGGTGCAGCGACGTCCTAAGGTCTATATTGTCTACGTTGAAGTCGCCGACTCTGGATAAAAGGTTGTGCTTGTAGGCCTTTACAGTGTTTTGTCACAGTTATACGCTTAAATTGATGGGTAATTAAAAGCCAGTACTATTATGGTACTTTTATACGAGTGCCGACACCGCTACATCGATGGATGTTGAACAAGCCTAGGCCCTAAAACAACCAGCGTCCGTGTCAAAGACCAGGATCCAGTATTGTTCTCACATGGACAAATGTCGCTCACTGGGGAGGTGGCACTTACTTCGAGGTACCTTCAGTCATACAGACATCTATTGGCGTCGTATAAAACACGTGTTTGACGGTGTTTTTGAAATTTGAGGTTGTAAAAAATTTGAACTGGAGCGAAAACTCCCGGCTTCACTGGCCGTCACTCTTTACAAACAATTGGAAGAGCCTTTTAGTCCATGATATGGAAGTTTTGCCACAAACAAAGAGTAGTCCTCTAGCATTGTAAATTCATTCCATCGCTTGACTCAAACATGATAATGAGCACTGGGCTATGTCCACTTATTAGCGCATAAGACAAGCGCTGCCAACGTGGTAGTAAATAGCAGTCTACAACAAACCATAATCGAGACGCGATGATACTGCAATTAAGGTTTTGGTGCCTGTACTACGAACAATCCATTGAAGTTGTTTCAGATACTATTTTTGTGTGGAGCATCGCGTGTTCCAATCCTGCTCAGCGAAAATAGGCTGGCTCCGGTCACGCATATAGAGACAACAGACGACCGTAGTTGGATTTTATAACCTGAGCACATTCTTCCATCCTTTTGCCTGTGCGTTTACATCCTAGACGCAAATCACTGATGTGAGAAATCGGGACATGAAATAATGATACTGATTTGGAGACATTTTATTGCCACCTAGCAGCACAAATCAATGCAGAGAAAGCTTGGTGAAGTCAAGGAAGCATCGTAAAATGAAATCTTTTCTACGAATGATGTTGCGGCATCAACCGATTTTATAGGCCATGAAGGGCCGTCAACGCAGTGCTATCATTAGAGTGAGGAGGCCCGTCAGCGTAGTGTAATCGTCACCACAGTGATGGGGCCTTTCAGCGCAGTACTTTTGGTAAAGTTAGGGGGCCCGCAAGTGTAGTGTAGTCGTGATTACGGTGACGTGGCCGATCAGTGTAGTGAGATCGTAACAGTCAGGAGGCCCGTCATAGTAGGAATGTTTCTATGACGACGGGAACCGTCACCGTAAAGCAATGACTAAGGTGAGGGGGTGCGACACCGTAATATAAGAGTAAAAATGAGGGGGTCTGTTACCTTCAATTTGTTGTTGTTTGAGACGCCATCACCCAGCTGTTTTGGTGGCGTAGTGGGGTGATGACGCGCAGTTGGGAAGTGGTCGGGCCTCACGTCGTCATTTCAAACTCCTATTAGTATAATTTTATTTTCAGGTTATGCTTCAATCTTAACGTTACATCTCTGAAGGAGCCGCAAGTGTACTTATTTGCAAGAAAACAATGCGGATGTTTGTGCCAGTTGGTGAACAGCCCTGCCGTGTTAATCTTTCGAGGCGTCGTGTACGTGTGCCTTCTTGGTGTGCAACATGCGTTGTTGGTGTGTGACTTCAGTTCGAATAGCAATGACCAAGTAAATTTTTCTCTTCCTTTTCTGCTTTCAATGGTGTTTTTGTATTGTTGCCTATTTTAAAGAGAGAATCATGTTGGGCAATATTCCACAATGAAGCGTTGGGAGAAGCCGCTGGCCAGCGAGAACCTAGACGATCAATGGAGTTGCTGTTCTCGCTGACGGACCCGGCTCGCTGAGTAACAGCCTCCACGGAGCCTTTGTCTGACCTTCCCCACCGCGAAATGTACTGAAGTACTGCTTAGGTTAGTAAATTTTCACCACCACAATTGAAACCACGTATAGGGACACTACCGCATCAAGGCAATTAGTA
This sequence comes from Rhipicephalus microplus, assembly GCF_043290135.1. NCBI lineage: Eukaryota > Metazoa > Arthropoda > Arachnida > Ixodida > Ixodidae > Rhipicephalus > Rhipicephalus microplus. The sequence continues at coordinate 506,952,353 of NC_134710.1, forward strand.
CAACCGCAATGCTGTAATAGTGCGGTGGTGTGTTTTAACACAACTCTGCTTATAGTGAAGGGCCCCAAGGTAGTGCGGCTGTTTGTGCTCTTACTGAACTGATTGGATATCTTTTTATTGTTCTCTATTCTAAGAACTAGTATGAAATTGTGAGAAACTAAAATAGTCTGGTAGAATCTGATAGCCTACCAGTAACGACCGGGGAAGTAAGGACAGCCCTAGAAAGAATACAAAAAGGCAAAGCCCCTGGTGAGGATAAAGTAACAACGAATCTCCAGAAAGATGGTGGAGAAATTGTGATAGAAAAATGAGCCACCTTATACACAAAGAATCTCTTGACGGAAAGGGTACCAGAATCTTGGAAGAACACCAACATCATCTTAGTTCATAAGAAAGGAGACGTCAAGGACGTGAAAAATAACAGGCCGATAAGCTTACTCTCTGTTCTCCACAAACTATTTACAAAAATAATAGCTAATAGAATTAAGACGATATTAGAGTTTAATCAGCCAAAGGACTGAGCAGGATTTCGTACCGGTGACTCTACAATAGACCATATTCATACTTTCAATCAGGTAATAAAGAAATGCGCTAAATACAGTCAGTCCTTATATATAGCTTTTATAGATTACGAGAAGGTGTTTGTCTCAGTTGAGACTTCAGCAGTAATGCAGGCACTACACTCTAAGGCAAAATTACTCGAAAAAGGAGTAACGGAGCCCAATTGGCACGCGCGATGAACGAATAGACCACTGAGGAGCAACCACAGAGGGAAGTGTGCGGTCCGAAACCATTAGTCTCCCCTGGGATGCACCGCCCAAGCATTGCAGGCAGTGCGAGAAGCGTTGCCAAGGTGACCACCCGTCCATCTTCACAAAACACATGTCCTTCTCCTCTTATGCTGGCTCAGTCTTTCCCCGTATTTTGCCCGTTACGGTTTGTTGTACGTCGCGCTCGGAGTGCTCGACCACGGTCGCCTGGATTCGACGATCTGAAAATGACGACGTGGTGCTTGTGTATACGCTCGAATGAGCGTGGGCTGCTGCTTTTGCGTTTCGCTGCACCCATGAAGTCTGGAGATGCCTCGATACGTCGCCATGCTGCGCTGTATATCTCTGGCTTCAAGATAGTCACAACAGACACACGACAGCAACAGTTGGGGAGGCCAATATGGCGGCCGAGAAGTCAACAGGTCTATCGGATATTATACTCAAGTCCGACTCAGGGCATAAAACAGCGCTGGATTCTAAGGCAAGTAGTTATCATTCTTTATTCTACTCTACTTGTCGCGTGTGCGATACGGATCGCGCTTGCCGGCAACGGGCTAGGTCATGTTGTATATCGCACGCATGAAATGCATCGCGAACGTCAGCTTCGGCGTCTGCAGTTCGCCTGTGCTTTGCGTCGACCTGGAAATTGGCCGCCATTGCCGTTGGCCTCCCGTACGCTCGCTCATCGAGTGCTCGCCTGTGCTTTGCGTCCACCTGGAAATTGGCCGCCATTGCTGTTGGCCTCCCGTACGCTCGCTCATCGAGTGCTCGCCTGTATTCGCCGCCGCGATGAGCTCCGGGTTGACGATATTTGGCTGAGACCTCGTCGCTGTGTTGGCATTTGTCGAAAACACGTCCGCTGACCGCGGCGGCGGACTCGCTATTGCGCGCTGCACCCGCTCGAGTTTGTGGAAAAGGGCCACATTACCGTCGATTTCTTCGGCGCTAGCTCCAAACCAGCTCGGCGCTGTTTATGGTGGCGGCAAAGCGTACGCTCGCTTTCCTGTTCGAAGTTCGCTGGCGGCAGACACTCCGCGTGCAATGCCATGTTTGGTCTCGCGTTCGCTTGCTCGACCTGAACGACGTCGCTCCTTCAGGACTATTTTTGTCATATTTTACCGCTTTTTTTATATTACCATGATTGTATTTATCATATGCGTGCATCTTCATGTTCTGCCACGTGTGTCTAACTATTTTTATTATATTATTGTATGTGCAGCCGTGGGAACACAACAGGCAGAAGGCTGCATGCGCTGGCGTCTGCAATGCCTGTCATCTATCGCTTCCGTCGGAGGAGCTCCCCAAGGAGTAAACAAGATTTGACAACGAGACTGGGCTTGTACACTTCATAAGGAATTCATTTAGCAGAATGAAGAAAATTCATGTGTATGTAGAAAAATAAAAGATTTCGATGTCTCACTTTTCTCTTTCGTTGTTACCATGACTGCGAAAGCAGTTACACATATGCGGCTAACTACTTTTTCGCGTGTTCTTTTCTGCACAATTCGTTGCTCACTGCGCAGAAAAACAGGCGAAAAAAGTATTAGGCCTGGCGGAAAATAAACAAAAAAACATGTTTGAATTGGGGAGAAAAAGTTCGTCAGATTGAAGTATTTCAGTGGATCAACCATTCATCCGGCAAGGTGCAACTGTGAGGACTAACGGTTGCCCGGTAAGGTGTAAATTTGGGAATTAACAGTTGCTCTATAAGGTGCAATTGTGAGGACTAAATGTTAGCCCCTTGAGGTGAATTGTGGGACTAATGGTTACTCACTAAAGTGTAAGTGTGAGGACTAAGTGTTAGTCGCTTGAACTCATCTGTGGGGACTAACTGTTAGACCCGGTGCCGTTAGTCCTTAAAAAAATTAATGGTTGTGGCAGCCCCATTAGTCACGAAAAAGACGAACCACAAACCCTTCTAACACCTTTTTGCGCTAGAGTGTACGGAATCAGGGCATCAAAGAACCCTACATGAACACATTGGGAGAAATCTACAGAGGATCCACAGTCCCCATAGTTCTCCACAAAGAAAGCGACAGAATCTCAATTAAGAAGGGTGTAAGGCAGCGAGACACAATCTCTTCAATGCTAGTCATCATGTGTTTACAGGAGGTATTCAGGACCCTAAAAATGGAAGAGTTAAGGATAAGAGCTCATAGAGAGTACCTTGGTAACCTGCAATTCGCTGTTAACATTGCCTTTACGAGTAACTCAGGGGATGAATTAGAGTTCATGATTACCAAACTGAACACGGAAAGCAAAAAAGTAGGTCGACAATAATAATGCACAAAACTAGGGTAATGTGCGAGAATCTTGGCAGAAAACAGCCCTTTGTGATACGTGGAGCGACGCTGGAAGTTGTAAAGAAATATGTCTACTTAGGACAGGTAGTAACTGCACAGCCAAACCATGGGAGTGAAATAACTAGCAGAATAAGGATGGGGTGGATCACATCCGAAAAGCATTCTCAGATCATGAATGGTAATCTGCCACTAACCCTCAAGAGGAAGGTATACAGGGTGTCCCACGTAACTTTACCGACTGTCTAAAAATTGCTGGAACACGTAATTACGACGCAACTAAACGCATGTTTTCACCGTTGCATGGAGTTAGTCATACTATTTTTGTGTTCTCAAACATTTTAATGGTGCTTCGTTACGCAACTTTTCAAGGAACGAAGATAAATTAAAATTTTCCACGAGAAAGATACATCAGTTTGGAAAATGTCCCATTAGACAGTTTTGAACTTCATATCTGTTAGGTATTAGTGTTTTTATGTTAAGTACAAATGGACGTGAAATACAAATAATACCACGTGACAAACCCTCTCCCGCGTCTGTGCGCACGATGAACTTAGTGCTCCCTGCCATTCCGCGTACGAACGACACGCTTCCCTCGCACCAATTCATGGCAGTGATCAGCAGTCGAAGCAGTTTTCCTTTTTGTAGCTGAAACCAAAACTTGCTCATCGTAAAGCCAATACCATTGATTCGGCTCTGCCGAGACAGCACAATGGGGCAAATGTTATGGTCGTTCGTACGCGGAACGTTCGGGAGCACTAGAATCATTGTGCGCACTTTTTGTATATTTTGCATTTTGCAAGCAATTGTAATTAGCAGAAAAACACTAATACCTAACAGATATAAAGTTAAAAACTGTCTAATCAGACGATTTGCAAACCAATCTACAACTTTCTCATTGATTTTTTTATTTATCTTCGTTTCTTCAAAAGTTAGTCAAATAAACATAGCTCATCAAACAATATTTGAGAACGCAAAAAGTGTGACTAACTCCAGGCAATGGTGAGCAACATGCGTTTAGTCGCATCGTAATTACGTGTTCCGGCATATTTTAAACTCTTGCTAAGGTTACGTTCGACACTCTGTATAACAGCTGCATCTTGCCAGTACTTACCTACAGAGCAGAAACCTGGAGGCTTACAAAAAGGGTCTACCTTAAATTGAGGACGACGGAGCGAGCGTTAGAAAGGAAATTGATAGGTGTAACAAGAAGAGAACACAGTGGGTCAGGGAACAAACAGGTGTTAAGGGTATCACAGTTGAACTCAAGAAAGAGAAATTGACATGGGCTGAAAACGTAGCACGTAGGCAGGATAACAGGTGGTCTATAAGGGTAACTGACTAGATTTCCAGAGAAGGCCAACGCACGAAGGGGAGATAGAAAGTTGGGAGGGCCGATGAGATTAAAAACTTTGCGGGTACAACGTGGCAAAAGAAAGCACAAGACCGGGTTGACTGGCGGTTCATGGGAGAGGCCTTTGCCGTTGTTGCGACTCCGGGTCCCGCGGGTCTCAGTTTGGTAGCGGGCCCCCGTCCTAGGACCCATCGTCGAACAAGTCAGATGAGGCGCTCGTAGAAACGACAACAATTTATTTACATGGTAAGTAACTGAGAGTTTGAAAGGAGAAGTCAAAAACTGTACATGAGAGCTGTTGAACTGTACAACTTTAAAAGTTTTAAATACACAAGAGTCTTCCGTTTATATAGCGCAGCGTTGCCAACGCTGGGCGCACTGTCCACGGCTTCAGCCAATACGGCGCTCCATGGTCTATATGCTCCACCCACGAAGGAGGGGAAAGACCCAACACAATGCATGAGGAGAGGGCACAGTCTACACAATGCCCAAATATGGTCACAAACGCACTGCACCGACGTTTTTGCACACGTCACAAAGTTTCGCGCACGTCCGATGATATTGGCTTCGAAGACTCTTCCGGCAGCTGGGTGAGGTTCGAAAAATCGGCTGCCAGTACACGTGTCAAACTTGCCTGACTGTTTGGGTAGGACAATGTAGTGTTGGTTCAGCATATCTTGAAAATATGCCACCCCATTCAGCCGATCCTATGGAGAAAAGAAAAAAGGAATAGTCAACTAATCCCTTGTCGCTGAGGCGGGCTCCGGCGAGGCTGCAGAACATAGTGCATTATCCTTTTCTTCACCCCCACATTCCATCCTGGTTGTTTGCTATAGGCTTTGGCGTAGCAGTGCATATCCCGGGGCTCCGCTTGTCCTCGCAAGATGCAGCCACAACCAATTTGGCTTTAGCTTGCAGCCTGAACTGCAAATGCCATGCTGGTTCCGAGATTTTCAGATCCTCGGTGACCTCGAAAATGACCCAGCTGTCTCCGTGTCTGCTTCGAAAGCCTTACTCGCAGCAAACACAATGGCCTTTCTTGGTTCGTGCGCCTTCCTTGCGCAGACCAGTCCTAGCCCCTTTTCACATTTCGCTGACAGGAAACCAACCCGTCTTGACAGCACACCCTCGCTTGGAATGCGTCGAAATATTTTCGACCCGTTCACAAAGGCCCAAAAATTTAATAATTATGACGGTCGTAACACCGTGCAGGGGGCGCAGTCAGGCTGATGATGATGTTGGTGATGACGATTATTTACTGAACCGTGAGGTGACTGCATTCAAGCTCCTTACGGCTACCTCTTTTCCACGTTGGATACATCTATGCTGCTAGATGCGCGTTCATTCTTGCGTATTCATTTCATCAACTCGGTCACACCGGTGGTTTACCCAAGCCTGCAGCCGCACCAGCCATCACTTGCAAATAAAGCAACCAGACGACCAGTCACGCCAACGCCTTCAGCTCACTCGCATTATAGTCACCGAGAACGATACAGATCACGCCTCGCTCTCGCAGAAAAAGTGTCGTCTCAAGATGAGAAGACAGCTACAAATGATGCACCATCGTGCCAGTATCAACCGCACCGTAGAGAGCTGGATTGGTAATGTTGGCGTCGCAATAGCACAAATTAATGATATGGAAGCGACAGGCATATCCCCTTGTTTAAAGGAGCCCATTCGATCAAAGAAGTCTGTGTGTGATTTCAGGCGAAGTAGAACCGATGTCGGCGCCCCATGTATTGTAGTCATATTTATTGCGGTCTGACTTACTAAAACAGACTGCTCAACTACACAGCATTCAGAATTGGAACACATTCTATGTTGACCTGCACATTTCCCACCAGCTTCTATCTTCTCTTTATAAAGCGACACGAAAAATGCGTGGAACGGATTGATTTGGGAACAGTCATTCATTCGTTTATTTCCATTCCAAAAATTCTTACACTATGGAAGGGGCCAACAAAAAAGCTGTTCTGGGTAGTTTGAGGAGATTTTGGCCCCTATAGTGGCAGCAGTTGGCGGAGGTGGCAAAAGACCTGCTTATGTTCTGGATGCCAGCAACATGCAGGGTGACATCAACGATGATTAACAATTAAACAAAACAAGCAAAAATCAATAAATAAAAAATAACTGTATTTTGCAGAACATAAATATAGGTGTGCGTGAGGAAACAATGTATTTCGTACAACGCGACTGTATACATGCTCAATCACGTTCTTCACAAAGGAAGGTAGTGCTTATTATACATCACCATATATCATCAACATCATACTGTCACGGGGTCGTGACGGGGACGAATGGAGCACACTGCGAGTCGAATAATAAATTTTTTTTATTTTGGCGAACCTATTCCCAGTAAACGGAAAGTCGGACTACAGTAGCAGTCTTGGACTGATAACGTTTAAGAGAATTTTAATTCCGGATATATCTTACACAGCTTCTGTGCACACATAAAAATGGACAATGGTCAATAATGCGTATGTACAATGCAAACTGTTACATACAGCGAAAGAACCTATAGCGTATGCAGTGACGTACAATGCAAAAATTGTACAACAAAGACAGGACATTCACGACATCAAGATGATTAAACTTAAATGAACAGTAAGGCTATATGAACAAACAAGGGGAGGTCATTCACAGTGTAACGTGATCTTTTTCATTCACCTGTGAGGACAATTTACTCTCGCGCTCAAGAACAATATTGCACAAAATACATGTTTCTAAAGGAGAAAAAAAATACACACTGTAATGTCACAGTGGTACATGCTCTAGCCCACCTCCTCAATAAGGGAGGAAAGGCATGGACACTCTGTTGTTTTTTACGATAATAAATCGCGTAGACCACCGTCGGAGGAAAGCCTCCTCTCCCAGAATGACTAGTTCTGCGTTAAGATGCATAAGCGTTATGTTTTTTAGCCGATGTACTAGGGGAAGCATGGCTCTCTGGGGGCGTCCCCTCAAGCAGGCCAGTCCCCTTCGTTTCCATATGAGCCCCGCCGCGGTGGTCTAGTGGCTAAAGCACTCGGCTGCTGACCCGCAGGTCGCGGGTTCGATTCCCGGCTGCGGCGGCTGCATTTCCGATGGAGGCGGAAATGTTGTAGGCCCATGTACTCAGATTTGGGTGCACGTTAAAGAACCCCAGGTGGACAAAATTTCCGGAGCCCTCCACTACGGCGTCTCTCATAATCAAATGGTGGTTTTGGGACGTTAAACCCCACAAATCAATCAATCAATCGTTTCCATATGACGAAGGCTCCGATAGCCATTAAGAGTACGACAAAGTTATCCCTGTGGCTAGACTTAAACTGCATACTTGTTTGGAACATCCTGGTAACCATGCGCCAAAAGGTGCGTGCTACTATACATTCATAGAAGACATGGTTCAATGTTTCGACGCGACCGCATTGCGGGCATGTGGCGGAGGGCACCACGCCCCACGCCGCAAGGCGGTCGGCCGTTGGTAAAGCCCCCCATTCGCTGAGCCAGTTTAGGTCACGGACCTCGGAGGGGAGAGACGTGTTTGTAAGAGTCCAGCGTCTTTTCGCCCGGCATTTCCGGCGTTGTTCTTCAGAGAGGCTTAATTCGCTCATGTTGGTGGGAGACATTTTCATAAGTTCCTGAACAGGAAAATCGTTTCGCCAATGTTGCAAAAATTTTATAACATGTGTGTAATACGCTGGTGGCGGCTCAGCAGCTGGTACCGTGTTGTTTGCTAAACCAAAAAGTCTTCTAGAGGTTCCGAGCAGATACACTACAAGTTGCCTGCCTCGATACGATGAGTTCTCTAAGAGTGCCCAGGTGTTTTTGAGAGCCAGCATGCGGCACATTACATCAAGGTTGGGTACACTGAGCCCTCCCCAATTCACTGGTAGGTGGACCAAGGCTCTGGCAACAGCTTCGGCGTGGCCATCCTAAAAAAAAGGAGCCGCACGCAGTGGCCACTCTCAGCAAAACCCGTTGAGGTGGTCGTGCAATTCTGGCTACATAAAGCAGTGGCGCTGTTATGCTGGATTTAATTAGATAAGCTCTTTCATTAAAAGGTAGTTGAAACGTTCTGGCGACCTCAATGCGTCTGTCCACTTTGTGTTGGATTTCTTTCCATGTGGTGCGGGCTACCTCACCAGTCGAAAGGGAAGTTACACCTAAGAATTTAACGCCTTGGAAGATTTGGACGCAATCAGGGAACTCTTCAATGTGCATCCTAAAGCACAATGCCTTGCTTTTTCCGGGATTAAGACGTGCTCCCGACAGGTAACTCTACGTGTGGAATATTCGCAGAAAGGCTTTGTAGCTATATATGTTCCCAATAAACAACGAGATGTCATCGGCGTATGCCGCTACTTTCACTTCGCCCAAGCCTGGAAGAGGGAAACCACGTATCGAAGTACACTTCTGGATTTGTTTCAATAATGGATCTCTGCATAATACAAAGAGAATTGCGGAGAGGGGACAGCCTTGTCGAATGCCTCTACTTACTGCAATAGGTTCAGATGTATAGTCATTCACTACTAAAGAAGTTTCTAAGTCTGTGTAGAGTAAACAGAGGGTGTCGGTTAAATGTGCTGGGAAGCCATAACTCTCAAGCACAGCGAATAGATAGTTCCATTCTACGCGATCAAAAAATTTTTCCTGATCCAAGGAAACAAAAACGCCAGATATTTGTGTTCTTGTAGCGTACGTGAATAAATCGCGAGTCAGCGCAGGCGAGGTATAGATCGTACGACCTGGGACACAGCATGTTTGTATGTCGCTCACTATTTCTGGTAGAATGATTGTTATGGGGTTTGCAAGGATGGCTGTCAACATCTTATAATTCGAGTTAAGTAGGGAAATGGGCCTCCGCGCCCTTGGGTCGGACGGCTCTCCCTCGCTTTTAAGCAAGAGTATAACTCTGCTCTCACGAAACGTATTCGGTCTGATTCCCTCAACAAGAAGCCCATTTAGCATTGTCAAAAGGTGGTCTTGTATTGTTTCAAGGAAGGTTTTGTAGAAACTCAAAGGTATCCCGTCAGGGCTGGCAGCGGCGGTTGTGTTCATGCGCTGTAGCACGATGCGTAATTCATCCAGCGTCACTGGGCTGCACAGACCATCGCGGAGCTCCTCCGGTACGCGGGAAATTCCCTCGCAAAACTCATTAACTATGGCGGTATAGTTCACGTCGTTTGCGTTCTCCGCCCTGAAAAGATTCAAAACATGGGTTTCAAAGACCCTCATGTCTTCTGCTCGTGTAGACTGTTTGCCCTTCGGCAACTGAACGAATTTGTTCACCCAAGGAGCCATTGCGAACACTTCGAAGAACAGCTGGATCTGAAACTGGTCGTCCGTTGATAAAAGACTGCGCAGCCGCGCGCGAACTAAGACGTAGCAAAAACTCGTACCGCGCCTTTAACTGAACGAGATAATCGTGCATTTCGAACGTCAGCGTCTCGCCTCTGCGTACAATGCGCGCTTTTCGTAGCGTGTCGTTTATCTCTGTCGTCAGGCGCGCTTTCCTTTCGCGCCCCGCCTTGATAAGCTCGGCGCGCCAACTGTGCTTCAATGCGTCCCAGTTACGGGGTTCGCGTGGCCTTTTGCATGCTTGCTCTAGTGCATTGCGCAGTAATGCTACGCTTTCCGGGTCGTGCAAGAGTGTGGTGTCCATTTTCCAATGGTTTTTAAATGTAGTGAATTGTTCAAAGAAAAGTTTTACAGACACTGGAAAGTGGTCTGTAATGCATGGAACGTCCGGTGGGAAATGTAGGACCTCGCAACTAAGGACATGAGCGGCTAGCACTTCTGGAAAACAGTAGTGGTCTAGCCGGGTCATGTTGGGACCCCATTGCCAGGTTGCAACGAAGTCATTCCCGTGAGTGTCGACCCACGCATCCCTGAGCTTGAAATTGCGGATGAGTTGTCGCAATGCGCTAATTCCGCTATATTGTTTACTTTGTCTGCGTCCGCACGCATCTCTGTCGGTGTCCTCAACACAGTTGAAGTCTCCAACTAAGAAAGTGGGGTAACTGTCAAACATAAATGAGTCGAGTGAATTGAAAAAGTCAACCGTGCCCCCACGTTGAGCTGAGGCATATATTACGAGAGCCCTTACTCGTCTGCCGTGAAGGTCAAAGTCTACTGCTAGTGTGCGGCCGTTAAAACCATAAACACAGTGTGCTCTTCGACGCAATGCTGGTGTCAAAAAAACAACTCCGACTCCGCACATCTTTGAATCACTCAGCGAAAAAAAGGCCTCGACTCCAATATGTGAACAAAAGGATTGCACATCAAAAGGGGTTATAACATTACACTCCTGTAAGAAAAGGATATCGACATGGCGTAACCTCGCGAAGCGCATGACTTCTCTCGGGTTATCTCGGCGTCTGAAGCCCCTGATGTTTAAGGAGAGAAAATGCACCGTAGCCATTTTGAAAATAGGGGGAGCGTGCGCAAACTTCAGAGAAACCCCTTACAGGGGGTGGTGCGAGCGCTCAACGAGTGAACAAAACTAAAGAGAGAAATGCTCCGACGTCGTCAGAGAATTAGCGAGTTTTTGGGGCTTACTACTGTCCGTAGAGCCCTCAGAGTCTGTGGTCGGTGTGTGGGCTCGTTTGGTGGCTGAACGGTCTATTTCCATGGCGCTGGCCCTGACACTCGCACCAGCGGCCGCACCTGTAATCTGGTAAATGGGGTTTGACAGGCTCAGTTTGCGGGCCTGAGCCGAGTACTTGCTGGTGCGGGCGCTCGTCGTTGTCGGTGGCATAATCACTGTTGTGGTCTTGTCTGGGCCGATGCTCGGAGCGTCCGCACGTCCCGTCGTTCGGGTGCCGCGTCCCATCGAAGCTCTCGGCACCTCGGAGCTACTGGTGGGGCCAACTGTGTCAGAGCTGTAGCTCTCGTGGTCTCTGCTAAGTACGGGCACTCAGGCTTCGGCTTTGGATGAGCTGTGTTCTTCATAGGCGTCCGGCGAGAAGTCGCTGGTCTCAGACGGGGTGTGAAGGGTTGAGGCTTTCTCAGACAGGGGAGGCAGGTCTCCTACGTCTTGTGGTTCAGCATGGGCGCCAGTGTCGCTTGCGTCAGTATCGCTCGCAGGCACAAGCGCTGGATCTTGCAATGCGGGCGTGAGGTTGGTGCACGCTTTTTCTTCGGTTGCCGCTGCTGCAGCCGCTCTGAAGGAATTCGGACGTACGCAGTCAGCTGTTGCATGGCTGCCCGAGCACCGAGCACTTGCGGCACGGTTCTGCGCATCGCTCTGTGGCATGTCCAAACACGTTGCAGCGTGTGCAACGGGGCGTGGCACAATCTTTGGCGATATGGCCAGCATTCCTGCACTTAGAGCACACTTTCTTGACACCCCGGCAGTCACACATAACATTGTAGCCTTGGCTGTCAGAAAGTTCGGTATTTGGCTTTTCATTTCCACTCGCGCCACACGGACACCTGTGCCAACCCCAGGGCGGCCCTTGAACACTGGCTCGTGGATATGTTGCACGTTGCCATAGGCGGAGAGAGCAGTCGCTAGGGCTGCGTCGCTTACCCACAGTGGTACCCAGATGACTGTGACGTGAACTACTTCAGGACCTACGCTGACTAGTGGAACTGATTCGCCGTTCAAGAGAATGGCACCCCGGCTTTTCAGCTTGGTGGCTGCATGGACGTTTGCGGCTGCGGTGCCGAACTTTGCACCTCCCATGTGCTGGAGGGACTTGATACCAGCTGTACCGGTTACTGCTTCGAGGGCATCTATGATGTCGTCGACGGTGCTCCCCTCTGAAGTACTGAAGTTAAAGCAATGAGCTTTCAGCGGTGGCGCTGCGAAAGCCATCACACTTTCGTTCTGGCCCTAGCTCCCACGGCTTGCACTGTGGTGCGCGGGCGTTGGCTCACGGTGAAGGCCTAGACAGAGCCGGGGGGTTGTCCAGGGGTTCGCTTGATGCTCGATAAGATGGGGTCGACGACTGGCAGCGTGCTGGTCGCGGGAATCCCGGCGCCAGGTAAGCGGCGAACGGAGCATCGGCCATGGATCAACAACTGACAAGCGGCGAAGTGCGTCGGCATTTATACTCTTGCCATCGAATGTTCTAGCGTTATCGCTGGCGGTGGCGTAGGTTTCAGAATATTCTGTACAGTTCGCAGAGTGGGCGTGATCTTATCGAAATGATCTACTACAGGCCGGAAGCTTCTCGAAAACCGCAGACACGCTTTGCACTGAGAATTGTGTAGTGTTTTGGGACGATAACAAAACTTGAGAACTGGAACGTGGCATTGTTCCCCTCTGAAAAAGGCATCGTCCCGATGCTTCAACTAAAGATGAAGGTACAACATTAATGCAAGAAAGTGCAATGAATAAATAACGATACAATAATAATACAAAAACACTGTTTCAGTTTGTTAACGCGCATAAAACGGCTTGCGGTGCGCGACATGAACGACTTCAGGTCGCGATTGGCGTCGTTGAGAGTTTGTGATGCCGTCGGGGGCAACCTCGTAATTAAGTGGGCCGAGACGTTGAACCAAGCTGTACGGTCCGAAGTACCGTCGCCGAAACTTTTCACTTAGTCCACGTCGGCGTATCGGCGTCCACACCCAAACATGTTCACCGGGCTGGTATTCCACGAAGCGTCGTCGAAGGTTGTAACGGTGGCTGTTTGTCGTCTGTTGATTCTTGATACGGAGACGCGCAAGTTGTCGGGCTTCTTTGGCGCGTTGAAGGTACTCGCTCACATCAAGGCTTTCTTCGTCGGTGACGTTGGGTAACATGGCATCGAGCGTCGTTGCCGGGCTCCTTCCGTAGACCAATTTGTATGGAGATATCTGCGTCGTCTCCTGCACCGCCGTGTTGTATGCGAAGGTCACGTACGGAAGAATGGCGTCCCACGTCTTGTGTTCGACATCTACGTACATTGACGGCATGTCGGCGATCGTCTTGTTAAGCCGCTCGGTGAGGCCGTTGGTCTGTGGGTGGTACGCTGTCGTCCGGCGGTGGTTTGTTTGGCTGTATGCCAAGTTCGCTTGAGTTAAGTCGGCAGTGAATGCCGTTCCTCTGTCGGTGATAAGGACTTCCGGGGCGCCATGACGTAGGACGATATTCTCGACGAAGAACTTAGCTACCTCGGATGCACTGCCTTTTGGCAGGGCTTTTGTCTCGGCATAGTGGGTGAGGTAGTCGGTAGCTACCACGATCCACTTGTTTCCGAAAGCCGACGTCGAGAACGGCCCTAGTAGGTCCATAACAATCTGCTGGAAAGGTCGGCAAGGTAGTTCAATTGGCTGCAGAAGTCCCGCTGGCCTTGTCAGTGGTGTCTTGCGTCGCTGACAGTCCCGGCATGTCCTCACTTAACGAGTGACGTTGGTGGTAAGACGTGGCCAGTAGTACCTTTCTTGTATCCTCGCAAGCGTGCGAGAAACACTGAGGTGCCCTGCCATCGGATCGTCGTGCAGGGTCTGCAGGAGTTCTGGTCGCAGAGCTGAAGGCACCACTAAGACATACTTAGCTCGAAGCGGTGAAAAGTTTTTCTTTTGTAGAAGACCGTTTCGCAGGAAGAACGACGCAAGTGCGCGCTTGAATACCTTTGGGACTTCGGTGGTCCTTCCTTCGACGTATTCTATTAGGGCCTTAAGTTCCGGGTCGGCCCGCTGTCGTTCAGCGAAGTCGTCGATAGTTATCGTTCCCAAGAAGTAGTCGTCATCCGGGTCGTCGGGTAGCGGTTGGTCGACAGGCGCACGAGAGAGACAGTCGGCGTTGGAGTGTTTTTCGCCAGACTTGTAAATGACAGTCATGTCATATTGTTGAAGTATCAGGCTCCATTGTGCGGGGTGACCTGAAGGGTCCCTCAAGGTGGCTAGCCAACACAAGGCGTGGTGGTCGCTCACAGCTTTGAAGGGCCTGCCATCGAGGTAGGGGCGAAATTTCGACGTAGCCCAGACGATGGCGAGGCACTCCTTTTCTGTGGTGGAATAATTGGATTCTGCTTTGAATAGCGATCGGCTGGCGTAAGTAATAACCCTCTCAAGTTCGTCAGCCCTCTGCACAAGAACGGCGCCAAGACCTACGCTGCTTGCGTCAGTGTGTATTTCTGTCTCAGCGAATTTGTCTAAATGTTCAAGTAACGGAGGCATTTGGAGGAGATGTTTAAGCTCCTGGAAAGCGTGTTCCTGCGGCGTTTCCCACTTGAACTCCACGCCAGCCTTGGTAAGGCTAGCGAGAGGATCGGCGATGTGGGCGAAGTTTTTCACGAACCGCCTATAATAGATAGGCGCACAGGCCCAGAAATCGGCGCACCGCATTCTTGTCAGTGGGCGGCGGAGAGGCGACGATGGCGGCTGTTTTCCGTGGATCTGGACGAACTCCAGACTTGCTAATAACGTGCCCCAGAAACAAGAGCTCCTCGTACGCAAATCTGCACTTTTCTGGCTTCAGTGTGAGTCCAGACGTCTTGATGGCTTGAAGTACAGCTTCAAGACGCCGAAGATGCTCGTCGAAACTCGAAGAAAACACGTCGACGTCTTCCAAGTACACAAGGCAAGTCTGCCACTTCAATCCTGCCAGTACTGTATCCACAACGCGTGAAAAAGTTGCAGGCACTGAGCAAACACCGAAGGGCATCACCTTAAACTCGAGGAGGCCGTCCGGTGTTATAAACACCGTCTTCTCTCGGTCTCTTTCGTCGACTTCGATTTGCCAATAGCCAGTCTCGAGGTCCATTGACGAAAATTACTTGGCATTATGGAGCCGATCAAGTGCGTCGTCTATTCGTGGGAGAGGCTACACATCCTTTCTTGTTATTTTGTTCAGGCGGCGATAATCGACCCAGAAACGTAGGGTCTTATCCTTTTACTTCACTAACACCATGGGGGATGCCCATAGACTCTTGGACGGCTGGATAATGTCATCCCACAGCATTTCATCAACTTGTCTCTTCATGGCCTCACGTTCTCGCGTCGAAACCCTATACGGACTCTGACGGAGTGGTCTGGCATTTTCTTCAGTTATGATGCGATGTTTCGTAATTGGGGTTTGCCGAATTTTCGATGACGATGAAAAGCAATCTTCGTATTGCAGGAGCAGGGCCTTGAGCTGTTCTTGCTTATGGTTTGGAAGTCTGGGATTGATATCGAAAGCTATGGGAGGGGCTTGGTTTCTCTGAGCAGGTTCCGCAGAATCGGCGAGGGCGAAAGCAGTGGTGGCTTTGACAATTTCTCCGATGTATGCGACCGTTGTTACTTTGTTCACATATTTGTACTCATTGCTGAAATTCGTGAGCATAACCGTTGCTTTGCCTCCCCGTCGCTCTGCGATTCCTCTTGCGACGCAAATATTTCGGGTGACCAACAGATGCTGACTGCTCTCAACGACGCCTTCCAAGTCAGGTGATTTAGGAGCGTCGACTGAAATAATGACGCTTGAGCAAATATATGTGCAAATATATGTGTTCATAGGCGTTTGCTGCTCCGTTATGTAGATCAATAATAAGAAATTTGTGATTCTATCGAAGTATCTTAAGATAAGTATGGCAAGTATTTATCGAATACAATTGTTGAGGTTGTATCTTGTATCTGTATCTCGAATATTTCTTGTCCGAGTATCTTGCATCGTATCGCAATAAAATTTCAAAGCATTTCTGCTCACATCAGGCCTGAACGTTAGCGAAATTGGGAATAAAAGGGGTCATGCAGCCGCACGTAGCACTAAGTCCTGATGAAACATGCCATCAGTTTCAACCTGTCGGTGCTGTCAGATCGACGCTTCGCACAGTGTTGCGTCTACCCGCACGAGAAACATTAACTTAAAAACGGAAGAAACGATAATGACTTTAATAAACACGCAGACGCTTCACGCAAAAAAATAAAAAAAAAATAGCGACAGGAAAGAAACAACCAAAATTGAACGGGGCTCCACCCACGCACCTCCTCCGGAAAAGGAGACCCCTTCTAAATTCTAGCGAAATGCGGCTAGTTTCCCGAGACACCCCCAGGTGGCACTGGTAGTCCACGCAAAAGCCCGAAATGACATCAGTACAGGTCATTGTTTTTCCTAGCTTTTCTTGGGAAGTCTTTCCTAAGTGTTCACCTGTTCTATCATACCATTTTTGTTTGGCAGATGGCGTGACGTTATCCTCATCTGTGGCTATGCTGAAACACTAAAGCACTGTTCGAGTGATGTCATTGCCCTTTACGCGCACCCGCTCGTCTGGAACGCGCATTTATAACTTGGGTGCTTCTTCTTTTTCATGTTGACCTTCTCTTGTGGCTCATACCCACTGTGGGGGATTGGCCAATGATTGAGTGGTGTTATAAAATCCTATTCAACTTTAGAAAAATGGAGGTTTTAAAATGAATAGAGTACAAACTTTAGAAGGAAATTTTGATGATGACGCTAATGTACCAACTACAAAGCTTTTTATTTGTAATAGATAATAGCTTCCAGCTTGAAAAGGAATTTTTAAAAAATAAAAGTTTTGCGTTTGTCGAGAAAGAATGATAATATTATAGATTAGTTTATTATTTTTTCTGTTAAATTAAGATAACTCCACACAACCACGCACACTTTTGCCCTGGGAAACCCAGAAATGGAAGCTCCAAAAGACAGCATCATTGGCATGCATACATTCATTCCAATAGCACGCAGGACACTTTTTAACTTGGTTCTTCGAGCTGTAGTAAATCGCCAACAGGCTACAGGTCAAAAAGAAATGATCCGTAGTTTGTAGCTCTCTACAGAAAGAACAGATTTGAGAAGGAGCCTGACCAGACCTGTGTTGGTATAAATTTAGTTTTCATACCCGACAGCACCACCTCGTAATTGCGACTTCTAGTTTACGTGTTTACCGAAATGATACGTGCCAGGGATATGATAAGTGCTGATATTCTGTGGAATTCATGAGCACGGTGTGCCGGAATAGCGGTCCATAATGGCATGTCTGCGAAATCACGCAGCCGCTACAAAGGCCAATGATGGAAAACACGATAAAATCGGCCAACTTATTGTTGACTTCACAAAAAATTGGCCATTTATTTCGTTTAGAAGAGACCCCTTATGACCCAGCACCTAAAGTAATCTAACTTTCCTCAAATGGAGAGGGTATTATTGCACAAAACGCCTTTATTATGTGCGAGTCAGCACAAACAGAAATTGCAGCGCAAACAGGCAGAAAGTTTGAGATTATAACAGCCGATGTAATTTTGGTGTTTAAATCGTAAGGCGAGTACCACTGCCACATATGCGCTGAATTGCAGGCAAGGTACAGTCGAGTGCATAATTTTAGAGACCACGGGAGTGCGTGCGAGGCGCATCGCTTCGCCTTCTGGCGGCTGCACGGCGCTGTCCGGGAGCGCGTACTGCG
Organism: Rhipicephalus microplus; assembly: GCF_043290135.1. Classification (NCBI taxonomy): domain Eukaryota; kingdom Metazoa; phylum Arthropoda; class Arachnida; order Ixodida; family Ixodidae; genus Rhipicephalus; species Rhipicephalus microplus. The sequence continues at coordinate 506,970,096 of NC_134710.1, forward strand.
CATGCTCATCCCATATCACCCGGCAGCCTGTCCTTTCGCTCGTTTCAACGGCGCGCATCTCGAAACGATGCGGATGGCGCAAGGTGCCCCTTCTGCAGTCGCTGTGCAAGCACCGGTACTCCCGAGTGATAATGTAGCGGCGAAAATGCCTCTAATCTAATAGCATGGCTCGAGCGCGCCATGCAATACGCTTTCTTCCTTGATGCAGCGCGGAAAACATGTAGTTTATCAGCTTTTCTCAAACGGAGTTGCATAATATGCTCATCTTGCAGTGATGAATTTTGTGCTCTTCCCCACCGTGGCGGTCTAGTAGCTAACGTACTCGGCTGCTGACCCGCAGGTCGCGGGTTCAAATCCCGGCTGCGTCGGCTGCATTTCCGATGGAGGCGGAAATGTTGTAGGCCCGTGTGCTCAGATTTGGGTGCACGTTAAAGAACCCCAGGTGGTCGAAATTTCCGGAGCCCTCCACTACGGCGTCTCTCATAATCATATGGTGGTTTTGGGACGTTAAACCCCACATATCAATCATTTTTGTGCTCTGTCTCGGAGACGTTAGGCCAGCTTCATTTCTTGGTGCAAATATCGCGCGTGCAGTGGTACGCAGTAAACCACTGAATATCGCGCGTCCAGAATGAATAGCCAGGAAACGCGATAAATAAACAGTGTATTCTTAGAAGCCTGAAAAAAAAAGAAAACGATAGCTATAACTGCTATTCAGGAAAGATCCCTACTTTCATTATTTAATCAAACGGCCATCGGCGGCAATCACTTGCGCCACACGAGATGGCATCGAATCGTAAAGCGCGGCCACGATCTCGGGGCGTGAACGAAGTGCTTCCTATTCCTCCTCTATGGCCGGGAATAGGGTCTCCTTCATTGAACTTCCAAGATTCCGCGCCGCAAGTCGGCGTTTCACGAGTCCCCAGACGTTTTCAATGAGGTTCAGGTCCGCTCCTACAGGTGGCCATTCCAATGTGCGAACAGCAAGGCCCTCAAGCAAAGATTTCACACTGCGAGCAGTGTGGATCGGGCTCCTGTCATGCTGGTACACGAAACAACCATCCTTGAACGGTCCATTCAAGACATAAGGAAGCAATTCTCTCTCTATTATAAGGGAGTACGTGGAGGCTGAAAGGTTCCCATCGATAAGAACCAATGGTCCAAGTCCTTCCCTGGTCATGGCGGCCCAGACACTCACAGAGCATCGGCCACTGGCAAAGACCGACTGCGTGTACTGTGGTGAATACCTGGCGAGGAAAAAAATGCTGGATTGGTTACACGGATTTATAAGAACGACAATGGCACATAGTCACTTTATCCCCGAACAATTTCGTGTTACTTGAAGATTCATATAATGAAATTTTAATTATGAGAGATCGGCAAGATGGTGCGAAATATTCGACATGTTGGTAAGGCACCCTCCGTGCGTTCCAGAAAGCCTCGCAAACTCAACTGTATTTTTCTAAAGTGATGAGGTACGATATACAAACATTGGCTAAGGGGCTCAAGTTTGGCGAGCTGCTCACGATAAGAAGTAACACAGCTTCAAGAGAATCAAAGCTAAGCAACGTTCTACGGCAAGTTCGAGGACAATAACGTGCTGGGCTTTACTTGCCTTCACCACAACGTAATTAAGGTGCAGCGTAGTGAGTGACCTGCCATTAATTTTTACCAGCTGCGGTTACTTACCTTGTGCACTACTCTTTCTACACATTCAATGGTAAATAGTACAAGGATGACATTAATGTAGAAGACAAATCGCAAATGTTGCCTCGAGTTCATTGGACGCCATACTCGCCGTTCCTGATCCCAGGACTTGAAAACGTTGATTCATCGCTTAACACGACTTCTCCCCACTCTTCTGATCCCCATGTCTGCACAGAACGCGCAAACTGCAGTCACGTGGATCTTTGCCTGCCCGTGATGTGGGGCTTCTGGGCCGTGACGCAGTTGGGGAGCCCTGCTTTTGTCAACCTCATACGGATAGTCCAGATGGACGCGTTGAGATGCAATGCATCTTTTATGCCTTTGCTGTTATATGGGGATCAGCTACTACGGCGGCGATAATTAGCCTGTACACTTCGTCATCTGTGCATATTGACCTTCCAGCACGGTCTCTGTCACTGATCCCCCCTGTTTGTCGGTACGCTTGGATGACACGACTCACCGCATTTCTTGACCTTTGAAGGAGCCGACAGATGACCCGCTGAGAAAAGCCTTGGAGGCTTAACTCTACGATGCGTCTCCTTCCATCAGCTGGTACTCGTGGCGACAATTTTGAAAACAAATGTGGGGTCCTTGAAACCCCCAATCTTATACTCTTTCGAGAATTGCACTGTCCAATAGCTGTCTAATAGCTGGGCTGTGCCACGATATGCTGCCATTGACGTGACAGAACCACGATATAGAGAGAGAAATAAATTTTATTATATAGATATGACGTAGAGCTCCACCAATATCACGTCTTGGGAATGCTTGCTCACTCGGGGTTCTTTAACGTCCACGAAGTATACTAATTTCAAGTATCTCTCCTCTATCGAAATACGGCATGCACGACTAGACTTGAAGTAGCGTCTTTCGGGTCAGCAGCCGAGCATCGAAACCACTGCACCACCGCAGTGGCCTTAATAAAGGATTAATCCTTAATAAACCGAGTATGTTTTCACCTTTTTTCCTCGGCTCTTTTCTGCAGGTGTTGGACGTTTGATGGTTTCATGCATGTTCATTGAGACATGTTATTTGGACCGAGTATTACTACGTGCGTTAGTTCGGCGAATGAGAGCGCAAAATGCAACACTGCTGGCTGAGCTTATTGATTGCCTAACTCGACTTTCAAAGTGAGGTTCATCGATTTACCAAGTCCCGGATCACTCGCGGACGGCCCGCGGACTCCTCGGCTCACAGGTGGTTACGTCACATGCACGTGATCTAAAAGTCCCGAGCCAGCCCGAGCGGCCTTGGGCCATCTGCGCGCTTGATGCTGACTGCATCCGCTGTGGCGTCTGCTATGCCTGGCTATGCCGTCTGCTCTCTCCATAGCTGAAACAGAGGCCACAACGCTGACTCATTTGAGACCTAAACCGCAGATAGGTAGTGAATTGTACCTATTTCTGTTGTGATGCAACTTACTGTAAGTGAACTACTCGAGCGTGTGCGCATCGTAGGCCGGCGCGGTCGTTCCACCGCTGTTTCTCCTAGCGAGTATAACACGTGTTTGCCCGACCTTCGGGAATACGCACATGCTCGACGTGGCTCAGAACACCGATGACAAAAACTGGGTGCGCTAACAATGCGAAACCCAGAAACATGCAATAAGTGGACAAAAAACTAAAGAGAGAGCAAGAGTGCATCGAAAATTTCCCGTGTTTAACTTAAGGTAGCCGCACAGCATGCGCACCGCGCTGTCGTCTGCCAGCGGCTCAAAAGAAATTGTTCGGGCGGCCCCGGGCCGTCCGCAAGCCGCCAGGCACGCGAAAAACGAACATGCGTCCGAGTGATCCCGGACCAGTGGGCGGAGCTCCCAGTTGGTCCCCGAAAAAAAACGAATGCGGCCCCGGCGTCCGAGGCCGTCCGGAGCCGTCCGGGACGTGTAAATCGATGAAGCTCACTGTGATCACGCCGTGGATCACCTAGGAGTAATGTGCACGTTGTGCAACACGCCGACACCCGCAAATGATGTGCTGTCGTCACATTAGCGCTCGGCTTTTTTTATTGTCTTCTCAGCGACTACAGAAGTGACACCTTGCACCGTCCACATCGTTTCGAGATGCGCGCCGTTGAAACGAGCGAAAGGGCAGGCTGCCGGCTGATATGGGACGAGCGTGCGCAGTACGCGCTCCCGGACAAAGCCGTGCAGCCGCCAGAAGGTGCAGCGATGCGCCTCGGCACGTGCTCCTGTGGTCTCTAAAATTATGCACTCGACTGTACAGTACATGCAAGTGCATACATCTTACTGTGAACCAAGGCAGCAGGTAGTGTGCCTAAGATGGAGATCTTTATTGGACCAAACTTCAAGCCGAAAAACGAAAAGTGAGACTACAGAAAAACAAACAGCACACGATGACAGCTGCGAACGGGGCATCGACCGGCGATTATCTGATCTGCGGCAACGCGCGTTGGCATTTATAAACGCGACGTCAACATTCGAGCCTTATCGCTGGTAGCAGTTTGTTCCTGAATGTACTCGCTGTTCGCGTTTTCCCGTTGAAGCCGAAGAGATGATCAGATAACAACGTGGAACGTTCTCAGACATTCTGCCACGGATTGCGCAAGGCAGTATCAACATGTGCGATATGCCAGAAACGTAAGCAGCATGTGGCAATACAAGCTCCTTCCTCCGATCAGAGACAGTGTACGACAATGCCACCTATAAATTCAGGCCTGCTCACTACTACGGCCTTACCCTCTGGCGTAACTCAGTTTTGACCCTCCCCAGACAACTGTCGACAAGCTAAGGTCGTCTTTATATGAAGAAATGACTTCGAGAGTGTCATGATATTCTCATTTAGTCCTCCAGTCGCCACTTGCAGGATTATCCCTAAAATAACCCTTTAGGGCCATTTTGAGGACAAAAAAATTGTTCTGAGATCATCTACTCGAGGACTTTTGGAGGTTGTTTCTTAGATGCAGCTTCTGCAGTATTTGTGTGGCTAATTTTCTCGGTGTAGCAAATAATTGGTAGAATTTCATATGCATACTACCAAGTCCTAAGAATAATGTACTTTCTGATAACAGAAATGAGATATTTGCGCAGGAAAACAGGCAACACGAGAAAGATTCGTAACGTTACTTTATAATTTCCTTGCAGGTGATAGTCGGGTGAACAATCTGCCGGCATGTATTTGTTCTGTCGAGATCTACCACCGATGTGTTTCCCAATATGGGCTCAGTCCAGTCCAATGGGCGCATGGGCGGTAAACGAAGTTTGTTGCGAGTGTATTGATGTCTGCCAAAAATACAGTGCCAACATAAAAAGTGTTAATAGCGAGCAAGTCATTCTACCGTACTCCGCGTTGCAACGCCACACGCCCTGATCAAGCAGAGGACAACAGACCGCGCTGATAACCACCCTGGCTTTTCATGAATCGTGGAGCAATCGATTTAGGACGTTGTGGAAAAATGAAGGGGGGACTTGAGTGGTGGCGGTGCTTTCAAAGGTAGGATCTAAATGTAGCCTTTAGCAAAGTCAAAATACTTTAGGTCTAATTGTGTATGACACTGCGCACCTATTTTAAAGTGAAGGCAACTGTTATGATTGTCATCGCAGGCAACACTCTAAAGCAAAAGGGTGTTAAACGGGTGGGTGGTTCATCCTTTTGGGGACTAATGAGGCTGCCACAATAATTAATCCTTTTAAGGACTAACGGCTTTGGGTCTAACAGTTAGTCCACACAGACAAACCCAAGGTACTAACATTTAGTCCTCACATTTACACCTTAGAGTGTAAGCGTTAGTTCCACAATATACCTCAAAGGACTAACATTTAGTCCTCACATTTGCACTTTATAGAGCAACTGTTAATCCCCACATTTACACCTTGCTGGGCAACCGTTAGTCCTCACAGTTGCACCTTGCCAGATGAATGGTTGATCCACTCAAACACTCCAATCGGATGGACTTTTTGTCCACAGTTCATACACTGTTTTTTGTTTATTTTCCGCCAGCCCTAATACTTTTTTCGCCTATTTTTCTGCGCAGTGAGCAACGAATTTTGCAGAAAAGAACACGCGAAAAAGTTGTTAGCCACCTGTGTGTAACTGCTTTCGCAGTCACGGCAACAACGAAAGAAAAAAGCGAGACATCGAAATCTTTTATTTATCTACATACACACGAAGTCCCTCCTTTCTTTTAAGTGAAAGCCCCACCAGCCCGCGCTGGTGCGCTAACAGCGCGCGACACACTACAACCAAGCTCTTTACGAGAACCCGCAACGTGTTTTCGACGACTCCCAACACAGCGACGAGGTCTCAGCCCAATATCGTCAGCCCGGAGCTCATCGCGGTGGCGAAGACAGGTGAGCACTCGACGAGCGAGCGTACGGGAGGCCGACAGCAATGGCGGCCAATTTCCAAGCGGTCGCAAAGCACAGGCGAGCTGCCGACGCCGAAGCTGACCTTCGCGATGCCTTTCGTGCGTGCGATATACAACACGACCGAACCCGTAGCCGGCAAGCGCGATCCGTATCGCACACGCGACAAGTAGAGTAGAATAAAGAATGATAACCTACTTGCCTTAGAATCCAGCACTGTTTTCTGCTTTGAGTCGGACTGAATGAAGTATATATCCTATAGGCTTGTTGTTTTCTCGGCTGCCATATTGGTCTTGTCAACTGTTGCTGTCGTGTGATGGTCGTCACTATCTTGGAGCCAGAGATATACAGCGCGGCGTGGTGACGTGTCGTGATTTGCGCCAGACTTCATGGTGCAGCGAAACGCAGAAGCAGCAGCCCACGCTCATCCAAGCGTACGCACAAGCACCACCACGTAACTCTTAGATCGTCGAGCCTATGCGGCCGTGGTCGAGCACTCCGAGCGCGCGCGACGCGAACCATCGCTGGCGAAATATGGGGAAAGACTGAGGCAGCAGAGGAGGAGAGGGAGGCCTGCTCACCTGGGCAACGCTTTTCGCGCTGCCTGCACTGCCCGGGTGGTTCATCCCTTGGTTTCACGCGCCACGCTTCCCTCTGTGGTTGCTCCTCAACGGTCTATCCGTTAATCGCGCGCGCCTATTGGGCTCCGTTACTCCGTTTTCGGGTAATTTTGCCTTAGAGTGCAGCAGTTTGTCAAGTTTGTCAGGCATGTAGACAAGTTCATTGAACGTGGCTACGTTTGGCAAAAGCCCTAAAAATCCGAAGCGCATCAGATTGTCTGTTTTTTTTTTGTTTCGAGACTTGTGCCGTTGATCTCGAAGATGGCCATCGTCATTTTTATGTTGAGGGTAGAGAAGTGCCCACTCCTCGGTAATTCCAAAACGAATGGGCCCCAATGGCAAGTTTTTATTTTTGGCGACGGCTGTTACTCCACAGATTGCAGTGTTTCTCTGACTCACGACCACAGTGGCTTTGAACGCGGTCCTTTCCATGTTATAAGCGCTACGGCTTTGAGTTGAGCCACCTCTCATGCGATGCAGGGTGATTCTTTCATATTGGCATTGCCTGGAAGCAACGAGGAGCAAGTACGTGAACGCGGCTGTGCGGACACGTTGCTAGCCTTCCGTGAGAGAGTGTAAGCGTGTGACTTACAATTTGCGGCATCGTAGACTTCAGTAACATTGCTCTTGGGAGTACTATAGTCCCATGAATGCGCCAGCGCGCTTCTTTCAATTGCGAGAACTTTGTTACAGACACCCAAGCAGTGCCTGGAAGTATTCGAGCTAGCTGATAGAAAATACCACCACTTCGGCCTCAGCGCAGGCGTACAGGGAATGCAGAAAGATTGCCGAGAGCTACCGAGAACTATCAAGCTTAGCTTCAACAATTATTGTCTGCCGAGTTCAAGAAGCTCATGTGGCTAATTTCGGGGCATACTGGGACGCATCAGAAAATTTGGAGGAGAAAGCAACAATTATTGTGGGTGTTTTTTGGCAGCATCAAGCCCAATAGCACGAACAATTTTTGCTATCCTTTGTTTGTGACATAAACGCTGCTACCAGAACAGATATTATCATTGGGAAGACTGCGATTCCTGTTACCCTGTATGCCCTGATGTGTGATATGCCAGAAAAATAATTTCTGCTATATGTCAGAAGCCAAAAAAGCTACAGCAGCTGCTTTAAATTTGATGTAAAAGTGGTTCACTAGTTTTGAGGGCTGGGCGTCAATGCTTCTAACATCAATGCTTCCAAGTGAATAGATGGCAGCTTTCGTTCACAAATCCAAGAGAAGCATCACGCTGAAGAAAGTACACTTTATGAATTTCCTCGTGGCCTCGTGAAAGATGTGCCACTAGATTAGATGCACCTTGTGCGCTTGAGTGTCATCAACAGCTCTTAACACTGTGGGTACGTTGCCCGAATGTACCCAAGCTTAGAAGCAAAGTGCGTCTTGAGATGCCGGAAGAAATTCTCAAGTTTCACTATTTGTGCTATGTGATTTTATACGAAAGCCGACGAGTACTGCGGAACCTGACTGGTGCAAGGCAACTGATTTTATCTTTTTTATTTTATATAGAGGACCCGTTGTTTTGTCATCACTGAAAACTGCACACATTCACGGGCTTCACATATGGTGACTTCTGGTCTTTCTTCATCAGCTGCACTTGTAAGTGTAGTAGAGTATGCAGGAGACTTGGTCAAGTTTTTTGTCTGGATATTTATGAACATTGATGGTAAATGCCATGCTTCACAAAATGTGCATGGCCTGTGCCATTTGTGAGATGATGTTAGACACCATGTTCCCTTGCACTCGAGGAGTGCCTTCGCATTTGAAAACCACATGTACTCGTAAAAGAGTGCTGAAAAAACCAGACCTGCCGTTAAACCAACTTTGCAACAGGCTTGCTGAGCAGGCATGCACGCTGTCGTCGGAGGCATTACTAAACTGGAAACCATGTCGCATTTAATGCATAGCATGCAGAGGGGCCACTTGTTGCTCCCTGCCAAGGCCCTCAGTTTAAGAAAGAAACATTGTCTAGCGATGCAATTCTTAAAGCAACAAAGGGGAATGACTGCTGTAGGCTCTCTGGTGCGGTAATCGTGTTTATTGACGAATTTGCTCGTCTCCAGTGTGGTGAGTTATGCATAACTGCAAATAAGTTTCTCAAGTATGAAGAGTTTTTTTTTTCTCTGTCATACCCCCATTTTCCAGACTGAGAGCTTACTTATTGTCTTGGCCTTCCAGTCGGTAGTATTGGCCCCTGAAGAGCATCTCGCAAAAATGCAAGCGTCTTTCAAAAGAAACACTGTTTTTCATCTTTTTCATGCTACAGTGCACATGTAATAAACTTGCACAACTGCTTCTCAATGTACTCAATGCTTCTCACTTTGGCTGCTTTTTCCTGTACAAGGTCACTACGTTGTCGTTCTCTTCCCAGAAGAAGGTGATACCACTGGCAGCAATCCTAAATTCGGCGTAAAGTTTATGGTTTCATGTAGCTTCGGCAGACTGAACAAGTTTGTTGAAGGCTAAAGGGTCTCCAGGGTCTGACTAGATCATTGTGCTTTGCGCTGTTATCCAAGTATCGGTAAATGTTTCCTAATTTCACCGTTGCCGCTGCTTTACTGAATGTTTTTCAGGAATTTTCGACTAAGTGTATCAAAGAATGTTTTTTTTTATGAACAGCGTACACATCGTGTTGCTTTCTAACACTTTCTTGTGAGCTTACTGTACGTTCTCTGTCGATAAGGAATTTCTTCTGGAAGATAAGAGTATTATTTGCAGTGCATAGTAGACATAGATGTGATTCTGTTAACTAGGAACGTTCCCACTCACATAGGTATATGTATTGTCGACCTTTAGTAAAGTACTGCAGTTAGGCAGTGAAGCGAAAACTATGCAGCAAACAGAAACTTTCGCACTCAAACTCAAACTGCTTTTTTATGTCAAAGCGACTTCCTGAAAATTCAGAAACACAGCTTCAAGAATGTTAGAAAAAAAAAGCAAATTTGCGTGGTATTAGGTATGTGGTATTCTATGTATACTCTCTCCTCAGCTGTAGTTGCAACAAAATTTAAGTGATCCCTTTTTATCTGCTTCATAATGACTTATGCAAAGTAACGTTAGAGTACTACTTGTTATACGTGACAGATCTAAGAAATTATGAACAAACTTGTTATTTAGTGAAAACATGTTACTCTTTTTTCTGCAGGCACAGAGCCCTCCACTTCTACCCTGAACACCGCGCTGTGTGGTCGGCGTAAAGCCCCTTGATCTTGGGAAAGTACCACCATCCATTGTGCTCGCCGCCGCGCGATCGGCCTCCTCCCTTTCTCCTCTTCTCCTTCGCGTCCTCCCAGTCTCCGACACTTTTTATGCGCAATGACTGGTCTCCTTCACGCTTGCCCTTGGAGACGCGTGGATCTTGCGCTTTTCTTGTGTTTTTCTTTTTCACTCGCACCATTTTTCGCCTACGCTCTGCCTAACAAACAGCACGTGATTTTGTTTACTGTGCGTTGTGCGGGCGCTAAGCCATGCTGTTGCGCCTATGGCTGCAGCAACCACAGTGAAAATAGCTACGCACTTTTTATGATACCTCACAGTATACGCGATGGCTTGCGCGAGCAGCAGTGGCTGCACAACATCGACCGAAAAAACTTCGTTCCGACAAAGAACATTGTACTTTACGAGGTACGGCGCCTTTCTTATTGTTCGTATGAAAGCATCACCGATTGCTGCATTTGAAATATTGTTTTAGCTTGAGCATAAACAAACGTGTTTTTTAAGGCAAAGCTCCTTACGCCGTGAGTCGTATTTCCCGTGTCGTTGTAGTCGTCGTAGTAGCCAGTTGCATTGCATTGGGTGTCAATAAAAAGGTGTCAAAGCATATCCATGGAGTGAATGATGATGAGTGGGACCAAGTGTCCGTCAGTCCGTACATGCTTCCATGCGCCCATGTGTGCATCCGTCCGTTCATCTGTGCGTCCGTCAACACTCTTCGCCCCTCTCGTCATCATTTACCTCGTGGATATGCTGTGATATTTTTCTTGGCTATTCTTGCATTGCTTCAAAAGGGAGGTGTCATCAATATGCTGAATTCATTCATTAGAAACGAAAAGAAAGTTGAATCGTTTAACGTTTTCACAGAAAATTACGCCAGGAAAAGTTGTCTTAAATGTACCTTACTGCGTTCAGCCAGCCACTGCTAGGAATACCCGCCGTAAACATGATCGATCCTTGGGACCCATATTTGCACGAACTAATGCTTACAAATACAGTTGCTTTCCCAGAACAGTTGATGGATGCAATTCACTGTCTCATGAGGTTTTTTCGGCTGACAATTTCGCTATGTCCCTGGAACGTTATCTACTTGGTTATTAGAGTGTTTAAATGTGTTTTAAAATTTATTGCTCTTTCACAGACAGTGACCTCCGTTAGCGAAGGGATACAATTTTTATTGTACGAATCACTTGATGTTTTTTACGCCCCTCTTGCCTGGACCGAAACGCTGGTGTGCAGTATGCCTAAATAAATAAATAAAAAAATTAAAAAGTTCAGCTCATACTTCTTAACCTTGCACGTGCGTCAGCAATTGTCGAAAATGCACAACTGTAGTTTGCTTTTGCTGCGAAAAATTACGTGGGATGACACAGCTTCTTAATCGCGCTTTTTGTGACTGTTAGGACTTGTTTACGAGAAATTTTGTTGGAGAAAACAAAAACAAATGAATGGATGAATATAGATGACACTAATTGGCAGTCGTTTCCGTAAGGATATTTTTTGGAGGGTGCAATAACACGCAAAAATAATAAAAGAGATGCGGTCCATCGAAAGAAATGAAGTACAGAGGCGCAACAAAAAAAAAGTTAATGCACGGTGATAGCGAGTGAGCCAATTTCTACAGGAGACCGTGGACGCAATCGTTTTGGCTATGCTGCCATTAGTATATCTCTCATTTTCCAATAAGAAACTATATTATCCTTTATAACCGTGTCAAATGAGTACTTGTGACTGCGATCAGTTAGTCCGGATAAGATTTTTTGGTTGCTATCAACGCGCAGATCATCATGACTTTCCTGGTGCAGAGTTTCTCCTTTCACAAGTAACCCGATCGCTAGTTTCTTTGACAAAAAGGTGAAAACACAGTTTTAATAATCAATTTCTTATGTTTCTGTTATTGTGGTAGGTGAGTCACTTTTGGCAACACTTAATCGTATTGACATTGCTCGAAGGCCTTCTACTGTTTAGAGACCCCTGCGCGAAGCTGCTTTTACGCCGAGAAGATGAACATATGGCTGAGTGACCCACCATTCACGAAGTAATTGCAGTATGTGACGCTGTAAGTACCTTGTTCGTATACTGGCGCACAAGCACGAAAAGAAAATCCGAACACAGACGGACATGCCACAAGAAGAACTACATCAGATGCAAACGTCCTGTGGCAGAAAAACATCTGAATCATAGAACTCTTCATGATAACATTTATTTAATAAGCATTCCCCACTTATGCGATGCCCCGCCGCGGTGGTCTAGCGCCTAAGGTACTCGGCTGCTGACCCGCCGGTCGCGGGATCAAATCCCGGCTGCGGCGCCTACATTTACGATGGAGGTGGAAATGTTGTAGGCATGTGTGTACAGATTTGAATGCACGTTAAACAACCCCAGGTGGTCTAAATTTCCGGAGCCCTCCACTATGGCGTCTCTCATAATCATATGGTGGTTTTGGAACAAACTCCACATATCAATCAATCACTTATACGACCTTTGGAACAAGCTAATATTTTAAGAAATAGTGGCCTCGGTGTTCTTTATTTTATTATCACCGTTAAAAAATTTCAGCACTACTGTGATACGCAAGCTGCCGTGTATAAACCGCCTTCATCGAATTCTGCGGAGCACCCGTGGGAGCGTCTTCGAAAAATGGCGCCATGCGTACGGCAAGCGGGCGAGGAGAATTGAGGAGGAAAGGCGTGCGTAGGGGAGAGTGTTTTTTTTTATTTACACTCGTACCCACAGCGCCATTTCGGCATTACAGGGGGGGGGGGGGGGGCTACACAGAAAATTTATAAATCATACATTTCAAGAACATTGGTAGTGAAAAACTAAGGAGAAATAGCGGCATACATTTTTGTCAATACAAATGAATTTTATAAAGATCAGCTAACCCAGGCGAAGAGAGAAAACAAAAATGAAATGTATACGTACAAACATAAAAATACAAAAATGATGTGTTACGAACTAAACACTGCATAAACTTCGACTGCCGCTGAAGACAAAAGGAGATGTCAAAGAGTGGCCGCAAAAGCTTCGTTATCTATTATGCTGACGTTGTCCGCAGGCAGACGATTCCATTCAGAAATAGTTTTGGGTAAAAAAGTGCCTTTAAAAAAATTAGTCCTGTACGTATATTCTCTAACCTTGAGCTCATGATCTTTTCGTCTTGATGCATAATGGGGCAGAAGAATATACTGATTACGGTCTATTCCAATGTGGCCATGATATATATTGTGAAAAAGCTTCAAGCGCGAAATTTGCCTTAGTTTTTCAAGAAGCTCCCATTTTAATGTTTCCTTTGTAGCAGTAATGCTAAGGTTTCTCTCATAGCTACCGATAATGTATCTTGCAGTCATGTTTGAACTCGCTCAAGCTTGTCGCAATCGGCATTTATGGGAGGATCTCACACAGTGCACCCATACTCTAATATTGGTCTGACGTAGCTCTTGTAGAGAACATCGCGGGCCTGCTGAGGAAACAGGTTTGTGTTACGCCGCAAGAATCCCAACACCTTACATGCCTTACTTAGATTTGTTACTTTTCTAAGATCTAGGGGCTTTAGGTCGGCGTAAAGTCTCTCAATATATTCAAAAGTATTAAGAAGTTTTTAAGAAGCTGAAGGCGCCCGCGATAGGCTGATCTGTGACACGTGACCTCGCTCCGCCATGAAGGTTCCCGCGCTCCGAGAGAAGAGCGCTCGCTTCGCCTGTTCCGCTATGCACGTTGTGCGGTGGTTTCGTTCTGGAAGGTCCGATATGCCACGTTGCTGTGCGTTTGGGTGCCGAAACCGGACGAAAAATGGCAAGATGTTGTTTTGCATCCCGCGGGGCAAACATAATCTAACCAGAAGAAAAGTGTGGTTGCACAGAATTGAACGGAAAAACTCCGAACCGTCGACCACTGCACGACTATGCGAGGTAAGTAACTCGACACAAAGGCGCAAGAAAAAGCATAGGCGTGCATGTGCCGAGCTGCAATAGCATTTCATTCGTGCGCGCTGGTTTTTATGGCCCAGATTTGTCGAGATCATTCATTTTAGTACTTTATGAACCCACTGACGTAGGTCATGCACTACGAGCCTAGCATGCAAGTAAATAAAGCGAGGGAAGCGCACTAACCCGCTGACAAATATCCGCATTGCGTTGCACGTAATCTAAATTTGTCCGCTGTCGTGGTATGGCAATTACTGCGGTTACAATGCACGGCTGCTGACCGGATAGACGCGCTTAGATCCCGTCCTCGTTGGTCGCATTTTCGATGGAGGTGAAATGCTAGGAGGCTCGTGTACGGCGCGTATTCCGTGCATGTAATAGAATCCCAGGTAGTCGCGAAATTACCGGAGCAGTCTACTATGGCATGCCACTCACTCATATCGCGGTTTCGGCACGTAAAACACCACCAATATTATTATTGTTATAGCGATAAAAATTAATAAATTTCAGCAGTGAGTTCTACTGTTAGACTTCTCTATCTCTGCGTGCGTTGTTAACTTCGCTTTACAACATGTTCAGAAAGTCGTTTCCAATTCTGCTACAGGATCATTTCACAGAAGACCAGTTTGAGCCGATTATTCTCAAGAATACCGGTGAAAAGAAGCTAAGGCCATTTGCGACGCCAAGCATCTTTTTGCATCGACCAGTTGCAAACCACACAAGCCACCCCCTAAAAGAACAAGAGTGGACATTACTGGTATGTTCATGGTGTTCATTAGGACAAATTATCTTGAATGCTATCCACAGCATTCAAATCAAATTTGATTGTTGCAATGAAAACAATCCTTGAGTTATCATTTCTCATTATGTTCATGTATCCTACCCAGATGACCCCAATGTCAAGCAAAACACACAGGTCGATGTCGAACCTCAGCCAGTGGACACTGAGAGCGGGAAGTTTCTCCCGTCTGTGAGCTCCTACCTTTCCATCAGCTGGTAAATTGCGTGCTTATGCTCTTCATCCGTTCACATACAGACGAGATATGCCGTGCAGACAGCACAAAAGTGTTTATTATTTTGTAATTTACAATCTTTTTTTGACGTTGCAAAATATGGTTCAAACTTACCTTCAAGTCTCATAAAGCTGTGTCTACAGCTGATCCAAGCAAACAGGCAGATATTTTGTGTGACCCTAGGCATGTGTAATCCGCATGTGAGATACCATTGCTTCTTTACATTGCTAGTTGTCAACTTGCTTTGTGCTCCACGCAGATGTTCCTGATATGCAACTAGACCCACAGATCCCTGCTCTATTCCAGCCAGAAAGTACGCAGGCTTGTTAGTTAAACCGTTTTCTTCGAATTTTTTTTTGTCTTCCATCATTCAATGCCTTACTTACGGAAGCTGACACAGCCTTTCTTTCAATGCAAGTTTTCTTGCTACTAGAAGGTTGAGGCCCTTTGTTTCGTAAATAGCAATACATTATACCCGTAACAGCACCAATTTTGGTGCAACGCAGGCGGAGTGAGAGAAAATTAACTACATGAAGGGAACAAAAGAAAAGAAACATGCGGGAATGTTAAATATTCCTGCACTTATCTGATGTTTTTGTATTGAGCTTCTCTGCTCTCATGCAGTTTATTAGCTGTCAGCAACGCATTGTTAGCAATGCTATTTAAAACTAGTGGAGATATCGCGCTGATACAGAATAGACATGCAGAGAACAGCAAACAGGCTGTTCCGTGCATACGCTTTCTGTATCAGCGTTACATCTTCAATATGAAGCACCACCTAGCCCCCGCTCTTGCCTGTTTAGAATTATCAACTGCTTTAGACCTAATTTTGGTGCATTATTGCAGGCTACTTGATACAAGCAACTCTAGAGAAGAGGGTGGCCCAGCTTGAAACTCAACTTCAGGCGACGCTATGGAAGCTTCAACTTGCTCAGAGGCACTAACTGCAAATAAGCGCCTTGGCGCAGGGCTAAACAAATACTTGAATGAAGACCAAGATAAATGTCTGAAGATGGCGACAATGCAGGGGACTCGATGGACTAAGAAGACTAATATAAAGGCATTTAAAATGAGACTTTCCTGTGGAGCACGTGGATATGACTCAGTCAGGGAGCTTGGACAACGTCTGCCAACAGAATGCACCCTACTTCGTCACTTGGAAGGGTACAAGTTCCCACCAGGTTTGCTGGAGGACATCATGGCGTCTCTCGCACTAAAGGTAAGTGCACAGACAGGTTCCCATGACCCTTGAGCTATCCTATTACCATAGCACCACTGTTTTTATTGCCTAACTAAACCTTTCCACTCCATATGTTAGCCTCATGTCACCAGAGTAGCGGCACGTCACTTCAATGCTCTATGAGATGCAGCTTGCACAAGGCTTAGTGTACACCCCATCCTCGGGAACAGTGCTTGGAGCCCCACCTATACCTCTTGCAGACGGAACACTGTCACCCGACTGTTTTGCCACTCATGGGCTGGTATTTATGCTCGGTGGGATAACAACCCGCTGGAAGCAAACAGTTGCTAACCATTTCACTGGAAATTCATTCCATGCCAAAACAGTTTAGGATATAATCAGCGTCATCATAAAAGCATGTGAGGCAATTTTCCTGAAAGTAGATGTTGCGGTGACGGACATGGGAGGGGGGAACCAAGCCGTCTGGCAACTGTTCCGTATAATTGCAGGCAAGCACAGCAAGCCTAAAACCTCGTGTCTCCAACCATGTGATGCTTCCAGGCAACTTTTTTTTCATGGCTGACGCTCCTCATCTCCTTAAGAACCAGAGGAGCCACTTAAGTAAGGGCCAGAAGATATACTTGCCCGAAGAAGTAGTGAAAAAAAGGCAATCCACTAGGAAATGAAATATCCATCTAGCCTATAAAGAAGCTTGTCCAGATAGACAGCAATGCCAAGCTAAAGCTACCTCCCCACCTGAAGCCTTATTCAGTTGACCCCAGCCATTATGATAAAATGAAGGTAGGACCAGCATTCAGCCTTATCAACATTGACACTGCTGCTGCAGTACGCTTGCTTGTAGATAATGGAAGATTAGATAAACCAGCCTTGACAACTGCATGGTTTCTAGAGATCATGTTTTGATGGTTCAGACTCATGACTTCCAGAACAACAAAACTGGCTTTGAGCCATTTTGATTATGTTGAGCATGGAAAGGCCCTTCAGTTTCTTGAAGAAACAATTGCACTCTTTGAAAAAATATGTATTGGGCATGAAAAAAAGAACTACCTAGAAACCAGTGCAGACTGACGTTATCCTAGAGACAACATCAGTGTTGCAACTGAAGGCACTGTTTCTTGAAATGTACACACTTCAAGTTTCTGCTCCTGAGCAGGTTTGGCGAAGATACCCTAGAGAATCTTTTCTCTAGACTCAGATGTAAGAACCCGGTGCCTCGTGCACTTGAATTCAAGTTTTCTCTTCGAGCTGCAACGATGGCCCAGTTTCTGAGGCCATGTAAGGACGGCACCTACACTGAAGAGGACTGCTTTCTCTTGACTGGCATGGCCGATGACAACAAACAAAATCAAAGCAAACTGTACGTTGTTCGTCTGTCTGATCTCCTTGATATTGAATACTTAGAACATGAATCCTTGGAGTACCTTGCTGGTTATGTTGTTGCACAAGTCAAGAAGGCAAACTCATGTCAAGCTTGTGTCGAAGCGATCACAAGCTCACCCGAGGGCAACAAGCTCACAATGCTGAAGCCCTCCGACAAAGAGAAGCCGGCATGGACAGTTCAATCACCAGCTGTTTTGCAGTTAATAGAGGCTGCTTTAAAATATGTGCGCTTAAATTAAGATGCACTAATTGCAAACAGAGTGTCTGCATCTAATCTTCAGAGTACCATTCAAAGTTCCGTGTACTTGGGCAATTGCTTCCCTACGTGCCACTGCATATCAGACAAACTCCTTGCCACTTTTTTAAGAACTAGAATCTCAATTCTCGTGAAAAAGAAAAACCATCTCCTCACGACGAAAATTCAAAGCTCACAGATGTGTGGTAACCGAAGCATTGGAATGCATGTTGCTGCACGTAGCATTAGGTAGTACTGGTAGAAACGTTTGTGTAAAATGTATATTTCTTGTACTACTGTAAGTGTGGCTGTTCTTTGTTTTTGCATTTTAATAGTTATTTAGGCCACCCTTACTGTTCAGTGCCATCTTCATGCAATGTCCTTTTATTCACTTGGAAGCACATCCTAAGTGTATTTTGTACATTCCATGTGTAATTAATATACTAGTAAGTACCTGCATTACCCTGTACTTTGCATTGTGGGTGGTATGGTCCGAAGCATTTGTCTGCAAGCATAAGCTTACGTAGTTGTTTTACCACTTGGTGTCATTATGTTTTTGTGCTGCATGTATATATGGACGGATGTACGAAAAACTTCGTTCAGATCCTGCATGGCGGCATGTGTGTATGTCAAGCCGCTATGGTAAATTAGTAATATTTGCTGTTAGTGTACTGCTCTTGCAGTGATAATTGTGTGGTAATATAAAACTTTATTTTGGTTTGTGTATCGTATGGTTCGTTTTAAACAAATAACAGTCTAGTTCCTACATTATGTTCTCTTCAATATTTCATATTGTTCTCTACGCTTTGTGTATTTCTATATAGTGTTATTCCCATTGTATTGCTGATCCTGCGTAAAGAAGGGCATTCGGACTGGCTGAATGTTCTAGAATAAACAAATAAATGCCACATAGCCACTGCTACTGGCCATCACTATATTTCCTGAATTGTATAATTCCCACTGTATGGCCGACCCTTGCTTAATGTATGGCATTTGGACTGACTATATGTTCTTAAATAAATAAACAAATAGCCCCTTGTTCGTTTAAACAATTGTTTCACCATGTTTCCCCGGGCCACCAGTTTCACCGTAACGTCTTCCATTGCCTCTATTATTAGGACCTTCAGCGCTTGTCTCAAGTCAGTGTTAGGCTATTTGTACACGTTTCTTCGTTTGCATGAAAATAAGTTTACTCCCATTAGTCTTTGAGGAGAACGAGTATGATTTTATTATGGCAGTTGAAAGAACCATCGTCTGTAAAGCGTATTCCTATCAACGTGGTGACGGGCGGCGCAACTATTCATTTGCCTAAACCACTTGCAAGTGATTCAGAAGTAAATAAATGAATCCAACTTTGTTAATAATTGTGTATTGATCGTTAAAAAGTAAACTATGTCGACAGTTAACCAATTTCGACACTCGAATATTAACAACTCAAATGTGACCATAACTTGAATGATGTAATGTTTATTAAATTAGCAGTGTGAAATAAGCCCCTGAAACAGACTACTTGAAAAGTACGGCGCCCTTTTCAAAGAAACCTACAATCCCGCTTATAGATTCGGAAATGCCTTATCACTGTACTTTGTATGATGTAAAGGTTTCATAGAGTCTATCATTAAGACAGCGTCCCATCGGACCCATTTACCTCCTGCTGCATGTCAGTGATTGTGGGCATCATGCCTTTAACACGGGTTACATATTTCCGCCTGTGATGAGCGTGGCAGTGTTTCCTTCCTTTCATCTGATCGATGAATCTGCATAAGTCAGAAAGTTTTAGGGGCCATTAACGCCCCTTCGACTCCAGCTCCTTCTACCCATTTTTAGTAGAATTTGTCAGAAACACTGTGCGTGCTAAATATGACAGCTGTCTGATTTTCTTGCACCCCTTGAGATGGTCTGTAGCTCATTTTTACGCCTAGGATACCTCGTATGCCAAAGAAAAACCTCGGCTACGGGCTACTTGTCTTGAGTTGAACCTGCGATTCGAAGTCTGGACATTTCCTTGGAAATTGCTTCAACCACAATGTGATAAGGTGAGCCACATAGAGCATTATGCAAGGCCATGTGCATGACCGACTTCTTTGCCCCATTCGTGTGCTCTAACGAGAAAGGCAGCAGTGGCTTCCATGGAAGAGACTTACACTGCCAACTTGTGCACCATTTTGTAAAAAGCTGTGTTAAGCACTGGAATTCAATTGTGAAACATTCGGGAACCTGATGTATCGCCACAAGATGCTCGAGCTTGTGTTGCAAAACCTTCATACTGGGCATGACAAGCTGCTGCAGCCCACAGATTTTGCCATATTAAACAGTAAAAAACTATTTACATAGAAGGAGATTGTACAGCACTGAAACATAGCAATCTGCTATTGTTCCTTCAAATACAGGTGAAATGCAGGTCCCTAAGAATTGATACTGTGCTCGATCCTATACTAATACTCTGCCAATACAAATACACATTTATGACTTAGGCAGAAAAGGTAGACTCAAGTAACAGCGTGAGAATCACTTTCAAACACCTCCCAGTGACAATCGACATTTTCCTGTGAAGAATACCGTTCAAAGAAATTCTACAGCATCGTTGAGGCAGCGCAGTAGATCCTTTGCGCTGGCAGGCTGTTTATATTTGGTCAATCATTGTGTAGATATTCAACGGCTTGTATTGTCATGTGCCGAAAAAAAATAATAATAAAAGGTTGATGACTTCTAGTGCTGTAAGATCATCCTGCTTTGTGGATGAATTTTCGGTCTTTTACTAGACAGAGTCAATGGGCTGTGACTAGAATGTCGTGCCCACTTTGAAGGTTTCTTGGAATGTGCTCCGACATCTTGAAATAGCGTAGCTGCTTCTTCAATAGGGCACGAATAAATTCCTGAACTCAAGGTGGTTTCTCAGAGAATAAGACTCACATTGGTGGTGTGAGGCGGAAATGTTTTAGGCCGATGTGCTCAGATGTGGGTGCACGTTAAAGAACCCCAGGCGGTCGATATTTCCGGAGTCCTCCACTAAGGTGTCTCTCATAATCATATGGTGGCTTTAGGACGTTAAACACTACAAATTAATCAATATTAGTGGTATGAACCTTGTGCTTAGAAACAATTGCAGCTTTTGTGCCGCGATGTTCAAAAGTGGTCGAAAGGCGGAGCGTGCACTTGCCTTTGAAGAAAGCTCTGTGTCAATTGTCTCATCACAAACAAGGTGGATGATGTATTCTCCCAGTAAGTATCCCATGTTAAAATTGCCGGTTTCGCTCAAGAAGTGTTGTTGTTGATAGCTGTGAGATTTCTTAGGTATGTGATGAAACCTAGGCATGAAGAGGGGTGGTGGGTCATTACGAAGGCCAAAGAAAGGAATGAGGCAACTGTAGTGTATTGCATGAACAGTGTCCCTCGCACACTCAAGGAGGTAGCGGGGCAGTGTTGAAGTACAGGCGGTGTACTTTCTTGCCTGTGCAGAACCTCTTGAATGAACTAAAGAGGCTACAGCTTTGATCCCAAATAGAAGTGTCTAATATGTTTTAACCGCGTGGTGAACACGATCTCTTCAACAAAGAAAAATAAGCCTCTAAAATCTCCTTTTGTTCATTTATAGCGAGGCTATTGTTCCTGTAGACCTAATGCCTTCAGGTAATGTGAAAGGGCTTAATGTGAGCTACACACACAAACAGATTATGTGCTCTGGACAGTGCTGACTTACTCTCTCAGGTTTACACGCATGAAAACACCCGATAATGTCGACAAGAGGACAGCCGCCGCTTCAGCTAATTGATAAGAGCATCGAATGAATTATCCGAAAGTTGTAGGTTGTCTTTGCCGGTGGAAAGTTGTGTGTTTGTCCACTCTAATTTCTGAACATCTTTATCGTAATTGCTGTACTATAGTCAAAAAGCTACTATTAACGACTCCTATGTTTTATGGGCTGATTGACTGTTCTCATTGAAGGACTGTATATACATCTGCACTTCTTTGTAATAAATTTCAGTTGGAAGATAGTGCTGCATCTTTGTATCTTTTGTCCCTCCTCTTGCATTTGCTCGGAGCAGCCTTTGCAGGCCAATTAACTTGTGGGGTAGATATGCGGGGGCACGCTTGTTGTGTACAAAATATCAACAACTAACATATGCTGGAACACACCTACAGTTAACTTTACAGTGCTTGTCATACAAAAACTTACAGAAGACCCCTTTGTATTCCATCTAAATAAACCACTGCTTTCTACGTCATAAATTTGTGTTGACTTCCACACGCCTTGCAAGTGCTCTCCTAGCAGACTTATTCAGATTAAGAGGTGGCAGACTTGCACGGGAGCTCAAATGTTGATGTCCTTGCTTTGGCTGTGCATTTTTATGAGACATGCATAAATACATCTTAGAGGCAATTCTTTGAAGAAAGTTTTCTGTGCAACGACCATGTGCTGCATGCGGTTTTGTGTTCATGTAGCCAGTTATGTTCGCATGAAAACCACGTTAGGTCCCACCTCAGTTGGCGTTCTCTCAAACTGAAATTGTGACTCAGCATTGTAAAACCTTTTTTTAGGTAACGAATCGTTCTATCCACGATGAGTGTGTCGTTAACTACTCATTGCAACAGAAAAAACGCTATGCAAATTTTTTGTGTTAGTTACCAGGCTTTGTTTATGAAAAAAAAATTAGCCCTTAAATGCTAATTTCCTTCTGTGACAGCCAGGAGGTCAATGGCTCAGACAGGAACCTTGCGTAATGATACACTCTGTGAGCACCGCTGCAATGTGTAAACAGCCATTTTCAGGTTACTCGGAATCCTGGTGTAGGTTGATGGGTTAGGCCATTTTTTAAGACAGTGTGTTCCTTGCATTCAGTCCAGGTCAAAGGGTCAGGGAGATAGTAGAGGTGGAGGAGATTGCAAGGTCAACTGATGGATGTGTAAGCATGTTGTCGTTGCATCTTTAAGATAACAAGCATCCTCTTTTGGCGTGATTTTGGTATGCGAACAGTTAGGCTGCATCTTTTCATTTCGCTTATCCTGATATTCTTATTCTGGTGCATGGTTTGATGATTTCATTTTTCATCGTCATGTTTATCATGCATGGTTTGATGATTTCAGGTGAACAGAAGAATTTGGTGTTGCAAGGGTTTCGTTATCGGAAAATGACACAGTACTTACTGAAATATACAAAGATGCATATTATTGGGGAAGAAAATTGAGGACAGAACCGAAAGGGCGTCACTCGCAAGTAACTTTATTCTCGCTAAACAAGCAAAATATATAAGCGTAGCAACCATGCGTGCGCACATTGCCTCACATGCTAGTCAAATATACGCAATAAGATTGACAAAAAAAGAATGATGACGAAATGCCAAACGAAAAAAAGATTCGAAGAAAGCGAATTCCCCGCCACGCGTATCTCCCTTATTTTATAATAGTATGCTTCCATATTTTCACGTCCCTAGGTATCGTTACTCTTTCCAAGGACAAATACACTGGAAAACCTGGCCTCACACTTGCAGGAACCACAATGTGCAGGCAAATGTGCCGAAAGTTTATTTCCCACACAAAATTCTTTCTCCGTAATTCTGTCCTTTGTGTATGGGCACAATTTCCTGCACATTGTGGTTTCTGCAAGTGTAAGTCTAGGTTTTCCAGATATCCGTCCTTGGAAAGAGTAATGACACCTTGGCACGTAATATATGGAAGCAGACTACATTAAAAAGAAGGGAGATACGCGTGTTAGTGATACATCTGTTGGTCTGCGTGGTGGGGTATTTAATTTTTTAGAGTCTTTTTTTTGTTTAGTGGCTTTTTTGTCATCATTCGTTTGTTGTAAATATTATCAGGTGTTTTTTTACTAGCACGTGAGGTGAAGTGCGCGTGCATGGTTGCTACGCTGATTTTTCGAGAATAAAGTTAGTTGCGATTGACGCCCTTATGTTCTGTCCTCAGTTTTCATCCCCGATGATATGCGTCTTTTTGGAATTTAATAAGCATGTACCGACTACCCCACCAAAAAGATTTATCAAGGTGGTGGTTCCAGTCCACCAGCCCGTGGTCTGCCTTCTAGTCATTGTTTGCTTTGTACGCTCAGCCTATTTGTGTGAATTGTATTGCATTAGAAGCTTAGATTCATCGCTTTCTAATGACAGCTAGTATTGTTGCCTAGCCTGAAGCGGTTCGGCAGTGTGTTTGTTTGGCAGTGTGTGTTCAACGTGACACTGGTTGAAGGGTAGTATAACATTGAACCTTATTCGAAAAACTAGCCTGGTCATGCGACGGGTGGTAACATGATGCGCACCACGTTTTTTTTTTCTTCTAGTGCGAAGCATTTCTTATCCCCGTATTCACAAAGCGCTCCTTGACTCGACTTTCCCCCTTCACTTGACAGAGTTGAGCCCTGCGCTGCTGCTCGGCTGAAAATGACGCTGCGCTACTCAAGAATAGCAGCAAAATATCACTGATATGGCTATAGATGGCACTCCCATCGGCTTTCTCATGTGAAGGTGGAGCGTTGAGTGAAGCGGCGTTCATGAATACGCGGGTTAGCGAACTTTGGCTACTTTGAGCGTGTCTATCTATCTATCTATCTATCTATCTATCTATCTATCTATCTATCTATCTATCTATCTATCTATCTATCTATCTATCTATCTATCTATCTATCTATCTATCTATCTATCTATCTATCTATCTATCTATCTATCTATCTATCTATCTATCTATCTATCTATCTATCTATCTATCTATCTATCTATCTATCTATCTATCTATCTATCTATCTATCTATCTACGACTTTTAGCTCTCCTGGCCGTTTCAATAATGGTAGCTATACCAAACTTAGCATGGCATAACATGACTATATGAAGAACATATTGGACTAGTCATAACATGAAAATCCTGACATGTATGTCATGAATGTCATGATTTACATTTCATAGTACTGCAGCTCTTGTGCTGGTTTTGTTCACATGGCATGTTGCATAACTGCTATGGTACGGCATGATTGCATGACGAACACAAGCGACCGACCCTAATATGAAAATTATGGCATGGGTGATATGTAACAACATGACTACATGTCACGCTCATGTGCGCAGGCGGCCGTTTTGCTAGTGTCACATGTACCAAATTTGGCATTACGGTACGTGAATGGATGACGAATATATTTCACAGGTGCAAACATGATAATTATGAGATGCGTGTTATGTAACAAAATGACTGCATGCTACACTCGTGATGCGCTCATGGCCGTTTCGCTAGCTTCACATGCACCAAACTCGGTGTAACGTACGTGACGCAAACGGATGGCATAGGTAAATGACACATCCTAACATGATAATCACGACATGCGTGTCATGTAACAACATGACTACATACCACACTCATGATGCGCTCTCGGCCGTTTCGCTAGCTTCACATATGCCAAATTTAGTATTAGGTGACGTCAATGAATGATGAAGATTTTTGAGTGGTGCAAACATGACAATCATGAGATGCGTGTCATGTGAAAACATGATTAGTTGCCACATTCAAGGCCAATACTTTTCAATGTGACAAGGTGCACATGCTCGGCAGCGTTAATTTCGTCGTGTCACGCCAGCGTTGCCACACCAGGCGCCGGTCCTCCCATATACTCGCAGACGTGCGCCGCGCTGCGTTTCGTTGACGCATGCGCGTTTCAGCGCGTATGGCGTTCTTCCGTCACGAAAAGAGAGAGACGCAGTGTTGTTGAGGTAACGCATCGGCGCGAAACGCAACATGTCGCATTTCGCACCAGCTGCCGTCGAGACCCGCCGACGGTGCTGGTCGCACCTGGCGTCCGACATAGAGTGCTCGCGTTTTGCTGACGCATGGTCACTGTGCCCAGCGTGCGCGCGCGTCAACACTACATTGGAGTATATTGGGCCTTTCATGATGCTCTCGTGGCCGTTTTGCTAACTCCACATATTCCAAATTTGGTATTACGTGACGTAAAAGGATGACCAATCATATGACAGATACAAATCCTGACACGCGTGTTATGTAGAAACATCACAAGATACCACGCTCACAGCGTGCTCGCGGCCATTTCGTTAGCTTCACATAGACTAAATTTGGTATCACGTGACGTGAATAGATTACGAAGGTAAACGTCACATCCAGAGATGATTATCGTGACACGAAAGTCATGTACGGCATCATTTACTTCCACCTCGTAACGTTGTGCTCATTTTAAAGTGTCATATCAAGCTTTCACATTCGTGCTTCGCATATTATTGATTCCCACTGTACTTGGGATCTCCCAATTTTTTTCTCAAAAGGAGAGGGGGGTAAATAAACTGAGCAGCCTCTATAAACTTCGCACAGGGGGGCGACAGGTGCTAACTGAGAGGTACCTTGAACCCTCTGCGAATCATTCCTGAAAAATACCAAGCCCCCGCCATTTCTTTACCGGTGTGTGGCAGATAACTTCAGAGGCCACGGAGCCCCAGTTTTCATTTCAGTGACCTCCATGGAGGCACTTTTCAGACTTGGAATGGGCCCATTGACAAGTTTGTGTATAACTTGTGGGCAAGTTTGTTGAAAACAAAGTTGCATGCGCGCTGTAACATTATTGTGAAGTCTGAGGCATTGAGCCATATTTACCTGGCTACAGAAAAAAGTGCGGATGACTGTGAGGTCTATAGCCTTTCCAACCACGCGCAGCAAAATAGAAGTGTATCGATGCCTTCTGAAGTTTGGAAACATTATTTTCAGTACGCTAACTTATTGATAAAAATTTACTTGCTAGCTTAATACTTACACTCGCATAACGATAACACATATATTGCGAATGATTATTGTGTCCTTAAAAATCTTTGATGTGGCACCATTTGCTTGTTGTAGCGGGCCGTGACTGGTCTAGCAGAGAGGTAGTAGAAATAAAGCTTGAACTGCGCGAAATAGACAAGACGTTCACCATTTACCTTTAGCATTGGTAAATAATCTGTTCGCTCATGTAGGGCATATTATATCTTACTTTCTAGGCACCCGGCCTTTACGGACCAAAGCAGCACATAGCTCATATACTCTCAGCATTGGCCGTCATAGACACCTCGAAAATGAGACGTTCGCAGAAAATGTACACGCTCTCAAACGCATTCCTCTGATGAACCTTTTGAAGTGTTCACTGGGTGCAGCCACAAATGTGTGAGCTGTCTATTCCCCTGCACCGCCCAAATGACAATTGCGATACCCGGACTGGTTTTGCAGCTTTTCGACGCTAAGCCAATGGTCCCAATCAGCTAGCATGCTGTCCAGACACTGAAAATGGTAGAAGCCTAAAAAGAGGAAGGTGGGGGAGACAATTTCAAGTTTGAAACAAAATAATCCGATCTTTGAAAAAAAAAAGGCTGGGGGCGTGAGTTTTTGCGTTAGCCCTCTAACAAGTTACTGCTATGAGTACTAACATCGCTGAGCACTCACGAAGCAATCGTTTCGTGTGATCACGCCGTACACCACACCACTGTGCTGTCGTTTTGAAACTGGAATGAAAAGATATGTAGTACCATGTGCACGAACTGATCAGATTCTGAAAGGTGCGCCGTCGCATTCGTGAAAGTCCGGTAAGTGCGCAGGTGGTGTGCGAAATTTCTGTCCCAATGAGACTCCCAAGATCCCATACGCATTTGTCTTGGTGGATCTGAACGCCGAAGCAGCCATCTGTTTCTGCTTCTTGGTCGACTGTATTCCCTCGCCAAAAGCTTTCTGCACCTAATGCAAATTGTCAGTTTCTCAGGGATCTGCCGAATTTAGACCAAGTGGAGATGTTACGTGATTACGTCGCGATTTCAAAACTTTTCGTGACCTACGATGTCATCCAATGATTTTGTTTACCGCTCGTTGAGACAGCGACAGGCACTTTTCGCTCTTAATAAGGCCTTTAAACTTTCTTGGCCGTGTGTACTCTGCTGCTCCTTTTGTAGAAGCGCGTGAATATTATTAACTTTTCACTCTGAATACTCACACTGAATACTTAACACTTCTCCAACTAGGGCATATCAAATTAAACGCCTAGTTTTTGTATTAGAAATCTTAGTGAATATGATATCATTAGATTCACTGTTCAAAGTTCAACAGGTGAAATCGGAATCCGTCTTATAAATTAGTTGCGGTGCGAGAGGAACTCGTTTTATAGCTGAAAGAATTGACTCTCATATGTTTCACTAAATCTGAGCCCTCCATTCATGTGTGTAAGTGTGAGACTGCCCTCCAAGTATGAATGTCGTGCTGCTTGACCTCATCTCTCCCCCTGCCTGCTCACCGCGCTTGCATCACATCGTGACCGATGTCACCCCGATCCCCAGTCATATTCTTGAAGGCTTCAGGTTGCTATGTAAGAAAGAAAAAGGAGGTGGCAACCCAGACATCTGTTTAGTGATGCATGAGGCTTGTGAAGTTTTGGCTGGCAAATCCGTTGCGCCGTTCATGCCTATGAAATCACCATTTTTTAGCTCACGGCAAGACATAGAAAAGGAGCTTGGTGTAATGATAGCCACGAATTAGTAAAACATAGCTTTCCGGGTAGCTTCTGTATGTAGGAACATAAGGATCAAGTGAACCATGCACAACCCCCGCAGTATATGTACAGAGGGGTTCACTGTTTAGGGGACACCAGAACCCATGTCGTCTGCTGCGGTGCTTTTTACGAATTGCCACATCTAGTGGCCACGTGATCAAGCAAAGGGAATGACATTTAACGCCCTTGGAAATAAGCTTACGAATTTCGCCAGCCATCACTCGTGTCTCTCTAACAACTACATTCCCACTGTAGGGTTCACAGAACGAGTATGAATAGCACCGGCAGTGCTACCGGTTGGAGAGTAAAACCCCGAAGGGAGGGGGGGGGGCATCTTAGCACCTTTGTGGAAGGGGGAGTGCACAATGTAAAGCAGAGGTGGGGAAAGGGAAGTACCAGGCCAGGAAAGCGTGCAGCCTACAGATGCTGCAGGGACGTCTGACATCATGCCCATCAATATATTGCCTTACAAAGACTGATGGGCCGCTGCGGCATGTTAGCAATGTTTCAAAAATGTAGGCAGATTTTCAGTAACACTGAAGGCAAATGGTTTATTGGACCAGAAGCTTCTTTCAAGTGGAATTTTGATGCTTTTGTCTTTTTTTATGTTTTTGTTGAGTATGCTTTATTCTCCGCTGGGTGCATTACGGAGTGCGGCATATTAAAGTAATTTGAGTGTTAGAAATACGTGATGTAAACAAAATGTTGTAAAATGCGGGTATTCTGTGGCTTAGCACAAGGCAAAATGTTGCTAACAGAAGTTATACCAGTAAAATGAAGGCTAGGCACGGTACCTGAATTACCCATGTTTTGTTGTGAATTCGCAGCTCAACATGATATTCCTTTTTAATGCCTCTGGGAAACCGCTGATACAGCGTCTTCATGGAGAGGACGCACATAATTTTTTGTAATCTGATATGGCAAACTGTAGAGCAAAAAACTAAGCTTGTCCTATTCTTACAAAATTGGAAAATTTCACTTAAGGCAAATGCATGAAATTGAGTCAAGTTTGTTTTGATTCTTTAAATTTAGAATGTCGAATCTGAAAGAGTGAGCAGCACTCGTTTAGCTAACTGTAATTCAAAAATTTGGTGTTCAACTGTGCGCACTTCTTTATTTAACACAAGTGGTGTAGCCAAATAGAGGAGACGCATGGATAACACTTAGCCAAGAAAACAATTCACTGAAAATAGCATAATTATGGGATGGTGCATGATCAGTAGTCAAAACATGGCATACGTGCTGAGTGGCAATGTTCATTTTGCCTCGGGAGTGAAATGTGCAGGAAAAGATAGAAAGCATGTCTATAAACATTTGTTTTTTTGTTTGAATAAATACATTTTTTCTGGGGAAATATATGAACGTATGCCAAATTACCGTGAAAATAAAACTCTGCTTTTTAGTGATAATATTAAGTATTCATACTTGGCACAACAAAATAGTAACAAAAACTACACAGACATTTAGCTTCTTATGTGAGTGGCATCCTTCTTATGCACTGGCACCAAGTGAGCTGAGGTCTCCGAATTCAGTGCTTGTCTCGTATGTTTTTACACATCCGGTAGGGGGCCATGATTGTTGTCGTATACTGACTGGACACGACGGTTGAACCACGACTCACGAAGTTTTCTTTTCCGTCACCTTCCTTACCGAGATAGCATCGTCGTGTTATGGAAAGCGAAGACTTGCCCGTTTGTTAGGCAGTGTTTGACGAGTTCTGTCCTGAAATGCATGGCTTTTGTGATCTCCTTTTTGTGCTCCTTAAGCATCGTTGACCGCTTCTTGCCTGTTTTGCAGATCTAAGGCCCGAATTCACAAACGCTCCTTCACTCAAGTGCTCCCCTCAACTTGACGAAGTCAAGGTGGAGCGTGCTCCTCCACTCAAGGAGCCGGTGCATTTCATAAACGCTCCTCCACACTTCCTTCGCCAGGGGAGGCCTCGGAAATGCTCCCTACACTTGAGTGAACTGCATGGGCGGAGAAAAGCGCCTGATAACGAGAGTATTCGCAATTGTGGTTAAGAAATGCATATCTCTGTATAAGAAATAAACTCTTTTCTAACTGATGCTTTTTTTTATAAATTGACATTACAGCAAAATACATGTATTTAGAGTGGTAGCATGGTTGCCCTAAGCCTTGAGCCGGTAGAGTTAGCGAAACACCCGCTTCAAGTCTGGCAACAGTTGCGCCCAGGCTGCTGAACGAACAGCTGATGGCGTTTCGTCTGCTGCTGAACGTTTCTGCGTGCTTAGTTTATTTCGTCTCGTGTGCGTCTAATGATTGCAGTTTATATTTACGGTAGTGTCTGAGTGCGTGTTTGAGACCCTGCTTTTGCCGGGGTGACTAACGAGCCACGTGAGTGATAGCAAGAAGCATAACATATGGTTTGTTGCTTTGTTAACTTTCGCTTTGCTGAGAGCCTTCTGATCACTAGTGTAGCCTCCGAACGTGTAACGCGGTGGAGTGAGTAATTTCGACTTAATATCACATTACATTGGTCTGCTTTTAGAATGCACCTCCAACAAAGATTACTTGTACGTGAATTCGTTTTCGCTGCGGGAGTACGTGAACAGTTCCTGATTCCAGGGGATTGTGCTATGTTCATTTTTCTCATTTACTGCGAATTTCAACGTGGCCCTTTCGTCGTTGTTTCTCTGCATGTAATAGAAGTTTCGGAAGACAATGCTCACAACTTCTATTGAAGATTATACCAGGGTAGCGTTCACTTGATTGATATGTGGGATTTAACGTCCCATAACTACCCTTTGATTATGAGAGACGCAGGGTAGAGTTAAAAAGTAGGCATGGTACACTCGTGGCTGAGCGTTTGAATTAGACTGCTATGCAAATTGAGAAAAGCGATCTTGTGCCTTTCTTCAACTAATGGCGAAAACATCAATTTAGAGTTGTTTTTTAATTTGCAGCATATATAGACGAATAACAATGCGTGTTTGTGTTTTTGTGTTTAACATTTTAATCTTCCAAGGATGCCTGAGTAAGCAGTTATTTTTTCCATCTTCATTTTGCCCTGCATTTGTGGATGCTCTAATATGACAAAATAGAATAGACGTAACCTTTAAATCTTTCTAGCTCCCGTGTCTAAGTTCACACAGTGGCTCCGTCTTAAAATATTTTAGTTTGTCCTGTCTTCCTTACCTGCTAGTTAGAAAGCACATTTGTTAATGCAGGAATGACCTTTGCACTTGTGTTTTGGCTTTTATTTGTAGAGTATTATTGCCGGGAATACCTCTTGAAGTTGATCGTGTTTTCTGTGCTTCATTCTAAAGCCTCGGCAATACATAATTTATAGGAGGTGGTTTATTCTATTGGAAATGATAAAATTCAAGACGTTTCTCATTTTAGCGCTGTTTTGTCTTAAAAACGGCCGTGGTGGTTCACTGAACCTTGCAAAAAGTGTCGTCAAGAAGCAGAGTATTTTACTCTGCTGATTTAACGAAGACCAATGCAACAAATTGGTGAAAAATTGCTCAAGAGTATTGGAGACATCGTAGATATATGTGGTCAAACCCCTGTAAATAAAATATCTGCTATTGTTGCAACATCATAGCATGTCTACACGCTGGAACCACGCCACCTCAGTTTCATGGAAGGGGAGCGGTGCTGGTGTATATAAAACAAGCTTGATTTTTGTGGAACTGCTCTCCTGTAGAATCGGAGAAGATTTTGTGATTATGTCTCATCCTGAAAAGACAAAAATGACGATAATTACGTATTCAAAAATGAACAAAGCAGAAATCGCCAATGTTAAAATAAACCTTTATTACATTTGGCTGATGAAGAGCTATGTGGCAAACGAAAGTGTGCAACTGCAAAGTGTGCATTAATCAAGCATATGCAGCCGACACACTTTCGAAATAAATTTCGAGATTGTAAGACATCATAAATAAGATCGAGGTAGTAGACACCACAGCGTGTCTTATGCAGTGCAGCTGCACACATTCACTGCAGATTTTGTACTTTTGTATACAGTCGTGCAAACTCTGCAATGCATTGCGAATGCGGCGCGTTTTAGGAAACCTTTCCTCTGTGTTCTTCCGTCGGCAGCCTGGCCCCTGCACAAAAGAGGCAACACATAATATTAGAAAAACGTAATAGCTTGAACTCCAAAGTCGCATTTTTTTATTTCTAAGGATGCAATCATTCGTTATATTTCTTGCGTTAAAGAACTGACATGGTTGAGTTATTGAGCTTTGCCTAATTTGACACATATTTGGCTCAGGCACTTGGGCTGATCATTGGCCTGATGAGCACCAGGCCTATGATTATGTAATTCGATAACCTATTTGCATGAATATTTGGCTCAGGCACTTGGGCTGATCATTGACCTGATGAGCACCAGGCCTATGATTATGTAATTCGATAACCTATTTGCATGAATCAATGGCGTAGCCAGCAAAAACTCTTTGGGGGGAGGAGTTCAACCATAAAAAAACAGTTTTATAATGTATCTGCTTCATTTCTATTTCGTATGTTTCCGTTTTTATACGTCACTCCACGCTTTCTTGCGTGCGTGCACGTTTCACAGAGCACGAGCCTCTGCTTGATTCCTTAAAGCTGGGTGTGGTTGTTCATTGGTGTTGTGAGCTGCATAGACACTGTATATCGAAGCTATGTTTCACGCGTAGTAGCAACAACAGCACACTTATTGGGCCCAATTGCATCGCGTTTTGTTCTTCCTAAACTGTCTCTAATAGTGGTCTGACCTGACCAATGAGAAAATGAACAAAAAAAAACAAGAAAAAGGAGAGCTTACCTTCTCCTAGATACAGACGATCATCTAACGAAAGTGTGCTTCGCCGTATATTTCGGCTAGGGTAGCAAAGATTTACCGGAGAGGAAGCCACTCAGGAGTATGGTGAATGTAGCGCATCGAAAGTTTGCTATTACGTTTCCTCTCAGCTTGTTTGTTAAGCTTTCGCGCCATGCTTGAAATGGCGTTGTGCGAAAGCTTCATCAAAACACTTGAAAGCGCTGGCATCCGCAGTAAGCATCCGCAGCTCATGCACGAAACGCAACTCATCACGCCACTGGTGAGCGCTCCGCTTGACACCACGCCCGCCTGTCCCGGCGCCATAGTAGCCGTTGTCGAACCGTTACAATGCAGCTCCGTAGTGAACGTGCACCGTCACTGTTGAAAAAACGTGGCGGTGGCAGCCAAATTCATCGATAAACGCCGTCAAAGTGAGACGGGCTCCGCCATGGACGCGATGTTGGCGCGGAAACTTCATTTGAGGGACAATGCAAGGTAGCTCGATCGCTTCCTTGACAATCTCGAAGAAACGCTCGAGATTTTCTCAACTGATGGAAGCGTTTCAAGTGAAGGGCGGTTTGCGAATGGGAAAACGCCACTCAAGGAGCGTTTCGAGTGAAGGGTCGAGTCGAGGAGCGTTTGTGAATACGGGGGCAAGTGGTGTCACAGTCACCGCGCGGTATTTTGTAAACAACCCTGCTTTGACCGATCGCAGGGGTGCGGTCTTTGGGCTTGGTGAACTTGTTTCCTAAGGTACAATGAGGCTTGAACATGGTTTTATTTCTAAGTGGACGAACCACTTTCCAAACAGAGTCTGACGAAACCTGAACGTAAAGTATAGAAACAATGGATGTTTTGTTTTCTCGTGGCACACTTTTTGTTCCCCCTCGCATGTGTTTCTAGGTGTCGTTGATAAACACTCTTGAATAATGCCTTCGTTCCAATGCACCAACCACATTTTTCATCTCGTGTGACTGCAAATGCTGATAAGAACAAACAGTGATGTATGCAACACCACATGCATGAGTGGAAGCGGTAGGAGGCGACCAACAAGGCTCAAGGAGCAAAACGGGAACATTGCAAACACCACGCATGCCACGCATTCCAAGACAGAACTAATCTAAAACTGCTGGAAAACGGGGCATGCCTTTGACTTCAGTAATCAGATGACGCTGGCTTGGTAACGAAAAAAAAAGGGTGGGGAGAAAGCTTCTCGAGTTGTGATTCATCCATTGTGATAAGTTGGCGTGCAACTGCGGCCGCGTACTTCATGTGTAGAGACATACGAGACAAGCAGTAAACTGCGTGATCTCCGCTAATTTGGTGCCAAGGCATGCTCAGGATGCCAGCCGCATTGTTGGCGAAACGTCTGCAAAGTTTCTGCTATATTTTTCTGTGTTAAGTCTGAGTCCATATTTTTAAACATGAAATCACCGGTCTTTTGAAACATTTTTAAATCTGCTTGTTAGTTATAACTCTGCTTCATAGCTGGTGTACTAAAGAACATGCCGATAATTTTATTTTGATGTTTTGGATTAAACTTTTTATTTTGTTTTATGATACATATGCATGAGCTGGAAGAAGAAAATGAGAATCATAATTTATACTTCGCCACTGATGCATCTGTGTCAAAAAAAAAAAGGCTGGGATTGGCATCTTCTCTCCTTCTTTGGACTGGTCCTTTTCGATTCGACTCCCAGATTATACCCCGGTATTCATTGCAGAATTATTGACCATTGTTCTTGCCCTACGCAAATTACCCTCAAGCGAATCATTAGCAGTTATCATTACAGATTCGGTATCAGTTTGTAATGCACTTTCTGCGGCAGTAAATTCAGAGCTGATGAATACGTTTCGGCATTTAGTACCGAAAAACGTTAAAAAAAAACTGCACTTGCTAGGGGTACCAGGCCACCACGGATTATATTTGAACGAAATAGCGGACTCTTTAGCAGCAGTATCCCTGGGTGGGCCCACCATCCCAGTTTTGCCAGATACGGCTTACGTAACCGCGCTAAGGTTCCGAAATGCTTGCCTGCAATGGGGAAAAGGTAATTTGGATAAATTCAAAGATTTCGAGCATTTGAGCTATTGCTGGAATAAACAGTGGTGTGTATCTCGCCAGTTAGAGGTCACTTCTACCAGATTGCGCTGTGCAGTTCCACAACTAAATTATTACCTTAATAAAGCTCGGCTCAAGGCGTCACCGCTATGCATTTGGTGCAACGAAATTGAAACAATCGAACATTTCTTTTCACTCTGTCATCGTTATTCTTATCAGAGAAAAAGATTTCTAGTAGCCCCATCACAAAATGTAGGAATACAAGTAAATCTACCAGTAATTTTATCACTTGGCGGAACTTCATTTGGTTACTGCCACAGGGATGTATGTATGCTCCGCTGTGTTTGATTACATCAACGCAACTAAAAGATTACCATGCTAGTGAACCCCTACCTTTTCAGATGTTTAGTTTATAATTCGTAGTTATGTCTTTCAAAAAGAAAAGATGGTTTGACCGCTTGCTCAGCAAACATTTTTGCTTTTTGG
This sequence comes from Rhipicephalus microplus, assembly GCF_043290135.1. Taxonomy (NCBI): domain Eukaryota; kingdom Metazoa; phylum Arthropoda; class Arachnida; order Ixodida; family Ixodidae; genus Rhipicephalus; species Rhipicephalus microplus. Next base: position 507,005,552 of record NC_134710.1, read on the forward strand.
TAGTATTATTTTAAGCTACTTTTTCAGGTTGACTTCATTTTCAATTTAGTTTCAATTAAGTATCCTGCCGCCCGGTTCTTGGCCCATCCCCCTTTGTGGGTTAGCGCCATCCATCAGAGGTCATCAGCATCAGCATCAGCATCAGCTGACGAGAAGTTACAGAGAGGAATACTACACTGCTAGTGCCATCTGTTTGGTAAGCACCAAAGTATAAGGCAATTTTAAACTATCAACAATTTTTGTGCATCATTTATATTAACTCGGAGAACATTTCGACCCAAATAATAACTAGGTAGACCTAATATGTTTGAGCTGAAGAACTGAAATCCGACCATAAAAAACCTTGAAATGTTGATTCTTTTGCTATAATTAATGAGTGAGAAGCCAATGATTAAACTCGAAATAGATCTTCACAAATATTATGTCTGCCCTATTTAGGCTTCCTCACTGCTGTGTTTTTTTCACTGCTGAACTTACATCGCTTTGTCAGTCCTGGCACAGCTTTCATAGACTAGATAGTTTAAAACACAAAGAAAAATATATATACCATAATAATTTGAGTCTAGCCGAATAGTTTTTTCCAATTTTTTCTGTACCAAGCTCCAGATTCGGCTTAGACTCAAGGGTATTAAAAAACGTGCAATTTTTTATTGAGAAAAGTGGCGCACAACTAGAGCCACCTAGACGGTACTGTAGCAGTTAGTAGCCGAGCCAACACCTGGCTTAAGTACTCACATTGGGCCTCTGTTTTGATCTTTTTGGGGAACCGTTTGTCATCGTAAGTCGCGCTTCAAGTGATCTGTATGTGACTTAGCTCAGTGGCGCCAAAACAGGCGGTGTCATTATAGTGCCGCTATGAATGGAAAGTTGTCCTAGCTGCGTAGTCGTCATCCAACGTTCAAGCAGGGTGAGGCTTTGGAGTGGATGAAAAAAAAAGTGGGGGACCCTTCAGCTTCGCCTTTAAGAGTTGAACGTGATAGCGAAATCCGGCCCCTAGTGCGCCCTTGAACCGCTAAGTGCATACTTATCAATATATTTTGTTACACACACACACACACACACACACACACACACACACACACACACACACACACACACACACACACACACACACACACACACACACACACCACACACACACACACACACACACACACACACACACACACACACACACACACACACACACACACACACACACACACACACACACACACACACACACACACACACACACACACACACACACACACAGTAGGTCGTACCAGCGTGCGCGCGTGAATTCTTTTCCGCATAGTACATTTTTATGGGAACACACTATTTATTCCCACATAGTAAATTTCTTAAGTTCAGTGCATTTCTTTCACCCTATTCAACACGGTTTTCAAAAAGGACTTCATGTGACACTCAGATCGCCCTGTCCGTTCTCTACCTAAGTTCTAGCCTGGATATTAACATACCTGTAGACGCCATTTTCACTGATTTCGAAAAAGCCTTGGACAAAGTTCCCCATGTTAGTTTATTTTTGAAGCTTTCACGTCTTAACCTTAATTGTCTTGTTTAATTGGATATGTGACTTCTTGACTAACCGTAAGCAGTTCGTTTGTGCTAACAATCATCACTCCTCCATATCCGTTGTAACCTCCAGCGTACCTCAAGGCACCGTCCTTTGTCCTCTGCTATTCCTAATCTATAATATAGACCTCCCCAATAACTTAGCTTCTAACATTCGTCTATTCGCAGACGACTGTGTCATTTATCGTCCTGTTTACAATGAAATTGACACTGTCCTACAATATGATATTTCTTTGATTCAATCATGGTGCGAAAACTGGCTGATGTCCCTTAACACAAAGAAAACCTGTGCCATTTCTTTCCATCGCCGACAATCTTATTCCTCCAAAAAATACTTCCTGTCTGATTCTAAAATTGCAGCAGCTAATTCATGTAAATACCTTGCTATCACTGTAACTTCAGATCTCATCTGGTCATACCTCATAATGAACATCAGTAATGACTCAAACCGCGTTCTTGGCTATCTCCGAAGAAACTTACGTCTAGCCCCGCCTTCTGTTAGGCTTTTAGCTTATCTAACACTAGTTCGCCCGAAGCTAGAATACGCATGTGTCATCTGAGATTCCCATCAAATCACCCTTATGAAAACACTTGAATCCATCCAAAATCATGCAGCCAGATTCATTTATTCGGACTACTCCTATCACAGTAGCGTCACCGAGCTAAAATCTCGTGTTAACATGATTAACTTAGCTTTGCGCCGCAAAGTTTCAAGACTGTGTTTGTATCATAAATTTTATCATGCATTGCACCTAAACTATGTATAATGAAGAACTGTGACAGTCAGAACTGTTATTTGAAACTAAGTAGGAGCGTAGGCCTAGCCATCGAAAGCAGCGATAACGTCCGGTGCAAGAGTCTCGTGCTTAGCACTGACGATGTGTTTCCGAGCTATGCATGACCCACTACATTCATCATTACATATTTTCCCCTCGCTGAAGACGGAGCCAAGTAGGTGTTCTAAGGTGTCGTGAAAACAAATGGTTCGTGATACAGTTTGAGACGATCCACGTGTACCATTTCGCGTCCTCGGCAACGCAGGTCCGGAGTAGGCGTGAGGGGTTCGATCAGGTAGTTGACAGCGGAAGTTTTCTCTATGACGCGATAAGGCCCATGGTACCTGCTGACGAACTTTGTAGATGTACCAGGAGCAGCAGTGGAAGGCACCCACAGCCAAACAAGAGAGTTGGGCGAAAACTGGTAGTGGCACCGCCCATCATCGTGACGAAATTTTTGTAGCCCTTGTTCTTGTGTTGTAAGGGCGCGAGCTGATTGTCGATATTCTTCCGCATAGCAAGCGGCTTCGGAAACTGGTGTTCCTTTGAATGAATCGGGTCGGTAAGGGAGAATGGTGTCGATTGGAGATGATGGCTCTCGAACATAAAGTAAAAAGAAAGAAGAAAAGCCTGTCGTCACTTGAGGTGCGTATTGTGAGCGTACGTTATGTAGGGAAGGATAAGATCCCAGTTGGTGTGGTCGGAGGCGACGTACATAGAAAGCATGTCGCCAAGAGTGCGGTTGAAACGTTCGGTCAAGCCGTTTGTTTGTGGCCAATGTGCGGTAGTACAGCGGTGAATCACGTGGCAAGCAAGAAGTTTTTGAATAACATCCGCGAGAAAGACGCGGCCTCGGTCGCTCAAAAGCTCACGTGGAGCACCGTGACGCAGAACAAAACGTTGCAGGAGGAAAGACACAACGTGACGTGCTGTCGCGGCTGGTAGAGTGGCCGTTTCTGCATATCTCGTGAGATAGTCGATCGCTACAATTATCCAGCGTTTCCCACCTGATGTGTATGGCAGAGGACCATAAAGGTCTATTTCAACCCGGTCTAATGGTCACACTGGGCATGGTAACGGCTGCATTGGTGCAGTAGGACGGCTAAGATCGTGCTTGAGGCGTTAGCGCTTTGTGCAAGATAGAATGAACTTTTGAAGGAATGTGTACATGCCGCGCCAATAAAACCGAAAACGTAGCGTGGCGTAGGTTTTAAACAAACCGGCGTGTGCACACTGCGGATCAGGATGGAAAGCAGCACATATGCTGGCACGAAGATGCATGGGTATGACGAGTAGCCATTTGCGGCCGTCAGGGTGGTAGTTGCGGCAATAAAGTATTCCATCACGAATGGCGAAGTGAGAGGCTTGTCCGTGTAGTGCTCGAGATGTCGGGTGGACGAGTGTTTCAGATAGGATAGATCCGAGACGCAATCCACAAATCTTTGCGCTGCTCCACAGCCATGTCGATGGGTCCTGATAGTGGAAGTAACTTGTCTTGGATGCAGACACTCGCAATATCAGCAGAAATAGGCAAACGCGAAAGAGCATTGGCATCGGCATGCTTTTGGCCTGAGGGATAAATGACACGGATGTCGTACTCTTGGAGCCGTAAAGCCCACCGTGCCAAACGTCCGGAAGGATCCTGGAGGGAGGATAACCAGCAGAGCGCGTGGTGATCAGTAACATCATCGAAAGGGTGGCTGTACAGATAAGGCCGAAATTTGGTAACGGCCCAGATGATCACTAGGCATTCTTTCTCATTTACCGAATAATTTGCTTCTGTTCTTGTAAGAGTGCGGCTCGCGTACGCGACAACATATTCTTGGTAACCAGGCTTTCGTTGGGCGAGTACAGCGCCAAGACCAACACCGCTAGCATACGTGTGGATTTCTGTGGGAGCACTTGAATCGAAATGTCGCAGCATGGGTGGTGTAGTTAGCAGTTCACGGAGCTTCGCAAAAGCACTGTTGAAGGCTGGAGACCACGCAGATAGATTGCGGTCTCCCTTAAGTAGGTCGGTCAGAGGTGCTATGATCGAGGCGAAATCCCGGACGAAGTGGCGGAAGTATCAGCAAAGCCCAATGAAACTACACAGCTCCTTGAGAGACGCGGGCCTCGGGAACTCGCTAACAGCACGTAGCTTAGCGGGGTCAGGGAGAACGCCATCCTTCGACACGACGTGTCCGTGAATGGTCAGCTTGCGTGCTCCAAAGTGACACTTTTTAAAGTTTAGTTGGAGGCCAGCTGCAGAAAGGCAGCGTAGAACCTGTTCCAAGCGACGAAAGTGCGTGGGAAAACTGGGTGGGAATACCACCATATCATCTAAGTAGCACAAACACGTGTTCCATTTGAGGCCTCGTAAGATAGTGTCCATCATGCGCTCAATTGTTGCCGGCGCATTGCATGGGCCTAATGGCATCACGTTAAATTCGTATAAGCCGTCTGGTGTAATAAAGGCAGTTTTTGGTTTATCATCCGCATTCATGGGCACTTACCAGTACCCAGAGCGTAGATCAAGTGAGGAAAATAACTCGGCGCCTTGTAAAGAGTCGAGGACGTCATCGATCCGAGGCAAAGGATACACAACCTTTCGTGTTTTTTTGTTTAGGCGACGATAATTTACGCAAAAGCGTATTGTGCCATCCTTCGTTTTAACTAAAACAACCGGCGACGCCCAAGGACTGTTTGATAGTCGAACGACGCCGCGCTTTAGCATTTCACCTACTTGTTCATCGATGACACGGCGTTCAGTCGGTGAAATACGGTACAGTCGCTGCCGTACCGGTGTTGATCTGGTGGCATACAGTAGATGTTCGACCTAAGGTAGCGCTGTGACTGTCAAAAGATGGCCGAAACTTGTCAAGGAGGCTCAAAAGCTCACACCTCTGTTGTGGGTTTAGGTCTTCGTCGATTACACGGTTGAGAATGTCGGCAGTAGAAGGGCCATTCCTGGAACTACAGGAGAGGGTGCTGGCTTCCGATGATTCATCAGGAACGTCAAGTGTAGCGATGGTTTCGAATGATTCGATTGAGCTGAAACATTCGCCCGGAAGCAGCGTAATCGTGAATGGGAAAGGACTCCCCACAGGCACGTCGGTCGCAACACCTTGAAGAGTAACGAGAGTGGTTGGGAGCGGTGATAGATGGCGACGAACTAAAGCAGCGGAAGACGTGAAGAATGCGGTAGCGTCGACGACGGTGGAACACGGCACAGGTACGAAGACAGTAGTGCGCGGAGGGATCCGAGTGTCGCCACTAATGACCAACTACGCGTAGGAAGAGCGATCATGCGCAGGTAGAGCGTCACCAAGAGGACAAAAGACAACTTCGGCACGGGCACAATCAATGACGGCTAGGTGATGGGAGAAAAAATCCCAGCCTAAAATGATGTCGTGAGAACAGTGCGGGAGTACTACGAACTGCACTGTGTAAATCACTCCTTGAATGACAAGTCTGGCGGTACACTCCGCCACAGGCTGCACAGGCTGTGCAGTGGCAGTATGAAGAAACGAACCCAAGTAAGGAGTTGTCACTTTTTGAATTGCACGCAAACTTTTTCGGAAATGACAGAAATGGTAGCACCAGTATCAATAAGCGCAAGTACAGGTACACCTTCAAGAACAGCATTATTCACATTTTGCGGCGAACGAAGAGAGCTTGTGCTTTGCGACGAGAACGCAGTTCTTGCCTCGGGAACTGCGTCATTTAGTTTTCCGCTTCGATTGTCGGGGGGCGTCGGTGCTTCGGGGAGGGTGAGCGGCGACGTGGAGGAGGAGATCGGTGATCAAAAGGTGGTCGTTGGCTTGGCCGAGGAGGGCGCAATTCGGGGTCTGGAGTGTAGGGAAACGTGTGGTCGTACTCCTATGAACGCGAGTTTTCACGTGAATGGAGCGGGTGGCGGCGGCAAAGATGTGCGACATGTCCGGGTAGACCACACGAAAAGCAGATCGGTCGGTTGTCGGCAGTGCGCCATGAATTAGGGACTCGGTGGACTGCAGGTCTTGGCGGCTGGGTGGTATAAACAGGAGCAGGCAGTGGAGGCGGCGCTCGGAACGTGTGTGGTCGTGGTCGTGGTCGTGCTGCTGCTTCTGCATATGTCAATGGCACATTGACTGGTGGCACCAGCTGTGGAGGAAGGGCCTCAGACACTTGGTCTTGTATAATAGTCCGCAGTGTAAGTAGGACTAAGCGGTGCACTGCGCTCCGGTAGGCCGGAGATGAGCGACAGTTGGCGGGCAACTTCTTCGCGTACAAAATCATTTATCTGTGAGAGGAGGACGGGATCTTGTGAGAGAGTCAAGCCGGACATGGATTCCTGATGGGGGACAGCACGGTGGGTGACGAGACGTTGCCGGCGGAGCTCATCACAGCTCTGGAAGAGCTCGGTAACTTGAGCGACAGTAGCCGGGCTTTTTGAAATGAGCATCTGGAATGCATCCTCGTCGATAGCCTTGAAAATGTGCTTGATGCGGTCCACCTCTGTCATGTTTGCATCGACGCGTTTGCACAAGTCAATGACGTTTTCTAAGTAACTGGCGAAATTCTAACAAGGCAGTTGAGATCTTGACTGAAGGCGCTGCTCCGCACGAAGTTTGCGAACAGCAGGACGACCGAAGACTTCACTGAACTTTGTTTTAAATTCTGTTCGGGTTGGAACGTCAGTTTCATGGTTCCGAAGCCACAAGTGGGCAATGCCACTGAGGTGAATGCTGACGGTGGCCAGTCTCGTAGCTTCCTCCCATTTGTTTAGGGCACTCACGAGTTCGTAGATAGCCAGCCAGTCATCGACGTCGTGATCGTTCATGCCGCTGAATATGGGAGGGTTCCGCTGACGGACCGCACCGGAGCACACGCTGGCCTGGGGAGCCATAGGCGGCGGACTTGTGGCAGATGCAGTGGTCAGAACGGGAAGTCGAGTCTGGCTTCGCAACTCCAGGATTGCGAGGAGACTAAGCAAACTCCACCAAATATAATAGAGAACTATGACAGTCAGAACTGTTATTTGAAACTAGGTAGGAGCGTAGGCCTAGCCAGCGAAAGCAGTGATAACGTCCGGCGCGAGAGTTTCGTGCTTAGCACTGACGATGTGTTTTCCGAGCTATGCATGACCCACTACATTCATCATTACACATGTTATAGTTTCAGCTCATCGTCTTTCATGCCGTATCAGCCATTCGAAAGCGGTTTATCCACCCAGTTGGCATACCACTGCCCATCACTCTCATTTGCGACCGTCGATTTCAAGGAAGCCATCGAACAAATCATCTGTTTGTGAACTGTCTACGCCCTCATGTAACACCCCTTAATGGGGCCGTTGAGGTATTATAAATGAATAAATAAATAAATCGTACATACAGGTTTTGACCTAAAGCAAGAGTCGCATGGCCTCCAAGATACACCACGCGCTCGCCATCTCAGAGGCGATAATGAGTCTCACGATTACTCGCATATAGCAGCACATTATCTAGCGTTTCCTACCTGCTCCACCAACGCCTCTGGAAATTAATGATATGTTTCTCACTAGATGGGCATAGATGTCTATTTTTGGAGCTGTTGGAAAGTTCCTGTGTGTTTTTAGCGGCGATGGATGCACTATCTCGGCCTTTTTCGACGTAGTTTGAGGCTTTCAGATGCGTGACGATAGTTATAGCGCGAGAACAAAACGACGACACAGAGAAAAGAAGTACACGCGATTGTGTCCTTCGTGCCCTCCTTGTCTCTGTGTCGTTGTTTTGTTCTCGCGCTATAACTATCGTTATGCCCACCAACTAGCCCAAGCGGCCCCACTTCCAAATGCGCCTACAAATCGCCGATTAGGCTCATTTTCGTTGTGACACCTGTCGAACAGAACGCGTTAAATGGGCCCTGAAAGAATTTTTCAAACGACAATGACATGACTTGACTAGAAGAGCTTATCGCGTGACAAATTCAACGCTGCAAAAAATTTAAGAATCCGTCCAGTGCAAGTGGAGTTCCAAATTGTCACATGCTGCCATCGCACTATCTCTTCTTACGCCCCAACGAAAGCGCTGAAAGCTAAGCAAGAAGGGGTGTCAGGGGCAAAGAAACTAGTGCGCCTATATGACCTTGAGCACTTTTTTTTCTTCGAGTGAGCTGATTTTTCAGTGTGATTGCGTGTGCAGGCGTGGACAAGTAGCGGCCTCTCGCCGTGATCTCTGTATCTTGCTTTTCCACTCACAGACGCACAGACAATTTTCTGCTTACAACCAACGGGACGGACACCGATGACGGGATTTCTGCAACACGAGCTCTCTAGCGATATCACGTTAAAATTTGCGTCACTAGAACTCTGACTGTGTGCTCTTTGAAGAAGTGCGGCATATCCAGTAGGCTTAATGGCACTGAGGATTCCGCAATGTTTGAAGATAGTGACTAAGAAGTCAGCGACGAGGGAAGCAGGGACTGCGAGTCTGAATGCAAAGATCAGTCTAAGTATACACTATGTGCCTGATTACAATGATCCCAGTGATAAATGAACCGAGGACTCCTTGTTCCTATACTTAAAGTTACCGTGACAAGACCCAGTGTTCCACAGCGTTCCTGAGTTAGCCGTCCGAGTTGAAGCGTTTCCCTATCTGATGTTTTTTCATAGGCATGAAAATCGTAGGTGCTGAATCGTGGCCAATTCAACACCTGATGCTGTCATAATTGTGACCATTTGCAACGCTACTCTTTAATCTTCAGACTTGGCGTAATGGACACCATCCTGCCTTCTCACGCACTGTCCCATCAGTTCGACGGCGCTGCTAATAAGAGCCTCTGCTATTTCCAACGCATGCGAGCGCCCCCACATGATCCAATCCCCTGGCAGAGACTCCAATCCTATCCTCCATCCTATGTGTCTTGCTACGTTCTCCCATAGCAGCATACGCATAAATGTCAATGGTCATGTTTTTAACCTTCATACCTTTTCATTTGAATACCTCTTGTAGCAGACACATCTTGTCCGCCGATGCTGGGTGCTTTTTAGAGAATTGTTTCCATTTAATTACCTTTTTGCTTGATCAGCTATTACTATGGGTCTAATCGCTTCCTCTTCATAATGCAGGCCCTCGTTGCCAACCAAATGCCTCGCATTATGGTTTGTTCCACGGTCGTCACAGCCATCGCCCTGCAATTGCTGTTTGCCGACATTGTCGACAGTGTACCCCTCTTGGACGTACATTGACCTGGTGAGCTTCTTCGCTCAAGTTGAACCACATTGGTAAAGTCTTGAGTAAAGACTAGCAACTTCAATATGCTGCTCAGTTTGCATATGTGAACTCCACTGGGCATGTGAACTGTCCTGGCGGTATGGCTGTTAGTGGCTTCTCTGATGGCGATGCAGGTTGGCGTTCATTTATCATTCTACTTTAAAAGATCGCACTTATTGTGCCTGCTGCTGTTCCTGTGCCCACAAGTATGAGTGTATGGTATATACTTAGTTGACATTTATAGCGTTATATTCTTGCGAGAAACAGGCTACCTGCTCAAAATGCTTGTTCTGAATGCCTTCGAAAAATCAACTTCCTCCTTAACGACTTCTACGAACCAGTGAGAGTACTTTGCTACTCCTGGAGGAAGACGAAGTGCTGCTGTAGCTGAGTGTTTGCCGTTCATCTTCAGACTTTTCACCCATTTTCGCACTTATACGGGGAACATAGTTCCCTTTTCGGCGGCGATGGAAGTGGACTTATTTGCACGCCCTCCCGATTTGCAAGCGACAGCGCCGGCAGCCTCAAGGAAGCGAAACTGCCTTTCCAGTGACAGCGAGGCTACCTTCATCGGCACTTCCGAGAACGCCGACAGCTCCGACGACGAATACGTGACCATCATGAGCCAGAAAGCAAAGCGGAGGAAGCTCAGAGCATCCATGGGCGCATCTGCTGTGAGGGCCCCGCAAAGCCCACCGAGGTACACCGTCCTATTCTTGCCTACGCAATAATTTATCAACATGAGAGTACTGAACAGGCAAGCTGTACCTTCACAGCTCGACGCACTGTTGCCGAACAGTATTAAGGATATCAGAGTAAATCCCCGGAAAAATGTTGTAGCAGTGAACGTCGCTCAAGCGTCAGCGTTAGATTCACTGAGCAAAGTCACTGTCCTCGGTGGCATGAATGTTCACACTATCATTCCGCTAGGAGATCAGACAACTACAGGCGTCATATATGACATCGATGTGACCATCTCGAACGAAGATCTGCCGATTCTTATTAACCCTGCTAATGATGGGCCCCAAATACTGCAGGTGTGCCGTCTAGGAAAGTCGAGATGTGTGAAGATAGACTTTAAGAGTGATTGCCTGCCGACACATGTTAAGGTGGGTTGTTTATTTATTTATTTATTAGAATACCCTCAGGGCCGGTAGGGCATTACAGAGGGGGTGGGTACAACATATATAACACACAAGAAAAAAAGACAAAATAAAGAAACAAGTGTCAGATGCGCAAATCAGGAAGGCAACATAAGTCAACTAAAAATGTATAAGAATTCAAGCACATACAAGACAAAGATAGATAATGGAAATTGCGTATAGTTACAAGCATTGCTGAGAAATTGCAGTCTTGAATAACAAAGGGTCTGTTATTGATACAACGGACATGCTGTGCAGCCATTTGTTCCTAAGCCGCTCCAGTGCCGAAAATGCCAGAAATTTGGTCATGTAAGCGCCGTCTGTGTGAAATCCTACAACATGTTCTCGTTGTGATGCACCACACTTTGCCGACAACTGTAAGGCTAATTCCTATAATTGCCCGAACTGCCAAGGGCCCCACGACGCGACATCAAAAGAGTGTCCGAAAATAAGGCTGGAGATTTCGGTTTTGAAGAAAATGGTGAAGGACCGTTCGACTCACCGAGAAGCGGTTGCTGTCGTCAGGCGACATCGTTCTCGTCACAGACGCTCAGCTAGAAAGCCTGCCCACAGCATCAAGCCTTCTGTAAAGCCTCCTTTTGTTGAATCGGCCTCACCACCACAGCCATACAGAAAGAACACGTGCGCTGAGAATGCTGCCCCTGAAAGGGAGGCTGTGGAAGAAGCATGGCCATCACTTCCAAGGATAACCCCAGCAGAAAAACTGGAACTTGCACAGGCAGCACCACTTTCTGCATCTCACCACGATGAGGCGACAGAGCGTGACCGTGAAATTTTTTCGATAATCAAGTCTCTCATCAATGCCATTCGCACGCTTATAGGGAACACGAACACGCCTACAGCACGATGCGCAGTGCAAGTATTGGATGCGCTGAGTCCAGTGCTTGCCAACTTTGCATAGACAAAATGGCTCGTTCACTGACTTCTCATTCCGAGACGAAGTACATAGTGCAACAGTTTTACAGTGGAATGCCAGAGGACTTAAATCACAGATCGCATGTTTTCGACACTACGTTTTCCGCAACAGATTTCCCATAATAGTAATGTGTGAAACAAATTTGTCAAAAGCGATAAAGTTTTCTGGCTACGAAGCCTTCATTTCTTCGACTTGTGGTGAGCCCAGCAAAGTAATTATATATATCTGCACAGATTAAACCTACATTCCACATTTGGTGCAAACCCATAACGGAAATCTATACGTATGCCTGCGCATTACAAAGAAGGTAGCCTTCACACTTATCGGCGCATATATCTCACCATCTGGTTGGTTCGAGGGTGAAAAACTACATGACATCTTGACCGCTACACCTGGCCTCTGGATTGTTATTGGTGATTTTAATGCTCATCACTTGCTTTGGGGAAGCACAAAGATTGATTCCAGAGGCCGGAAACTTGCTGAATTCGCCTCACGCCACGAACATAACGTTATGAATGACGGCAGTCCAACGTATTTGCGTGGTTCGAGATATAGCAGTTGCTTGGATCTTGCATTGGTGTCACGGCGATTCACCCAACAAGTGCGATGGTTCACTGATATTGAGACTCACGGCAGTGATCATATTCCAACGTATCTGAAGGTCACAGGTTTTGCAACTTCCTCCTCATCAACTAACAAAAAAGTTTATTGAATCATGTACAAGACAAAGGTGGAAGAGGCATGCGATGATAGCGCGTGCGGCCTCGAGGAGGTAATAAAAATGTGATGGAAGAGGTTACGTGCGCCTTTAAGTACACAACAAAGCATACAGAATTTTATATAGAACTTGAACGACTACGAAAAATTCGTAAGTGGGCTGAGAGGAGGTACAGGCGCACTAATTCGATTCATGACCTCAGAGACGCTCGACGTCTACAAAAAAAAAATCCAATGTCGAATGGACAAGCTGGAGGACCAACGGTGAAAGAAATTTTGTGAATCACTCCATCCTCGCAAGCCTATTTCTTATATATGGAGGACGGTGCGTGGCCTTGGCTCGACTCCACAACAGCGTCCATTAAGCACATTGGCTTCAATCAAGGCCACCTGCAGGTTGACGTTGCTGAAGATTTCTGCGTGAGGATTGCGGGCAATGTGGTTACCATGAGTGACGAAGTGCTCGGGGATGTTCCTATAGCACGAGTTTCTGAACTGAATATGCTTTTATCACTCGAGGAACTGGATGCAGCTCTAGCCACCTGCAGGCGTTCATCGTCACCTGGGCCGGACAGTATTACAAACGCTGCTTTATGCCATCTTGGAAGACGCGGCTGGGACCAGCCACTAAAATGCTACAACCAGTCATGGAACGATAACGTCGTTCCAGAAAGATGGAAATACAGCCGCTTGGTACCAATCCTCCAACCTGGGAAGTCGCCGCTTGATCTGGCATCATATTGACCCATTGCGCTATCCCGCTGCGTGGGGAAAATAATGGAAAGAATGGTTCTGACACGCCTCGACTGGTACCTTGAGCGCTATAATATATACCCAGAGGCCATGGCTGGTTTTCGAAGAGGTCGCTCTTTTATTGATAATGTCATCAACCTCGTAACCTTCCTGCAACAAGAGAAATACCTCAAGCGCATCTTGGTTGCAATGTTCCTAGATGTGAAAGGTTCATACGACAACGTAACGCACGATGCCATTCTAGATGCCTTGACTAACATTGGAATCGGTGCAGAAATGTTTCGATGTATTCGGAGCTACCTACAGAGGAGATCCTTCTTCGTGCTTACTATGGAAGGCCGCACCGTTGATCATTACACCACTCGTGGCGTTGCACAAGGCAGGGTTCTCAGCCCTACGCTGTTTAATCTCACGATCATTGGCCTTGTACAAAGTCTACCTCGATCAGTCAATCTCTCTACATACGCTGATGACATATGTATCTGGGCTTCAGCAGTGACAGGACACCAGGTACGCGCACGGCTCCAAAAAGCAGCGAGAATAACGTCGACGTGTACTCCATGCTTGAGGCCTCACAATTTCTACCGAGAAGTGCACCTTAGTCCCTTTTACCCGAAAGCCCATGATCTATTATCCTGTTTCCATCGATAACGTGAACATTTCGTATACGAGACGTCACCGATTCCTGTGCGTCATTATCGACAGAAAAATCTCGTGAACTGCTCACATCTCGCACTTGAAGAAGAGGCTCAGCTCTATCACACACGTGATGAGATTTCTCGCTGGTAAAACGTGGGGCACATCAGTGTCATCCATGCTACAGCTGTACAAAGCGCTCTTCTTGGGATATTTGCGGCATAGCACGCCCGTGTTTTCCAACGCCGGAAAAACTAAGATCAGGGTCCTGCAAAGCATTCAAGGCCAAGTTCTCCGCAAATGCGTCGGGCTACCTCGGTGCGCTAATGCGTAGCAACAATTGGTATTGCTAAAGACCATCCAATCGCGACATACATAACTGTCGACACACTCCGGACACATATCCGTCACATATCCAGAGTGCCTAACCACCACCTTGCTAGCTTGCCACTAGAAATACCAAAAGCAGCGTTTTCCAAAGTTGTTGCGGCTAACTAGAATTCCATCTCGTGGAGATCCTCGCCCGCGACCATACCACTATCTCTAGAGTGGTGCATGAAAAGATCCTCTGTGCACCTTGAAGTGCCGGGGATATCTAAAAAGGCAAGCCTGTCATCTGCTGCCCTCAAGCAGATCTCACTGGACCTTTTGTATTTGTCGTATGCTAAGCGAATTTATGTTTACACGGACGGTTCGGTCTCGGGAAGTTCAACAGGTGCCTTTGTCATACCAACTGGATCAATCACCGTCAAATTTAAGACATCACACGTCACGACATCTACGCGATCCGAGCTTGCCGATCTTCGAGCTGCAGTGGAGGTTGTTACACAACAATCCCCTAGTAGATGGTCCTTATTCTGCCACTCCAAGGCAGCACTTCAATGCGTGCGAAGTCCACGACGTGGAAGCTACCACCAGATGGTGTATTGTATTAAGGAAATTTGTCATCGCGCCGCTGACCAAGGACACGACATTGTTTTACATTGGTTGCCGGGCCACTGTGGCATCAGTGGTAACCACCTCGCCAACGACGCTGCCCGATGTGCCCACGATGGAACGCCCACACTGTTATTACCCTTGTCAAAAGTAGACGCAGCTAGAGAACTTCGTCACATCGCGGATAATGCCACGCTTGCACACTGGCATTCTCCACTTGACTCCAATAATCACCCTAAGAACCTCAAGTAATTACTCCAGAAACAACTACCATCCAAGATTTCTCGATGTGACGCTACAATGCTGTACCGGGTGTGGACTGGGGTAGCGTTTACTAAGTCATGCAGCCATCGCATTGGCATGACATATTCATCCGCGTGTGAAAGTTGCAACTGTATAGAGACTATTGAACATCTCTTCTGCGACTGCGCCCTTATTGATGAAGATCGCCGGACTCTCCAGTGTGCCTTGAATAGACTCCATGACCGGCCATTTAATGAAGAAAAGATCTTGGGAGCCTGGTCGCGCAGCACATCAGCACAGAAAGCCACACGAGCCCTCCTGAGATACTTGACAGCAACTTCATTGAGGGACCACCTGTTAAACTCGGCATTGTGTGTGTGATGGGACATGTGTCTATCCTTTTCTCTCTATTTTTACTCACCTCTCCCCCTCCCCATGTGTAGCGTAGTAAACAGGACGCATAGTCTAGTTACCCTCCCTACCTTCTCAACATTTCTTCTCTCTCTTGCCACTTTTCCAAAGATGCCCATAACCACTTCCTACAAAGGGCCAAGTTGGAAGCTGTATTCGCTGCAAAGCCAAAACAGTTGAAGTGCTACAATCAGTGGCTCACACAATACTAGAAATGCTTAAATGAAAAATACTAGACAGTTATGCAGAGAAGCTCCTAATAATCTAAAGATAAGTTGAGCTCACGTTTAGATACAAATAATTAATATCTAGACAAATGCAAGCAAGAATTATTCTGTCAAAACAGTTTAAGTATTTATGGTCCAAAGGACAAAAGAATAAGAACTTCGTATTGAACTGAGCCGCAAATAGTTGCATGCATTAGTTATTTGTTTCGTGATCAATATTTCTCGCTTGGTTGTGGCTGGGAGGTCACTTTGCTGCGCAAATTACACTGAGCAGTTGGTCCACTGATCGCATTTCGCTTTTTCTGACCGGGTGCGGGCTACCTTGAATTTCAAAGGCCTATTTTTATGTAATCAAGTGGCTTGACTTAATGAGTCGCTTTTAACTGAATGAATTTAAGCCAGTAACCATAAAGTTCAGTTGCTTTAAAACTGATAACAAGCTTCTTTAGATGTTCAGCATGTTTTGTTGCACAGATATCCACAGGTTTTACTATTTTGGTAAAAAGTTCTTGCGAACCTTTTAAGCTCTGTCAAAACAGGCTCTACCTGAGTGGGATGTGCCAGTTTTTCAATGCTGCTATATTGTCTCTGTTCACGAAATTGTGACAAAGAGCCATTAGCAGTGGCAGCCGTCATCGTATACAACGAATGCAACACTGTTATGAAATTATCGACAAGGCAGTTGCTGTCTAGGATATTCGTGTCCTCCCATATATTTGACACAAAGTTTTGCAGCCTCTTCTTTCTTGCCTTTGCACTTTCCCATTGATATTGTAAATACCATGGATAAAGCTTTTTTGTCAAATTTTTGCTAAGATTGTATAAACAAGATGTGTTTCTATGTTGCACCTGTATTTGTTTTTACGACCCAGGAGTTGACATAGTTTGAAAGAAACTTGCAACGTGTCTTGTTCATAGTTATTACTGAATGCCTAAATGTGTTTTGTAACACTCCCATTCATGTCTCCTTCTGTGACAATGACAAATAAATAAAAAGTAAGTAACCTTCGTGAATAAATGTCACCTTTTTCTCTTTCATATGACATTTCAGGCACTTCCGCAAGTTCTTTCCTGCCTAAGATGTTGAACTATATGTCCTTAAGGTTGCTGCAATTCTGCACATAAAAATAGTGCACGCTGTACAGATGTTCACTTATTGTAGTTATTGCTTACACAGGACAAAGCCACATTTTTCAATGCTCTAACGAAAATGCAGTATGTATATTACATGCGTTGGAGACTTTGGGTAGTCGGTTCTAGGTCTTGCGGACATGCAGAGGTGTGTTCTGACATTTTGATAGCTTGGCTGTTCTAACACCACTTGTTTATGCATGTACGAATGCGTTGACATAGAGCTGTTAAGAAGTAGTGTTTGTGCACGAAAAATATTTATGCAATCTTTCACACCATATCACAGCATTTTTCCTGGCCAAAAGCTTCGGGGTGGTTCCCGTAACAAGTCAAGGTGCAGAAAAACGGCTATTTGGATTGGTTGGCTAAATTACATCGTATAAGGGTTGCAGCACAACCACGAAAGTGCTCGAAAAGAGGCAAACAGAAGGCGAGAAATAGAAAGCAAAGAGGACAACACACGTTGTCCTCTTTGTTTTCCATTCCTCGCCTTCTGTTTGTCTTTCTTCCAGCACTTTATTTATTTATTATTTATTTATTTATTTATCATATGCTGCGAATCATTTAAGGTCCAAGCAGGAAAGGTACAGCAAGTTGAAAGGTAAAATAAAAGTACAACAAAGGTACAACAAAATTGATACTGGTATACACGAAATGTAAGAAAAACATAGCAATCACCATCAAATTATACTCGTTTCCGGAGGGCTGAATACACCCACTGCAACACAATCCATAAGCAAAGCACCACACTCTCAGGCACACAACAAATTGTTAAATTAAACAAGTATTGTGAAAGCCAGGAAACACAAGGCGCATTTCATGGTGAAAAGGAAAGAAGAGTAGAGTTTCGGGCAACAAATTCCACTCAGAGATTGATTTCGGGAAAAAAGAGAGTTTGTATAAATTAGTTCTTGCGAAAATTGGCTTGATGCTACAGCTGTGTTTGTGACGGGAAAGCCTGGAAGAATCTTTTGCCATGTAGTTTTCTGGCTTTATTTCAAATTTAGAAAAATATATTTGACGGAGTAAGTTAAGTCGAGCAGCTCGTCGTCTGTCCTCAAGAGGTTCAAGATTTGCCAACTGCAACATCACAGAGGGGGAATCGCGGCGTCTATACCTACTGTAAATAAAACGGGCTGCCAGGCGCTGATTTTTTTCTATCTTTTGTATATTGTTTTTTGTGTGAGGGTACCATACTACGGAGGCGTACTCCAAGGAAGGCCTTACCGTTGTTTTGTAAGCTTTAAGCTTTAAGGAACTGGGGGCATTAGCTAATCGGTGCTTTAGAAACCCGAGTTTTTTACGTGCGGAAGAGCATGTATTTACTATATGGGTTGTCCAGTTGAGGCTTGAGGTAATTGTAACACCCAAATATTTATATTCTTCGACTTGTGTAATCTGTGACCCTTTTATATCATATTTAAAGTAAAACTTGTTGACTTTGTTTGTGATACACAAGTGAGCAGTTTTTTCAAGATTAATTACCATGTTCAACTCGGAACACCAAGTTTCCAAGTTACCGATGTTTCTGTTTAAAACTTGTGGATCTGCCGTTGAGTTTATGACTTTGAAAAGAATGCAGTCGTCTGCGAACAGTTTAACTGATACGCTGGTATCTATTGCTTGAGCCAAATCATTAATATAAATGTTAAATAAAACAGGACCGAGTACGGACCCCTGCGGCACTCCGGAAAAAACGTCTAAGAAACGCGAGCGCGAACCCTCAATCTCTACGTATTGTTTACGGTTTAGTAGGTAAGATGTGACCCAGTTTGTTATATCTGAAGGAACGCCAATTGACTTCAGTTTAATTATTAATTTTTTATGGGGAACTTTGTCGAACGCCTTCGAGAGGTCAAAAAAGATCACGTCAACTTGGCTACCAGCATCCAGA
Organism: Rhipicephalus microplus; assembly: GCF_043290135.1. Lineage (NCBI taxonomy): Eukaryota > Metazoa > Arthropoda > Arachnida > Ixodida > Ixodidae > Rhipicephalus > Rhipicephalus microplus. The sequence continues at coordinate 507,024,144 of NC_134710.1, forward strand.
GCCTTCGCAAATTCAATAATTGTAGTCAATAACTGCGTAGTAGTAGAAAGACCTCGTCGGAAACCATGTTGGTGCTCAGTGAGAATATTTTGGGATTGAAGAAAGTTATTGAGGTATTTTGCGATAATACGTTCCAGCAGTTTACAACAATGACAGGTGAGAGAGATGGGCCGATAGTTACAAAAATTGAGACGGTTACCCTTCTTATACACAGGAGTCACACGTGCAATACGCCAATCATCAGGTATCGCACCAGACGAAACGGATTTCTGCAAAATGACTACAAGGAACCTGGCTAACAGTGTAGCATAGCGTCTGAGAAATGCGGAAAGGATATCATCAGGGCCTGTCGATTTTTTCGGATCCAATCGCAAAAGCAATTCTGTGACACCTTCCAAAGAAATCTGAATGACACCACAATCACCATTTTCACAAACAGCCCCGTTTAAAGGATCTGACGTTGAAAACACACTTTGGAAATACTCGTTAAACACCTCCGCCACTTCTCTTGGATCAGTAAGTACCCGATCACCCTTGGCGATTTGATCAAGCCTCGTGCCACCCTTATTCGATAAAAATTGCCAAAATTTAGAGGGACTTTCGGATACAAAACGATTGAGTGTCACATTAAAGTAGTGATCCCTAGAAGCAGCTAATTTGGACTTTGATGTAGCCTGTAAATCAGAAATGTCTGCTTGAGCAGCATTGAAACGTTTCCGCAAGCGTTTTAATTTGCGCTTCACATGAATTATTTCTCTATTTATCCACGAATTCGTCCTGCCAACTTTTTTCACTTTATCTGGAATAAAATGCTGGATACAGAAATGACAGTGCGCTTTGAACTTTGTCCATAATGTATTGATGTCATCACTATCATCCAACAAAACAATGGCTTCCTCGAGATAATTAGTTATATTTACTTCATCTGCAGATGTGTACTGCTTTATAGTAATAGGTTTGTATTGGGGTGGGTTGGATTGACGTAGGAGCAATGACGTAAAGTATACCAATTTATGATCTGAAATTCCCTCACAAATATTGGTGGTAATGTCAGTTATAGTTGAGGAGCACAAGACGAGATCTAGAATCGAAGACGTACAGCTTGTCACCCGAGTGGGAAGTAAAACGGTTTGGGTCAGATTAAACGCCAAGAGCATGTCCAGAAAAATTTCAGAATGCGGTATGTCTGTTGGGCCGCACTTTAGCGTTTTCCAATTAATACAAGGCAGATTGAAATCCCCAACAACTAAAATAGTTTGGTTGCGATACTGATTTAGCTTGTCGTAAAGTTTTAACAAGAAATCTGGCTCAGCATTGGGCGGTCTGTACAGACCTACGACGATGATTTGGTTTCCTAAAATTCACATCTGCAAAGCACACTTTCTTGGTCGACATCAATCTCGGGCAATCGATATGACGGCACACCACTTTTGACAAGAACTGCAGTGCCACCGCCCCTTGTTTTGCGATCCTTACGATAGCACGTATATGAAAGCGGAAACACGCAACTATCTCGATCGTCAGGGTGCAACCAGGTTCCTGAAATTACGGCTATGTGAGGATCATAGGATAGCAGAACATGTTCAAACTGTTCTTGTTTGTTCCGCAGGCTCTGTGCATTGAGGTTTATCAAACGAAGCCACTTGTGCGCTAAGGTTTGCTCGTCATTGTGATGTCAATCTTCTGAGCGCGCAGCGCTGCGCAACAGTTTCCTACGGTTTTGATGCTCGTCCCATACGTAGACGTCATCATTGATGTAAAGCTTATCATAAACTAAGTACGCCTTATCACTCTGACTTCTGTTGTCCTTTACTGTTTTCCAGAGCTTTTTTCGTAGCTGAAGTGTTGCTTGCGAGTAGTCGTGAGATATTGATACACCCGAATCTTTTAGTATGCTACACTTTTTGAAAAGCAAAGGTTTTAGATGCGGAGCATCTTATACTCGCGCCTTGTAGTGCGCCGTCCGCACCGCTTCTCGAACATTCGACAGCTGACGCGCGCGCATGCGCCGTCGCGCCGTCGCCCACTCTTCCCCCATCTGTGCATCCCTTCCTCCTCTACACACCGCGCGCGCTTCACTCCTCCACCATCTGTGCACCCTTCCTCCTCTACACACCGCGTTCGACATCTACAATTCTCCTGATTCTCCAGTGGACGCGCATGTGGCGTCGCGCTTCGAGAACATTCAACAGCTGACAGTGCATGCGCCGTCGTGCTGTATATATACTCAAGGTCGGCGCTCGCTCGCTCAGTTGCCGCTCGTCGGTTGGTTTGTACGGCGCGTCGACGTCCAAGGTCGCGGTGAAATGAATTCCAACGAATCCACAAACACAATGATCGACGTCCCTTCGACCAGCGCCGCCCTTTCGCATACGTGTGTACGTGTTCACTCATTTAACACCCCCTCCTACAACCACGTTAACCAATTTAGCCATCGACCCAAGTAAGTCGCAATTTAACACCCCATTTCACAACCACGTTAACCAATTTAGCCATCGACCCAAGTAAGTCGCACTTTAACACCCCGTTAACCAATTATATGGTCCGCATCCTCCTCAGTGTTCCCCCGAGGGAAGCTGCGAGCAATTTTTTTCGTTGTAATTGTACAACCACACAATGACCGGCCTTGGGCGTTGCTCATTCACCCGTCCAATTCTATGAATGCGCTCCACGGAAGTAACTGTGACCTTTAGGGTGTCTTGGAAAACTTTAGAAACAACTTTGTCTTCCAAAATTTCTCTGTTTTCGTCTCCACGAAAGTGCTTAGTGCTTGCACTGCAACCCTTACTACGATGGAAGTTAAGATGCCTTCTAATAATAATGCACACGCAGTAGTAAATATTTTCTGCGCACGTTGCATGAAAGTCAACACGTCACACAGCAATGTTGACACCCCGTTGCTGTTATGTTGCGAGAACATTGCCATAATTTTGAAATTGTGATCCTATACGCTGCTATCGTCCTGAATGTTACAAGGAACGTTCTCGTATGATCAAAAAAGAGGACATTAATCGCTTTTATGCAACGTTGCTGACTGACTGCAGGGTAGACAGAAAGAGCCCTTAAAGAAGTCCTGCCCCCACATGGTACACCGCGGCTTTGCTCTACAAGTGGAGTGCCTCACCAAAGCTGGTTACATCGCACACGTTCTCGTTTCAGTGGCGGAAAAGCAGGTCACTGTCGTGAAGCGAGGCGACAAACCAGATAAGCGCAACAGCGTCAGAAAGAGCCGGCCTGTCATACTACCGTACGTGCACGACGTCTCACACAGGCTCAAAAAAATTGCTCGAGACGCCAGCGTTCTTGTTGTTTTTTCAGCACCGGAAAAATTGCAGAAGCTTTGCAAACGATTCAATACACCTCACTCAAATTCTGCCGCGTGCTCTTTCGCGCACAGGACATGCTACGTCCCATGCGCCGTGGGAGTCGTATACTTGATTCCACTGACGTGTGGGTGCGCCTATGTCGGGCAAACTGGCAGGTGCATAAACGACCGCCTCCGAGAACACCGAAACAATGTGCACAATGTGGTACAAGGGCATCTTGGCATTCATTGCCGAGAATGTGGGTGCACCCCCCTCTTTGATCAGTGCTCTATATTGGCAAGGCACAGGGACCAGCTCACCCAAGAAATTATCGAAGCCGAAAAAATACACGTGCTAGGAGATAAATGCGTAAGCACTTCATCGGTTGCTTTATCACAGGCTGAACGTGATTACCTGGCTAGGCTTTGAGGCAATAGAGGACCCGTCACACGTGCTGGTTATGGTGTGTAGATTAGAATTGTTTTTTACCTTCATGCTCTGTAATCTTCCTTTTTAGACGTATCAATTCTTGCCACTCTGTGAAATCAAGTTAGTTGGAAGTCAGCGCTCTTTCTGTCTACCCTGTCCTTTTTTCCTTTGTTCGCGTGCTGAAACATCTTGCAAATATGACTACGCACCAACTAGCCCAAGCTTCCACTCTTGTGACAACACGGGCCGAATGAAATTACGTATAATATGTTTTTAGTATTTTAAACTATCTTATCACCAGCAAAAAGCATTTTAATTCGAGGAGTATGGATGTGCTACAAACTGAAGTGATTGCACAGAGGAATGTACACCCAGCACTCGAAAAATTGAGGTGGGTCCGAGTTTTTATTCCCCTCTGGTGACAGGCCGCACTATGGTGTAACTGTGCTTAGAGCTTACTTAAAAAGATAGACTTTTCTTGTCGTACCATAGTGAAAGCCAAACGATGCATCACTAGAAGCTCTGTTTGTAATTTTTTTATTCAAAGTAAATATGAAGTCTGAATAGGAGCAGGTCTGCTTTTGCAATTCATGGGTTCATGTTTTATTTTTGGATATGAGCAAAGGTCATGTTGCACAACAGCATCTTGTCAAGCAAAATGAGAAATTATGTGTACTAAACACCTGTAAAAAGTTTACAATGGCAGATGCTGTCCTCATTGCAGTACTTGTCAACACAGGGCTGAGTAGCAGTACCCTGCAACATTCCACCTCCGGTCACCAATCCACATGGCTTCAGCGATCAGCCTCTAAGTGAAGGACGAGAGAATAAAATGGTTTTAAATTCCAAGTTCACCAACCTGCTGTCTAGGGACATTTTTACTTGCTTCCCACGGCCGTTGCATGCGAAAATGAACGCGTGAAATAATTCAGCAGTTTTAGATGTGCCAACATCACAGCGTGGGTTGCTGAGATGGTATAAGATCCAGTACAAGCATCGACAGCCACAGAAGCCGCTAAAACAAAGATTGAACTCGAGGAACAGAAACGCAGGGCAGTTTGCGTTGTTAGAGAAAATGTGCTCTCAGTTGAAAGATTTGTAGCACTCGACATATCCGAATATTGTTTCTTATATCGCTAGTATAGTTGCACTGACAATGAAATGAATTAGGCAATTAAAATAAAAACAAAGCGTTATAATAACGATTTATTTATGTTTAAATGAGCTAATAGAAAGGGATGAAGGACTGTTGCACCAATCCATAGCTACTCCACAGACAAGACCGCTTATCTTTTCTTGTCACTTTGGTATAATCATATCAACCGTGGGCTTATGTGATTCACAAATTACATGGTTTCTGTGCTTATACTAATCTTGGCCGTGGAGGAGAATGCTGTGTGTCGGTTTGTAGCTGTAGATGGCGGAGCATGTCAAGACAGAGGCACTGAAGTTGACTTGATAAGCTATAAAATGTCGTTACCAAACCAAATAAGGAAGCATGTTTTCATTAATAAAGTGTTGTGACTACTGCGCGAGTGTTGCACCAAACGTGTTAGAATTAAGCATTTTTTCAATAATACTTTGTTGTGACTACTGCGTGAGTGTTGCACCTGACTTTTTAGAACCAATTTCGGCGATCGCACTGTCTATCAATAAATAAATTTTAATTAAGGAAGTGGACACAAGACGCAATCACAGCAGCAACAAACATAGGTGGTACAGTAACCTCTGTGGTGGAGTATTTGTGGGTGGTAACGCCTTAGCAACTTGCGTGTCAATGGCATGATAAAGAGAAGCTAACAGGGTAGCGATCGGCGGGGATTATCTCGTGAATATATATACTGTTTACGCACGAATTAAGGTGTACTGTCTACATGAGAGAAATTCGTATGACATGATGCCAAGCCACTCAATATTAGATTCCAAAAAAAAAGAAATATATTTATTTAGGCGAGTAACTAAATATATAATTATACCACAATAAGTCAGCTTCAATTCTTGCCTGAAATAATCAAATATTACGCCCGAAACAAGTGCACAATTTTCTTTCCGACAGCATTCACTTAACATGAGAGGGAGAAAAAAAATTGGTCACGTGGGTGACTTGAGACCTTACAGAATGTTGTTTTAAGTGTTGCTTGGGAACAAATTATTTTAAAATTTCCGCTCCTTCTTTTCATACCAAATTTTGTCTGCATTATAAGTGAAAGAGCTTGTGTAACATGTTCGAAGCTCAGTAATATTACCACAATTTTTCTGTCTTATACGCCTCCAAGAAATAACCAAAATGTGTTATGAATGTAAACATTCGACAGAAGTCTGTCTGGTTGGGTTTGAAACTAGGAGATGATTTAGACTCCAACCGAAAATTTTGAAGAATCCCGACGTTTAGAGACCGCCTTGTTTCCTTCCTTAGGGGTGACTGCGGGGCGACGTAGAAGCGGTGTCTTCAAAGCATTCGCGGGGCGGGTAATGACCCCCCTCTCTCGCTCTCGTTTTGCCGTAGAGCGCAAAACGTTTGGATGGAGTCAAAATCATTTCCCAAAATGTGTTATTTTTGCATTTTTTCTACTGCAATACTGCGCTCTCTATGACTACCTGAGCAATGAATACTTACTTCGCACAAGGTTTATTTTGCGTAAAAATATTTTAGACCTCTGAAGAAGCTACACTTGAAGAGATTATTGCACTAATTTTACTAACTTGTCAGTTTTGTTCACACTGAGACTCAATTTGCAACATGTGATGGTCTAATGGAAAATCACATGTATACCTAAATCGAAAGTAAATAGCTATTTTTATAGGGCAGGCTTTATCATTACAATTTTGGTTTCAAGAAAATAATTTTAAAAATTTTTCATTGATAGCTACCATACCATTGATCATACGACAGCTTCCGACTTGTTGCCTATTGCCATGAATAGAAAATTCAAAAAAGACAATTTTTTCTTTAAGAAAAAATGTAATGATAAAACTTGCCATAGGAAAACAACACTTTATTTGCTTTCGATTGGGGTATATATTTTTTATTGGACCACCACATGTTGCAAATTGCGTCTCAGCCTGGACAAAAATGACTAAATTGTGAGATTCGTGCTTTTTTCTTGAAGTTTAGAAGCTTTAGGGATCCATTTTCCCGTACATTACACCCTCTGTGAAGTAAGTATTCGTTATCTGATATTCGTAGACAGTGCAGTTTTGCTATTCAAAAAACTTATAACACAACTCCTTTGGTGAAATTTTTCGAGGTGTACAGGCCAAAAAATTCCACTAATATTCCTGAGCTTCGAGCATTTTACGCAATCTATTTCACCTAATATATAGACTATATTTGGCATTGAAATAAGAAATGGTGCTCTTAAAATAATTTTTTCCCGAGCAACCCTCAGACAATATACTCTGGAAAGTTCAGAAATTACGTTCATGACCAAAAACTGTATATTCTCTTCAAAATATTCCGGCAATTCACTGTTTTTATAGCAGTAAATCAGGACAATTACTTTAAATACATTTAGGATGGTCGACAAAATGACTGGGATGTTCGGCGTAGAATGACCCATTGATGACCATCTGGAGACTCTCTGCAGCAAGTATACAGAATGCACAGACATCAGTGCCTTTCATTATCAAATCGAATCATAATAAACTTTATTTCGTCTACGAATTTGTGTGTTGTGAAACACGAGGGCCCTAAAAGTGAGCCTATTCACTTGAGAAGCCTCGAGCTCTCGTTTTACAGAGCATAAAGTGAGAGCGTACAGTACCTCTACAGTATTCATGGAACATAATACGTATAGTAATGCCACAGAACAATACAATAGTTACACAAAATATTATTACCATGTTTATATAATTCTGAAGAAGAAGGTGTGTTTGTAGCGAGCAGCATCACGAACGCCCGGATCTCTCGGCTCATGCTTTGGTTCACTGCTGTGCCGGTCTCTGGACGGTTCTTCACGCTGTCTCACCGCTGTCCATAATGGCGAATAAACTTCTTCACATTTAGTGGAGGGTGCTAGTTAAGTTTTCCTTCTTGTTTGTTGATCTCCTTGATGTGGATTGAAGTCCCGTCAAGGAGATGATCGGCGTCGATGAAGCAGGAGGCAGGTTGGAGGTAATGAATACTTGAAGGTATATTACAGCGAAATATTTACAGTCATATGTACATCTTGCCGAAGCACACTCATGATAACACAGACATCAACAGCGTCTTACTCTTCTACTTAACTTTTCTTAAGTTAGGGCCTAGAACACTGTTACTACATACAACGTACTTAGTCTCACTGTTCGACCACCAAGTGGTTACGGCCCAGACAAAAGTTGCATCGTACGGAGTCGTACTGATCTATCAGTTAAGTGATTGCAGCCTCGACTGAAGAGAAACGGATTCCCTCCAGTCTTAAGCATCTTGCGGTAACAAAGAAAAAGGGGAGGGGGCCACTGCTGGTCCGCCTCAACATTCTCTCATCCAATCTGTTTCCACTCAGAATAAGGCACTCCCTACTGGGCTGACCTTACTCTCGACAGCAGCGCTTCTACAGTTTAAACAGGCGTTTTGGTGCTCTTTCCCATCATGTTTCTCTCTCTCCACCTCCCACGCGCTCAGAAATTCTAACGCTCGGGAGATATCGGCATTGTAGACCTGGTACATTCATGCCCTTTCCCAGACCCAGCGAGCCGAGACGAACCTCCTAAGCCGGAAATTGAATGATTGCGCGCGGAACGTTATTGCCCCCGCAGGTAGCAAGCGGCCTTTGACTTTCTCCGCTTACCTTGTGCTCGGGTCGTGCATCGCTGCGAATTTGAGCCGATCGCCAGAACAGAGCGTGTCGCCTACTCCCACTGAGCTCGCACCCGGCAGCGGAGGCAAGACGGGGTCGCTTAATCCCATTGTGCGTTTGCCCCCAGAAGCGGCGACTTGTCTCTAAACCACAAACATTCCAAGCCGGTTGGCAGAGCGGGTTCGTTTCACATTGTGTGTTTGTCCCCGGCAGCGGAGGAGACGGACGTAGTTTGCATTCCAGAGGATAAGTGGTGTATAGTTACACGGGCATACCGAGAGAGAGTCGAGAAAGAAGCTTTGTATAACGTAGCTTCCCGCGCTGTCGTCCCATGCTCAAAGGAAGCAAATTGCGACCTTGCCGAGAGAGATCCGAGAAAGAAGCTTTGAATTACGTAGCTTCTGGTGCTGTCCCATCCGCACGATCAACTTATGAGCGGCAAAACATAACACGTCCCCCCTAAAGAGTATACTGGGCTGTCTTACGCTCAGTGATAGGATAAAGCACTGCCGCGATTAAGTCACTGGATTTTCTAACCACACAACAGTTGTACACAAGCATCAAACACAATTGCAAGTCAACACTACAGGAGAATACACTAAACGAAAACAAATACATGCTAAACAATCAAGTGCAGCATTGCTGCTTCAAGCAGTGAGATCACTAGTGTCTGTTTCTTGAATTGTCAATCACACAGTCCACAATATACAGCAGCACGTGGGAAGGAACATTCACGCCCCCCCCCCCCCCCCAGTTGGCATGGCACTGTTATTCTGATGGCTTCCATGAACTATTCTGAAGCCTAGATAACGCATCCGCATTACCGTTACATACTCCCTTCCGATGTTGTACCGACACATGATATCGCTGTAAAGCCAGCGCCCATCTTATTAATTTCGCCCCGTGCGGAGTCGAAGTTGTAAGGTACGACAGCAGATTGTGGTTGGAAACGACGTTTACTATGGCACCGAAAAGCCAGTAGTCAAACTTCTTTAAGGCCCACATTATTGCGAACGCTTCCCTCTCAATTGTCGACCAACGCATGTGGGTCGGTGAGAAGCGGTGGCTTGCAAAGGCGATAGGCTTTTCTTCTCCCTAGGATGACATTTGTGCCAAACATGCTCCCGCCGCCGTAGCTGATGCGTCTGTGAAAAGCCAGTAGGGCTGATATGGCTCAGGGGTGTTTAGCGCCACGGCCTCGCACAAAGATCGTTTGAGAGTCTCAAATGCCGCCTGAGCTTCCTCCGGCCAGGGTATCTTATTAGGTACCGCTTTCTTTGTTAACAGCGTGAGCGGGCTCGTCACCTCTGCATATCCTCGGACGTACTCTCGATAGTAGCCGCAAAGTCCTAACAGGCTGCGTAGTTCCTTCTTGGTGCGCGGTGGTACCAAGTTCTTCACTGCTTCTATCTTTTCTGGGTCTGGTGCGTGTGTCCCTGAACCGACAATATGCCCCAGGTAATGTATGTGGGATTGCGCAATCTGACACTTCTCCGGGCTGGCTTTCAGTCCCGCCTTCTCTAAGACCTTAAAAATAATGTCTAGATGCCTTAAGTGCTCCTCCCAAGTGCTAGAAAAAATAACAATATAATCTAGGTATGCCGTGGCATACACTTGATGTTGCGACAAGAGTTTGTTCACCATTCTTTAGAAGGTTGCCGCGGAATTTTTCAGCCCGAAAGGCATCACTTTTCATGCGTATTGACCTTCATGCTTTACAAATGCGGTGAATTTCTGACTCTTTTCTTCCATCGGTACCTGTCAGTACCCTCGCCTAAGGTCCACTACCGTCATGAACTGCGCTCTGCATACTCGGAAAATCAATTCCTGGGGATTCATCATCGGGAACGCATCCGCTTTGGTGACGGCATTTAGCGCTCTGTAGTCCACACACATGCGGATAGTTCCATCTTTTTTTCCGACGCATACTACCGGGTGTGCAAACTCACTCTCCGTGGGGTTGATCAACTTCCTAGTCAAAAGTTCGTCAACTTGCCGGCTGACTTCTTTAATAGTTCCGGCACCCGATACGGAAACGCCTTTTTTGGCTGGTGACCCGGTTCTATTTCTATTTTATGTTCATCTACCTTTGCTATACCCGGAGTGCCGTGAAAGAGGGTGCAATGTCTTTAGAACACCGCCTGTATTTCCGCCTGCGCGTCAGCATCAAAGTGAGCAACCTTCTCGCTCATTACCACTAGCTCTTCCCGTTTCGCAGTGGTTGGCTGTGGGGCATATTCCACCTCCCCAAAATCATGGTCCTCATCGTAGACGACCCCGATATGACTGACTCTTGCATAGTAAGGTCGAATGTTGTTGGCGTGGACACTTTTCACCTTTCCCTCAGATGTTTCTACGCGGTGAGAATGTTCGCGCTCACGTCCAACCACTGTGAATGGGCCTAGCCATTTAGGTGACATTTTATCACTCCGATCATTGTCGAAAACCACAACTTGGTCGCCAACATTAAAAACTTTGAGCCTGCTGCGGCGATTATAAGCACTGGCGTAACTCTCCTGATGAGTTGCACTAGTTAGCTCAGCTATATTAGCGGCCGTCTTGAGCTGCTCCTTAAGTTGTTGTAAATACTTAGCGGGGTTTTCTCTCAATGTTGCGGGCACCGGCATTTCTCCCATCCAAGTCTTCTGCAGTATTAGAAGCGGTCCCGTGGGATTCCTTCCGTACAGTAGACGAAACGGAGCTATTCCGGTTACCTCATGGGGGACTTCCCGATAAGCCCATAAAACCATCGGGATCGATTTGTCCCAATTCTTGGAGTCTCTTTGAATAACATGATACAACATGTTTTTGAGTACTCGGTTCCACCTTTCTACAACTCCATTGCTCTCTGGGTGTTCTGGGGTTGAAAATCTTGGCATGCAACCTAATTTCTCCAGCATCGTTTGCGTGAGCTGCGATTTGAAATTAGTGCCCTGATCGGAACAGATCATCTCCGGAACGCCTGTGCGACTGAATATCTCAATCAGTGCATCACAAGTCGCCTTAGCTGTCAAAGAGCGCAGTGGGATCACCTCTGGCCACCTCGTGCAAAGATCCACTAAGCACTGTGCGTACTTATGCCCTCTCGCTGACGGTGTGTCTAGGGGTCCGATCACATCTACATTGACAACTTGGAAAGGGTGCTCGGGTCTAGTGAGCGGAGTTATAGGCACTTTATCCGTGCGACGCTTGTCTGAACGAATTTGACATTCATGGCACGAACGACAATGCTCTAATATCTCCTTCGCCATACCCGGCCAAAAAAAATTATACCTAATGCGAGCTCTTGTTTTCTTTGACCCTAGGTGCCCCCCGCATAGTGACTCGTGTGCTAAGTGCATCACCTCAGTGCGCTTATCTTTGGGGACAACTAGCTGACTCACTCGAGTGCCTGCTATTGAGTCGCAGTGGTATAATAGTCCGTCTGAAATGAACATGCCGGATTTCCCACTACGCGCATCTTCCCAACATTTCTTTAGCGTAGTGTCGCCCAACTGCACATTGCGGAACTCTACTCTTTGGCCTAATGACGCCTCCCTTTCTTCATCAGTTTGCGCCTCTTCCCCGGAATCATCTTTCTCCTCCAAGGTAAGATTGCAGGCAACTACCTTTTGTTTCTCTACTGCTTGTTCCGCCTTGTGAGCAGGCTCGGCCGGTGCTCGACAGGATGCCAGAGGGCTGCTGGCCTTCAACAAAAGTTTCCAATCGTCCTTTGTCAACAAACAATCTGTGCCCTCGACGAGCTCATCAGTTAACGCGCAGAGTAGGTCGACGTTCTGAGGCTCCGTAACCTCTCGTGGGCTATTTAATTTGACCGGTAACGTAGCTAGCCTTGCCTCGATAGTTTTACCGAAAGCGGACACCAATCTTACCGTGCCAGACGGCTCTACAACACTTCGCGGAAGCAGACTCTCCCGGATTACGGTTATCTCACTCCCCGTATCCAAAATCGCGTCTGCGGATATGCCTGCACATGATACAGGAATTAACTGCAGTTTATCTGTGCCTTCACCCTCGTGTTTCAGAGACTTCACCTTTGCGCTAAGTACTCCAGTAGGTATTTCAGTATCCGTCTCGTGGGATAACGTTACCTTTTGAACCTTCCGCTTTGGCTCGGTACCCTTCTTGGGGTTGTTCTCCTTATCACTAGCCTTCGGGCACTCTTTAGCGAAATGGCCTGAGCCGTGACATAAGTGCCATTTCAGAGCCCCTTTCTCAACTCGTGTTGCCGGCTTCTGCCCCATTTCTACAGTTGGTTGCTTTGAAGCACGCCCTTTCCCTTTCGCTTGCTCGAAAGTTTGGAGCACTTTCGCGATCTCAGTTGGCCTAAGCCATCTCTCGCCTTCCCTTAATCTCACATACTCAAGACCCTCCGTACTAAGGCCCGATTTTATGCGGTCAGCAACCATGAGTTCTGCCATCACTTCTACCGTGTCGGCTTCTCTCACTTGGAGGTAGTACGAGAAATAAGTTTTCACGCGGGACGCGAACTGCGCCCACATCTCTTCCTTACGCTTTACTGCTCTTTCGAACCTCTGCAGGTACTCTGCCGGAGAAAGCTCAAGTTGCGTCAGCACTGCTGCTTCAACTGACTCATAATCTGCACTCTCTTCAGGGTTGAGGTTACGCAGTAGGTAACGGACTCGCTCAGTTAGCGCTGGCATAATCAAATGCACGCGGCTCTCGTGCGGTACCTGGTAAGTAGCAAAAGGTTTTTCTACTTCCTCAAACCATATTGGGACATCCGCGTCACTCTGCAGGCGGAACCCTTTTAGCACTTTTGCACATTGCTGAACAGAATCGAAACCCCGGCGCCTCTGATCACCCGTCTCCGACCCAGAGTGGGACAACGTGCCATTGAGACGTTCCGCGTTCATTCTAGCCTGCAATAGCTTTTCGTACTGAATCTGAAGATTGAGCTTTTGAATTTCAAGCTCGAGCGTTCTCGCTTCGCTTGATTTTGGCAAAACCTGAGATGCCTGCTGCATCGATTCTTGCCTCTGAGTAAGCACTGTCGCCTCATTTGACTGATCAGAATTTTGAATACCATCATTGCATGGTTCTCGACTCCGATTCCCATCTGCCGCACTCGTACCCTCATCTTCATTAGACTCCATTGTTTTATCACCCCCGCGTGTTCTCACCATGTGCTCTACACATAAACTGCCATGCCAACTAGAGAAGCACGCAAGAAATCCTGCTCACCCTTTGCTGTATGCACTGTCGTTCCCGGATCTCTTCCACGGTGCCGGAGTTGGCTGCTGTGGGAGCGTCTCGACTTTGCCGCTGGTGGCTGTTGGATGCCTTGCCCCTCGGTCCTCTCAGGCTGGTCCAGTGTATGGTGCTGCAGAGCTCGCCGATCACTGTCGACTGCGCCAGTTAAGTTTTCCTTCTTGTTCGTTGATCTCCTTGATGTGGATTGAAGTCCCGTCAAGGAGATGATCGGCGTCGATGAAGCAGGAGGCAGGTTGGAGGTAATGAATACTTGAATGTATATTACAGCGAAATATTTACAGTCATATGTACATATTGCCGAAGCACACTCATGATAACACAGACATCAACAGCGTCTTACTCTTCTACTTAACTTTTCTTAAGTTAGGGCCTAGAACACTGTTACTACATACAACGTACTTAGTCTCACTGTTCGACCACCAAGTGGTTACGGCCCAGACAAAAGTTGCATCGTACGGAGTCGTACTGATCTATCAGTTAAGTGATTGCAGCCTCGACTGAAGAGAAACGGATTCCCTCCAGTCTTAAGCATCTTGCGGTAACAAAGAAAAAGGGGAGGGGGCCACTGCTGGTCCGCCTCAACATTCTCTCATCCAATCTGTTTCCACTCAGAATAAGGCACTCCCTACTGGGCTGACCTTACTCTCGACAGCAGCGCTTCTACAGTTTAAACAGGCGTTTTGGTACTCTTTCCCAACATGTCTCTCTCTCTCCACCTCCCACGCGCTCAGGAATTCTAACGCTCGGGAGATATTGGCATTGTAGACCAGGTACATTCATGCCCTTTCCCACACCCAGCGAGCCGAGACGAACCTCCAAAGCCGGAAATTGAATGATTGCGCGCGGAACGTTATTGCCCCCGCAGGTAGCAAGCGGCCTTTGACTTTCTCCGCTTACCTTGTGCTCGGGTCGTGCATCGCTGCGAATTTGAGCCGATCGCCAGAACAGAGCGTGTCGCCTACTCTCACTGAGCTCGCGCCCGGCAGCGGAGGCAGGACGGGGTCGCTTAATCCCATTGTGCGTTTGCCCCCGGCAGCGGCGACTTGTCTCTAAACCACAAACATTCCAAGCCGGTTGGCAGAGCGGGTTCGTTTCACATTGTGTGTTTGTCCCCGGCAGCGGAGGAGACGGACGTAGTTTGCATTCCAGAGGATAAGTGGTGTATAGTTACACGGGCATACCGAGAGAGAATCGAGAAAGAAGCTTTGTATAACGTAGCTTCCCGCGCTGTCGTCCCATGCTCAAAGGAAGCAATTTGCGACCTTGCCGAGAGAGATCCGAGAAAGAAGCTTTGAATAACGTAGCTTCTGGTGCTGTCCCATACGCACGATCAACTTATGAGCGGCAAAACATAACAGTGCTGTTTATCCTCGTCGCTTCACCCTGGAGCTGCGAAGCCGGACTCTACCACCCGTCATGATTGACAACGCCAACCCATCGGCGTCTTCACCCCAGTTTGTCAACCGCCCCGGCCTTCCTAGGCTATGAGACCCGAAGGTCTTCAGTGGTGTGGATGGGACCGACGTGAAAGACTGGCTCGAGCACTTCGAACTGGTGAGCGCCAATAATAAGTGACATCAAGCCGACAAGCTGGGCCACGTCATATTTTATCTCACTGGCGTCGCCGAATTGTGATTTAACAACCACAAACTCAACATCTCCTCATCGAGCGTCTTCAAGACGTCGTGTGCTCAGGTGTTCGATCGGCCTGCTGTTCTGAAGCAGCGGGCAGAACAGCGCTTGCGCGTCCGCTCTCAGCAGACCGGCGAAAACTTTACCAGCTATATTGAGGACGTCGTCAACCTTTGTCGACTTGCGAATGACACCATGCCCGAATCTAAAAAGGTGAAACACATCCTGAAGGGCATCAACGATGGCGCATTTCAAATGCTCTTGGCTGGGAATCTGAGCACAGTTCCCGAAGTCGTCAGCTTGTGTCAAAGCTACGACGAGTTGAAGAAGCAACGCACTCTGACTCGGCAGCCTCAGCAGGGTGGAGAGTCGCTGTCGAGTTTCGACACCATGCCTGACAATTCACCGTCGCTTCAGCAAGTCCAAGCCTTCGTCCGTGTGGAAGTCAACTGCCAACTTTCCCTAGTGCCCTTTACTCACGAGACCACCACCTGTCTACCTGCCCCGCTTCACACTGCTATTTCGGAAGAGGTTGCCCAAGCTGTTCCCCTTAAGCACCACGAGCCACGTCTATCTAGCTGTGTTCACTCCCCACGTGTAGCTCAGCTGGTAGGCGCTCCTGTCGCCTATCCGCCAGCCATGCAGCCTGTGGCCGCGCCCCTTACTTATGCACCGCAGCCTGTGGCTGCTCCTGCCAACTGTTCACAAGAGATGCAGCTTGTAGCCGCGCCGCTCACATATGCAGACGTTGTGCGTTGGCTTCCGCAACCGCCCTATACCACGCGCTTAGAGTACTTGCTGAAAGATCCCCTTTTCGGGAAAACTCATCCGTGCCCATATCGCAGACATGAAGCCCTTTGTCGTGGTCTGATGAGCTCACGCCAGCGTCCAGCGGTACAGCATGCAAGCAACGGGGCGAACCTGCGGCAGCGGGCTGCATTCGGACTCCGCACCAGTATAATCTGATGAAGCGGCCACCTTTGCGATTGAGCGCCAGATGGCGGACTTCTCCGCAAACGAGGGCCCTCAGTTTACTGTCTAGCTTCAATATGGCTTGCTTCTTCATGGCCGGTCCTCGTAAAAAAGTCGACCCCAATCAGTTTGCTGGCAAGGTTTCTTTTTTTAAGTGTTCATGTGTATCTACATTTTTCTCTTTCTTTTGTATATTATTATGTGTTCATTTGTATTTTATGTATTTATGCCAGTTGAAAGTGTCCTTCTCGCTTTGTTAAACACTTTTTGTGCTTTCTTCCACCGGCGCAGAGACTTGTGAACGTTGGTGCTTATGCGCGGGGAGAGAGACGAAGGACGCTTTGAGCCTTTGCTCACTCGTGCAGCCGTTGGCGAAGTCTATATGCGTGCTGCGCGTGTGTACGTGCGTGATGCTTCTGGGCATGCATGGGAATAGTGCGCCTCGTGGTTTAGTCTCATCGATGTGCACACTGGAAGCGCTCGTGGTCATAGCCTGCTAATATCAGACAGTCCAGCTGTGCGCTGCACTTGGTTGTCGCCGAAAAGCCCTGCTGTCCCTTTTGCCTTCACTCCTGCGCGAGGCCACCTAACAGCAGCTTCATGCTGCCTGCCGACGCCAGGGCACCTTGCAGCCGATTCCGGCTCAGCCACTTTGATCCCCGAAGAGTCCCCGCTTCCCAGTGAGGTTTCCTTGTCATCTATCAACAAATGTTGGCCTCCAAACCACTACCGAAGCGGCTTTCGTCGGATATGCTGACCAACATTCTATAGCAGCCCCGAGCCACCAGTGAGCCCTTTCCATGCCTCTGACCTCGTACACAGGCATCGCACTTAGCGGTGGACGCTAAGTCTTTGTGGTGGACGTGCTGGGTACTTCCTCGTCTTCATCACGAAGCTCCGCAACGGCCGCATCATCATAGGTCTAACCATGTTACAGGTTGAACAGCTATCGTCTTCGCCACCTGCCCCTACCGTGACTTCTACATACGTCGTTCTACCTCCTGCTCGTGATCCCGGTGTACTTTCCGGTCAGGATGGCATTGACGTCGACAAATGGATCAACCTGTACGAACGGGTCAGCACAAGCTATAGGTGGGACTCGACTCTTATGCTTGCCAATGTGCTTTTTTACCTCGATGGCCCACCGCGAGTGTGGTTCGAGACGCACGAAGCGGAGATTACGAGCTGGGACTCCTTTAAAGAGAAGATCCACGACCTTTTTGGCGACACCGTTGGGCGGCAGATCACAGCGCGGAATCAACTGGCGGCTCGTGCACAGACGTCGACGGAGTCGTACGTCGCGTACATTCATGATGTCATCGCCCTATGCCGCCAGATTGAGGAGCACATGAGTGAGTCGCAGAAAGTGGCCCATGTGCTGAAAGGCATAGCAGACGACGCATTTAATCTTCCAGTTTACAACAATGTTGCCACCGTCGACGCCGTCATTAAAGAGTGCCGGCGGTTCGAAGAAGCCAAGAGCCGCCGTATTACTCAGCGATTCACCCGGCTGCCCAACACGGCCGCGACCTCATCGTGTGCAGCCGCCCGCCAGTCCTCCACGTATGACAACGTCACACGCATTGTTCGTCGGGAAATCGAAGCCGCCTGCCCGGCTCCTCTTCAGCCACCCGTTTTCGCAACGCTCACCTCTGACGAACAACAGCCGTCAGTGGCGTTAATACAAGCTGTGGTGAGGCAGGAGTTGGCGAATCTCGGACTTCCATCAGCATGTCCTTTGACTCGCCCTGAAGTCCCGTTCTACTCTCGAGGACACGCTCGCCGTTCACCTTCAACAATGCCCTTCCGTAACCCTTCGGAATGGCGACACCCGACGACCGGCCTAGTTGTTTTTCCTGCCACCAGCCGGGGCACGTTTCTCGCTATTGCCGCCGCCATTGGTCAAACCAACCACATCAGACTTTCTCTACCTCGGCGCTCATGCATCCGACGACCTCTCGACGTTCAGTCACCGCACCCTTCAATTTCTATTCGTCGTCATCTTACGAGCCTTCCACTGACGCCCCTTTGCCCGGTCGCCGCAGCTCTCGCTCCCCGTCGCCGCTACGTCGCCAATCCCGCTCTCCGCCACCTCGGCGTTTTTCCCCGCCGAGCTTCTCTGGACGACCGCAGCAGGAAAACTAGATATTGCAGCTTGTAGAGGTGAAGCTTTAATACCAATGACGGCCGAAAATACTCTGCTGACGCTTCCCACGTACCATAGCCTGCTTGAAGTACAAGTCGATCATGTTCCTGTGACCGCCCTCATTGACACAGGTGCGCACCTGTCTATTATGAGCGTTTCTCTACGCTGCCACTTACGAAAGATTATGACGCCATTTACGACGCAGGCAATACGTGTTGCCGATGGCGGTACTGTACCAGTAATCGGAATGTGCACTGCTCGTGTCAGCATTGCCGGTCGTCACGTTGTGGTTCTTTTTGCCGTGCTAGCCTGCTGCCCTCATGCCCTCATACTTGGCCTTGATTTCCTTTCGGCACATTCGGCCTTAATTGATTGTTCGTCTGGTACCCTCAGCCTTAATCTACCAATCTTTGCCGACTACTCTGCAAAGCCCACCAGCCGCTTGAGCCCAACCACTTTCGTTCGCCTGCCACCTCGAGCCGTCACGTACGTGTCTTTGTCATCGACCCCTCCCGTTCCTGACGGTGATTATATCGTTACACCAATTACTGACGTTTGGTTGATGCGCAGTGTTACTGTGCCCTATACCATCGCAACCATAGCGGATAACTGTGTGTTACTTCCGCTCCTTAACATTGGTTTCACCCCTCAAGTGTTGCCCTGCCAGATGTCTCTAGCCCAGCTAACTGCCATAACAGAGGATGATGTCAGTGTTGTCGCTGTATCTGCTCTTGATCAAAGCGCAGTCTCACTTCGAAACATGATTGGATCGGAGCTGTCGCCTCACCAGGCCGACGCTCTCGGCCAAGTTTTTGCCTCATACAGTGACATTTTCGAGACCGACGATCGTCCCTTGGGCCAGACTAAAATTGTCACTCACCGAATCAACACTGGTGACTCTGCGCCCATTCACCGTCAGCCGTACCGCGTGTCAGCGTCCGAGCGAGAAGTGATTCAGAAAGAAGTGGCCAAAATGCTTACAAAAAACGTAATCGAACCATCAACGAGCCCTTAGGCATCTCCCGTGGTATTAGTAAAAAAGAAAGATGGCTAATGGCGTTTCTGCGTTGATTATCGCCACCTCAACTAAATCACCAAAAAAGACGTGTACCCTCTAGCACGAATTCACGATGCCCTTGATTGCCTCCATGGCGCCACCTTCTTTTCATCTCTCGACCTCCGATCTGGCTACTGGCAAATTGCTGTAGATGACATGGACCGAGAAAAGACCGCCTTCCTTACCCCTGACGGTCTTTACCAATTCAAGGTCATGCCATTCGGGCTCTGCAACGCTCCAGCGACCTTCGAGAGAATGATGGACACGCTCCTACAAGGATTTAAATGCTCGACATGTTTGTGTTACCTGGACGACGTGATCATTTTCTCACCTACCTTTGCAACCCACCTTGAACGCCTTTCGACCATTCTATCCATATTTCGACGGGCTGGCCTGCAGCTCAATTCCTCCAAGTGCCACTTCGGTCTTCGTCAGATTACCGTATTGGGTCACCTTGTCGACGCTGCCGGCGTACGGCCAGACCCGGCGAAAGTACGCGCTGTAACAAACTTCTGAGTCTCACGCTTTGTCCATGATGTTCGCAGTTTTGTGGGTCTCTGTTCCTACTTTCGCCGGTTCGTGAAAAACTTTGCGGCGCTTGCACGGCCACTCACCGACCTTCTCAAACAAGACGTCCCATTTTCTTGGGGCCCTCCTCAAGCTGACGCCTTCTCTCAGCTAATCACCACTCTAACGACACCTCCTATTCTTGCACATTTTGACCCCGATGCTCCCACAAAAGTGCGAACAGACGCGAGTGGTCACGGAATTGGTGCAGTTTTGGCGCAAATTCAGCGGGGCAACGACCGTGTTATCGCGTACGCAAGCCGTCTGCTTTCTAAGTCGGAACGCAATTATTCTATAACAGAACGGGAATGTCTCACTCTTGTTTGGGCGGTTTCGAAATTCCGTTCTTACAGATCATCACGCGCTGTGTTGGCTTTCTTCTCTGAAGGACCCCACTGGACGACTTGGTCGTTGGGCATTACGCCTACAGGAGTATTCCTACTCGGTTGCTTATAAGTCTGGACGTCTACATCTGGACGCCGATTGCTTATCCCGCTACCCTGTTAATCAGCCCGACGAACCAGACATCGAGCCTAGCCTCAGCGTCATATCAATGTCCCAGTTTCTTCAGATTGGCGATGAACAACGTCATGATGTTTCTCTGCGACAACTTATTTACCATCTCGAATCTGCTCCGAACGACACGTCACTTCGCATGTACGTCCTCCTGAATGGCACGCTGTACCGTCGTAGCCTCCAGTAAGATGGCCCTGAGCTCCTTCTTGTCGTGCCGAAAAATTTGCGTTCAACTGTGCTGCACGAGCTTCACGATGAACCAACTGCTGGTCATCTGGGTGTATCTCGGACGAACGACCGCGTGCATCGCCGCTTCTTTTGGCGCGGTCTCGCCCGGTCCGTTCGCCGTTACGTGTTCTCCTGCGATAAATGCCAACGTAGGAAGCGACCTACTGCGCCCCCGGCTGGACTTCTTCAACCGATCTCCATCCCAATCGAACCTTTCTTCCGTGTTGGTATAGATCTTCTCGCTCTTTTTCCCGAGTCGAAATCGGGCAACAAGTGGGTCGCCATTGCTATAGACTACGCGACTAAGTATGCCATCACTCGAGCGCTCCCCACCAGCACCGCTACTGACGTTGCGAACTTTTTGCTCCACGACGTCATCCTACACCATGGCGCTCCTCGCCAATTACTCACGAATCGTGGCCGCGCATTTTTGTCCCGTGTGATCGATGATCTTCTGCACTCTTCCTCGAAGCACCACAAGCTGACCACTTCCTACCATCCCCAAACAAATGGCCTTACCCAACGGCTAAATCGCACCCTAACGGACATGCTCACGATGTATGTGTCCTCCGACCACCATTACTGGGACCTGGCGCTACCTCACGTGACCTTTGCGTACAAGTCTTCGCGCCACGCCACTATTGGTTATTCACACTTTTATTTGCTTTATGGCCGTGATCCAAAGTTACCACTTGACACCCTACTTCCAACCACTACAACGCCGTCAACCGAATATGCTCGCGACGCTATTGCTTGAGCCGTCCACGCACGTCAGATCGCCCACTCTAGACTTTCCGCTTCGCAAGCCACCCAGAAAGCCATCTACGACAGCCGGCACGCTGACGTTCACTTCTCACCCGGTTCTCTTGTTCTCCTGTGGTGCGCAGTT
Source organism: Rhipicephalus microplus (assembly GCF_043290135.1). NCBI lineage: Eukaryota > Metazoa > Arthropoda > Arachnida > Ixodida > Ixodidae > Rhipicephalus > Rhipicephalus microplus. Next base: position 507,045,901 of record NC_134710.1, read on the forward strand.
CGTCGAGTTGGCTTATCAGAGAAGTTGTTGTCTCGCTACATGGGTCCTTACCGTATCATCCGCCAGGTAACCGACGTCACCTATGAGATCATTCCTGCGTCTGAGACCACAAGCCTGCCTGCAACCACAACCAGTGATGTTGTGCACGTCAGCAGGCTAAAACCTTACCACCTGCCTATTGAAGACCGTAGTTAATGTGCACCGAGACGGCGCTTTTACCGCCGGGGGGGGGAGGGTAATGCTACGTAGCTGACGTATCAGTGGTCAGAAGACGACAACGAGGACGTGGTCTGTCGGTTGTGCGTGCTGTCTTCCGTCTTAGTCGACGCCATACGCATCAGTTTGAATATAGATTTTAAATAGACACGCATCGTGTCATTTTTACGTAGTAATATTCAAGAGTATAAACATCTTGGTGTCACGTGAGATTAATTTCTTCATTACTGGGCACATATAGCAAATACTGCATTCTGCTCTGTCATGCCAATTTTAATTTGAACCAGGCATGTCAGTATTTTTTGTACATACATCGCACATATGCTTTTTATAGTCATTTACCATATTGCACTGAGACGTGGGGTCATGTCTTCGATAGATCTAGTAACCAAACTACTTAAAAGAGAATTTTGAATTATATACTTTTTAATTAATGAACTCTTACGAAACCTGACTTTGAGTTTCAATTGATCACGTACCGAGGCCTTTTTGACTCATTAGATGGTCAAATAAACGGCATCTTCTGAAGAGTGCACTCATTGAAAACGTAATTGAGATGAGGTTGGAAAAGTCAATTCACTCTCACTCTTTACATTTTTATTTGACATGCGTTAAGAAATATTCAATTGAACCGCAGTCACTACATATATATTTGACATGCGTTTAGAAAGGTTCAACTGAACCACACTCATATACAAGTTTAATTGACCTAGTATTAATCACTCTCATTGAGGGATAGCTGATGATGATTGTTGACACCTAGCTACATTACCTTCTTTTTCTTCTTAACCCCTTCTGATGGATCTTACCCGATGCGATTGGCCGAGTGTTAGGTGATTTTTTTTTCATTTTTTAATGTTTCCTCACAATACTTTTTGTATAAGCTAGGAAAAGGTAATACAACAAACCTAATTACGGAATATTGGTATTGAAATGTTCAAAAGGGTGATTAATTTAGCTCAATATTTTTGCAGCCTGACTGATAAATTCTTCTACTGCGCATTTAACATCCCTGTGACTGCAGCCCAGAGTCGAGGTGCCAAAAGGAAGAACAGATTCGGATACTTCCAGACCGAAGTTTCGAAGAGGCGGTACGATGAAACTTCTCCTCAATGACGTGTACCTGCGACAGGATATAAAGTAATGACTGATTGTTACTTCCTTCTCACACAAGAGACACAGACGAGATAGCGCTTGACTTGATCTATGCAGGTAAATGTTGAGAGAAGTAACCCGCCAGCGAACTTTGGTTATAGCAACTTCCATCATTCTCGACCGCGAGTGTTCAAGGGAATTAATAGGTGGTTATATTCTGGAGAAGCTGCCAAAACAGGGCCTGATAATCATTTTTTGAATGTTAGTGTGTGGTATTGTGTAATTTTAATGTATGCTGCCCGTGGGAAAACAGGAGTGCTTGGCACCAAATGGCCAGCTTTGCTAAATGAACATCAGGGGCCGACCACACAAAATATTTTCGTGTTTGTGTGTGTACTGCAGTTTTATTGCGGGTATATTTCTGCAAGATGCATTTTTCGATTTGAAACCCTGCATCACGCATACAATTACAGCACTCAGGGGAGCAGCAATGTATTACATGAAACTATATGCAAGGAAATGTTTTCAGGTACTAACTGTGCGGCGCACGTGCTTCTGGACAGCGTAAACGGATATTTATCTTATACACACTAGCGTGTAGCAGTCAAGTGCGGCACGTGCATTTTCTTCATTGTTGCGAAACATTTAGCCTTCTGATATTAGCAAAAATATAGTTCTTGCGTTGTTTATAGCAATGAGATTCTCTATATTGAGAGGCCATGCCTTTTTAATAATAATATTATTATTAGTATTATTGTTGTTACTACATTATTATTATTATTATTATTATTATTATTATTATTATTATTATTATTTTTATAAGTGTGGTAAACATGCGGATCGGACGCATCGTCGTAGCAGTTCTACGTGAAGAGACCGCAGACTCATCACGTCTTTCTGAGGTCGGGCCCTTTTTCCCCTCAGGCTGTCGACTAGTGTGTGGGAGAGGAGTGGGGTGTGAAACGCTCACTCTATTGTTCAAAGTCTCACCGGGCTGGCCGACTTCTTTTTCATACTTTTATTTTAGCGAGTCGAAAGTGGTGGTGGTTACACGTGCATACACTAACGTGGAGGAACCGTGATGAGTTGGCGACCACTGAACGGGTGAAGTGGCGCCTGGGCCCTTTTACTATTGCGATCAAGAAAATAGAACGCAAAAATATTGATTTTTAGAGTGTTTAACACTGCATTATGGAAACTTCAAACTCAGTTCCCAAACAACCTTCCCAGTATTAGCTGCAAGTTGCACACGTGTGGAGTGTAAATTGGAGATGACAGCTTTGTGCTTCTTGTGTATCCCTCCACACCACACTTCTTTCTTCACAATCGCTCACCGGAGTCATGTGTGCGTCTCATGTTCATCACTTGAATTTTCTTTCCCTGATTTCCGAGAAAGTGAGTGCCGCGATTCACGCAGACTATCTACTCAAAAGCGAAGAAGCTGTGCCACTGCATGTGATGCAATTGTTACGGTACATGGACGTTTGTGTCGGTGGCATGGTTGTTTATCAGACACTGCATCGCAACCTTCCAGCGGAAAAATGAACACCTCGCTTAACTGCAAAACTCCAGCGCAGCTTCCCTTCTGCAAACTGCCGAAATAGACGCGGTCACCTCGATTTGAGAACAACAATCACTGTATTAGCTGGAACGGCAAACCACAGGCCTCAGTTGTTTATTTTGGAAGGTAAGTTTTAGGGGCGAAACTCTTTAAAGCGGCATCCGTTCGTCCCTCGTAGCCGTTGTAGTGTGCAACACGTATAACATTTTGACCTCCAAGGTGGTGCCGGTGAGAGATTTCTTCTGTGCGTTGTTGAACAATAAAAAATAGTGCTCAATGTACATGCCAATGGCTGCTAAGGGGGAATAAGACACAGGAGCATTCAGATTTTAGTTAACGCGCACGCTTCGATCCCGATTAGCAGCCATTGGCATGTACATTGAGCACTATCTGAGAAGAAAGGGTTACGTTATACTCACTGGGTGTAACCTCTTTAGTTTTTGAAAGTTTTAGCGAGCGTTGAGCCACAGTACCATGAATACATTAAACTAGTATATACCATGAACTCGAGGTGCATGGTTGAAGGTGGGAAGCAGATACAAAGCGCAAGCTGTAAGAAAGTAAAAGCCGAATTCTCCTGTCTCTCATTTCCCATTAACAGCCATTGGCATGTACATTGAGCAATATCTGACAGGAAAAGGTTGCTACGTTATACTCGCTCGGCGTAACCTCCTTGGTTTTAGAAAGGTTTAGCGAGCGTTGGGCTGCGGTGCCATGAATACAGTGAACTAGTATTTACCATGAACTTGAGGTGGTTAAAGGTGGGAAGTAGACCCGAAGCGCAAGCCGTAAGAAAGTGCGCGTGTGCCACCTCTCGTTTAGTCCTTGGAATGTCCGCTGGATGGTGGGGCATCTATAAGTGGAATATATCATGAAAAGATGCGAGATGATGGTACTTGGAGTGTTGAAAAAATGGACGAACGGACACAAAGACAGATGCATGGATGGACGCATGAACGGACAAAGGGGCGAATGCATAGCCGAATGCAGGGACGGACGCACGAACAGACGCACGCATGGACCAGCGGAAGGACGCATGGACGTTCACACAGACGAACGCATGGATGGACAGAAGCAAGAACGATTGGATGGACGAATGCTTCGCCCTACTCTCCATCATTCACTCCACGGATATGCTGCCGTTTTTTTTTTCATTTTTGTTTCCTTCATACGTTCGACTTGAAGGTATGAAAACCAAAAAATTGTGCGTAGGATGTTTTTGAAATATTCAACTGCGTCATTATTTGGGTTAACCATATTCGGCCATCCTCTCCAAGGTACTTGATTTTTATAACAAGACCTCTGTTTCTTGCATTTCTTACTGGTAGGCCTCACCCTGGTTAGTCGGAAACAGGCGCTCCACCAACTAAGTGATTTTAGTCTCCTTTATTGTAGTTTTGGTAAAAATAAACATTGTTGCTAACAGATCTGTGTTTTGCTTCTTGGATTGAACAATTTATCCGTGCATCACTGTGAACGTGCTTGTGTGGTATCGTTCATGCGAATTGTGTACCCGTGTCCTCATTCGTGATTATCACCCAGTTTATACCTTGTTAGAGGGAATGAACGTGTTTCCAATTGAAATAACGCACGCGAGAAGAAATTGTTGCTCGGGTGAGTTTCAGTGATGAGCCTTATTTTATTGCTAGCAGCTGCTTAAAGAATGCACTGATAACAGTTACTTTGGTACTGCTTCTGAAAAAAATATTCAAGTGGCAAGTTTTCAAGAAATGCTACCGCGAATTTTTGACAATTGCATGAGAAGCTTCCATTTCAGATGATTTTGACCAAACACAATGAGGGGGTGAATACGCACTCCCTTAAATTGTTTTAACTGACTTTCGGTACAAAAAGTCACAAGCTGGTTAATATTTCTTTCTGACTCAGTCAAAAGACGCTTGATTCCTCCACAAAAAATGATAATCAATAGAAAACGTTTGCCCATATCCTTGGAAAACTAAAGAGAAAGAGTCAATAACGCTTAATTTAAACACAGTACTTACTATCAATAAAAGTCAACTTAGCCTCAATTAAATATATATAAGCGTTTTTGTAAGGGCACGTAACCATATTTCATAATAGCCAAAGTTCGGCTGTACTTCCCCACAAGCGATTTCGAAGCAGCGTGTTCATTTGATGACACATTGTCTGATAGATATGTGGGGTTTAACGTCCCAAAACCACCATATGAGTATGAGAGACGCCGTAGTGCAGGGCTCTGGAAATTTCGACCACCTGGGGTTCTTTAACGTGCACCCAAATCTGAGCACACGGGCCTACAGCATTTCCGCCTATGACACATTGTCTGATTTAAACTCTTTTAAGCACAGGTAGACACGTCTCACACAAACATAAGAAAGGCAGTTGAGCAGAAATTTTAACATACAGTGGGGGGCTGAAAACATAAAAAGTATGAAATGTCATCAGCAAGAGTATTGTGTCAATTAGTCACATGCGATCTTGTTACACAATTTGGCACAGCCAGAAAAAAGAACATCAGGTTGGCGATTGTTTTTTGGCACTACAGAAACTTTATTGTTTTCCAGAAATACTAAGTGAAGGACGATGTCACCATGAAGCTTCCCGAGCGCACATTAGGTGAGCTTGTGAACCTCATTATCATTGAAGGCTTCATCTCTTCGCAGGCAGTTTTAGAGTGTGGTTCTATGACAGCCAATATTACGCAGCCTGTTTTCAACAAAGTGGTGACGATACTGCTAAAACGCACTTGTGCATAGTTCATGCATTCATCTGCACAGTTACAAGCAGTGCTGTGAGCCACTACATCTCAGCAGCAGCAAACTTCACAACAAAGCATTGTTAGTCAGACTATAGCTACCGTGTAGATACAGGAAAAAGATTCTTCACAAATATACATTCGGACGGATTCCACGACCCGTCCAGAAACTTTGAAAGGTGAATAGTTAATCAAGTTGTGGTTTTGAAACGTTAAGACTTGAATATTGTCATGGCGTCTTGACGCCGACGAAGAGAGCAAACAGTAGGTTAAAGATTATACTGCTTATTCAGCCGAACCTCTGGCTATGTGTGAAGAAAGTAAGATTACAGCAAGACAACAAAACTGATAGCAGCGAGCAGAGCGTCAGCCGTCGATCGACTGACATGTGGCGAAGCGTGTTAGTACTTATACACTTGCCATCGAATATTCTAGCGTTATCACTAAAGGTGACATAGATTTCAGAATAATCTGTAATGTTCACGAAGTGGGCGTAATCTTAGAAAGATCTACTGCCGTCCCGAAGCTTCTCGAACAGTGTAGGTGTAGTTTGTGCTGAGAATTACTGACAGTGAAACGGGGTCATAACAAAACATGACGAGAGAATGTGGCATTGCCCCCCTCTGAAAAAGGCATCGTCCCGATGCTTACTAAAAGACGGAAGTACAATAATAAAGAAAATAAAGAATAAGTACAAACAATAAAGCCAAGAAACAACAATGAAATGCAGTCAGTAGGTTCGCACAAGAAATGGCTTGACGTGCGCGACAAGGACTACTTCAGGTCGGGCACGGCGCCATTGGGAGTTCATAATGCCGTCGGGAAGCACCTCGTATTCGAGTGCGCCGAGACGTCGGACCACTCGAAACGGTCCGATGCACCGTCGCAGAAGTTATTCACTGGGCCCATGTCGGCGTATCAGCGTCTATACCCAGACACGGTTTCCGGGCTGGTACTCAACAAAGCTTCGTCGAAGATTGTAACGGCGGCTGTCGGTCGCCTGCTGATTCTCGATGCTCAGGCGAGCGAGTTGACAAACTTCTTCGGCGAGCTTAAGGTAGGTGGTGACGCTGATGTTCTCTTCGTCAGCGACGTTTGGAAGCATAGCGCCGAGATTGTTACCGGGGTCCTTCCACAGACCAACTTGTATGGCGTCATCTGCGTCGTTTCTTGGACGGCCGTATTGTACGCGAAGGTCACGTACGAAAGGATTCATCCGATGTCTTGTGCTCGACGTCGGCATACATAGCCAGCATTTCAGCGATTGTCTTATTAAGGTGCTCGGTGAGGTCATTGGTGTGTGGAAGGTAGGTATTGGTGCAGCAGTGACTTGTCTGGCTGTACCTCAGGATCCCCTGAATTAGGTACGCCGTAAAGGCCATATATCTGTCTCCAACGAGAATCTGTGAAGATCCGTGATGCAGGACAATGTTCTCTACGACGAACTTTGCTACCTCGTCAGCACTGCCTTTGGGCAGGGCCCTTGTCTTAGCGTAGCGCGTGAGGCAGTTGGTAGCTACGACCATCCATTTGTTCCCGGAATTCGACGTCAGTAACGGGCCCAGTAAGTTCATGTCGTTTTGCTGTAATGGCTGGCAAAACGACTCAATCGGCTAAAGATGTCCGGCTGGCCTAGTTGGTGGTGCTTTGATTGTTGGCAGTCCCGGCATGCCTTTACATACTGAGTGACGTCGTCGGAAAAGCGTGGCCAGTAGAACTTCTCCTGTATTTTTCCGAGCGTAAGGGAAACATCGAGGTGTCCAGCCGTGGGTCGTCGTGTAGCGCATCCAAAAAGTCTGGACGTAATGCTGCAGCTACCCCGGCAAGGTAGTTGGCTCGATGTGGCGAGAAAATTTTCTAGACAAGGATGGCATTACACAGCAAAAACAACGTTAGTCCTCGCATGAATACCTTTAGACGAACGACAGCCTTGCCCTCAAGGTATTTCACAAGGTTCTTAATTTCCGGGTCAGCTCACTGTCCTTCTGAAAGTCATCGACGCTTAAGGTTCCCAAGACGCAGTCGCCATTTTCGTTGTCCTGCAGTGGTGGGTCAACAGGAGCACCGGACATGTAGTCGGCGTCACAGTGCCTTCGCCCCGACTTGCAAAGAACGGTGACATCAAATTCCTAAAGTCTCAGATTCCACCGTGGGAAGCGACCTGAAGAGTCCTTCAAGTTAGTTAGCCAACAGAGGGCGTTGTGGTCACTAACAACTTTGAAAGGCATCAAATATAAGTAGGGGCGTAACTTGGAGGTAGCCCAGATGATAGGAACACTTCTGTTGTGGAATAGTTGACTTTTGCCTTAGATAACGACCGGGTCGTATAACCGATGACCCTTTCAAGTCCGTTCATTTTCTGCCCCAGGACGGCTCCGAGTTCTACACTGTCTGCGTCGGTGTGGATTTCCGTGTCCACGTCTTTGTCGAAATGTGCAAGTATTGGTGGTGTCTGCAGACATCGTTTCAGTTCTTGAAATGCTTCTTTCTGCGGAGTTTCCCACTTGAACTCGATGTCAGTCTTTGTAAGGTTAGTGAGTGGCTCGGTTATGTGGATAAAAGTTTTGACGAAAGGTCTTTATTAGACGCACAGGCCAAGAAATCGACGCACGGTCTTCTTGTCGGTGGGTGGCAGGAATTAAGCGATTGCTGATGTCTTCTGTGGGTCGGGGCGTACTCCGAACTTGCTTATCACGGGTCTGAAGAACAAGGGTTACTAATATGCAAAGCGGCGCTTTTCTGGCTTCAGAGTGAGTCCAGAGGTTTTGATTGCTTGAAATACAGCTTCAAGGCGCCTGAGAATCTTGTAGAATCTTGAAGAAAACATGACATTTTCCAAATACACGAGGCAAGTGTACCTCTTCAATACACTCAGGACGGTGTTCATGACACGCTGGAACGTCGCAGGCGTCGAGTAAAGATCAAAAGGCCTGACCTTGAACTCGAAGAGGCCGTCTGGTGTAATGAAGGCAGTCTTTTGTTAGTCTCGCTCGTCTACTTTGATGTGTCAGTAGCCTGTCTTGAGGTCCATCGATGAAAAGTATTTCTGGTTGTGAAATCGGTTACGTGCGTTGTCTATTCGGGGGAGAGAGTATACGTCCTTCTACCATGATCTTGTTGAGGCGCCGAAAGTCAAAAGCAGAAGCGTAGATTTTCATCCTTTTTCTTCAGTAATACCACCGGTGATGCCCATGGACTCTTTGAAGGGCGGAGAATGTCGTCCCATAGCGTTTCGTCCACGTATATCTTTATGGTCTCGCGTTCTCGCGTTGAAACTCTGCACGGGCTCTGGCGGAGTGGCCTGGCATTTTATTTTGTTAGGATTCAGTGTTTCGTGACAGGGCTCTGTCGAAGTGGTTCTTGTTTTTCAGGAACAGGTTTCTCAGCTGTTCTTGTTTATGCATCGGAAGGCTCGGATCGATGTCGAAAGCAGGTTGAAGAGATTGAGTCGTTGGAGTAGATTACGCAGAATCGATGATCGCGAAAACGTTGCTGGCTTCCAGTATCTATTCCACGAACGCAACCGTCGTGCCTTTGTTCACGTGCTTGTGCTCACTGCTGAATTTCGTGAGCATCACTCTTGCGTTCGCTACTCTCAGCTCGGCGATTCCTCTCGCAACGCGAATTTTGCGGCTGATCAACAGGTGCTGGTCGCCTTCAATAACGCCTTGCATGTCTGTTGATTTTTGAGTGCTGACGGAAATGCTGACGCTAGAGCCAGAAGAAATGGTGACTTAGTCTTCCAGCAGATTTATTTATTTATTCATACTGCAATCCCTATTACAGAGATTTTAGCAGGGTGGTTACAGATATAATTTTCACAATGTTGGCACTCAAGAATGCATAAACCAAACAAACAAACAGAAAATAGAACTACATGATGTGAACAAATAAGCAGCGCACGACGTTTTACAAAAGAGAGACGATAGGGACACCGCAGCGGTGTCCCTATCGTCTCTCTTTTGTAAAACGTCGTGCGCTGCTTATTTGTAACCATGAACTATCACCAACTCGCCCAACTTTCGGTTTTAATGATGTGAACAATCAAGTCAAATTTGCTGCAAACAACTTTAAGGACGGCTCCATCACTTGGTTATTAGTTAGTCCATTCCATTGAGTTACTGTACGAGGAAAAAAGGAGTATTTGAAGCAGTTATTTCGGGACCGGAAAGCGGTTATTGTAAGTTAATGTCTTTGGCGGGTGGTGTACCCAGAAGAAAAGAAAATGATATTGGAAACATCAAGCTTGTATCGCCGTTTAATTGTTTGGTAAAGAAATTGTAGTCGTATTAAACAATTTCTTTCGGTAACTGAAGGCTCATTGGCACGATGTAAGAGTTCAGTTATAGAGGTGCGTCCAAAGCTAATAAAGATAAAGCGTACTGCCTTTTTCTGCACGTTTTCCAATTTAGTTATGTTAGCTTTAGTGAAGGGTTCCCAAATAATCACTCCATATTCTAACACTGGGCGAATGATAGTCCTGTATTCTAGAGTACGCACCGTGGAATTAGAATGTTTTAGAGCTCTTCGAAGGAAGAATAGTTTTCGGTTGGCGTTTGTAATTACGGAGTCAATATGTTTAGTCCAGCTAAGGTGAATGGTAATCCAAAGGCCAAGATACCTAATGTTAGTTACCTCAGAAAGGGTGAAATTTGTGGTGGAATAATTAAATAGTAGGGGTTTTTTCTTGTGGGTTATTCGCATAAATACTGTTTTATTGAAGTTAATTGACATCTGCCATAAATCACACCACTTCACAATGTTATAAAAGGCACTATTCAGAATGATTTGATCGGTTACATTGGATATTTCAGAATATATGACACAATCATCTGCATACAACTTGATTTTTACAGGAATTTCATTCACAATATCATTGATAAAAATTAAAAAAAGGGGGTCCAAGAACCGTACCCTGTGGGACGCCAGAGTCAACAATTGCCTCTTCTGAACAGAATTCATTAAAAACAACAAATTGTTTACGGTTTATAAGGTAGTCAGCTATCCATTTTATTAGGCGCGGATTTTTAAGTGTTTTCTCTAATTTAAAAAGTAATTTCTTGTGTGAGACTTTGTCAAACGCTTTTGAAAAGTCCATAAAGATGGCGTCAGTTTGTGTCCCATTGTTACTTGAAGTTGCGAAATCGCGCATTGTTTCGACAAGTTGAGTACAGGTTGAATACCCTTTTCTGAATCCGTGCTGATGTTTTGTTAAGATATTAAGCTTACTAAGAAACTCAGAGATATGCGTATGTATTATGTGTTCTATAAGCTTACAGGTAGTTGACGTTAATGAAATAGGATGATAATTCGAGATAAGTTGCTTTTTACCCGACTTATAAAGAGGCTGGACTCTGGCGGCCCTCCAATCATCTGGTACTCGACCTTCGTGTAGCTATTTTGAAAATAAAACATACAGATATTTGGCGATCCACTCGGCATAGCGCTTTAAAAATGCGTTTGGAATGATATCCGGTCCGGGTGTCTTTTTAACATTGAATATAAGTAGCATATTTAGAATGCCGTGCTCACTGATAACAACGTCAGGTATAGGTGGATAATCTGCATCAAATAAGGCGTGCCTTCCTGACGGCGTGTGTGGCAGCAGTGATTTTTCGGTGGATAGTGTTATCGACTTTGCTCTCAGGTCAATGACAGTGCCATGAAGGCTAAGAAAGTCTATGCAAAGAATGTCATCTCTCGAGCAATGCTGTTGTACGACGAAACTTGTGGGATAAATATGGCTTGTTATGGTGACTCTGGGTGTGCAGATTCCTGCAGCGTAAAAAGGTTACCTCCAGCTGTACAGATTTCGAGGCCTTCTCAGGCAGTCTTAACTTTTTTTCGACTTCATGGCTAACGTTCCACTGATGACGGAATAGTCGGCACCGGTGTCGACGAGAGCTGTGACGCTGTAGTCATCGATGAGAACGTCGAGGTCGCTAGCTCGTCGCTTCACATTACAGTTGGGTCGTGGTGTCTGATCACGCCTACGACAGTTATCTCCGCTCCTTCGATGTTGCGTCATGAGGTCGTCTTCAGGACGTGGAGTTTCGTCGTCAGGGCTTTGCCTGATGCGTGTAGTGTTCGGAGAATACCGTCGCGGCGTGGTCGTCAGAGGATCTTCGGTACAAACTTAGTTTTCTGGATAAAGGCTTGGAGACTGGCCACGCGTTGGGCCAGTGTACGGCTGGCGTTGAGGCAATATGTAGCGGCTGGGTGGGGGCGAATGAGGTTATCCGGGTCTCATGTATTGCAGCAAGGTAGTCGGCAATGTCGTGAGGTCTGAGCCCCCGCTGTGGACGCGGCGCTTACACGGTGAAACCGCGCAGTCCCACCTGAAAATACTGGCAGCAATGGTAAGTGTGGCCAGCTTTTTCACAGTGGTAGCAGAGATGTCCGTGTTCGGGGGCACGCACACGTCGGTTTTCTTTGGAGGGTTGCGCTGGGCGGCGGGTGAACGGTATGTCGTCGACGGCGGGGGTGGTGGCTGGCGGCGGAACTCTGACGATGCAGCCTCTTGTAGTGGCTGAAGTGGGAGCATAGCGTCGGGTTGCAGCAGCGCAGCCCATAGCTTGCAGCTGAGGCTGCGGAGCTTCGGAAATTTCAAGCGATCGCCAAACTTCTTCGCAGACGGTGTCAAAACCGAATTTATTTCAGGCTGCAACGAAGGCACACGTTCCGTAAACTCCTTCTGCACGATCTGTCGTGGGGTATCACGCAGGTAATCCGTGCTGAGGGCATGGGCTTCGGCGTAGTTGGCTGTTGAAGAGTGATGGTCATACTGCCTTGTGCGCATCTCGAGTGCCTTTTCGATTCTCTTGACATCGGTGAGGAATTCATCAACAATCTTGGGCAGGTTTCGCGCAAGTCCAGCAAAGAACACTATCTTCACAACCCGCATAAAGAAGCGGAGCTTCTTGTTCTCAGCCGTGGCAGGATTGGCATGCCAAAACAGTTTCTTTCTCTCTTCCGTGATGATGGCAATATTTTCGTTAGGTAGTGGCACGCGGATCTCAAGCAACGCAGTGGATCTTTTTTTGCGGGCGACGCTAGTGAAAGCTTCCAGGAACGCGCCACAAAAAAACATCCTAGGATCGAAGTGCAGACTCTCGATTCTCGAACCTGGTCCTCACCGCGTCTTCCAGGTGAAAGTACACGTGACGCAGCCTTTCTTCCGAGTCTCACCGTTTCAAGGCGGCCACTCGGCGTACGTCTGCAGCCAAGTCTGCGTTTCTTCAAATGCTAAACCGTGGAAGATCGGTGGCTCATTTGGCTACTGCATTACGACCATGGCAGGCGTTGGTACTGGGGCTGTCATAGTTGTCGCAGCAGTGGTTGTAGCCTTCACCTTGTGAGTATAATCGAGTAAAGCCCCGTACTCTGGAGGCAGGTCTTGTTGCCTTCGGCTTGCTCTCAGGTGGAGGTTGTCAGGGATGTTTGCTTCGCTGCTGGGGCTTGGCTCTCTACTGGCGGGGGGTGTGCATTACATGATCGCGAAGCACCTCCACCCGTTTTCACGGGGTCCTCACGTTGATAAAGGAAGCAGACAGCAGGTGGAAGATTAGACTATTTGTTCAGCCGAACTTGTGGCCATGTAAAAATAAACTGATATTACAGCAAGACACTGGCACTTATAGCGGCCAGCAGAGCGTCGGCCGTCAATCAATCGACAAGCGGTGAAGCGTGTCGGCATTTATATACTTGCCATCCAGTATTCAAGCGTTATCGGTAGCGGTGATATAGGTTCCAGAATAATCTGTAACAATCAAGGAGTGGGCGTAATCGATGATTTGATTTGTGGGGTTTAACGTCCCAAAACCACCATATGATTATGAGAGACGCCGTAGTGGAGGGCTCCGGAAATTTTGACCACCTGGGGTTCCTTAACGTGGAGTGGGCGTAATCGTCACAAAAAGATCTACTGCCGTTCCGAAGCGTTCCGAACAGTGTAGGCGTAGTTTGCGCTGAGAACTGAAAGTGAAACGGGGTGATAACAAAACGTGATGAAAGATTGCGTCAGTAATAATTGTAGATATTTTTGTGCCATCTGTCCAAAACAAGAGATGGCTCTGGAATATCGACTTAGTCATGATTATATAAGAGTTTGTTAGCAGGATACTAAAAAAAGTGGCAGGCGTGAAAATTTCAGGAGCAAAAACTTGAGCTTTGGTGCAAGTGGAAAAAAGGTCTCCAAACTACTTTCTAAAGAAATATGTTGAGTGGTGGCCCGATACAATATTCTACAGCTTTAGTTTTATGACTGCAATCAGGTATTTTTTGAAAAGCAGTGTTTTCTTCTATTGTTGAATCTGGTTAGTCGAAGTCATCAGTGATTTCGCTCGTCATTTATAATACATAACGACATAATTGATAAATAGTACAAAAATGCTTGACACACTTCTGGAGATACTAATGTTCTCAGATCTCTCAGCTGAATGAGGGTTAGAAACAAAACAACATGCTTTAGGGATGACATTCGCATAAATAAAATTTATGTGAACATTCACATAAATGAGAGGCAGTGTGGAGTGTGGCAACGTCAGTTCTGACTTTAATAACAGCACAGCCTTCGCGCGGAAATACAAGTTGTTGAACACATGAAAACACTTATGGAGCTAAGAATAACTTCAAACATGCCAACATAATGAAGGAGACCAACTAACAACCACCTAAATGTCACTATGAAAAACACCAAAGCAGAATCAGTGGTCGACAAAGCGCCACTCATTAAATCTTCGCACATTCACTCACTGGGTGTATTCCCGGTGATGGCTCGTCATTTTGGTGAATTTATCAAACTATGCAACCAGATGACAAATAAACAAATAACCTTATTGGCTCTAGCAGTTCAGGGTGTGTGTTCCGGCCAAAATAGTAGCCTATAGCCCTTGGGCCCTGGTGGTGGTTTTGGTCATTGTATGGCCCATAGTTGTGCTTCTGAATCCGAGCTTAGCAGTATGGCCTCCCACTGCTCATCACTCTCTATTTTGCGACTCTGTAGAGACACCTGAGGTCAATCCCACAGAGCATGTCTCAGGTGCACCTATTTGCTGCATACCTGACATTCTCCATCGTATTGCTCTGGGTAATAATGGCTGTAGGCCACCAGATTCCAGTAAGCGTTGATTTTGTGAAGACGCCCGACCGCCATCTACAACCTATTAGGTTTCGTAAGGGCAGGAGAGATAGAGACTGGTTTCGATGCCATAGTCCGCAAAGAACAAACAGGAAGATAAAGTTTGGTAGGCAAATGGTTGCCGCAGCACTTGATCAGGCATTCGTGGCTTCATACATGGTGTGCTAGGCCAGTCGGGCTATGTGGGTGCCACTGGGTACAAAAGAATGATGCATCAATTCCACACTGATGGCGGCTTCCTACGAGAAGTAGGTATCACAAGCATCTGGGACGTGCCTTCATACAAGATCGAGACAAACAGGTAATCCTGCTACCCGGCATACGTGTTTGTTGCAGTTGATTCTCGTGTTCACTTTTTTATGCATAGTGCTCTTTTCATGTGTTTAAATGTTGTACGTGCATATTTCATCACCTATAGTGTTGTGTGTTTGTTATTGCAAAGCATATTTATTCATTTCTTTTACTTGTTACTTGTGGTTTACTACTTAAGTTGTCGACAGTTCTAAGCTTCATTGTTGGTATTGTATTTGTCCATAAATAAATAGGAACGTGTTTACTGAAGCAGCGTGATTGTAGACGCCCTCAGAATGTGGCTGCTTGAATGTACACCATGAAAAATTTATTGTGCTGTTAGACGCCTCTGTTCAGCGCAGTTGCATGAATGAATGGTAGACGACTTCATAAGCATTGAGTTCAGAGTGTGCCATGCAGGGCATGGACATTTCTGAGGAAGGACGTGCTTGTTTTTCTCCCACGGCTAGAATAATCGAGTCATTGCAGAAGTGTCGAAATTTCTGTGTATTACGTCAGTTGCAAATGTCTACATTCTATATTGGTCTGTCCAAAACTTAAAGTATTTTCTATGCCTACCGTCTGAGCTCGGCATGTCTGAGATCCTGCGCCCATGAATCTTTACAGCCATGAAAAGTAGATGTTTGAGTACACTAGCGCAAAAAGATATACACTCCTCTTTGAGGTCTGACTGTGAAGTGGCTCATAAAGAGATGGTGCAAATTATGTCATGTAATCCAGTAGTCTAGCTATTAGACTTTATTCTATCATTCGAGCTGAATACAGATGAATTGCAATACTGATAGGAGCAATACTCTATTAGTGAGATGAAAGACTGCCAAGTACTTGCCAACTTCATGTGCTTAGTTAGCGCAGCTACGCACGTTTAACGAAGCAGAAGTGAATTGCAACACAAAGAAACAAGCGACGGCCATACTAAAGGCACCCAAGAGCTTCAACAAAAGACGGTGGTGCAGTGTCCGGATTGGGAATCCCACTTGCTGATGTGTCATCAACATCATCATCATCATCATCATTATCATCATCATCAGCCAGACTACGTCCACTGCAGGACAAAGGCCTCTCCCATGTTCCACCAGTTAACACGGTCCTTTGCTTGCTGATGCCAATATATACCCGCAAACTTCTTAATCTCATCCGCAAAACTAATTTTCTGTCTCCCCCTAACCCGCGTGCCTTCTCTGGGAATCCAGTTAGTTACCCTTAATGACCAGCGGTTATCCTGTCTACGCGCTACATGCCCGGCCGATGTTCATTTCCTCTTCTTGATTTCAACTTTGATATCCTTAACCCCCGTTTGTTCCCTAATCCACGCTGCTCTCTTCTTGTCTCTTAAGGTTACACCTACTATTTTTCTTTCCATTGCTCGTTGCGTCGTCCTCAATTTAAGCTGAACCCTCTTTGTAAGTCTCCAGGTTTCTGCTCCGTAGCTAAGTACCGGCAAGATACAGCTGTTATATACCTTCCTCTTGAGGGATAGTGGCAATCTACCTGACATCATTTGAGAGTGCTAGCCAAATGTGCTCCACTTATTCTTATTCTTCTAGTTACTTCAATCTCATGGTTCGGCACCGTGGTTATTACCTGCCCTAAGTAGACATAGTCCTTTACAACTTGAAGTGTACCATTACCTATTTCGAAGCGCTGCTCTTTTCCGAGGTTGTTGTACATTACTTTCGTTTTCTGCAGATTAATTTTAAGACCCACTTTTCTGCTTTCTTTGTCTAACTCCGTAATCATGAGTAGCAATTCATCCCCGGTGTTACTCAGAAATGCAATGTCATCGGCGAAGCGCAGGCTACTAAGGTACTCTCCATTAACTCCTATTCCAGCTGTTCCCATTCTAGGCTTCTGAAAACCTACTTTAAGCACGCGGTAAATGGCATCAGGGAGATTGTGTCTCCCTGCCTTACACCCTTCTTGATTGGTATTTTGTTGCTTTCTTTATGAAGCACTATGGTAGCAGTTGATGCCCTGTATAATTCTTCCAGGATGTTTATATATACTTCATCAACGCCCTGATTCCACAGTGTCTGCATCACGGCTGATATCTTTACTGAATCAAATGCCTTCTTGTAATCTATGAAGGTTATGTACAGTGGTTGGTTATATTCCGAGCATTTCTCCATTACCTGACTGATAGTATAAATGTGGTCGATTGTTGAGTAGCCTGTTCGAAATCCTGCTTGTGCCTTTGGTTGACTGAATTTTAATGTTTTCTTTACTCTGTTAGCAATTACCCTGGTAAATAGCTTGTATACTAGAGAGAGCAAGCTGATCGGCCTTTCATTCTTCAAGTCCTTGTCATCTCTCTTCTTGTATAGTAAGATGATGTTAGCGTTCTTCCAAGACTCTGGTACTCTTCCTGTCAGGAGACACCTCGTAAACACGGTGGCTAGTTTTTCTAACACAATCTGTCCTCCATCTGTCAGCAGATCTGATGTTACCTGATCCTCACCAGCAGCTTTGCCTCTTTGCATGCTCTCCAAAGCTTTTCTGTTTTCTTCTATCATTACTGGTGGGGTGTCATCTGGGTTACTACTAGTTCTGATAGTATTAAAGTCGTGGTTGTCGTGTCTACAGTACAGATCTCTGTAAAACTCCTCCGCTATTTTAACTATCCTATCCATATTGGTAGTTATTTTGGCTTCTTTGTCCCTTAGCGCATACATCCGATTTTTGCCTATCCCAAGTTTCCTCTTCACTGCTTTGACGCTTCCTCCATTTTTCAGAACGCGTTCAATTATCTGCATGTTATACTTTCTTACATCGCATATTTGACGCCTAATAATCAACTTTGAAAGCTCTGTCAGTTCTATTTTGTCTGTTCTACTTGAGACTTTCATGATTTGACGCTTCTTAATGAGATTCTTCGTTTCCGGGGAAAGCTTGCCAGTGTCTTGTCTAACTATCCTTCCTCCAACTTTCACTGCACGCTCTGTATTGATACTCATCAGAATATGATTCATTGTATCTACGCTAAGGTTGGTTTCCTCACTAAGAGCCAAGTACCTGCTCTGAAGCAAAGCTCTGAATTCCTGTACTTTCCCTCTCAGTGCTAGTTCATTGATTGGCTTCTTGCGTATCAGTTTCTGTCGTTCCTTTTTCAATTCTAGGCGAATTCGAGACCGTATCATTCTATGCTCACTGCACGGTACCTTGCCAACCACTTCCACGTCCTGCACGATGCCGGGGTGTGCACTTATTATAAAGACTGTTTCGTTCTTATTTTCGCGATTAGGGCTCCTGCATGTCCACTTGCGGTTTCCTCGTTTTCTGTAGAAGGTATTAAAAATCTGTAAATTATTGCGTTCTGCGTATTCTACTATTAGCTTTCCTTTGGCGTTTCTAGTACCGATGCCATAATCTCCTACTGCCTGGTCTCCAGCCTGCTTCTTCCCAATGTTTAAATTAAAGTCTCCCATCAGTATAGTATACTGTGTTTTTACCTTACTCATTGCCGATTCCACGTCTTCATAGAAGCTTTCAACTGAAGCGTCATCATGGCTGGATGTAGGTGAGTAAGCCTGTACGACCTTCATCTTGTATCTTTTATTCAGTTTAATTACGATACCTACCACCCTTTCATTAATTCTATAGTATTCTTCTATGTTGCAGCTATGTGTAATAAACAGTAAATGCTGTCAATCTCTGAGAAGAAACTGAAGTTCTACATCTGACAAGCAAAATTTATCGCAGGGCCACCCACACTAATTCCGAAAATATGCAATCTTTATCATAACAGCTGTTATTCTGGTGGTCGTGATGGCATCCAGTGGAAGTACTACAAGCTAACGAACCAGTTCATAAGATCCGGCATAAAGAAAGACCCGAAAATGTAAGTACAATCCAATCATTAGTGCAGGAATAACGAAATAATGTTTAAGCAGCTGACTCAACAAACGGTGCAATGAAAACACTCCTCTGCACCGTTAGAGGCCATTCACGTGCACTTCGAAGAAGTTTGTGAAAAAAAAAAAAATTGGCAGATTCTACGTACAGTGGAAATCGATGATATTCAAAGCACGAATGAGGAAAGCTGATATGTGAATTTAAAAAAAAACACAATGTTACGAGGCGGAAATGAATTATGCCGTACATGACTTCCTTGTCGTGATTATGTTTGGACATTTCATTTACCTTCGTGATCCATTCACGTCACCGGATACAAAATTTGGTTAATGTTGAGCTAGCAAAACGGCCGCGAGCGTGATATGAGCGTACCGTGTAGTCAAGTATTACACGCCACGCATGCCATGATTATAATATTAGAACGTGTCATTTCATTTCGTCATCTATTCACGTCACGTAATACAAACTTTTGTACATGTTGAGCTAGCCAAGCGGCCGCACGAGCACAATGAGCGTAGCATGTAATCATGTTTTACATGACACGCGTATTATGATTATCATGTTCGGACGTGTCGTCTACAGTCATCGTTCATTGAAGGTACGTAATACCGAATTTGGTATAAGTGGAACTACTGAAATGCTCACGAGCACGCTATGAGCGTAGCATGTAGCCATGTTTTACATGACACGCATATCATGATTATCTTGTTTGGACGTGTCATCTACCTTCTTTGTCTATTCACGACACGTGATACCGAATTTCGTTTAGGTGAAGCTACCGAAACGGCCGCGAGCACATCATGACCACGGCATGTAGTCATTTGTTACATGACACGCATCTGATGGATATCTTGTTTGCACTAGTCACCTACTTTCGTCATTCATTCACGTCCCGTAATACCAAAGTTGGTATACGCGAAGCTAACGAAAAAGCCGTGAGACGCATCATGAGTGTGACATGTAGTCATGTTGGTACATGACACGCGTATCGTCACTTTCATGTTAGCGTCCGTCGCTTGTGTTCACAATGTGTTATACCATACAAGTTTGGCAACAAGTCATGTGAACGAAACCACCGCAAGAGTAGCAAGACCATGAAATGTAAATCATGACAATAATGACATACATATCATGATCTTTATGTTATGACTAGTCTTTATGCTTGTCATACAGTCCTGTTATTC
Organism: Rhipicephalus microplus; assembly: GCF_043290135.1. NCBI lineage: Eukaryota > Metazoa > Arthropoda > Arachnida > Ixodida > Ixodidae > Rhipicephalus > Rhipicephalus microplus. Next base: position 507,065,997 of record NC_134710.1, read on the forward strand.
CATAGCAATTTTAGTATCAATACCATTATTGAGATGGCCTGGAGAGCTAAGAGTCATAGGCGGATAGATAGATAGATAGATAGATAGATAGATAGATAGATAGATAGATAGATAGATAGATAGATAGATAGATAGATAGATAGATAGATAGATAGATAGATAGATAGATAGGACCAAAAGCCGTTTGTCACGAGCAACATCTTCTCAGCGAACACTTCCCGCTTATGTAGTCATTCCTGGCTGCAGCATCGTCGTGGGTGCCCTCATGCTTTCTGACGAAATCACACACGAACCAATGTGCGTGCAGCCTCCAAGAGCCCCGTGACAGAGCCTGTCGCAGTTCATTGTAAGGGCAGGGGGGGGGGGGGGGTCTATCCAATCGCTTTTGTAAATGCGTGACCCACCCCGGGTCGCCTCGTAAATCAGCTGGTCGGCCTTAAGCCGGTGAGTTTTAACACGTTCCGGGCCCGGCCTGGGCTCACACCAAATATTTAAGGACGTGCAGTGCTCTAGACTCAAAACGTGATAGTGTCACAGCATCATACAGTATTATTTGAACGGGATAGCAAAACAAGTCATTTATGCCTTCCATGTTTGACGTAAAGGCGATAATTGTGCTAGACTCGTGTCTACTTCACTCAGTGACGTAGAATTCATTTGCTCAAGGACTACCTGCGAACAGTGATACCCGAGTTTTTCTGTATTGCTTTCGCCCTATGTTCTTTTGTTCTGAATTTCTAATCAACACACACACACACACACACACACACACACACACACACACACACACACATATATATATATATATATATATATATATATATATATATATATATATATATATATATATATATATATATATATATATATATATATATATATATATATATATATATATATATATATATATATTTGCATATATATTTCACTTCATATTTGCATTACAATTGGGTCTAAAAACTTCCCATATACAATCCTTGGCATTATTGTCTGTTAGATCCCTTTAATATTGTGTCAAAATACGGAAAAACGAGCCCTTGAGTATACACTTTCCCTTATTCATTAACTAGGGTCTCGTACTGGCAGACTTGGTGACGTTAGGTTACATACGAGGGAGTGTTGGTAAGCTGCCAGCTCGTATTAAGTTCACGTGCTACGTGACGCCAAAGAGGCCCATAAAGAGCGTGCCACACTCGCCACCAAGGCTTCAGATGGCGTTGACTGACACTCAGCGTTTAAACTCACATACAAACCTAATAATGGGGCTAGTGGGATAGCCACCGTGGTAGCTCAGTAGTAGACCCACTTTCCTTTCTTAATATTTACATTACAATGGGGTCCGATAACTTTCCCTATACATTCCTTGGCATTATTGTCTGTTACATCCCTTTAATATTGTGTCAAAAACACGGGAAAACGAGCCCTTAAGTATACAGTTATTTTCTCTCTCTCTCCCTCTCTCTCTCTCTCTCTATATATATATATATATATATACGTGTGTGTGTGTATGTGTGTGTGTGTGTCTGTGTGTGTGTCTGTGCTTGTTTTTTTCTCCCAATAAAGTATAGTTGTGAGTGAGCGCCTGTTCTGCTTTTTTGCTTCGTTCTCGTTCAATATGCGCTGCTTCAAACAACAATGAGTGATAGAGTAGTGATAGTTGCGGTCGTCTACAAATGACCCTTGGACAAATATTAAACTTCGGGACTCGTGCACGCATTGGCACACCGAGACACAGTCTTGTAGACAGATTAAACTTTGAACGTGATTGTGGCGACTTCCACAGAAACGATATCATTGTATTTTATTCTTTTCGCACTAACAGTTGCAAGCGTGAAATAGCTAAGAATCGCAGCAGAACCAGCACGACTAGTCAACTCCTCACCCCCCCCCCCCCGAAAAAAGGCAGTGCGAGAAAACCTGAAACTATCACGTGAACCGTAGGCGTGTGCACAAGGAGGGAAAGAGATGCCCCCGCCAAATAAGCTGGAGGAGTAGTGCGAAGACTGACCCATACCAGTCATCCTTTAAAGAGCGTTGTTAAAGGCTTTTGATGATGGCTTCTGAAAGCCCGTGACATAGCATTTAGAAAAACTGCTAACTTTTCATCCTCACTACCAGCGCGCGAAAGGCAGGCTCCTGTGACAAGCTCATCATCACTTCATCTTCTTTTTCGTCCATTGTTAAGCTTGTCTTTTGGACTCAACTAAGAGGACAAGATGCCAGTTTGCCCCCATCACCCTGATGAAAAACCATGGAAACGCCTATGGTGCCGACTCCTCTCACAAATAACGGCGATTTTGAAAAACTGCTTACTTTTCAACTTCCCTACCGGCACGTGAAAGGCAGGTCTTTGTGAGAAGCTCATCATCACTTCATCTTCTTTTTCGTATACTGGTAAGCTTGTCTTTTGGACTCAACAAAGGGGTTGAGTTACCAATTTGCCCCCACTCCTCACAAATAACGACAATTTCACCAGTCCCCGCCAACGCGATGGCGTAAAAGAATTCCAAGATCAGAGGCCTTATTTTAGAGAGCACTAAAATAGATTTAAAGCCAATTATATCCCAAATGACATCCTACTATGCATATCGAAGGCTAGGCTTTTTATCACGGCAAGCGAAAGTACGCAAAGGTTGTCGCTTAAGGTGGAAAAGTGGTTACTCATGAGTATAATAATTTTTACATAGAACAATTATTATTGATATCTTATGACCGAACGAGGTCAATCTAGTGAAAAGTACACTTAATAGCTAGCTCTCTTGTGGTCGCTCAGCCAAATGCTCGCTGGGCTAGGCGTAAGTTTCGCAACAAACCATACTGATATCGGGTCACATGGTTGCTAAGTAACAGTGTGGTTTTCTATGGAACATATCCTCTGGGAGACATGCCATGATTGACTGGTGGAAGGCGACGTAACAGCCGGCAAACCGCAGCAGTAAGAAAAGTTGTGGGGAAGTTATACTGCATTATATCAGCAAAACGAAAAAAAAAAACCGGCCAAGCACTCCTTGCATATTGTTAACCAACGAAAGCTCAAACGTGCTGCGCCGGTGTTAGGCAGTGGGTTCAATCCTGCATTGCGCGGAATTCTTTCAGAATAATTGGTTACATGTTAGTACTTCCGAATAAGGTAAGACACGCGTTTGGCTTGGGTTTACTACAGTGTCTATTTCACATGCCACAGGTTGTGCCTCGCACGAATATGGTCACGTAGGAGTGCACGTTAAATACGTTTCGCAATGCTTATATCACAGAGGTTGTTCTCGAACCTTAGGTGGTCACAGACATCACAACAGAAGGCAAGGTGCCGCTGGAGAAAGTGAAGTATAACGACATTACCAAGCACTACCAGTCAGGCAGGCGGATACGGCCCCCACCTCATCCCAAGCTGAAATTATGCCAGGCAGTCGTCTGGCGACAGCTGCAGACAGACACCTTCCTCAGTCTGGTGCGATTCCGACACATTTTTCCCGTGCGATGCCCGAGTGCTACTTGCAAATTATGTCAGGTAACCCGAGCGACACTCTCGTGCATGCTCTGTGAGCGCTGTATTACAACAGCTCAAATGGCAGTAGCTCCGAACACTGTTGCGTCGACGTGGGCAGCCACTCTGCGAAGCTCCAACTTCAAGACACGTGATTGAGCAGGCCAGTGGGCCCGAGAGGCGGCATCGGGTAAGGCCTCCTCATGGGAGATCTGAGCCTGGCTTGTAAACATCATCGGATTTTCAATAATAATCTTTTCATCCATCCCGAAAAGTGGGCGTTCGCCACCACAAACGCGCTCCCACAATCGCCCCATGACGCTGTCGTGCCGGCTACGAAGCTTGTCTGGCACGCCGTTATTTCGAGCATTTGACATCGCGAGTTAGCTTGGTGGCATAGTTGGCAAATTCGCAGGATCTGCCCGCC